>NC_137502.1:25487055-26139555 GCF_041902795.1 Electrophorus electricus
GTGTATCTGTAGTATTAGAAATGACTAATGAAAGATCATGACAGTGGCATACAATTCACCCATGCCATGTTTGAATACATGACTTAAAAACAACCCCCCCACTCCCAAATATAATAAAGGTAATTATGTTATTTATATATTATACATTAATACAACCATTACATTTATAATAATTGACAGGCAAGCTTTAGATTTATAGATTTATAGCCATGCAGTGTTTGAATACGTGACTAAAAATATCTGGCAGTATATTTAAATTCATATATATATATATATATATATATATATATATATATATATATATATATATATATATATATATATATATATATATATACACACACACACACACACACACACACACACACACACACACACACATATATATTTCCTTAATATTTATACATAGGTAGATTAATGTATACAGTACAACCAATCAATTATTTACCATTTCAATGGACAGGCAAACTTCTGACTTTGATACATAAATTTGAATTTTG
Source organism: Electrophorus electricus (assembly GCF_041902795.1). Taxonomy (NCBI): domain Eukaryota; kingdom Metazoa; phylum Chordata; class Actinopteri; order Gymnotiformes; family Gymnotidae; genus Electrophorus; species Electrophorus electricus. The sequence goes on from NC_137502.1 coordinate 25,487,556, forward strand.
TTTTTAATTGAGAAGATTTATACCTGCCACGGTGCGAATTTAATAGTCTTGTCGCACTGCGTTTCATTACAGATCACTCCGTGGATAGCATGCGCTATGGCATATGTAGCTTTATACACCAAGATAGTTAAGCGCAGCTGAGACGTGTCTGTGTATGGGTTCTGTAGCGAGCGGATATCCTCGCTGCCGTCACATTCCCTCGTGCCTGTCCGTGCTTTTAGGCTACAGCTGAATGAGCGTTCCCAAAATTCCGTTAACACGGGTGATTTGGAAGCTTGTTCTGGAGAAAGGTCTAGAAGAAACTCACGAAGACCTGGAATAACTAACCGGGGGACCCCAAAACCTAAAGCGCCGGCACAAATGTTAAAACGCAGAAAGTCTGGATGTGCGATCCAAGCCTCACTGCCTATCCACTGAATCGGAGGCAGAGGTTGTCGTGCCAGTTCCTCAAAGATCAGTTTCATGTCTCCTGCGTGAAGAAACGCTACTATTACTCGGGCCGTGGACCTGCGGATGACGTTTGCCACTCTTTCCAGTTTGATGCGCGGTTGTGTCCTGTAGTAGGCCTCGGAGTACTCCACACAGATCCCCTCCTCCTGCGCAGCTTTTAGAAACGCTGCCGTTCCGTAGTTTCCGTAGTCTGTGTCGCTGTGCAGTGCTCCAATCCATGTCCAGCCAAAATACTTGATCATTTTTACCAGTGCAGCAGCTTGGTGCTGATCACTAGGTATGGTCCTAAGGAAGGCGGGAAACTGACCCTTATCGCTCAGACACGCGCAGGTTGCAGAATGACTCACCTGTGGTTCGGTTATAAGAAAGGATGTGTAGTTTGAATCAGTTCTTTCATGCAGGCTACTTGTTTGTATATGTTTTTGATTGTATAACGCATTACTTTACATATCTTACATTTGGCTACATTTTTGTGGAAGTTCGGGTAAATCATTAGGCTATTCAGAAATGATTTAAAAACAAGAAGAATATTTTTTTTTAATATGAGTATATGGTAAAGACTGGAATATTCTGGCCCTTATCTTTCACCTGTGGAATTCCAAAAAGACCGAGCGTTCTGGCCATGCTAATTGACGCATAGGAAGTAGAATCTCCTACGACAGCAGGTACAGCGGCAGCTGCAGATTGTGAACAAGACCGTGTGTCGTTGAAAACGGGGTCCATGCCGTTTACACATTGTAAAGCAATTTTGCTTGTTATTTGCGCATCAGAGCACGAGTCGTATATCTGGTAGCCTAACGTGATGCCCGGCAGGAGATCGGTACTGTTGTTGATCTCGTGGATGGTGAACTCAAAGGAACGGGCGAGGCGCAGCTGCTTGAAATCCATGCTGTGTGGATACAGTACAACACATAAAAAATGAGAAAACCTTTAACAGTACCAAATTATATATCATACACACATCTTCAAAGCAATACATTTACATTTTTGGAATTTAGGAGACGCTCGTTTCCAGAGCGACATACAAAAGTTATTTGTCACTTGCTCATAGAATGTATCCTAGCCAGTAAAGCAGCTTAGCGATCAAGATACCATTAAATTAGAATACGGTTGAAATACATGAATCAGTGCTGATACATAGAAGTGTGAAACAAATATAAGCTATATCTCAGAGAACGATAACGAAAAATATCAAATTATACGTGCTAGTTTCGGTTACCCAACAGGTGCAGGATCAATGGTCGTTCTAATACATAGCATAGTAGAGAACATGTTTGATCCTAATTATCATTTCTCAGTCATTCTAACAAAATACCCTGCTGACTCTGCTGTTCACTCCACATGACAGACCTCCCAGAGCACTGTAGCTGTGGTGGCAGCCTGGTGTAGGTGTCCTGTCCTGCATTGGTGTAGTAATGAAGGGTGAAAATCCCTCCAATTAAAAAATCTCCATTTAAAGAAAGCTCAGGTAGCTGAGGCTCAGTCCACAGCCTGCAGCTGCCTGGGTTTCCTTTACATCCTGCAGGGCTGAACACAGTCATCCACAACACTGACACAAATGGCACCAGACTTGAAGTGATCTGCATGTTGGGCTCGGTGCCTCCCAGCACTCTAAAGGTCTGGATGGCTGCTTTACACTGGTTTAAATAGCCACCTTGCTGTGATGACCTGTCAGTAAATGTGGGTGTGAATTGAGCACAGGAGGCGTGGCTATTTATTCACTTTCAATCATACTGATAGCTTAATGTTTTTATTTCTATAGTTTGTAGTTGTAGTTACAGCAAAACAGACCTTAGCAGCATCGCCTATAGTGCTTATACAAGAAAAAATGTAGAACATAACCAGCATTTATTCAAATTCTGTTAAATGTTTTTCTTTCTTTATTTAAATATGAATATAAGTAAACTGATTACTTTGTTTATATATCATTAATTACTTTTTTTGCAGTTTTGTTAGAAATGTATTTGTTTAGATGTTTCATGTTTATTTATTTGCATAATGCTGTATGATAATGATTAATGTAAGCCTGACCCTTAATTCAATTGCCCTAAATCTTGCTAGCCATTTAGATTTAAGATCTCACCAAGTTGAAGTGAATCTGAATGTTGAGTAGGGGAAATAACAAATTGGACTTTAACCTTCCTTAATCAGGGTTTGGTACCCCTGTGCTAATGGCTGGGCTAGTAGCTAGCTTGCTGGAAGTTTGAGACTTATTACAAACTCAAGCATAAATACATGCTGAAAAAATTCCAATAGCTCAACAATTCAATATAGTATAAGATATATATATCGCTGTTCATTGCTGTCTAATGTCTCATTTGTGTATGCGCTACCTGTGATATTTGTTATTCCATGCCTTGTTCATGCTCTAGTTATTTGTTTATATCGCTGCTTGTGTTATTGTTATAGCTTGCATCCCTTTTTTCAAGATTATTGCTCTTTTTTATTGCGTGTTCCCATACTATCTGCTCTATGATCTTGGACCTTGACTACAACTCTGATGATAGATTTGCCCCTAATAAATCTCACTGTTCTCAGCGAATGCATCCGACTTATACTCCCTCCATGTCACACAAATAAAAATCATACACTGACTTTTCATCAAGCTAGAGGTACAAATCATTAGATATAAATATATAAATAGATGTAGGAATGGATAAATACAGTAGCTGGAGAGCAAATTATTTGAATTTTCAAAAAGTCTGATAATGCCTCAATGCAGTTTAATGTCAGCAATATTATTCATATGAAAGTTAATCTGCCATTATCTATAACTCCATAACTACACATAATGAAGTGAATATACTGGAACAAAAAAAAATTGGGTGATAGAAAAACTCATGTGTTTAGCATGCATTCAGCAATGATTATTTTCAGGAAGCAAAATCAATGTTGACCAGTGCACAGGTCAAATTTTATATAACTTGCTGATCCTTTGCTGGTTGTTAACTTTGTTGTGTTTTTGAATGTCTTATAGAGCTTTAGAGGGAACTTTACCCATAAGGTGTTTCTTGGTATTTTGCTCTGGCCTAAATACAATTATAAAACACTTGGGAGCAAAAATACAAATAATCAAACCAAAGCTTGAGGCCAGAATAGCAAAAATCTCCACAGCTACAGTGAATTTTCCAGGAGAGCTGACATAAGCTGGAATAAAGGTGATCCAAACTGCACAGAATATGAGCATGCTGAATGTGATGAATTTGGCTTCATTAAAATTATCAGGCAACTTCCTTGCTAGAAAAGCAAAAATAAAACATAACAAAGCCAGGAATCCTATATAACCCAGAACAGCCCAAAACCCTACAGTGGAACCTAAGCCACATTCCAAGATTATCTTTTCCTTGTAGTGCCTTAGATTTTGGAAGGGGAAAGGAGGTGATATTTTTACCCAAAGCACACAAATAAGGACCTGTATGAGAGTGAAAGCAAGAACACTGAGTCTCTGCTGTACAGGCCCAAACCATTTCATGACATTACTTCCTGGAAGTGTAGCCCTGAATGCCATTAACACCACTATTGTTTTCCCCAGAACACAGGAGATGCAGAGGACGAAGGTGATCCCAAACGCTGTGTGACGCAGCATACAGGACCACTCAGAGGGCTGACCAATGAAAGTAAGTGAACAGAGGAAACACAGAGTCAGAGAGAAGAGCAGCAGGAAGCTCAGCTCTGAGTTGTTGGCTCGGACAATGGGAGACGTCCTGTGTTGATAGAAGACAGCAGTAACACACACAGCCATGAAGGCCCCGATGATGGAAAACACTGTCAGAACAATGGCTAGAGTGTCATCCCAGGACAGGAACTCAACAGGCTTGGGGAGGCAGCTGTCTTGTTTGGTGTTTGGCCAGAAATCAGGAGGACAGTGTATACAATCCAAAGAATCTAAAAGATCAGAAATGCAAAATCAGAATGCTTTCATAGAGGAAACAATGTCTCATGTTATTTCTAATATAAAGCATGACGATCACCAGCACTGTATTCAGAAAGTACTGTAACTATGACTTCTCTATGCAGTGCTGACGACCGAAAAATGTGTTTCCTTATTGAGTCTCATCTTCTCTCAGGGTTTCTTGTTTATACAATCTCGGGTATTTCCTTGACAATTCTATCCTTGCCTTGCTTATAAGGGGACAGGAATTAGGTTTCTGTTCACAGTGTCTTTATAATGTCTTTGTGAAATGCTATACAAGGAAACTTGAACTAAACTGAATTGACAATGTTCAAGAGGAGCATAACACTCTGTTCAAGGATTAAAAGTTTTTGGGGTGTCTTTATATAACTGGTTGGCTTCCATAACCATTGAAGAAAGCTGCTTTAGTATACAATATACCACAGAAGTGTCATCTGGTGCGTAAGAATTAGAAGGTAGAGAATTGTTAAAAAACCTGTATTGTTACTGATCTCTCCCTCTGCACATGGTATACAATCAAAGCAGCAGAGAGGCCTTCCCTTCTGTACAGCCTTCCGGGTGCCTGGAGGACAGCTCTCACTGCACACAGACACTGGCACCTGGGAAAGACATTAGAGGAAAATGCAAATTAAATAAATGCTATGAGGCTTTGAACTGCCTAATTCAGATTTTGTCTTACTCACTGATTAAATGAATCACATAATTAACAAGTTTGTGGGGGACATCAGTTAACATCAGTTGTGTGGGAGGAGAACTGCGGTATAGTGAGTGAGTACAGGCTACATTATGTAGTACCTCTGTCTGTCCTCCAAACCAGCTTACAGTACTTGTGACTTTGAACTCCTGTCCTTTTGGTTTGGATGTGTCATAGTAGCCCACTGTCACAAAATCTAATGTGCCATCTTTCTTAAACTGCAAGTTTATGAGCTCATAGAGAGCTTCAGGATCTCCATTGGCATCAAAGTTGACCTGATAACCATTCTTTGTGGTGAAATTCACTCTTTTAAGCTGGTTGTGTATCTGTAGTATTAGACACAGCTTCATGAAATGTTATGACAGTGTGACATAGTCTTCTCTACAGACAATTCCCCCATACATTGTTTGAATATATAACTAAACATTTAACTTTTATTTTGCAGCATATTTTCATATAAATATTATATATGGGCCAATACTAAAACATAAGTACATTAATACATACAACCAGTAAATTCATGATCATTTCAATGGACAGGCAAATTCTGACATTTTTTTTCTTGATTCATAAGATATATACCTGCCACGATGCGAATTTATTGGTCTTGTCACATTGTCTTTTATTACAGATCATTCCATGGATAGCATGCGCTATGGCATAAGTAGCTTTATACACCAAGTTAGTGGTGCGCAGCTGAGACGTGTCTGTGTATGGGTTCTGTAGCGCGCGGATGTCCCCACTGCCGTCACATTCCCGCAGGAACTCTGAGGAGCCTGTCCGCCCTTTTAGGCTACAGCTGAACGAGCTCTCCCAAAATTCCGTTAACAGGGGCGATTCCGAGGCTTGTTTTTCTGAGAGGTCTAGAAGAAACTCACGAAGTCCTGGAATAACTGAACGGGGTTCCCCAAAACCTAAAGCTCCGGCGCACATGTTAAACCGCAGAAAGTCTGGATGTATGATCCACGATTGGCTGCCTATCCACTGAATGGGAGGCAGCGGTTGCCGTGCCAGTTCCTCAAAGATACATTTCATGTCGGGTGCATGAAGAAATGCTACTATTACCCGAGACGTTGATCTGCGGATGACGTTTGCGAGTCTCTCCAGTTTACTGCGCGGTTGTGTCCTGTAGTAGGCCTCGGAGTACTCCACACAGATCCCCTCCTCTTGTGCAGCCTTTAGGAATGCTGCCATTCCGTAGTTTCCGTAGTCAGTGTCGCTGCGCACTGCTCCAATCCATGTCCAGCCAAAATACTTCACCATTCTCGCCAGAGCAGCCGCTTGGTACTGATCACTAGGTTCGGTCCTAAAGAAAGTTGGAAACTGTCTCTTATCGCTCAGACACGCGCAGGCTGCAGAATGACTCACCTGTGTTTCCGTTAGAAGACAGGATAAAAAAAGATAGTTTGTAGTTTGAATCGTTCTATTTCTTGTTGGGAACTTGTTTTGTTGCAGTACACATGTATAACACAATAACTTACATATCATACAGTTGACAACAGTTTGAGTATAGGTTTGGAGTAAATCATTAGGATATTCAGAAGCTATTTATCTCTCAAAAACAAGAATATTTATTCTGAATATTCTGACTCTTATAGCTCACCTGTGGAATTCCAAAAGGACTGAGCATTCTGGCCATGCTAATTGACGCAGAGGAAGTAGAATCTCCTACAACAGCAGGTACAGTGGCGGCTGCCAATTTTGAACAAGAACCCGTGTCGTTGAAAACGGGGTCCAAGCCGTTTTCACACTGTAAAGCAATTTTAATTGCCATTTGCACGTCAGAGCACGAGTCGTATATCTGATAGCCTAATGTGATGCCCGGCAGGAGATCGGTTCTGTTGTTGATCTCGTGGATGGTGAATTCCATGGCACGAGCGAAGCGGAGTTGTCTGAAGTCCATGCTGCGTGGATACAGTAAGAAAAATTAAAAAATTAGGAAGCTTTTGTCAATAACAAAATGTATTATATTCACATGTTGTTATCGCAATACACAGCATGTCTACAAAATAGTAGAGAACATAATTGGCCCTAATCATAATTTCAGTCATTCTAATAAAATACCCTGCTGACTTTACTGTCCACTCCACTCTCACAGACAGACCTCCCAGAGCACTGTAGCCATGGTGGCAGCCTGGTGTAGGTGTTCTCTCCTGAATTCGTGTAGTAATGAATGGCGAAAATCCCTCCAATTATAAAATCTCCATTCATTGAAAGCTCAGGCATCTGAGGCTCAGCCCACAGCCTGCAGCTGACTTGTTTTGCTTTACATTCTGCAGGGCTGAACACAGTCACCCACAGCACTGATACAAATGACACCAGACTTGAAGTGATCTGCATGGTGGGCTTGGTGCCTCCCAGCACTCTAAAGGTCTGGATGGCTGCTTTACACTGGTTTAAATAGCCACCTTGCAGGGATGACTTGTCAATAATTGTGGGTGTGAAGTGAGCACAGGAGGCGTGGCTATTTGTTCACTTTTAATGGCTGCTGGATGGCTGCTTTACAGTGGTTTAAATGGCCACGTTTCTATGAAGTGCTCTGTCAGTAAATGTGCGTGTGAAGTGGATACAGGACCATGGGTATGACTGTGTGTTCATTGTTAATCATAATGGTGCCAGTAATGTTTATTTCTATATCATTGGTTTATAGTTGAGTCTCAGTGCAACAGAAATAAGGCTTCTTATATGCAGTAACCATTTGCTTCCTCCCAAGAGTCAGAACATAAAAAATATTGATGGTAGAAGAATTAATTTAACATGCATTTGTTTTTGTTTTCTCAAATCTTCTAAATCTCATCCAAAATAGTTCACTTTTAATTTCCATTAGTCATTTAAAAAAATAATAATAAGTATTATGAACCCTTGCTGCCCTTGGGGCTGTGTGGTTAGTATATAATTTTCAATAAGATAATTTCTCAGTACAAAGCAACTCTCTTCACTACCTTCATATTTCTATGAGCAATACACATGAGATTATCTCTGCTATAGGAAGTGGCACATGAAGGTAAAAAGCAAAGCGAGGAAGGTTTATTTACATGCCAGGGGGAAAAAAGGGAATTGAAATGTTTATAATTTGCTTTAAAAATATCTACATTTTGGCCACGTCTAAATTCTTATGGAAGCTGGTTCTAATTGTATGTAGTATAAAAGCTTAGACCATTTTACCATATTTAGTTGTAATTCTGGTCTTTACCTGTATCCTGGCCTATATGTCTATGTCCATGGATCTAAGAGATCTACTAAGTTTATGTTTATATTCATTTTGTGATTTATAGACTAATAATATCACTTTTAATTCTGTTCTATATCTTATTGGAAGCCAAAGTGTCGAGATTTTAGAAGTGGTATAATGTGCTCTGCAGCATTATTCTCAATGAAGTAGTAAGTCTAGTTGCAGTACCCATCGCAGCACTCAATTCTGCTGGACATAAAAGCATGCACATGTTTCTCTATGATGGGACATTAATTCTTTGATTCTAGCTAAAATTTTAAGATAATAGAACAATGTCTTGGTAATTGTTTTCAAATGGCTATTAAAGGTGATATCGCAGTGTATTTGAAAGTTGAGATTTCTGTATAGATCTTTAGTTTTTAGAATCATATATTCAAGATGTTTACTAATTTTGAGATGCTACTCTTCATGGAACTCTTTGATCACCATAATCTCTGTTTGGTCCTTATTTAACTGAAGGAAATCCTGCCCCATCTAGTTATTTATGTGTTCCCAACATAGACATAGACAAAGTATGTCTCTTGCACTGTAATAATCAGGTGAGAGTATATTTGCATTTCATATGCATAACTTTGCTATCTTTTGTTGATTTGCAGAATTTGAGCTAATGAGAGCATATACATTTTTTTCCCAATCTTGCATTATTTTGTTAACTAGTATGAAATGAAAAACTAAGATCTAGTAAGATCTAGGAAGTACATTTGACCAGATTGAGAATTCAGAGATCCTAGTTCTATGATGGAGTAAAAACATGATTGGCAATTTCAATTTACATTTAAAATGTGAGTTATTTGTTAAAAAAAAAAAAACACTTTCTCAGCGATATGACTTAGAACAGGAAAATTTGAGGCTGCAGGTATTTCATATATAAGCTTACATAGTTCTTTTTTAAAGTAACTTAATAGCAGCTGTTTTTAAATATTTTGTACTTGTCAATGAACTACCCATGCGATGCTGGTTAAACTTTTATTGGGACAGTTAAATAGCATGAAGGGATTTTCGGTTCGTGGGTTCGCTCCTACTAGTTAACAGCTCTCATTAACACTCTTCTATCTTTCTCTTAAAGGTTTTCTTTGCTATTGCCTCTGATTGTCATACTATAGGACTGGCTGATAAGCACATCAACCAATACTTTGACAATTTCCCCTTTAAGATATTGTTCTGTTTACAGAATAATTACACATCTCTCTAGGTTACTCCCTATAATTACATCTCTCTCATTCCCTAGAGAGGCTGAGACAAATAATGTGTGCTCTAAGGCAAGGGTGACTGACTTACAGCTGGTGGGCTGGAACCGGACCGATTCTATTCCTGCTGCCAAATTAATCTAATTTAAATATTATGCATCTTGTGGACTAAAATTGATTTGAAAGGTCTTGCACTATAAATGGAAAGACAGCTAGTCTTTGTTATTCCAAAAGAGGGGAAACAAGCAATGAACTCTAGGGCCAGGTTATAGGCTATTTTATTTCTCTTTGTGCATTGTATTTCTGCAAAGGAAACATTTTCTTCTTTTTTTTCCAGGACTTTCCATTGCTGGGTGACCCCCTCATCACATGAACCTTTGGTTTGATACCTGGAATTTTTTGGAACAGATGGACGTTCCTGGTGATGGCCTTACTGGCGCTTACTGGTTCCCACTGATCTTTATCTAAACAGGACAGATAGTCAGGGAGGACATACAAGTACTGCTGTTGTTAAAGCTGCCTACCAACCTGAGGGTGTGGTCTCTGCTGTGGCTTGCGTTCTTAAGGGTGTGGCCTCTGCTGTGCAGTGCCTTCCTGAGGGTGCTGTCTTCATTCCCTAACAAGCAGAGGGTGTTGATCCTGCAACCTGCCTGATAGAGGGTGCTGTCACCATACACTACCTCCTAGAGGGCACCGTCTCAACTCCATAACCACGTACGCTGCATGCTGTACCCTGGAGGGCTCGGTTTCTGAGACTCCCTGCTTGATGGAGGCCTCGCCCCTCCTGTGCCCTGTGCCATACCAACTTGTGGGTGCTGTTCTTGCACCCTGCCTCCTAGAGGGCAATGTTGGTGCATCCTGCAAACCCTATGGTGCAACCTCCACCACACCCCCTCATCTAGGACAGTGCTCATCACACCCTGCTCTCCTGGGGACACAGCAGAGGCCTGTTCCCTAGAGGATGTTGTATCTGAGACCTTCCTCGCAGGTAGGTGTCACCCCCACAGTGCCCAGAAATGACAAATCTTCACTGCAATGCCTAATAAGCAATACTCATTAAAATGCAGTAAAATCAGTTCTAATGATATTACAGAAACACCTCCTCAAATGCATATGTTCACATATATTTTACACCCAATCAAATTTTGAACATTTGTCAAGACATACAAACCTTTCTTGTTCATAGAAATATATAGATAAAAATCTGAGTAAATACGAGCTATTTCATATCTATCTATATAGAATAATAGTTAGAAAGAAACCTGTTTGAGGGTTTCAGAAGATTATCTTCAAATGTAGATATGAGGATTGTTGCCTGTTGCTGATCATATCATGTTCCATATACATACAAATTAACTCAAATAAATTTTATCTAAATGTATGTTGGTGAGGCTGATGCAATATGATACATGGAAGCCTAATCAGAACCCTTCAAATTTTATATAAAAGTGCTTAATTATGTATTTCCTATTTGAATGATAGTTTCAGAATGTTTAAGAGGGAACTTTAACTGTACAGTTTTTTTTGGTATTCTGCTCTGGCCTAAACACAATGATGAAACACTTGGGAGCAAAAATACAAATAATCAAACCAAAACTTGAGGCCAGAATAGCAAATATCTCCACAGCTACAGTGAATTTTCCAGGAGTACTGACATAAGCTGGAATAAAGGTGACCCAAACTGCGCAGAATATGAGCATGCTGAATGTTATGAATTTGGCTTCATTAAAGTTATCAGGCAACTTCCGTGCTAAAAAAGCCAAAATAAAACACAGAAGAGCAAGGAATCCTACATAACCCAGTATAGCCCAAAAACCTATAGCTGAACCTAAGCCACATTCCAAGATTATCTTTTCCTTGTAGTGCTTTAGATTTTTGAAGGGGAAAGGGGGTGATATTTTTAACCAAAGGACACAAATAAGGACCTGTATGAGAGTAAAGCAAAGGACAATGAGCCTCTGCTGTGGAGGCCCAAACCATTTCATGACATTACTGCCTGGAAGTGTAGCCCTGAAGGCCATTAACACCACTATTGTTTTCCCCAGAACACAAGAGATGCAGAGGACGAAGGTGATCCCAAACGCTGTGTGGCGCAGCATACAGGACCACTCAGAGGGCCGACCAATGAAAGTAAGTGAACAAAGGAAACACAGAGTCAGAGAGAAAAGCAGCAGGAAACTCAGCTCTGAGTTGTTGGCTCGGACGATGGGAGAGGCCCTGTTGTTGTAGAAGACCAGAGTAACACACAGAGCCATGAAGGCCCCAGTGATGGAGAACACTGTCAGAATGATGGCTAGAGTGTCATCCCAGGACAGGAACTCAACAGGCTTGGGGAGGCAGCTGTCTTGTTTGGTATTGGGCCAAAATTCAGGGGGACATTTTGCACAGTCCAAAGAATCTAAAAGATCAGAAATGCAAAGTCAGAATGCTTTTAAAGAGAAAAGTCTAAACAAGGTCTCTTGTTATTTCATATATAGAGCACATTAAAGACGGAAACAATGACTACCACCATAGCTGTAGCCAAAAAGTACTGTGTCTCTGACTATGATTTCACTATGCAGTGCTGGCCACAAAAATGTCTTTCAATTCTTGTGTCTTGCCTTCTCTCAAGGTTTGCTGTTTATGCAATCCCCTTGACAATAGTCCTTGACAGTTCTGTGCTTGCTTTATTTGTGAAGGGACCAGAATTAGATTTCTGATGTCTGTGTCAAATATTAAATTGAATTAAAAGCTTATAAGAGGATTCAAAAAGAGCAATCTTCAAGTATTAATAGTTCCTTGTGTTGTCTTTATATAACCTGTTGAGTTTTATAACACTGGAAAAGGCTGCTTTACTGTGCATGTAAGTGTTGTCTGTTGCATCGAACATATGATGTAGATAACTGATAGAAAACCTGTATTGTTACTGATCTCCTGTTCAGCACATGGTATACAGTCATAGCAGCAGACAGGCCTTCCCTTCTGCACAGCCTTCCTGGTGCCTGGAGGGCAGCTCTCACTGCACACAGACACTGGCACCTGGGAAAGACATTAGAGGAAAAATTCAAAAGAAATCATTGCCTTAAGGCTCTAATGCTGTGTAATTGAGTTTGTCTTTCTCACTGATTAATGAACCATGTAATTAACAAGTTTGCATGATTTAAATCAGTTGTGTGGTAGCAAGGAAAACACTAAAGAGTCAAGTGTTGTTGTTCTCCTGGCCTTTAGGTTGAGAACAACTGCTTTATAGTGCGTGAGTACAGGCTATAGTACCTCTGTCTGTCCTCCAAACCAGCTGACAGCACTGATGACTTTGAACTCCTGTCCTTTTGGTTTGGTTGTGTCATAGTAGCCCACTGTCACAAAATCTAATGTGCCATCTTCCTTAAACTGCAGGTTTATGAGCTCATAGACAGCTTCAGGATCTCCATTGGAATCAAAGTTGACCTGATAACCATTCTTTGTGGTGAAATTCACTCTTTTAAGATGGTTGTGTATCTGTAGTATTAGACACGACTTCATAAAAGGTCATGACAGTGTGACAGTGTTTTCTCTACAGACAATTCAGCCATACAATGTTTGAATACATGACTACAAATCATTTTAATCTTGCATCATATTTCTAATCATATAAATATTTATATTCATATAAATATTATACATGAGTCAATATATACATATAGATACAGTCAATACAATCAATGAATGCATGGTCATTTTAATGGACAGGCAAACGCCTGATTTTCATTCATAAATTAATTTTTTAACTGAGAAGATTTATACCTGCCACGGTGCGAATTTAATAGTCTTGTCGCACAGCGTTTCATTACAGATAACTCCGTGTATTGCATGCGCTATGGCATATGTAGCTTTATACACCAAGTTAGTGGTACGCAGCTGAGACGTGTCTGTGTATGGGTTCTGTAGCGCTCGGATGTCCTCACTGCCGTCACATTCCCGCAGAAACTCTGAGGAGCCTGTCCGCCCTTTTAGGCTACAGCTGAACGAGCTCTCCCAAAATTCTGTTAACAGGGGCGATTTCGAAACATTTTTTGGAGAGAGATCTAGTAGAAACTCCCGGAGACCAGGGATAACTGACCGGGGAAAACCAAATCCTAGTGCTCCAGCGCACATGTTAAACCTCAGAAAGTCTGGATGTATGATCCAAGATTGACTGGCTATCCACTGAATCGAAGGCGGTTGTTGCCGTGACAGTTCCTCAATGATAAATTTCATGTCAGGTGCGTGAAGAAACGCTACTATTACTCGAGCCGTTGATCTGCGGATGATGCCAGCTAGTCTCTCCAGTTTACTGCGCGGTTGTGTCCTTATGTAGGCCTCGGAGTACTCCACACAGATCCCTTCCTCCTGCGCAGCCTTTAGGAACGCTGCCATTCCAATATTTCCGTAGTCCGTGTCGCTGCGCACTGCTCCAATCCATGTCCAACCGAAATACTTAACCATTTTTGCCAGTGCGGTAGCTTGGTACTGGTCACTAGGTACCGTCCTCAAGAAGTTTGGATACTGACTCTTATCGCTCAGACACGCGCAAGTTGCAGAATGACTCACCTGTAATTCGGTAAGGGGAAGAAATGATTAAAAAAAGGAGTAGTTTGTTTCAGTTCCTTTTCAGGTACACTATTTGTTTTGTTAGCGGTTTGTTTTTTAAATTGTTACATTACTCATGTATAACGCATTAGCGTACATATCTTACATTTGACAGGACTATTGCAAGTTCGGAGTAAATGATTAGGCTATTCATAAACAATTTAACTCTCAAAAACATCAATATTCTGATTGCAATATTCTGACTCTTATAGCTCACCTGTGGAATTCTAAAAGGACCGAGCGTTCTGGCCATGCTAATTGACGCAGAGGAAGTAGAATCTCCTACAACAGCAGGTACAGTGGCGGCTGCCAATTTTGAACAAGAACCCGTGTCGTTGAAAACGGGGTCCAAGCCGTTTTCACACTGTAAAGCAATTTTACTTGCCATTTGCACGTCAGAGCACGAGTCATATATCTGGTAGCCTAATGTGATGCCCGGCAGGAGATCGGTTCTGTTGTTGATCTCGTGGATGGTGAATTCCATGGCACGAGCGAAGCGCAGTTGTCTGAAGTCCATGCTGCGTGGATACAGTAAGACAAATAAAAAAGTAGGCAATAATATAATTGCTTTTGGCAGTAACACAATAACACAAAGTATTATATTCACATGTCGGTAAAGCAATGCATAGCATAAATCTACAAAATAGCAGAAAACATGTTTGATCCTAATTATAATTTCTCAGTCATTCTAACAAAATACCCTGCTGACTCTGCTGCCCACTCCAATCTCACAGACAGACCTCCCAGAGCACTGTAGCTGTGGTGGCAGCCTGCTGTAGGTGTTCTCTCCTGAGTTTGTGTAGGAATGAATTGCAACAATCCCTCCAATTATAAAATCCCCATTCATAGCAAACTCAGGTATCTGAGGTTCAGCCCAAAGCCTGCAGCTGACTGGTTTTGCTTTATATTGTGCAGGGCTAAACACAGTCATCCACAGCACTGACACAAATGACACCAGACTTGAAGTGATCTGCATGGTAGGCTTGGTGCCTCCTAGCACTCTGAATGTGTGGACGGCTGCTTTACAGGGGTTTAAATATCTGCCATGCAGTGAAAACCTGTCTAAATATGGGTGTGATTTGGATACAGGAATAGTGGGTGTGATCGTGTATTCATTGTTAATCTTAATGGTGCCTGTAAGTTTGATTTCTATATCACTGGTTTATAGTTTAGTCTGAGTTCAGCAAATATAAGGATTTTGATCTGCAGTAACCACTGTCTTCCTGCCAAGAACAAGAAAATACCCAATACTGATGGTAGAGCTGTCAACACGCATTGAGTTAATTTAAAAGCATTAATTTTTGTTTTACATAAATCTTCTAAATGTGATCTAAATTCAGTAGTTACCTTTGTTTTAAATTCCATTAGTTACTTTTCTCTATTTTATCACATCATATATTTGAGGCTGTGTAGCTAATCTATAATTTTCAATAAGATATTTTGTCAATGCAAAGTCACTCGCTACACTACCTTCCTATTTCTCTGCTATAGGAAGTTGTGCATGAAGATAAAAAGTAATGCAAGGAAGGTTTATTTATATGCCACATGTCATACACAAGGCAATTCAAAGTGACAAGACAATTTATGTAAATAAAAAATGTTTTAATAGATACAGTAGAATCAAACAAAAAACATGTAACGCATGGAGGCAAAGCAGGCTGCAGGGATGAGTCACGTAAAACAGAAACAAACGTTTTATTAATACATATAACACATATCCGTAGCTACGTGTTATATGTTATAGCTAACGACACACAACAGGGAGCTGGTGTGGAACACGGACAAAATATATATATATATATATATATATATATATATATATATATATATATATATATATATATATATATATATATATATATATACACACACACACACACACACACACACATATACATACACACACACACACACACGGGGGGGAGACGTTTGGGAGGAGGGCCCGTACCGTGACAAAGTAGATTAATAGACAAATTAAATGTTCAATACTAAAATAAGGTGTTGCAGAAATAACATGTGAATCCTAGGCATAAGGCAATAGAAGTGTTTACATCTGGATCTAAAAATATATGCATTTTGGCACTTCTAAATTCTTATGCAATTTAGTTCTAATTGTAGTCTTAGACCATTTTGCCATGTTTAGTTGTAATTCTGGTCTTTATGAGTATCTTGGCCTATATACCTACATCCAAATATCTAACACATCTTCTGGGTTTATATTCTTTACATACAGTGATAGTCATTTAGTGATTTTTAGACTAGTAAGTCTTGTAAATCTGTTCTATATCTTATTTGAAGCCAGTGAGTTGACACTGGCTTCCAGTAAGATATACATTTTAGAAGTGGAACAGTGTGGTCTGTTTTTGTTCAACTCTGCTGTGTATGGATATTATGCCTAAGCTTTTGATTTTTAATATGTGTAAGATGATAGAATGCTGTTTGGCTGACTGTTTTGTTAGGGCTACTAAAGGTGATATCTTGGTGTATTTGAGGAAGGAGGGGGCCTCCATACCATGCCATCAGTGCCCTGCTCACTACCTTGTTCAAGTGTAAGCCACATGTGCTGTATTGAAATCCCCTGGCCGAAGAGGTGTTCAGTGCTCTTAAGTCTGCCTTTGCTGGTGCCCTTGTGTTGAAGCACCCTGACTTTGAGGAGACCTTTGTGGTGGAGATGGATGCCTTGAAGGTAGGAGTTGGGGCTGTTCTCTCCCAATGCCTGGGTTCTCCACATAAGTTACATGCAGTGGCTTTCCTGCCATCAAGTTGGTACAGGAGCAGTAGTTTCACTGGTTGGAGGCTGCCAGGTACCCCTTTTGGTGTTTACTGAGACTAAACACCTCTCTTCCAGACTGGCTGGTCCCTGTTTTTCAACCAGTACTAATTCCAGATTACCTTCAAGCCAGGCTATAAGAATGGTAAGGGTGATGCCCTTTCCATGATTTATGACCCGGATCAGGCTTCTTTCGCTTCTGACCCTTCCCCAATACTTCCCCCAAGTGTTTGATAGATGCCATCCAGTGGAACTTTGATGTAGAAATGAGGTATACACTCCATAACACTGATATTCCCACTTCTTGTCCTGAGGGGATGTTGTATGTACTACCTGCTTTTTGAAATGTATTACCTGCGCCCAGATAGAACACTCTCAACTGGTCGCCCTGGGGATGTCATGACTGTGCAGCTTATATCCCATAGGTACTGGTGGAAGCCCATGCTAAAAGATATACATATATTTGTCACCTGCTGTCCTGATTGTACCCAGTCCAAAACTCCCTGCAATCTACCAGCAAGCTGGTTTCTCTATCTATATCCAAGTCACCCTGGTCCCACATTGCAGTGGACTTTGTCACAGACTTATCCCAGTCCTATAGAAACCTCACTATTCTCATGGGTGTTGACCAGTTCTCCAAAGTGGTGATGTTTGTTCTGTTTGGAGGTTTGTTTCAACAGGTGTTCCAAGTTATATTGTATTCTAGACGTTATTCTGTCTCACAGAAAATCACAGTTCACCTCACAGGCTTGGCACTCCTTTAGGGAGAGGTTGGGGTAAACATTAGCCTGACCTCTGTTTACCATCCCCAGAGTACCAGCCGGCTGAGAGGACCAATCAGGAACTAGGTAAATTCCTCGCAGTCTGCTGTAGGAACCAGGAGACTGAGTGGTCACATTTGCTCTTGTGGGCAGAGATGGTGCAAGAAAACAATGTTTTCAAGTGATTTTAGCATGTGGCTTTAACATGGAAATAATAGACTAAACATTTAACAATCTGATTTGTCACTTCATGTCAGTTTCATTTCTTATTTCCATGAAGCTCTGAAATTCTTGACTATTTCATCTCTTATCTCCTGCATTGCTCTGCTGCTGCTCCCAGTCCCCAGCTGCTGTTTTTCTCTATACAAAATGATTGGTAGGCAGAACAGAAAAGGCTTTGCTCAAGTGCAATGAAAAATGCAGCATTGCAGTACAATATTGACAGTGGTTGTGTTCACATCTGGTTATAGGCCAGAGCTCATTTCCAAAAAGAAATTATTTGAAACACTGACAGATCCAGGGGTAGGGCTACAGCATAATTTGCCCCCGAGCTGCCCCTGTCCTGTCACATTTAGCTTCAGAACACTTAATTGTCTAAATTTTGGTTTGAAAATGCCACATTCATTTAATCACAGATTCCATGTTAAACATGTCTTCTATATTGAGACCAGCTGCAGTGTGCACACATAGAGCCACTGGGGTGGCATGACTGGCCCATAGTACAGTTTTTATCAACTAAAAAAAAAAAATCATCATAAATTACAAATGACAAACATTAACTAATGCTACAATGGACATTTACCTACTAAATGTTTATCTAACATTAGGAAACTAGCAGAGTTTGGCCTTTAAGATACAAAACTAGAATGCTTAAGTTCATTAGCTATCTAGCTAGATTTATTAGGAGGTAACTTTAGCTGGCATAACACATTTAACTACATATTAAGACACAACGGTGTGCAATTTTGTTGTTGCGTTTCAGCAACTAATATTTAATAAGAGGAGGATTTATATCGAGTATAAATTGCTATTACATGACATGTGTTGTGTGTTTGAAAAACAATCAAGTTAGCTAACATTATCCAGCTATCAAACCCTGGCAAAGGGTTTTATTAATTAAGATTAACATTATTGAGGGAAGTAAACATTTAGTCATTTTCATTAGTGTATTTGGCGTTGGTGATGTACCATATTAGCGACAGAAAGCATGCAAAAACAGGGGCAGGTGGATATTAGAATCCTTTTGCTAAAGGAAGGCCTAGCTAGCCAGTTAGTGCGGGCAGTCAGGGCCAGTCTGAGAATAGGGAGAGAGCATCAGAGTGTCATGATGAAGAATGCAGAGGTCTAGAGCAGGGAAGCTCCAATCTTCAAAATAAACTTCTCATGAATAGCATTCTTATCAAGTTTAATTGGAATCAGAATGTGTGTTCATATCATATGAACTATATAAATCGCATAAAATATTTAACTTAATAACCAAAACAAGCATTTTGTGAAACAAAGTGCTAGACACAGAAATCAAAACCACTATTTAACCTTCATTATGTTGTATAATAAGCAATGGGTGATCATAAAAAATATGATGAAATCAGGTATAGTAAAATTACAGACAAACCTCATCAAACTAATATACACACACATATATATATTATTAGGTACACATATATTATACATCCAATTTAAATATTGACTGTTCATTAAAGCATACCCATGTACTGGTCATAGAACGATTTACAGATAAAGAATACCCGAGTACATATGAAATATAGATTGAATACTAATAACTAAAGAGCAATATATTTGAGGTTTTCAAAATAATATCTACAAATCCAGTGATATCAAGTGTATTGCATGTTGCTGATAATATACCTTTCCATACAAATAAATGCAGTTTAATTTAAATGTATATTAGTGAGGATGATGCAATATGAGTATTAGAAGTCTAATCATAACCCTGGATGTTTTCTCTAAAGTGCTTAATTATGCCTTTCCTATTTGAGTAAGAATCTCTGTTTAAGAGAGTACTTTACCTGTAATGTGTTTCTTGGTGTTCTGCTCTGGCCTAAACACAATTATGAAACACTTCGGAGCAAAAATGCAAATAATCAAACCAAAGCTTGAGGCCAAAATAGCAAATATTTCCACAGCTACAGTGAATTTTCCAGGAGAGCTGACATAAGATGGAATAAAGGTGATCCAAACCGCACAGAATATGAGCATGCTGAATGTGATGAATTTGGCTTCATTAAAGTTATCGGGCAACTTCCGTGCTAGAAAAGCCAAAATAAAACACAGAAAAGCCAAACATCCTATATAACCCAGCACAGCCCAAAAACCTATAACTGAACCTAAGTCACATTCCAAGATTATCTTTTCCTTGTAGTGCTTTAGATTTTTGAAGGGGAAAGGGGGTGATATTTTTAACCATAGGACACAAATAAGAACCTGTATGAGACTAAAGGAAAAGACAATGAGTCTCTGCTGTAGAGGCCCAAACCATTTCATGACATTACTGCCTGGAAGTGTAGCCTTGAAGGCCATTAACACAACTATTGTTTTCCCCAGAACACAAGAGATGCAGAGGACGAAGGTGATCCCAAATGCTGTGTGGCGCAGCATACAGGACCACTCAGAGGGTTGACCAATGAAAGTAAGTGAACAGAGGAAACACAGAGTCAGAGAGAAGAGCAGCAAGAAGCTCAGCTCTGAGTTGTTGGCTCGGACGATGGGAGATGCCCTGTGTCTGTAGAAGACAACAATAACACACACAGCCATGAAGGCCCCAGTGATGGAGAACACTGTCAGAATGATGGCTAGAGTGTCGTCCCATGACAGGAACTCCACAGGCTTGGGGAGGCAGCCGTCTTGTTTCATGTTGGGCCAGAACTCAGCAGGGCAGCGTATACAATCCAAAGAGTCTAAAAGATCAGAATTGCTCAGTCAGAATGCTTTCATAGAAAAGTCTAAAATAAGGTCTCTTGTTATTTCTGTTGATATAGGTAACATTACAGTAACACATGGAAACAATGACTTTAATAGCGTTGTTGTCAGAAAGTATTATGTCTATGACTATGCAGTGCAGGCGACAGAAAAATATTGATTCCCTTTTTGAGTTTTGCCTTCTTTCAAGGTTTCTTGTAAATAAAATCTTAGGCATTTCCTCGACAATTATATGCTTGCCTTTCTCATTAGGGGGTTGGAAATCACTGTTTACAGTGTTGTTTAATGTCTAAATGAAGTATTAAAGAAATAAACTGAATTTAAAGTTGCTATTCAAAGTTGGAATATATATATATAATATTAGTTTTTATGTATATAAAAAAGTTTGTAGATAATTTATAGAAAACCTGTCTTGTTACTGATCTCTCCTTCTGCACATGGTATACAGTCAAAGCAGCAGATAGGCCTTCCCTTTTGCACAGCCTTTCTGGTGCCTGGAGGACAGCTCTCACTGCACACAGACTTTGGAACCTGGGAAAGACAGAGAAAAATGCAAAAAAAAACAAAAAAAAAAGAAGAAAATTAAAAATCCAATGTCTTGAAGCAATTATACTGTGTAATTCAGTTTGTCTTACTTATTATTATTTATTTAAAGAGTGAGTATCAATAATCAATAATCAACATACAATCAACAAGTCTGCATGAATTAAATCACTTGTGTGGGAGCAAGGAAACGTTTTACTTGCTTGGAGGTTGAAAACAACTACTTGGTGTATTTGTACATAGTGTGCTATACCGTACCTCAGTTTGTCCTCCCACCCAGCTGATAGCACTGCTCATTTTGAACTCCTGTCCTCTTGGTTTGGATGAGTCATAGTAGCCCACTGTGACAAAGTCTAAAGTTCCATCTTTCTTAAACTGCAAGTTTATGAGCTCATAGACAGCCTCAGGCTCTCCATTGGAATCAAATTTAACCTGATAACCATTCTTTGTGGTGAAGTTCGCTCTCTTAAGATGGTTGTATATCTGTAGTATTAAACACATGCATCAAATGTCATGAAAGGTTATGAGAGTGTAACAGTGTTTTCTTGAAAGACACTTAAGCCATGCAGTGTTTGAGTAAATGACTAAAAGTATCACTTTAATCTTGCAGCATATTTATATTCATATAAATTATATTCATATTTATATTGATAGAAATGATATCAGGATCAATATTCATACATAAGTACATAAATATATAGAATCAATAATTGTGATGTGTGATCATAAAGTGGTGACCTTGTTACACAAATTAAGATTTTAGTTTTTTGACACAGAAGAGTTTTACCTGCCACGGTGCGAATTTAATGGTCTGGTCGCACTGCGTTTCATTACAGATAACACTGTGGAGTGCATGCGCTATGGCATATGTAGCTTTATACACCAAGTTAGTGATGCGCAGCTGAGACGTGTCTGTGTATGGGTTCTGTAGCGCGCGGATATCCTCACTGCCGTTACATTCCCGCAGGAACTCTGAGGAGCCTGTCCGCCCTTTTAGGCTACAGCTGAACGAGCTCTCCCAAAATTCCGTTAACAGAGGCGATTCCAAGACTTGTTTTGGAGAGAGGTCTAACAGAAACTCACGGAGACCAGGGATAACTGATCGGGGGAAACCAAATCCTAGTGCTCCAGTGCATATGTTAAACCTTAGAAAGTCTGGATGTATGATCCACGATTCGCTGGCTATCCATTGAATCGGAGGCAGCGGTTGCTGTGCTAATTCCTCAATGATAAATTTCATGTCTCCGGCGTGAACAAACGCTACTATTACCCGTGCCGTTGATCTACGGATGACGTTTGCCACTCTTTCTAGTTTACGGCGCGGCTGTGTCCTTATGTAGGCCTCGGAGTACTCCACACAGATCCCCTCCTCCTGCGCAGCCTTTAGGAACGCTGCCATTCCGTAGTTTCCGTAGTCCGTGTCGCTGCGCACTGCCCCAATCCATGTCCAGCCGTAATACTTAACCATTTTTGCCAGTGCGGCGGCTTGGTGGTGGTCACTAGGCACCGTCCTAAGGAAGGCAGGAAACTGATGCTTATCGCTCAGGCAAGCGCAGGTTGCAGAATGACTCACCTGTGATTCGGTTAGTGGAGAAAATGATAAAAACGATATGAGTAGTTTGATTCAGTCGTCTTTCGCAGGCTACTTTTTTATTAGCGATAAATTATTGCTAATTATTGACTTAAGTTGTAGTAAATTATTAGGCTACTAAGAAACAATTTACGAAGGAAGAGCTTGGAATTTCCTGACTCATCGCTAACCTGTGGAATTCCAAAAGGACCGAGCGTTCTGGCTATGCTAATTGACGCGGAAGAAGTAGAATCTCCTACAGTAGCAGGTACAGTGGCCGATTTTAAACAGGAATTTGTGTCATTGAAAACGGGGTCTAAGCCGTTTTCAAATTGTAAAGCAATTTTGATTGCCATCTGTACGTCAGAACACGAGTCATGTATCCAGTAGCCTAATGTGATGCCCGGCAGAACGTCGGTTCTGTTGTTGATCTCAAGGATGGTGAACGCAAAGGCGCGGGCGAAGCGCAGCTGCCTGAAGTCCATGCTGTATGGATACAGTAATTTTAAAAAGTAAGAAACGTTTGGCATTAACAATATGTATTCTATTTACACGTCTTTAAAGCAGCACATAGCATACGTCTACAAAATAATAGAGAACGTTTTTGATCCTAATCATCATTTTTCAGTCATTCTAACAAAATACCCTGCTGACTCTGCTGCCCACTCCATCCTCACAGACAGACCTCCCAGAGCACTGTAGCTGTGGTGGCAGCCTGGTGTAGGTGTTCTCTCCTGAATTCGTGTAGTAATGAATGGTGAAAATCCCTCCAATTATAAAATCTCCATTCATAGAAAGCTCAGGTAGCCGAGGTTCAGCCCACAACCTGCAGGTGACTGGGTTTGCTTTACATCCTGCACGGCTGAACACAGTCATCCACAGCACTGATACAAATGACACCAGATTTGAAGTGATCTGCATGGTGGGCTTGGTGCCTCCCAGCACTTTGAAAGTCTGGATGGCTGCTTTACACTGGTTTAAATAGCCATGCTTTTATGAAGTGCTCTGTCAGTAAATGTGGGTGTGAACTGGATGGAATGTGGGCATGATTGTCTATTTATTGCTAATTGTAAAAGTGCTAGTATCTTTTATTTCTACTTACATATTTCTGTGATGAGAATACACAAACTCTCCTACAGGAAGTGATGCATGATGAAGGTAAAAATCAAAGCATGGAATGTTTATCTTGTATATCATACAGAAGGCAAATCAATGTCCTTTACAAATCAAAGAAATTGTAAGAGAAAATTGACACAAATATAAGAGAAAATGGAAACAAAAAATATTTAGAAAGTGAATTAAAATACAATGAAATAAATTAATTAAAAAGCTACAATAGAATACAAAAATAGATTCAAACTCAAATAAAATGGGTTTCCAGAAATAAACTCAATCTTAGTCACAAAGGAATTTAAATGTTTTTAATCTGGAACATATCTACATTTTGGGCACTTCTAAATTCATGTGGAAGTTGGCTACAGATATGTGTAGGATAAAAACTTAGACCATTTTACTGTTTACTTAGTAATTCTAGACTTTTCTGGTATCCTGGTCTATATCAATAGATGTAAGAGATCTACTGGGTTTATGTTTTTATAAATATTTTTCATTTAGTTATTTATAGTCTAGAAATAAACCTGTAATATCTGTTCTGTATCTTATTGGAAGCCAATATTGAGATTTTAAAAGTGGAATATTGTGCTCTGTCCTTTTTGGTCCAGGTTAAAACTCTTGCAACATCATTCTCAGTGAAGTAGTAATTCCAGGTAAGAGACAATTACAATGCACAGGTTTCTCTATGTTGGACATTAAGTCTTTGATACTAGCCAATTTTTAAGACAGTAGAAGGATGTTTTGGTGATTGTTTTGATGTATCTATTAAAGGTGAAAATCTTGGTTTAGCTGAAGGATGCCTTTTATTAGAACAGTCAAAATAGCATGAAAGAGTTTTTCTGCTTGCAGGTTCTATCCTACTAGTTAACAACTCTCATTAACATTATGTTATATATTTCTTTTAAAGGTTATCTTCACTGTTGCTTCCTGTTACACTACAGGATTGGTTCTTAAGCACATTAACCAATACTTTCACGATTCCCCCTTTAAAGCTGCAGTCCTTAAGATTATGAAAAGAGTGGACTTATCTTGAAAATTTGAATGAGTACAACTTCCTGGCCCCTCCAACTCCTTTTCTACTGTTGTTGGCAAAGAAGGGGTCTGCAGTTTTTTTCATTCATTGTGGTTGTTTATCCACCATTGCTTTTCAAAGATCCTGAAGCTGCTCACTGATTGCACTTGAGCAAGTGAGAGCATACACCTGCACTAGCAGTAAATGAAACTCCATTAGACACTCTGGCTCTGATGGGTGGTTATATTTCTGGTGTGGCAGATTCTTACAAATGGTATTATGAGGACTAGGTGGAGCAAGAAGAGGAATTTTCTTTCACCAGAACATTTCTGAACATTATATTTGAACCCACTTTAGCTTTAAACTGCACTTGTGCTACTGCCTCCTATGACCTGCTGTTGTTCAAAACACAATTGAAACACTATTTTCTTCACTACAAGCGGGCACATAAAACAGGTCCAATTTATTTCAAAGGGAATTTGACACATAACAGGAGGAGGCTGTATCATGAGTATCAACTCATCTCTTTTCTCTTCTGCTGTGCCCTGCTGATACATGGCCTTGAGTGCCTCTCAACCACACTGAGATGGTCAGGTTCAGAAACTGATGGCATAATCAGATTTCCTGATAATCAGAACCTGATGGCATTAACAGATGTCGAGATGGATTATCAAATGTCCTACACTCTTTCTCATCTTGGGTGAAAGTGTCTAGTGCAGAATAATCAATCAGTGAACTAATTTTTCCAGGCTGTGTTGGCCCAGGCATGTGCTTTTCTTGTAAGATATCAGATGATATATGTCCTTTTATCATGACAAAAATTTAAGCAGGACATTGGTCATTGTTCAAAGACAAAACAGCACTGTAGGAGGAATTCCTGTCAAAGCCCAGGAATCCCTTGGTACCACTCTGGGGCAGGTAGATGCAGCTTAGACCAATTCATAGTGTAAGGGGCAACAAGTGATGAAGACATTGGCCTTTCGCTTGGACAAAGCCATTGGAGGATGTTTTATTCTCTGTAGGTTTTCAGGGAGGGACTGTGATTGCATAAGGATCTATGGGAGGACCTCCTCACTTAGACCAACTGCAGAGTCCTGATTAACAAGAGCAGTTTTCAGATGCTCAAGCTCTGCTAAGCCTTTAAAGGAAAGCAACTAAAATCTCTCCTTACAATTTAATGAGGATGTCACTTCAAGAGATACTTGAACCTGGACCTCCAGAACTCTGTCGAATGAGCCATTAGCTAAGGCTGAGGTGACCTACCTGCAAGGAAGGCCAAAGGACCAAAAGAAACAAAAGAGAAACCTAAAAGGTTACAGCTGGAAATGTATATGGATTGGAGAGGACTGAATCCAAAGTTTTTTACTTTTTCTCTTTTTAATGTTTTTTTACATAATACACAATATTACAATCCCGTCTAAGCTGTGAGGCCTTAACAAGGAAAAAGAAATGTAAACGGCTAACAGAATGTAAGTTGTAAATAGTGAATAGCAATAAAACTAACAGAAGCACAAAATGGAAGTCTCTTCTTTGGTGTATTTCAAAGAGGATATTATTTACAAACAGTCTTACTGGTGCAATGTCTTCAGGAGTGACCTGGCCAAAACAATAAACAAAATCCACACTAATGAAAGACAAATACACACTAAATAATCCTAACATCCATCCATCTTTCCGTAGCAGCTGTCAAGAGACAGACAAAAGACAAGACAAAAACCTCAAGACTGATGTGAAAGGTTTGAACAAAATTACGACCCAGAAAAGTGCACCAGGAAGCTTCTTGGTAAACTGAAGACTCTCTAAGTAGGTTCATGGAGCCTTTTAGTAGCAATTTAGTTGCCACTAATTGCTAAGGTGCAGCTCTCTGTCTACCTTTGGTGATAGGGTTTGCTGATCAAATTTATATTTGTTATTAACACATGCTTGTTGTCATTAACACATGCCAATGATAACTCCACCTGCTCCCAGCCCACAGCTCTTTAAGGAAAGCACAAGTGCTCACATGAAAGCCCTTCAGAGACATATGATACAGTCAAAGCAGTAGACAGGCCTTCCTTCTGCACAGCCTTCCTGGTGCCTGGAGGACAACTCTCACTGCACACAGATGATGGCATTTAATTTGGACATTAGAGAAACATGCAAAAGAAATCAATGCCTTGATGCTACTATACAGCATAATTCAGTTTATTGTACTTACTGATTAAATTAATCAGGTAAACAACCTGTAATTGATATGTCTATCATAATTCCTCCTATGTCCAATCATCCCCAAATTTTGCACCACCCTGGCCAGAAATATGAACTTGAGAGAGAAGGGCAGACTTAGAAGACAGCCAGAAATGGAACTGGGAGCCTTTGAGATATATGAAGTAAATCAGTATTGTGGGAGCAAGTGAAATACAATATGAAATGATGTTGTTCTCCTTACAGAAAATGTAAAACCATTTATTCATACACTAACTCTGCTTGTCCTCCCAACCAGTGGATGGCTCCAGCCCTCTCAGTTTGTATGAGACATAGTAGACCACTGGTACAATCAAATGATAATGTTTTATTTATTTTTAATATAAGTGCTCAAGTATGAGTGAGATGGGTTCTGAACTACTCATTAGTGTTGATCTATTATTCTGTTTCAGGACTTCTGCTTATGGTTTTGACTTTAGAGTTTTGGATTGCCTCTGACATAGCTGGCAGCCCTGTGTTTATTTACCATGTATCTGTAAGGGTCAAATCTGTCTTTCTCCCAAGGCCCCCCTTAGCCATTACAGTTTCTCCCTGTTTTGTTTGGGAAGTTTTCGTTTGGTTGCTCACCCAGTAAACTGTTGGTGCCATCACCTGTCTGACCTGGGTTCGAGGCCACATTGCAGTATTATTATTTTGTCACATATATTTCTGCCTCTGACATTGGATTGACACCCTTTGTGATTTAAGATCATGTGTTTTCATTAAATCTATCGGCAGGTACAGCCTGTCTTTCTTCCCTTCATGGTAAATATGTGGCACTGGTATTTCTCCATCAAAGATCACTATAAGCTTGGCACATCCACAGGCAGAAAGAGTGTCATTTCAGGTTTTTGTGGAGAACAATGGCAGAATTTGAAAGACCCATTGTTATACTGTTATGTGCTACTCATTTAATAAACAATAAAATAATAATTCATTATCAGAAAAAATCATATTCAGGAATATTATAGAAAACATCTCGTTAAATTATCATATACACATACACTTTACACACATTCAGATATTGAATACTATATAATAATAAAAAAAGAGATTCAAATCATAAAATGAATAGACATAGGAATGTATAATATAAAACGATAATACTCAAATATTTTGAGTATTAGAAACATGTAAAACTACTTAAGTATTGTTGCTAATGTGCTTCATGTGAAAGTTGATTATGTTGCCAAGAACTTATTTCTTAGATATGAAAGGTATTACAGTTTAAAGGTTTGTTGGTGAGGCTAATAAACAAACCTAAACCTAATAAATAAAACTAATGCTAATAAATAAACCCAAACCTAATAAATAAACCTAATGCTAATAAATAAACCCAAACCTAACAAATAAGCCTAATCATAACATGTAAAGTTTATATAAGGTTATGAACCTTTTTATTGTCTTTCTGTTCCATCTCAAAGAGCTTTAGAGGGAACTTTACTCAGAATGTATTTCTTGGTATTCTGGTCTGGCCTAAACACAATTATGAAACACTTGGGAGCAAAAATACAAATAATCAAAGCAAAGCTTGAGGCTAGAATAGCAAATATCTCTACAGCTACAGTTAATTTTCCAGGTGAGCTGACATAAGCTGGAATAAAGGTGATCCAAACTGCACAGAATATGAGCATGCTGAATGTAATGAATTTGGCTTCATTAAAGTTATCAGGCAACTTCCGTGCTAGAAAAGCCAAAACAAAACACAAGAGAGCCAGGAATCCAATATAACCCAATACAGCCCAGAAACCTATAGCAGAACCTAAGTCACATTCAAGAATTATCTTTTGCTTGTAGAGTTTTAGATTTTTGAAAGGAAACGGGGGGGATAATTTTAACCAAAGCACACAAATTAAGACCTGTATGAGAGTGAAAATAAGAACACTGAGTCTCTGCTGTGGAGGCCCAAACCATTTCATGACATTACTGCCTGGAAGTGTAGCCCTGAAGGCCATTAACACCACTATTGTTTTCCCCAGAACACAGGAGATGCAGAGGACGAAGGTGATCCCAAACGCTGTGTGACGCAGCATACAGGACCACTCAGAGGGCCGACCAATGAAAGTAAGTGAACAGAGGAAACACAGAGTCAGAGAGAAGAGAAGCAGGAAGCTCAGCTCTGAGTTGTTAGCTCGGACGATGGGAGATGTCCTGTATTTGTAGAAGACAACAGCAACACACACAGACACGAAGGTCCCTGTGATAGAAAAGACAGTCAGAATGATGCCTAAAGTGTCATCCCAGGACAGGAACTCAACAGGCTTGGGGAGGCAGTTGTCTTGTTTGGTATTGGGCCAGAACTCAGGAGGGCAGCGCATGCAATCCAATGAGTCTAAGAGACCAAAAAAGCAATGTCATAACCCTATATCCCTAGAAACAATCAATTTAATTCTTAAAGGGCATATATATAGCACAATGGACTGATGAAACCGGACTAGCCCTCAACTTTTTTTATTGATCTCTGATTTGATTTAAATGATTTGGAACTGTTTAACAAAGATAAACTTTTAAATGACAGTTTTCATGTAAAGTGAACTAAGGTTTTCAACATGTACCAGTGTTAAAAACTAATGTTTACAACATTTTAATAAAGGAAGAAAACCTTCATTCCACATTATGCTCTGTGATACATAACCTGTCTTGTTACTGATCTCTCCCTCTGCACATGGTATACAGTCATAGCAGCAGACAGGCCTTCCCTTCTGCACAGCCTTCCTGGTGCCTGGAGGACAGCTCTCACTGCACACAGACACTGGAACCTGCGGAAGACATTAGAGAACAACACAAATACAAATATTTTAGTATACAACAACCGTCAGTCTTTAAGGACTCTATACTGCAGTTTAGCGTATTCCCTATTGTAACATTTGAGTACAGGGTGTGTTATACTGTACCTCTGTCTGTCCTCCCACCCAGCTGATAGCGCTGCTCATTCTGAACACCTGTCCTCTTGGTTTGGACGAGTCATAGTAGCCCACTGTCACAAAATCTAAAGCACCATCTTCCTTAAACTGCCAGTTTATGAGTTCATAGAGAGCTGACGGATCACCATTGGAATCAAAGTTGACTTGATAACCATTTTTTGTGATGAATTTCACTCTCTTAAGTTGGTCGTATATCTGCAGAGGCAAATACAACTTAATAAATTATTGAATTCCTGTCTACAGACTCACCTAGATTCCACAGTTAGCTTTTGAATACACAAACATATTTCAGTGCATTTCCATAATTTCATGAAAATTTAATAGTAATCTTGGTACAGTACTATTTTTAACAAATATTATTTCAAAAATTACTCAAGCTAAAGACTTACATATATAAATTAAGACGTTTTTAAAATGAAATAATGGTATACCTGCCATGGTGTGAATTTAATGGTCTTGTTACATTGCGTGTTATTACAAATAACAGCGTGGATAGCATGCGCTATGGCATATGTTGCTTCGTAGACCAAATTAGTGACGCGCAACTGAGACGTGTCTGTGTATGGGTTCTGTAGCGTACGGATGTCCTCATTGTCGTCACAATTGTGCACGCCCATCCGCCCTTTTAGACTACAGCTGAACGCGCTCTCCCAAAATTCCGTTAATAGGGGCGATTTCAAGGCTTGTTCCGGAGAGAGATCTAGAAGAAACTCACGAAGACCCGGAATAACTGATCTGGGGATCCCAAAACCTATTGCGCCAGCACACGTGTTAAACCGCAGAAATTCTGGATGTGTGATCCACGCCTCGCTGCCTATCCACTGGAGGGGAGGTAATGGTTGTCGTGCCAATTCCTCCAAAAGAAACCTCATTTCGGCTATGTTAACAAAAGCTACTATTACCCGGGACGTTGATCTGCGGATGACATCAGCCACTCTCTCCAGTTTACTGCGCGGTTGTGTCCTGTAGTAGGCCTCGGAGTACTCCACACAGATCCCCTCCTCCTGCGCAGCCTTTAGGAACGCTGCCATTCCATAGTTTCCGTAGTCGGAGTCGCTGCGCACTGCTCCAATCCATGTCCAGCCAAAGAGTTTGACCATTTTTGCAAGTGCGGCCGCTTGGTGGTGGTCACTCGGTACCGTCCTAAAGAACGTTGGAAACTGACGCTTATCGCTCAGACACGCGCAGCTTGCGAGGTGACTAACCTGCAATTTAGTGAGAGGGGAAAATAAGAATATAGCGATTAAAGTGAGTGATTGAGTTTTAATGATCGGTGTGGTCCTTAAATTATTATATTAAACATGTAAAACATTATCCAAAATATCTTACATTAGACAGTAGGCCTAGAATAAACTGGGAATAGTCCTATATCTATATCCGTCGGACATTAAAATATGAAGGTGACGTAGAGTACGATTAATCACCTGTGGAATTCCGAACAAACCGAGCGTTCCCGCCATGCCAATAGTAGGGGTGGAAGGCGAATCTCCTAAAATAGCAGTTACATGTGCAGCAGAAGATACTGAACAGGAATTAACTTCATTAAAAATAGAATCTAAACCGTTTGCGAATTGAAATCCAACTTTGATTGCCATCTGCACGTCAGAGCATGAGTCGTGTATCTCGTAGCCTAAGGTGATGCCCGGCAAAATATCTGTTCTGTTGTTGATTTCATGGATGGTGAATTCCATGCCACGGGCGAAGCGCAACTGTCTGAAGTCCATGCTGTTAGGAAACGACGAAAAAAAAGGTATACTTAATGTTACATTTACAGTAAGTAGGATGACAACAAAAAACATAAGCAGCATGACTATAAAAAAAGTAATGAACATTACTTGATTCTAATGATCACTTCTCTCTTTATTTCTAACGTAATGCCTTGCTCTATGTGCAGTTCACTATATCCTTATAGACATACCTCCCAGAGCACTGTGGCTGTGGTGGCAGCCTGGTGTAGGTGTTCTGCTCTGAATTTGTGTAGTAATGAATGGTGAAAATTCCTCCAATTATAAAATCTCCATTCATAGAAAGACCAGGTAGCCGAGGCTCAGTCCACAGCCTGCAGCTGACTGGGTTTGCTTTACATCCTGCAGGGCTGAACACAGTCATCCACAGCACTGATACAAATGACACCAGACTTGAAGTGATCTGCATGGTGGGCTTGGTGACTCCCAGCACTCTGAAGGTCTGAATGCCTGCTTTACACTGCTTTAAATAGCCACCTTCAAGTGAAGGTCTGTCAGTAAGTGCAGGTGTGAACTGGGCAGAAGAGGTGTGGTTATGTATTCATGTCATAACAGCCATCGCCATTTGCTCTCTGTGTTCTCTTGTGCAATAAACAATAAAATTAAAAGTACAATTGATTTAAATAGCAAAGAAAAAAATATGGAATTAGAAGTGATTTTAAAAAGTTTAATACCTTAAAAGGCTAAAGAGCAATAATAATAAATTAACAATATATTACTGCCAGATATATTGCAAGAGCTCAACTATAAGCTATCAACTATAACTATAAGCTGTTAACTATAATAATAATATCATAATGTCACGGAACACTCGCCTCCCACGAGTCACGTTGTTTGGCCACGTGCAGTGGGAGGATCCTGTTTCGTAGCCACACCTGCACACACCTGTATTGTGTTAGTCTTTTGTGCATTTAAACTCTTGTCATTGTGTGCAGTGTTGTTGGTTATTGTTGACGTAACATGTTAATGTAGATGTATTGTTTTTTATCGTGTCTGTTTAATGTTAACCGTTTCATGTTCCTTGTTTGTAATACGTGTGAGTGCCATTGTGTTTATATGTTAATAAATGTTCATCCACATCACTGGAGCCTGTGTGTCCTGCCCCTCGCCCTTCGGTACTCGGGCCACATGCGTTACATATAAAGAGTCAAATTATTTAATTAGACAAAAACATGTAATGAATACATACATATGCACTTTACATTTATTAAAATATTGAAGATTCAAATCAACTATTCATAAAGAGAGACTTACCAATAAATATTTGAGGAGAAATGCAAATATATCAGGAAAAGTTTCAAAGAGGAAACTGATTCACTTTATGAAGATAATCTAAAATGTTTTATTGCAGTTCATTTTCAGAAACAAGGATGCATGTGAAAGTTCATTAATATTGCTGATACTATATCTTCTTATGTCTTCACATTCAAGCATAAAATACAGTTTGCAATAAAGATGCATTGGTGAGGCTGATGTTACATATAAGAATAATGGTACCTGGAAACATTTTATATAAGGTGTTAAACATTAAGGGCAACATTGCTATTTATAAGGATCTTAAAGAGCTTTAGAGGGAACTTTACCCATAATGTGTTTCTTTGTATTCTGCTCTGGCCTAAATACAATTATAAAACACTTGGGAGCAAAAATGCAAATAATTAAACCAAAACTTGAGGCCAGAATAGCAAATATCTCCACAGCTACAGTGAATTTTCCAGGAGAGCTTACATAAGCTGGAATGAAAGTAATCCAAACCGCACAGAATATGAGCATGCTGAATGTGATGAATTTGGCTTCATTAAAGTTATCAGGCAACTTCCGTGCTAGAAAAGCCAAAACAAAACACAAGAAGGCCTCAAATCCTATATAACCCAGCACAGCCCAGAAACCTATGGAAGAACCTAAGTCACATTCAAGAATGATCTTTTGCTTGTAGAGCTTTAGATTTTTGAAAGGAAAAGGATGTGATATTTTTAACCACAGCAGACAAATAATGACCTGTATAAGAGTGAAAGCAAGAACACTCAGTCTCTGCTGTGGAGGTCCAAACCACTTCATGACATTACTGCCTGGAAGTGTAGCCCTGAAGGCCATTAACACCACTATTGTTTTCCCCAGAACACAGGAGATGCAGAGGACGAAGGTGATCCCGAACGCTGTGTGGCGCAGCATACAGGACCACTCAGAGGGCCGACCAATGAAAGTAAGTGAACAGAGGAAACACAGAGTCAGAGAGAAGAGAAGCAGGAAGCTCAGCTCTGAGTTGTTGGCTCGAACAATGGGAGATGCCCTGTGTTTGTAGAAGACAGCAATCACACAAATAGCCATAAAGGCCCCAGTGATTGAGAACACAGTCAGGATAATCCCTAGGGTCTCATCCCAGGACAGGAACTCAAGAGGCTTGGGGAAGCAGCTGTCTCGTCTGGCATTGGGCCAGAACTCAGGAGGGCAGCGCACACAGTTCAAGGAGTCTAAGAGACAAAACAAGCAGTCATAACCCTGTAACCCCAGAAAAATATATAAAGCCTTAGAGTAAAGGGCATATTTATAGCACACTGGAATCATGAAACCAGACTATGAGTAGCTCCAGCAAAAGTATTGAATCTTCATTGTACAAGTTCAGGACATTTTTCCTTGCCACTGTAGCCCTTGACTTTTTTATTAGGTCTCTGATTAGATTCATTAGATTTTGATTTGTGCAACACTGTTTGACACAGACTATTGTATGAAAAAGCTATACAGCTAAATCAAAATTTAACTGAAATGAAAGTTTTCTTTTTTAATTTATAGTTTTTCTTTCTGTCACGAATGGCCACCCTCCTCTTGTCCCTGATGTCACGATTTCCCTGTCTTCCTGCACTCCCTGGTTCCATGCCTTAGTTTCGTTTTCTCCGCCACTGTCTGTTCCTTTATTCCACTCCTTGTTTTAGTTTCTGCTGTTCCAATGTTCACGTGTATCTGCTTAGTGTCTGATAGTTTTGCTAATTTAAGCCTTGTGGTTTTGTCTTCTGGTTGTTGGTTATTGTGGTAAGTTATGTCCTTCTGTCAGGTTTGCTTTATACTCATGTTACTGTTGTCGTCATTACTTTGGTTTACTCCCGTCGCGTTACCTTACGCTCAGTGTTACCCCTTTGCCTCTGTTTGTTTTACCATTCGTGTTTGTGTTTCCTCATTTAATAAACCACCTCCAGCATTTGCATTCTACCTCTGCCTATTCCTGGTTGGATCATGACACTTACGAACTCTGGTGGATGCTAAATTATGCTGGGATGGTTTGCTGCATTGCAAAAGTAAATGTGATTCTTCTGTTACTATTATTAAATAAAGACAGAATGGAGCCCAAGGTTTTACCCTGCAATGTGCAGAGTACTAAGAAATACCTAGTACAAGTAATGCAGATAGAAAAGCTTAATGCTCTATTATGCTCTGTGATACACAACCTGTCTTGTTACTGATCTCTCCCTCTGCACATGGTATACAGTCATAGCAGCAGACAGGCCTTCCCTTCTGCACAGCCTTCCTGGTGCCTGGAGGACAGCTCTCACTGCACACAGACACTGGCACCTGGGAAAGACATTGGAGAACAACACAAATAAAAATATTTTATTTTGCATGAACAATTTATTCTTTAAGGACCCCATACTGCAGTTTACTGTATTCCTTATTGTAACATTTGAGTACAGGGTGTGTTATACTGTACCTCTGTCTGTCCTCCCACCCAGCTGATAGCACTGCTCATTTTGAACTCCTGTCCTCTTGGTTTGGATGAGTCATAGTAGCCCACTGAAACGAAATCTAAAGCACCATCTTCCTTAAACTGCCAGTTTATGAGCTCATAGAGAGCTGCAGGATCCCCTTTAGAATCAAAGTTTACTTGATAACCATTCTTTGTGGTGAAGTTCACACTCTTAAATTGCTCATATATCTGCGGAGGCAAATACAAATTCATAGATTATTGAATACCTCTCTACAGACTCAGATTGATCTAGCGCCCATTTTGGAATACATAAGAAAACATATTTCAGTGCCTTTCAAGTATTTCAAGTATATTTATGATAATATTGGTTCTGTAATATTTGTATCGAATACAGTTGGTCATTTCAATAATTACTCAAGCTAGAGATTTTATAAATAAAATGTTTTTATACCTGCCATGGTGTGAATGTAATGGTCTTGTTACATTGCATGTTATTACAAATAACAGCGTGGATCGCATGCGCAATGGCATATGTAGCTTTGTAGACCAAATTAGTGACGCGCAACTGAGACGTGTCTGTGTATGGGTTTTGTAGCGCCTGGATGTCTTCACCGCCATCACATTTCCGCAAGCCTGTCCGCCCTTTAAGGCTACAGCTGAACGCGCTTTCCCAAAATTCCGTTAATAGGGGCGATTTCATGGCTTGTGCTGGGGAAAGGTCTAAAAGAAACTCACGAAGGCCTGGGATAACTGATTTGGGGATCCCAAAACCTATTGCGCCAGCACATATGTTAAATTGCAGAAATTCTGTTTGTGTGATCCACGCCTCGCTGCCTATCCATTGTAGCGGAGGCAGTGGTTGTCGTGCCAGTTCCTCTAAGAGAAACTTCGTGTCGCCTGATGCAAGAAACGTTACTATTACTCGGGCTGTTGATCTGCGGATGACATTTGCCACTCTCTCCAGTTTACTGCGCGGTTGTGTCCTGTAATAGGCCTCGGAGTACTCCACACAGATCCCCTCCTCCTGCGCTGCCTTTAGAAATGCTGCCATTCCGTAGTTGCCGTAGTCCGTGTCGCTGCGCACTGCTCCAATCCATGTCCAGCCATAATACTTCACCATTCTCGCCATTGCGGCCGCTTGATGTTGGTCACTAGGTACCGTCCTAAAGAACGTTGGAAACTGACGCTTGTCGCTGAGACACTTGCAGGTTGCAGAATGACTCACCTGTAATTCAGTGAGTGTTGGGAAAGAGAAAGAACCATTACATGACCTAACTAGCATTTCTTCACAGTAGAGTATGTGTGGCATAGTTTATAAATAATTGTTATGCAACTATTTATTTCTTTAAAAATAGTAAGATTTTTTTTTAAAAAAAACGATGTGATGTAGCCTACTAATGATGTTCACCTCTGGAATTCCAAAAAGACCGAGTGTGCTGGCCATGGCAATTGACGGAGTGGAAGAAGTTTCTCCTACGAAAGCAGGTACAGCGGCAGCTGCAGGTTTTAAACAGGAATCGGTGTCGTTGAAAACGGGGTCCAATCCATTTGCAAATTGAAATGCAACTTTGACTGACATCGGTACTGCAGAGCACGAGTCGTATATCTGGTAGCCCAACGTGATGCCTGGCAGGAGATCTGTGCTGTTGTTGATCTCATGGATGATGAATTCCAAGGCCCGGGCAAAGCGCAGCTGCCTGAATTCCATGCTGTTTGGAAACACAGTAGAACAGACA
Source organism: Electrophorus electricus (assembly GCF_041902795.1). Taxonomy (NCBI): domain Eukaryota; kingdom Metazoa; phylum Chordata; class Actinopteri; order Gymnotiformes; family Gymnotidae; genus Electrophorus; species Electrophorus electricus. The sequence continues at coordinate 25,524,653 of NC_137502.1, forward strand.
AGACCCTGATAGCGTCAGGCAAAATCAGAGCTTATGATGCGTATACAATAAGTAGTAGGTGGCTAGAAAAAGTGGTATGTTAACAATTTCATTTCTCATTTCTCTTTGTGACTGTAAATAAATGACATGCTGGTTGTGCTGACAATTGAATCCTCACAGACAGACCTCCCAGCGCACTGTGGCTGTGCTGGAATCGTAGTGTAGGTGTTCAGCTCTGCTCTCATATAGTAGTGAATAGCGAAAATCCCTCCAATTACAAAATCTCCATTCATTGACAAAATAGGCATCTGAGGCTCAACCCACAGCCTGCAGCTGACTGGGTTTGCTTTACATCCTGCAGGGCTGAACACAGTCATCCACAGCACTGATATAAATGGCACCAGACTGGAAGTGGTCTGCATGGTGATCTGTGTGCCTCCCAGTAACCTGAAGGTCTGGATGGCTGCTTTACACTGGTTTAAATAACCACCTTGCACTGATGACATATCAGTAAATGTGGGTGTGAAACGTGCATAGGAGGCGTGGCTATGCGTTCAGTGTAATTCATAATGATCAATAGGTTTTTGTTTGCTTTAAAAAGTGTAATTCAGTGGTTTTGTTCGTTTGTTTATTGAAACTTTGTTTGTTTAATACGCAGTAACGCATACGTCAAGATAAACCGATAACACTTCTAAATTTGGGGGCTCTCAGAGTTAATTTCGTGTGTGATCCATAGCAGTTTAGGCATGTACGAATTGCACTGTTAGCTTTGTTGTATTTTGTACATAAGTTTACAGTATTGTGGTAATGCCATAAATTGTACAAGTGCATAGATTGTCGTTAACACGTAATATTTATATAGATGGCTCGAGTGTAATTTATATTGTTTAAGTAGAAGTTATAGTAATTTATGCTTTTCTTAAAGTTTTGGATCGTGCGCAGAACATTTTGAACACTGTCACTTTAAGAGACATGCTACGTCATGCCGCTATTTTAGCTCTCGGTTTTCTATGCCTTGTTTAGTTTTTGTTTGGTGATCATCGAGGCTTCCTCAGTTTGTGTTGTTGTATAGTAAGGACCAACGGTTGAAAACTTCATGCTGAAAGCAGTACCCCAGATACAAAGGACCTTAAAAGACCCTTTATAGAATCAGTTTGGTTTTGTAACATTTGCAACTCATTCTCATATAATGCCCACTTTCCATGTGTCATTACTAAAACTTGTATCCTCTTCAAGTCTGTCTACTTGCTTTTAGGTGAGTACCCCTCTGCCTTTGGGCATGAAGGGGTCACTGGCCTAACTGGTTAACACCCTACTGGAGATTAACACCCTACTGGACTCCCAGTGATAAGCTTGCATGATGCAGTTCCTGGTAGACTGGGTGGGTTATGGTCCCTAGGAGAGGAGTTGGGTCAACATTGAGGACGTGTTGGACCCCATGCTCACCTGGCATTTCTACACTGCCCACCCTGATTGTCCCACTCCTTCCACCCTTGTTGATGTTCCTCTGCCCATTTCAGGAGGAGGGGGTTGTACTGTGAATAATCCCCCCCATCCAACCATCGAAGATCTTCCGACCACCGTAGGTCCTCCTTGACGAAATATTAACACAGTCAACATTTTTACTGAAATTGCATTTATCACTAATTTCACTGACTAGTCTCCCTATTTAAACCCTCCAGTCCCTACATTCAGTGTGAAGTATTTTCTGCTACTATAGTCAGTGAAGCAAGCTGTGTTTTGCCTCTTTGTTTCTGTTTCTATGTGCCTCAGACTTTGCTTGTGTTTTTTGACATTACCTCCTGCCTTGCCCTTTTGTACATCTGCTGGTTTTCCTTTGTGCCGTGCCTGGTTTTTACCTATATTTTTTGTCTTTGCACGTTGTATTTTGCCTACATCCTTTTTCTATCATTTTTATTAAAACTCTGTACCTGCATATGGACCGTCTCATCTCTTTGAGCCTCATGTGTTAGACATGACTCGCAGCAGTTACCTTTTACCTGCATTATTTAAGAACAGAGTTTATGCTCTCCCAGTGTGAAATTCCTCATCACTTATTCGAGTTCTGCACTATTCAGTGTTGACTTGTTATTCTGTTTCAGGGCTTCTGCATATGGTTTTGATTTTAGATTTTTGGATTGCCTGTGACATACCTGGCGGCTTTGTGTTTGCCATGTATTATTATTTGGTCACAGAGATCACTATAAGCTTGGCACAACTACAGGCAGAAACTGTAATTTCAGATTTTTTGTGGAGGTGTCACGGTATGGCCCTGTGTCTCCCCATGTGTGTTTGTGTGTGTGTATGTTCGTCCGTGTGGCCACGCCCTCCTTGTGTTCCACACCTGCTCCTCGTTTTGTGTCATTAGTATGCATGGAAAAAGTCTATTGTTTATGATGTGACTGTTGTCGGTGTTTGACTATGATAGCCTGCGAGCTACGTCTTCCGTGTTATATTTATTAATAAATGTTTTTGTTTTACGCGACTCATCTCTGCATCCTGCTTTGCCTCCACACGTTACAGGAGGACAATGGCACAAACTGATAACCCCATTGTTTACTCATGTTACTCATGTAATAAAAAATAAAGTAATCATAAATGATCAGATAAAATCAGGTCTGGAAATGTTACATAAAACAACTCATTAAATTAGAATGTACACATGCACCTTACACATTCAAATATCAAATAATAGTTATCAACAAAAAACACATTTTATTTTCATAAAGAGAGAGAGATGCAAATCATATGAATTTATATGAAATGTATAATATTAAGATTTCAAATATTTTGAGGTTTCTAAAGATGTAAAAAAATACTTAAGAACAACATATTGTCACTAATGTGCTTTGTGTGAAAGATTATGTTGTCAAGAACTTATTTTCTCACATATAAACATAAAACGCAGTACAGTATAAAAATTTATTTACAGGCATAAATTGTAATTTCAGGTTTTTTGGACAAAAGCAGAAACTAACAAACCCATTGCTTACTCCTAAATGATCAAATAATCATAAAATCAGGTCCAGGATTGTTACTGAAAACATCTCATTAAATTATACACATTCTAATACCACACACTAGGTAACAAGAAAAAAACACACACATTTAACTTTCTTCAGGAGAGAGATGCACATCATATTCTGAATAGAAATGTATAATAATATAACAATAGTTTTAGAAAGCAAAATATTTAAATATAACATTGTCACTAACCTCGTGAAAGTTCATTAGGTTGCTAAAAATTTACTTTATAACATATAAACATAAAAATGTTTATGTTTAAAGATTTATTGTTCAGGCTAATAAATAAACCTTAATATAACCCGTAAAGGTTTTTTTTTAAGATGAAGAACATTTTATTGTCTTTCTGTTACATGCCAAAAAGCTTTAGAGGGAATTTTACACATAAGCTGTTTCTTGGTATTCTGCTCTGGTCTAAACACAATTATAAAACACTTGGGAGCAAAAATGCAAATAATCAAACCAAAGCTTGAGGCCAGAATAGCAAATATCTCCACAGCTACCGTGAATTTTCCAGGAGAGCTGACATAAACTGGAATAAAGGTGATCCAAACTGCACAGAATATGAGCATGCTGAATGTGATGAATTTCGCTTCATTAAAGTTATCAGGCAACTTCCGAGCTAGAAAAGCCAAAACAAAACACAAGATGGCCTCAAATCCTATATAACCCAGCACAGCCCAGAAACCTATGGAAGAACCTAAGTCACATTCAAGAATGATCTTTTGCATGTAGAGCTTTAGATTTTTGAAAGGAAAAGGAGGGGACATTTTTAACCAAAGCACACAAATAATGACCTGTATGAGAGTGAAAACAAGAACACTCAGTCTCTGCTGTGGAGGCCCAAACCATTTCATGACATTATTGCCTGGAAGTGTAGCCCTGAAGGCCATTAACACCACTACTGTTTTCCCCAGAACACAGGAGATGCAGAGGACGAAGATGATCCCAAATGCTGTGTGACGCAGTATACAGGACCACTCAGAGGGCCGACCAATGAAAGTAAGTGAACAGAGAAAACACAGAGTCAGAGAGAAGAGAAGCAGGAAACTCAGCTCTGAATTGTTGGCTCTAACAATGGGAGATGCCCTGTGTTTGAAGAAGACTGCAATCGCACAAATGGTCATGAAGACCCCAGTGAGGGAGAACACTGTCAGAATGATAGCTAGAGTGTCATCCCAGGACAGGAACTCAACAGGCTTGGGGAGGCAGCTGTCTTGTTTGGTATTGGGCCAGAACTCAGGGGGGCAATGCAGACAATCCAAAGAGTCTAAAAGATCAGAAATGCAAAGTCAGAATGCGTTCAATAAGTCTAAAACAAGGTCGCTTGTTATTTCATATATAGAGCACATTACAGAAGGAAACAATGTCTACCACAAGTTTTGTAGTCAGAGCCTGATTTCACTACGCAGTGCTGAACACAAAAAAATGTTTCAATTTTTTGTGTCTTGCCTTCTCTTAATGTTTCCTGTTTATGCAATCCCCTTGACAATTGTCCCTGACAATTCTGTGCTTGCCTTATTCATGAGGGGACACTCTGATGTCTGTGTCCAATACTAAATTGAATTAAAAACTATTTTTGAGACCAAAAAGCCATATCAGAAACCCAGTAACTGGATGGGTTTCTCATATGAGTTTTGGCTTCTTCATTGTACAAGTTCATGAAGTTTTTCCTTGCTACTCTAACCTTCATTTTTTAGGTTTTACTATACAGCTAAAACAAAATTTAAGTGAAATGAAAGTTTTCATGTTGCATGATTTATTTATTTATTTTATTTATAATTTGTCTAGGTTACTTAAGTGGATGCTATACTATGCTGGGATGGTCTGCTGTATTACAGAAGATATCACATGGGAATCATGAAACCATGATCATGATTCAGATTTGTGCAATATTACTTGACAGACTATTATATGAAACAAAACAGAACAGCTAAAACAAAATTTACCTCAAATGAAATGAAAGTTTTCATGTAGCATGATTTTTTTAAATTTGCAATTTTTCTCGGTAACTTAGGTCGATGCTATACTGTGCTGGGATAGTCTGCTGCGTTACAGGAGATACTGAAATTCTTTAGTGACTAGCATTAAATAAAAGCAGAATGGAGTCCAAGGATGTTTTCAGCCATGTAAAGAGTGCAAAGAAATATCTAGTACAAGTAATAAAGGTGGAAAAGCTTAATGCTGCATTATGCTCTATGATACACAACCTGTCTTGTTACTGATCTCTCCCTCTGCACATGGTACACAGTCATAGCAGCAGACAGGCCTTCCCTTCTGCACAGCCTTCCTGGTGCCTGGAGGACAGCTCTCACTGCACACAGACACTGTCACCTGGGAAAGGCATTAGAGAACATCACAAATACAAATAATTTATTATGCAAGAACTTTCATTATTTAATGTCTACATGTACTACAGTTTAATGTTTCCCCTACTGTAACATTTGTGTATAGGTTGTGTTATACTGTACCTCTGTCTGTCCTCCCACCCAACTGATAGCACTGCTCATTCTGAACTCCTGCCCTCTTGGTTTCGATGAGTCATAGTAACCCACTGTCACAAAATCTAAAGCACCATTTTCCTTAAACTGCCAGTTTATGAGCTCATAAACAGCCACCGGATCTCCATTTGAGTCAAAATTGAGCTGATAACCATTTTTTGTGGTGAAGTTCACTCTCTTGAGCTGGTTATATATCTGCAGAGGTAAATACAACTTCATAAATAATTCAATTCCTCTTTACAGACTCAGATACACCTAGAGCCCATTTTGGAATACACAATCAAACATATTTCACTACATTTGAAGAATTTCAAGAATATTTATAATAATATTAGTTCCATACAATTGGTAACAAATATTGTTGGTGATTTCAATAATTAGTCAAGCTAGAAACTTTAACTTCTATAGTAATATGTTTTTAAATGAAATAATTTTATACCTGCCATGGTGTGAATTTAATGGTCTTGTCACATAGCACATTATTACAAATTGCAGCGTGGATAGCATGAGCTATTGCATATGTAGCTTTGTAGACCAAATTAGTGATGCGCAACTGAGACGTGTCTGTGTATGGGTTCTGTAGCGTACGGATGTCCTCACTGCCGTCACAATTCTGCACGCCCATCCGCCCTTTTAGACTACAACTGAAGGCGCTCTCCCAAAATTCCGTTAATAGGGGCGATTTCAAGGCTCGTTCTGGAGAGAGATCTAGAAGAAACTCACGAAGACCCGGAATAACTGATCTGGGGATCCCAAAACCTATTGCGCCAGCACATATGTTAAACCGCAGAAAATCTGGATGTGTGATCCACGACTCACTGCCTATCCACTGAAGTGGAGGTAGTGATTGTCGTGCCAGTTCCTCTAAGAGAAACTTCATGTCACCTGATGCAAGAAACGCTACTATTACTCGGGCCGTTGATCTGCGGATGACGTTTGCCACTCTCTCCAGTTTACTGCGTGGTTGTGTCCTGTAATAGGCCTCGGAGTACTCCACACAGATCCCCTCCTCCTGCGCAGCTTTTAGGAACGCTGCCATTCCGTAGTTTCCGTAATCCGTGTCACTGCGCACGGCTCCAATCCATGTCCAGCCAAAATACTTCACCATTCTCACCAATGCAGCTGCTTGGTTTTGGTCACTAGGTATGGTTCTATAGAAGGCAGGAAACTGATGTTTATCGCTCAAACAAGCGCAGGTTGCAGAATGACTCACCTGTGATTGTGAGTGTTTGAAAAGAGCAAAAAACAGTTACTTGAGTATCTTGATTTAGTTATAACGCTGCCCATATAAAACATTTCTCTGCACATCTTAAATTAGATAATTGGTCTGTGGCATAATTTTTTTAAAAGTTTTTAATTACTCATTATTTATTTATTTTAAAATAGCAAGATTTTTTAAAATGATGTTTACCTCTGGAATTCCAAAAAGACCGAGTGTGCTGGCCATTGCAATTGACGGGGTGGAAGAAGATTCTCCTACAAAAGCAGATACAGCGGCAGCTGCAGGTTTTAAACAGGCTTCGGTGTTGTTGAAAACAGGGTCCAATCCATTTGCGAACTGAAATGCAATTTTGACTGACATCGGTACTGCAGAGCACGAGTCGTATATGTGGTAGCCCAACGTGATACCCGGCAGGAGATCTGTGCTGTTGTTGATCTCGTGGATGATGAATTCCAAGGCCCGGGCGAAGCGCAGCTGCCTGAATTCCATGCTGTTTGGAAACACAGTAAAACAGACAAAACCCTAAAAGGGTCAGGCAAAATAACATCTTATTTTGTGTTTACAATAAATAGTACATGGCTTGAAAAACTGGTAGCCTAACAATTTCATTTCTTATTTCTCTTTGTGATTGTAAATAAATGATATGCTCTCTGTGCTGTCTCATGCTGTCTATGATCCACTCCACCCTCACAGACAGACCTCCCAGCGCAGTGTGGCTGTGGTGGCATCGTGGTGTAGGTGTTCTGCTCTGATGTCATGTAGGAATGAATAGAGAAAATCCCTCCAATTACAAAATCTCCATTCATTGACAAAATAGGCATCTGTGGTTCAGTCCACAGCCTGCAGCTGACTGTGTTTGCTTTACATCCTGCAGGGCTGAACACAGTCATCCACAGCACTAATACAAATGGCACCAGATTTAAAGTGTTCTGCATAGTGGGTTTGTTGCTTTCCAGCACACTGAAGGTCTGGATGGCTGCTTCTCAGTGATTTAAATAGCCACCTTGCAATGATGGTCTGTCAGTAAATGTGGGTGTGAACTGAACAGAGAAGGTGTGATTATGCATTCATTGTTATTTATAATGATACCTATAAATTATTATTTTTCTTTAAAAAGTGTAATTCTTTTTTTTTGGTTGTTTAAACAACAGTATTGCATACAATCAAGCTAAACCTATGGCACTTTTACATTTATTTATTTCGTTTTTCCTCATCATCTCACTATTTACCTTACCTTTTGAAGCTCTTAGAGTCTTCAAGTTAGTTTCACAAGGCAAGGGTGCCTTCTTCACCCCCTTCATTTACTTTATATACCAGCAACATCTGTATGGCATGAGGAGCGATAGATGATGCAACAATCAATCAGTCAATCAATCAATCAATATTACAATGCAATCCACTAATAATATTTCATTTATTTCTAATATTAAATCAGTGAAAAGCAAAACAATAACAATATTTTTAGAAAAAAATGCATATATAATGAAGAAATAGTTAAGTCAATAAGGTGATTCACAATGTAATTTTGTTAGGTTCCAGTGCTAAAAGAAAAAATGTTAAGAATTTTTGTTGCCATTTGTCCTCCCTGTCACATACACATAATTTGTTATATGTAGTCAATAAAATTGTACAAGCCATAGTTTAAGTTTAAGAAAGCTGTTCATTTAACAAATTTTCGAGCTTCGGTGTTCGCTGGTGTTGGGTGCTTATGATGACTGTGTGATGGATGTGTGTATTAGGTTTGTCTCATTAGATCATCATCTGGTTGGTTAAGGTAGGCTCTGAGTTCACTTACTTTTGCCTTAGATTATGTGAAAGTCAAGGCTTGTTGTTTAAACCTAGTTGTTAGTTGCTTGTTAGCTGTAATTACTCACTACAGGTGTAGTTTCGCCTTGGCCTTAGGTGTGAATTTAGGGGTGGGCTCAGCACTTATTGAACTGAGTTAAATTAGGATGACTCCTAGAGACACATGTGTCTGTAGCAGTAATTAACATTTGGAGAAGGTTTGGTGGTGCTCTTAATCAGTTCATCTACATCTCACCTACAGGACTTCACAAACTCAGCTAAGTATCTTCTCATTATCCCAATCTTTTTTTTTTTTTCATACATCCACAAATCAAGCATCTGAAATGTTTCACAATTCTTGTCCACATATCCCACAGCTCTCCTTGATGCTATCATAGATGTCGCAATCTCAGCAACCTCACTGACTCACAATGCTCGGCACCATCACATATCATGATGGCAGGAGGGCTCTGGAACTGACAATCTGCTGTCCAGAAGGCTGACTTCATCTCGGCATTAGCATACCTACACTTCCTGGCTCCAACAGAAATGTGGATCACCCTTCAGAACTCGATGACTTGGACTGCCCTGTTCTCTGTCTTTTTATTTATCCATTCTCTAAGGTGTCTTGGCAAGGGTGGTGGCATAGGTTTACTAATGTCTCGAGAGTGGCGTTTCACTCCACTTTCCTTCTCCACTCTTTCTATCTCCTCTCTTGAATTTCATGCCATTACAGTGTCTTTCCCCACCAAACTTCTTATCATTCGTTATCTACCGCCCTCCAGATTCCATAGATCGCTTCATTGATCAGTCAATTCCCCACTGAAGGAAATCCACTTATTCTCCTTGCTGACTTCAACCTTCCATCAGACAAGCTGCATTTCTCCTGCATTCTTCTGCTGTTGACAGCATTTGACCTCACCCTCAACCATGATCCTCTAACTCACAAAAGGGCCAATGTTCTGGACCTGATCTTCACCCGTACCACCACATCAGACATCGCAGTCACCTCCACCTCTTGGACCATCACTTTCTATCCTTCTCTCTCCCTTCCTTCTTTTTCCATCCATTCCTCTCCAATATGTTCCTCCTCCCTCCATTGCAATCTGCAATCCATAACTCCCTCTTCCCTTACTTTGTGTGTGTCTGTCTGTGTGTGTCTCTCTCTCTCTCTCTCTCACTCATCAATGAATCTTCTGTGCCCTCTCTCCTCTAGATGTGCTAAGTCCTCCCCACCTGCCCCCTGGCTAACAAACACTTTACTGCCACAGGAGAGAAATAAGGACTGCAGAGTCAGTGGAGGAAATCTCATGTAGATTCAGACCTCAGCTCATACAAGTCTCTCCTTTCCAAGTTCTCACTGGAAGCAACATCTGCAAAGTCATTCTGCTACAGGCAGAAAATTTGAATCATCAGCATCTGATCCACGCAAGCTCTTCATGATTTTTCTTCTCTCATTAATCCTCCCCCTCCTTGCTTATCTTACTCCAGAGGATTTTATCACCTTCTTTGAGGAGGCAGTTGCAGCAATCCACCAGTCCTTTTCCTCTGTTCCCACTCCTCCAACCAGTGTGCATTCCCCAACACTGACTTTTTCTCCTCTCTCCTCAGATTAAATTCTTCAACTCCTGACCTGTAACAATCCAACTACATGTCTGCTGGATCCAATTCCTTCCACTCTGTTCTAGACAACTGCAAGAGATCTGCTTCCTTTCATCTGTCATCAACTCCTTATAATCTTGATATGTGCCTACTGCATTCAAAACTGCCAGGGTGGTACCAATCCTCAAGAAGACTACACTTGACAGCGTTACCAACTACAGACTGGTATCACTTCTCTTTCCTCTCCAACCCTTGAACAAGTTTATAATCAATTCTCACCCAGAACCAGCTGCATGATCCCAATCAGTCTGGCTACAAACCGGCACATTCTACAGAAACGGCCCTCATAGCAGTGACTGAGAAACTTCTTGCTGCTAAAGCTGCAAAACTGTCATGTTTTGATTCTTCTAGACCTTTCAGCAGCCTTTGACAGTAAACCACAACATTCTTCTTTCTGTTCTCTCCAGGCTTGGTGTGACTATTTCTTTTCCAGCTGGTGACACGCAAGTCTCCAGACATATCTCTGCATGCTTGACTGACATCGAGTCATGGATGATGGCCCACCACTTGAAGCTCAACCCCAGTAAAACTCAGCTTTTGTTCTTCCCAGGTACTCCCAATCCTTACCATAACCTCACTGTTTCCTTTGAGAACTCCCTGGTATCACCATCTGAAGCTGCCCGTAGCCTGGGCGTAACTTTTCACAACCAGTTGTCGCTCAACTCTAATCTAACCCAGTCTTGCAGATTCCTCCTTGACCCTTTCTCACAGGAAGCTACCCAGGTGCTTGTGCAGTATCTTGTGATCTCAAAGCTAGACTACTGCAACTCGCTACATGTTGGTCTTCCTCTAAGAGCCATCGAACCTCTAAACTTGTCCAGAATGCAGCAGTATGACTGGTCTTCAATCTTCTGAAGTTCATGTTACTCCACTGCTGTGCTCCCTTCATTGGCTCCCTGTAGCTGCACGTATCAGATTTAAAACCTTGTCACTTGCCTACAAAGCCAAAAATGGACCAGCTCCTTCATACATGAGGTCAATGGTCAAAGCCCAATCCGTACCTCGAGTACTTCAAACCTCAAGTATGGCTCGGCTTGAAATGCCTTGCTTCAGGTCTCATGGATGACGAGCATTGAGACAGACCTTTTTATGTATCTTGTACTTCTAGCTATCAGCATTCATCCCTGTATTCTAGTTCATTGGTATGTCTGATTCTAACCTACTGTACTAGGATGTATTCTGAGTCAATGACAAAGCACTTTTGTAAGTTGCTCTGGTTAAGAGCGTCTGCTAAATGCCATAAATGTAAAATTGTATTAAGTGTTTACGATGACTGTCTACTAAAAGTTGCTAGGATGAAATGGCCTTTTACCTAGCTCACTTTTAATAAAATTCCTTACCTGCACGTAGATCTCTCTCGGATTCATGTGTAACAGAACACTTCACCTCCAGCAGATTTGTTAGTTTCATGCTGCCCTGAAATCTCCAAAAAACAACTTAGGAAACCATGAGCAACATCTTCAGCACCTCATTAGAGGTGCAGAGGATCTTATCTGTACCCTCCAAGTTATGGCTATTTCTTCCAACCCCAGTCAACTTAACCAGGGTAGGTCTCATCAGCTTTCCCATGTACTTGCTTACTTGCCTGTAGCTCCTGTGTGCTTGGTGATTCTGGATAAGTATGATGGCTCACTAGGCCTATGTCAAGGATTCCTATCGCATTGCCCATTATACTTCAATTTGATGCCTGCTACTTTTCCCACAGATGCTGCAAAGATTCCCCTCATCACCCTTCTCATTGATAAGGCTTTGCAATGGGCCAGGGCCGTGTGGAATGCTAAATCCTCTGCCACATTTACCACCTGCAGAACCTGGGTATGGATACTGCCCTCAGCCATTATCACAAATTGGTGTCTCAAGTGAGCTGGTACTGTGAAGCCAGCGGGGGGGTGTCCATGGTTAATGAATCCCCCTGCTGTGAGGGGATGGCACAAAACCCAGTGTGAACCCCTGCTACAAAGCATTGATGGCTGGTCTATATGTTCAGGCGTGGTATCAGAGCTCATGGTGTCAATCACACTCACAATGAGTGTGCTTCATACTGAATCCATTCCCATTTTTATTATTAATTACCCTGAAAACCTGACACTTCTAGGTTTTCCAGGGTTAGCTAATTATTACCCAGTACTGTCCTGGGCCACAGGTGAACTCACTAAATGGAGCTCTTGTCACTCACATAGTTTAACAACAGTCTGTCTTGCCATAAGCACCAAATCTCAGCCTTCTCATGTTAATGTTCCTGTGGAACATGCAGATTTTTCTAATGTTTTTAGTAAATACCAATTTGCTCACTTGCCTCCTCACTGCTCCTAGGAGTGTGCTATAGACTGGCTGCCAGGTACCACACCCAAGTGTCACATTTTCTCCCTTTCTATCCCTAATTAGCTGCCGTGGACGAGTACCCCAAAAAAGGCCCTATGCCATTTATGGACCTCAGCATCTCCTGCAAACAGCTGAATTTTTATTTATTTATTTTTTTTGTAGAAATGAAAGATGGGGGTTTAAGGCCATGTATAGATTATAGGGAGTTAAAAGCTATGATGGTAAAGAATCACTACCATCTTCCACTTGTTCTTTCAGCTTTGTAAAAGCTACACCAGGATACTGTTTTTACTAAATTGGACTTACTGTATGTTTACTGCAAGGAACCCAATGACTATTTGGTTATGCCTTACAGCTTGGGAAATGTCTTCAGTATTCCAGTTTTTTCTTAATGATGTATTCAGAAATATGTGGAATATATGATATGGGTAGTTATCTATATTGACGACATTTTAGTCTATTCTCCTAGCTTGGAGGAACATATCAAGCATGTCTGGGCTGCAGGAACATTGAGAAATTGGAGAAGTGTGATTTCCACAAGGCAAAGGTATAATCTTTGGGTAATGTCATAGGCCCACAAGGGGTCACAAATGATACTTTGAAACATTGAAATATACCCTGTTCTGCACCACAGAAGCACAAATAGCCTTTAAGGAAGGTCCAGATACAAAGGATGTTTAAAGATCCTTCATAGAATCAGTCCAGTTTTGTACCATTTGCAACTCAATATCCTACACTTTATTGCCAAAAGTATTTGCTTGTCAGCCTTAGCATACATATGAACTTGAGTGACATCTCAATCTTAATCCATAGGGTTTAATATGATGTTGGCACACCCTTTTGCATCTATAACAGCTTCAACCCTTCTGGGGAGGCCAGGCTTGCAGTCTCCGCTCTAATTCATCCCAAAGGTGTTCAGTCATGTTGGAACAGGAAGGGGCCATCCTCAAATTGTTCCCACAAAGTTGGGAACATGAAATTGTCCAAAATATTGGCACAATGCAGTCAGAGAAGTACCGTTCTCCTGGCAACCGCCAAACCCAGACTCGTCCATTGGATTGCTAGATGGAGAAGCATGATTCGTCACTCCAGAGAACACATCCCTACTGCTCTTGAGTCCTTTGTCTGCATGCTGTGATGCTTTGCATTGCACTTGGTGACGTAAGGCTTGGATGCAGCTGCTCAGCCATAGAAACCTATTCCATGAAGCTCTCTACCCACTGTTCTTGAGCTAATCTCAAGAACACATGAAGTTTGGAGGTCTGTAGTGATTGACTGCTGAAAGTTGGCGACCTCTGCGCACTACCTCAGCATTCACTGACCATGCTCTGTCATTTTATATGCCTTACCACTTCATGGCTGAATTGCTGTCATTCCCAAATGCTTCCACTTTGTTATAATACCACTAACAGTTGACTGTGGAATATTTAGTAGCAAAGAAATTTAATGACTGGACTTGTTGTACAGGTGATATCCTATCATGGTACCATGTTGGAATTTACTGAGCTCCTGAGAGCGACCCATACTTTCACAAATCTTTGTAGAAGCAGTCTGCATGCGTAGGTGCTTGGTTTTATACACCCATGGCCATGGAATTGATTGGAACAACAGAATTCAATGATTTGGGTGGAGAGGGAATAAAACCTGTATTCTCTTCCAGTCTGGCTATTTGCTCTCAGGTAAGTACCTGCCTTTGGAGATCAAGGGGTTACCAGCCTACCTGGTTAACACCCTACTGGACCCCCAGTGATACGGTTGCATGATGCAGTTCCTGGTAGATTGCATGGGTTATGGTCCCAAGAAGAGGAGTTTGGTCAACAGCGAGGACGTGTTGGACCTCATGCTCACCTGGCATTTCTACACTGCCCACCCTGATCATCCCACTCTTTCCACCCTTGTTGATGTTCCTCTGTCAATTCTGGGAGGAGGGGGTTGTACTGGGATCAATCCTCCCTCCGACCATCGTAGGTGCTCCTTGCTGAAGTATTAACACAGTCAACATTTTTACTGAAATTGCATTTATCACTAATTTCACTGACTAGTCTCCCTATTTAAACCCTCCAGTCCCTATATTCAGTGTGAAGTATTGTCAACTACTATAGTCAGTGTAGGAAACTGTGTTTTACCTCTTTGTTTCTATGTACCCCAGACTTTGCTTGTGTTTTTGACATTAGCTCCTGCCTTGCCCTTTTGTACCTCTGCTGGTGTTTCTCTGTGCCTTTCCTGATTTTTGACTATGTTTATAGCCTTTGCACATTGTCATTTGCCTAGTTCCCTTTTCTTTCATTTTTATTAATACTCCGTACCTGCACATGGACTGTCTCATCTTTCTTAGCCTCATGTGTTAGACATGACTCGCAGCAGTTACCTACTACCTGCACTATTTAAGGACTGAGTCTGTTCTCCCAGTGTGAAATTGCTAAACCCTCATTTGAGTTCTGCACTAATTTTAGTGTTGACCTGTTATTCTGTTTCAGGGCTTCTGCATATGGTTTTAATTTTAGATTTTTGGACTGCCTCTAACATAACTGGCTACCATGTATTATTATTCTGTGACTTATATTCCTGCCTCTGACCTTAGACTGTCACCCTTTGTGACTTTTGCTCTTGTGTTCTCATAAAATCTGTCTGCAGAAGCAGCAGTCTCTCTTCCCTTCCTGTTAAATATGTGGCACTGGTATCTCTCCATCAAAGAGAACTATAAGCTTGGCACATCTACAGGAAGAAACTGTTTTTGTGGAGGACAATGGCACACACTGAAAAACCCATTGTTTACTCATGTTACTCATGTAATAAACAATAAAACAATGATAAAGGATCAGATAAAATCAGGTCCAGGATTGCTACATAAAACAACGCATTAAATTATAATGTACACATGCAATTTACACACATTCAAATATCAATTTTATTTTCATAAAAAGAGAGATGCAAGTCATTGTTAATTGATATAAGAATTTATAATATAAAGAGGTAAAATATTTTGTTTAGAAAGTTTAGAAAGATGTAAAAATACATAAGAACAACATATTGTCACTTAGTGTGAAAGTTGATTATGTTGCCAAGAATTTATTTTCTCACATATAAACATAAAAGGCAGTGCAGTCTAAAGATTTATTTACAGATAGAAACTGTAATTTCAGGTTTTTGGGGACAACAGCAGAAAGTGACAAACTCATTGCTTACTCTTATGTGCTACTAAATTAATAAACATTAAAATAATCAAAAATGATCAGATAATCATAAAATCAGTTCCAGGTTTGGCCCAGGACTGAAAACATTTCATTAAATTATGTACATTCTAATATTGCACATAGGTAACAACAAAAAAGACACATTTAATTTTTAAAGAGAGAGATAGACATCATACTCTGAATAGAAATAGAAATGTATAATGATATAACAAGAATTTTAGAAAATAAAATACTTAAATACAACATATTGTCAATAACTAAGAATTTACTTTACAACATGTAAACATAAAAACGTTTATTGTTTATTGTTGAGGCTAATAAATGAACCTAACCTGTAAAGATCTTATAAGGTGAAGAACCGTTTGTTACATCTCAAAAAGCTTTAGAGGGAATTTTACACATAAGGTGTTTCTTGGTATTTTGCTTTGGTCTAAACACAATTATAAAACACTTGGGAGCAAAAATGCAAATAATCAAACCAAAGCTTGAGGTCAGAATAGCAAATATCTCCACAGCTACAGTGAATTTTCCAGGAGAGCTGACATAAGCTGGAATAAAGGTGATCCAAACTGCACAGAATATAAGCATGCTGAATGTGATGAATTTCGCTTCATTAAAGTTATCAGGCAACTTCCGTGCTAGAAAAGCCAAAACAAAACACAAGAAGGCCTCAAATCCTATATAACCCAGCACAGCCCAGAAACCTATGGAAGAACCTAAGTCACATTCAAGAATTATCTTTTGCTTGTAGAGTTTTAGGTTTTTGAAAGGAAAAGGAGGGAACATTTTTAACCAAAGCACACAAATAATGACCTGTATGAGAGTGAAAACAAGAACACTCAGTCTCTGCTGTGGAGGCCCAAACCATTTCATGACATTATTGCCTGGAAGTGTAGCGCTGAAGGCCATTAACACCACTACTGTTTTCCCCAGAACACAGGAGATGCAGAGGACGAAGATGATCCCAAATGCTGTGTGACGCAGTATACAGGACCACTCAGAGGGCTGACCAATGAAAGTAAGTGAACAGAGAAAACACAGAGTCAGAGAGAAAAGAAGCAGGAAACTCAGCTCTGAATTGTTGGCTCTAACAATGGGAGATGCCCTGTGTTTGTAGAAGACAGCAATCACACAAATGGTCATGAAGACCCCAGTGAGGGCGAACACTGTCAGAATGATGGCTAGAGTGTCATCCCAGGAGAGGAACTCAACAGGCTTGAGGAGGCAGCTATCTTGTTTGGTATTGGGCCAGAACTCAGGGGGGCAATGCAAACAATCCAAAGAGTCTAAAAGATCAGAAATACAAAGTCAGAATGCGTTCAAAGAGGGAAGTCTAAAACAAAGTATCTTGTTATTTCATATATAGAGCACATTACAGAATGAAAAAAAATTAGTATTGACAATTCTGTGCTTGCCTTATTCATGAGGGGACCAGAATTAGATTTCTGATGTCTGTGTCAAATACTAAATTGAATTAAAAAACATTTTTGAAACCAAAAAGCCATATCAGAACTCAATAACTCTAAAAAAATCTATTAATGCCTTACATTAAAGAGCACATTAGTAGCACAGTGGAATCCTGAAACCAGACTATGAGTGGCTCTAGTAAAAGCACTGTATCTCTGACTGTAAATTCACCTAGACTTGGATGGGTTTCTCATATAAGTCTTGGTTTCTTCATTGTACAAGTACAGAAGGTTTTTCTTTGCTACTGTAACCTATGTTTTTCTAGGTCTCTAGTTAGATTTTTTTTTTATTAGATTCAGATTTGTGCAATATTACTTTTTGACAGACTATTATATGGAAAAACTATACAGCTACAAAAAAAATTAAAAGAAATGAAAGTTTTCATGTATCATGATTTTTTTTAATTTACAATTTGTCTAAGTAACTTAGGTGGATGCTATACTATGCTGGGATGGTCTGCTGCATTACAGGATATACTGAAAATCTTTACTAGCATTAAATAAAAGTAGAATGGAGTTCTAGGATGTTTTCTGTCATGTAAAGAGTGCAAACAAATATCTAGTAAAAGTAATAAAGGTGGAAAAGCTTAATGCTGCATTATGCTCTATGATACACAACCTGTCTTGTTACTGATCTCTCCCTCTGCACATGGTATACAATCATAGCAGCAGACAGGCTTTCCCTTCTGCACAGCCTTCCTGGTGCCTGGAGGACAGCTCTCACTGCACACAGACACTGGCACCTGGGAAAGATATTTGAAAACAACACAAATAATGACCATGTACTGCAGTTTAGTGTATTCCCTATTATAACATTTGAGTACGGGGTGTGTTATACTGTACCTCTGTCTGTCCTCCCACCCAGCTGATAGCACTGCTCATGTTGAACTCCTCTCCTCTTGGTTTGGATGAGTCATAGTAGCCCACTGAAACGAAATCTAAAGCACCATCTTCCTTAAACTGCCAGTTTATGAGCTCATAGAGAGCTGCAGGATCCCCTTTAGAATCAAAGTTGACTTGATAACCATTCTTTGTGGTGAAGTTCACTCTCTTAAGTTGTTCATATATCTGCGGAGGCAAATACAAATTCATAGATTATTGAATACCTCTCTACAGACTCAGATTCATAAGCAAACATTTTTCAGTGCCTTTCAAGTATTTCAAGAATATTTATAATAATATTGGTTCTGTACTATTTGTAACAAATACTGTTGGTCATTTCAATAATTACTCAAGCTAGAGACTTTAATTTATAAACTAAGATGTTTTTATACCTGCCATGGTGTGAATCGAATGGTCTTGTTACATTGCATGTTATTACAAATAACAGCGTGGATAGCATGCGCTATGGCATATGTTGCTTCGTAGACCAAATTAGTGACGCGCAACTGAGACGTGTCTGTGTATGGGTTCTGTAGCGTACGGATGTCCTCACTGCCGTCACATTCTCGCACATCTGTCCTCCCTTTTAGACTACAGCTGAACGCGCTCTCCCAAAATTCCGTTAATAGGGGCGATTTCAAGGCTTGTTCTGGAGAGAGATCTAGAAGAAATTCATGAAGACCCGGAATAACTGATCTGGGGATTCCAAAGCCTATTGCACCAGCACACATGTTAAATCGCAGAAAATCTGGATGTGTGATCCACGCCTCGCTGCCTATCCACTGAAGTGGAGGTAATGGTTGTCGTGCCAGTTCCTCTAAGAGAATCTTCATGTCGCCATATGCAAGAAACGCTACTATTAATCGGGCTGTTGATCTGCGGATGACATTTGCCACTCTCTCCAGTTTACTACGCGATTGTGTCCTGGAGTAGGCCTCGGAGTACTCCACACAGATCCCCTCCTCCTGCGCAGCCTTTAAGAACGCTGCCATTCCGTAGTTTCCGTAGTCCGTGTCGCTGCGCACTGCCCCAATCCATGTCCAGCCGAAATACTTCACCATTCTCGCCAGCGCGGCCGCTTGGTGTTGGTCACTAGGTATAGTTCTATAGAAGGCAGGAAACTGACGTTTATCGCTCAAACAAGCGCAGGTTGCAGAATGACTCACCTGTAATTCAGTGAGTGTTGGAAAAGAACAAAAAACGTTAGCTGCGTATCCTGATTTAGTTGCTGCTCATGTAAAAACATTTCTCTACAGGTCTTAAATTAAATTATTGGTCTCTGGCATAATTTCTAAATAATTGTTAAGCAACTATTTATTTCTTTAAAAACAGCAATATTTTTTTGAAACGATGTGATGTAGCCTACTAATTATGATTACCTCTGGAATTCCAAAAAGACCGAGTGTGCTGGCCATTGCAATTGACGGGGTGGAAGAAGATTCTCCTACGAAAGCAGATACAGCGGCAGCTGCAGGTTTTAAACAGGCTTCGGTGTTGTCGAAAACGGGGTTCAATCCATTTGCAAACTGAAACGCAACTTTGACTGACATCGATACTGCAGAGCACGAGCCTAACGTGATGCCCGGCAGGAGATCTGTGCTGTTGTTGATCTCGTGGATGATGAATTCCAAGGCCCGGGCGAAGCGCAGCTGCCTGAATTCTATGCTGTTTGGAAAGAGTAAAACAGACAAAATCCTGAAAGGGTCAGGCAAAATAACATTTTATTTTGAGTTTATAATAAATAGTACATGGCTTGAAAAACTGGTAGCCTAACAATTTCATTTCTTATTTCTCTTTGTGATTGTAAATAAATGATATGCTCTCTGTGCTGTCTCATGCTGTCTATGATCCACTCCACCCTCACAGACAGACCTCCCAGCGCACGATGGCTGTGGTGGCATCGTGGTGTAGGTGTTCTGCTCTGATGTCATGTATGGGTGAATAGAGAAAATCCCTCCAATTACAAAATCTCCATTCATTGACAAAATAGGCATCTGTGGCTCAGTGCACAGCCTGCAGCCGACTGTGCTTGCTTTACATCCTGCAGGGCTGAACACAGTCATCCACAGCACTGATATTAATGGTACCATATTTAAATTATTCTGCATAGTGTTCTTGGTGCCTCCCAGCACTCTAAAGGTCAGGGTGACTGCTTTACACTCATTTAAATAACCACCTTGCATTCATAAGCTGCCAGTAAATGTGGGTGTGAACTGAAGAGAGAAGGTGTGGTTATGCATTCAGTGTTATTTATAATGATACCCATACATTTTTAATTTACTTAAAAAGTGTAATTTTTTTTATTGAAAACACAGTAAGGCAAACAATCAAGATAAACCTGCAACATGTTTACATTTGTTTGTTTGTTTGTTTTTAATTTACCTTCTCTTTTGAAGCTCTCAGATTCTTCAAGTTAGTTTCACAAGGCAAGGCCACCCTCTTCACCCTCTCCATTTTCTTTATATACCAGCAACATCCATATGGCATGAGGAACAATAGATGATGTAATCAATCAACCAGTCAATCAGTTAATAAAACAGTCAACCAATCAATCAATAATTCAATCAATCAATAGAGAAAGACAGGGGTTTAAGACCATGTTAAAATTATAGAGACTTAAACGCTTTGATGGTAAATATTCACGTCCCTCTTCCACTTGTTCCTTCACCTTTGGAACAGCTAAACCAGGATACTGTTTTTTCTAAATTGGACATGCAGGGTGCTTACTGCAAATGGCCCTACAAATACTTGGTTATACCTTACTGATTGGGACAAGTCCCTTCAGTATTCCAGTTCTTTCTTAATGACATATTGAGAAATATGTGGAATATATGAAATGGGTAGCGATCTGTATTGATGACATTTTAGTCTATTCTCCTGGCTTAGAGGAACACATCAAGCATGTCTGGGCTGTCCAGCTCCGGCTGAGGCAACAAAAGCTATTTGCAAAATTGGAGAAGCACAATTTCCAGAAGGCAAAGGTACAATTTTTGGTTTATGTCATTGGCCCACAAGGGGTCACCACTGATAACCTCGAAACACTGAAATATACTCTGTTCTGCACTACAGAAGCACAAATAGCCTTTAAGGAATTAAAGCAAAAGTTCACCACCACACCCATTTTGAAACATACTGACTGCTCCCCAGAGATTGATGCATCCAAGACAGGAATTGCTGCCATTCTCTCCCAGGACCATGGAACACCTGCCAGGCTTTACCCCTGTGCCTTTTATTTCTGCATTCCCCTGCTGAACAAAAATGATGAAGCCTATAATTCCTCCATGTGTTGTTGTGACCCCTGTACAACTGGACATAGCTATCCAAATCATCCAAGCCCAAGTTTCTGATCTGCCTCCCAATGACTGCCTTGAGGATAAGTTATATGAGACACTATCACTAAGGCCTGCTCTTCTCCTATAGATACACACCTCACTTAGTTCTGGACACCCTGGCATCAAATGTACACTAGCCCAGGTAAGGAACATGTACTGTTGGCCTAGTTTATCCCAAGAAGTAGCAGAATTCCTCAACAACTGTGATGTTTGTGCCAAAAGTTAAAACTCTGTGCCAGTTATCAGCTGGATTGCTTTAGCTGCTCCTCATTCACAAGTTCCCATGGTCTCATCTAGCTATGGATTTGATGGATATATCCCTCTCCCAAGGTAATACATGCATATTAGTGGTTATTGACCACTTCTCAAAAGGTTGCAGCCTAGTACCACTCCACTTGCAACCCACTGCCATGGAAACTGCTGAGACAATGTATTTTTCATGATGTATTATAATTTTATGGCATTTCAGAGGTCATTCACAGAGGCACTCAGTTCAACTAAAGAAACTGGCATTCCTTCTGCACATGCTTAATATTTCTGTTAGTCTGATCTCAGGTTATCACCCCCAAGCCAATGGACAGATGGAACATCTGAACCAGGAGTTAGGCTGATTTCTTTGGGCATACTGCATCCATTTCAAACATGACTGCAGCCATTTCCTACACTAGGCAGAAGATGCACAAAATGTGTTGACAAACTCTTCTACTGGTTTGACTCCCATTCAGTGCATTCTCGGTTACCAGACTCACCTTATCCCATGGCTGGGAGAAACCTCCGAAGTCCGCACTGGGGACAAAACGCAGTGCAGATGCAGTGAGCAGACCTGGGAAGAAGCACAAGTGCATCTCCCAAAAGCCATCCAGAGACAGAAGATTCAGGTAAATTGCCATTGTGGAGTCTGCCTCAGTTTGTGTGGTTGTATAGTACAGACCTCCATTTGAAAACTTCATGCCAAAAGCTGTACCCCAGATACAAAGGACCATTAAAGATCCTTGATAGAATCAGTTTGGTTTTGTACCATTTGCAACTCGTTACCCTATATCACCCACCTTCCATGTGTCCTTACTAAAACCTGTATTCTCTTCCAGTCTGTCTACTTGCTCTCAGGTGAGTAGCTGCCTTTGGACATGAAGGGGGTCACCGGCCTACCTGGATAACACCCTAATAGAGGTTAACACCCTACTGGACATTAACACCCTACTGGACTCCCAGTGATAAGGTTGCACGATGCAGTTCCTGGTAGATTGGATGGGTTATGGTCCCAAGGAGAGGAGTTTGGTCAACACTGGGGACGTGTTGTACCCCTTGCTCACCTGGGATTTCTACAATGCCCACCCTGACAATCCCACTCCTTCCACGATTGTTGACGTTCCTCTGCCCATTCTGGGGGGAGGGGGTTGTACTGTGATCAATCCCCCCTCCGACCACCGTAGGTCCTCCTTGCCGGAGTATTAACACAGTAAACATTGTTACTGAAATTGCCTTTATCACTAATTTCACTTGGTCTCCCTATTGAAACCCTCCAGTCCCTACATTCAGTGTGAAGTATTGCCAACTACTATAGTCAGTACCTGCACATGGACTGTCTCATCTTCCTTAGCCTCATGTGTTAGACATGACTCGCAGCAGTTACCTAATACCTGCACTATTTAAGGACTGAGTCTATGCTGTCTGAATGTAAAATTCCTCATCCGTGACTTGAATTCTGCACTAATATTAGTGTTGACCTGTTATTCTGTTTCAGGGCTTTTGCATATTCTTTTGATTTTAGATTTTTGGACTGCCTCTGACATACCTGGCTATCATGTATTATTATTCTGTGACTTATATTCCTGCCTCTGACCTTAGACTGTCACCCTTTGTGACTTCTGCTTTTGTGTTCTCATAAAATCTGTCTGCAGAAGCAGCAGTCTCTCTTCCCTTCCTGTTAAATATGTGGCACTGGTATCTCTCCATCAAAGAGCACTATAAGCTTGGCACATCTACAGGAAGAAACTGTTTTTGTGGAGGACAATGGCACACACTGAAAAACCCATTGTTTACTCATGTTACTCATTTAATAAACAATAAAATAATCATAAATGATCAGATAAAATCAGATCCGGGAATGTTACATAAAACAACTCATTAAATTAGAATGTACGCATGCACTTTACACATTCAAATATCAAATAATAGGTATCAACAAAAAACACATTTTATTTTCAGAAAGAGAGAGAGATGCAAATCATGTTAATTGAGATAGGAATGTATAATATAAAGAGAGAAACTATTTTCAGTTTTGCAAAGATGTAAAAATACTTAAGGACAAGATATTGTCACTAATGTGCTTTGTGTGAAAGTTGATTATGTTGCCAAGAATTTATTTTCTGATATATAAACATAAAAGGCAGTACAGTCTAAAGATTTATTTACAGGTAGAAAATGTAATTTCAGGTTGTTGTGGACAACAGCAGAAACTGACAAACCCAGTGCTTACTCCTATGTGCTACTCATTTAATAAACAATACAAGAATAAAAAATGATCAGATAATCATAACATCAGGTCCAGGATTTTTACTGAAAACATCTAATTAAATTATACAAATTCTAATATTGCACACTAAGTACCAACAAAAAACACACACTTTTAATTTTCTTAAAAAGAGAGATGCACATCATAATCTGAATAGACATAGAAATGTAAAATAATATAACAAGAGCAAATATTATAAGTTTTAGAAAGTAAAATACTTAAATACAACATATTGATACTAACTTCTTGTGAAAGCTCAATATGTTGCCAAGAATTTACTTGACAACATATAAACATAAATATGTTTATGTTTAAAGGGTTATTGTTGAGTCTAATAAATAAACCTAAATATAACCTGTAAAGTTTATATAAGGTGATGAACCTTTTTATGCTGTTTCTTTTACATCTCAAAGAGCTTTAGTTGGAATTTTACACATAAGATATTTCTTGGTATTCTGCTCTGGTCTAAACACAATTATAAAACACTTGGGAGCAAAAATGCAAATAATCAAACCAAAGCTTGAGGCCAGAATAGCAAATATCTCCACAGCTACAGTGAATTTTCCAGGAGAGCTGACATAAGCTGGAATAAAGGTGATCCAAACTGCACAGAATATGAGCATGCTGAATGTGATGAATTTTGCTTCATTAAAGTTATCAGGCAACTTCCGAGCTAGAAAAGCCAAAACAAAACACAAGATGGCCTCAAATCCTATATAACCCAGCACAGCCCAGAAACCTATGGAAGAACCTAAGTCACATTCAAGAATTATCTTTTGCTTGTAGAGCTTTAGATTTTTGAAAGGAAAAGGAGGGGACATTTTTAACCAAAGCACACAAATAATGACCTGTATGAGAGTGAAAACAAGAACACTCAGTCTCTGCTGTGGAGGCCCAAACCATTTCATGACATTATTGCCTGGAAGTGTAGCCCTGAAGGCCATTAACACCACTACTGTTTTCCCCAGAACACAGGAGATGCAGAGGACAAAGGTGATTCCGAACGCTGTGTGACGCAGCATACAGGACCACTCAGAGGGCCGACCAACAAAAGTAAGTGAACAGAGAAAACACAGAGTCAGAGAGAAGAGAAGCAGAAAACTCAGCTCTGAATTGTTGGCTCTAACGATGGGAGATGCCCTGTGTTTGAAGAAGACTGCAATCACACAAATGGTCATGAAGACCCCAATGATGGAGAACACTGTCAGAATAATGGCTAGAGTGTCATCCCAGGACAGGAACTCAACAGGCTTGGGGAGGCAGCTGTCTTGTTTGGTACTGGGCCAGAACTCAGGGGGACAATGCAGACAATCCAAAGAGTCTAAAAGACCAGAAATGCAAATTCAGAATGCATTCAAAGAGAAAAGTCTAAAACAAGGTCGCTTGTTATTTCATATATAGAGCACATTACAGAAGGAAACAATGTCTACCACAAGTTTTGTAGTCACGCTCTGATTTCACTATGCAGTGCTGACTACAGAAAATTTTTCAATTTTTTGTGTCTTGCCTTCTCTTAATGTTTGCTGTTCATACAATCCCCTTGACAATTGTCCTTGACAATTCTGTGCTTGCCTTATTCATGAGGGGACCAGAATTAGTTTTCTGATGTCTGTGCCAAATACTAAATTGAATTAAAACCATTTTGAGACCAAAAAAAGCCATATCAGATCCCAATAACCAGAAAAATCTATTAATGTCTTACATTAAAGAGAACATTAGTACCTCATGGGAATCATGAAACCATGATCATGATTTAGATTTGTGCAATATTACTTATTGACACAGACTATTATATGAAAAAAAAAAAATACAGCTAAAACAAAATTTACCTCAAATGAAATGAAAGTTTTCATGTAGCATGATTTTTTTTTAATTTACAATTTTTCTAGGTAACTTAGGTGGATGCTCTACTGTGCTGGGAAGGTCTGCTGCATTACAGGAGACACTGAAATTCTTTAGTTACTAGCATTAAATAAAAGCAGAATGGAGTCCAAGGATGTGTTCAGCCATGTAAAGAGTGCAAAGAAATATCTAGTACAAGTAATAAAGGTGGAAAAGCTTAATGCTGCATTATGCTCTATGATACACAACCTGTCTTGTTACTGATCTCTCCCTCTGCACATGGTACACAGTCATAGCAGCAGACAGGCCTTCCCTTCTGCACAGCCTTCCTGGTGCCTGGAGGACAGCTCTCACTGCACACAGACACTGGCACCTGGGAAAGGCATTAGAGAACATCACAAATACAGACATTAGAGAACAACACAAATACAAATATTTTAGTATGCAAGAACCTTTATTCTTTAATGACCATGTACTATAACATTTCAGTACAGGGTGTGTTATACTGTACCTCTGTCTGTCCTCCCAACCAACTGATAGCACTGCTCATTCTGAACTCCTGTCCTCTTGGCTTCGATGAGTCATAGTAGCCCACTGGCACAAAATCTAAAGCACCATTTTCCTTAAACTGCCAGTTTATGAGCTCATAAACAGCCACCGGATCTCCATTTGAATCAAAGGTGAGCTGATAACCATTTTTTGTGGTGAAGTTCACTCTCTTGAGCTGGTCATATATCTGCAGAGGTAAATAGAACTTCATAAATAATTAAATTCCTCTTTACAGGCTCACATACACCTAGAGCCCATTTTGGAATACACAATCAAACATATTTCAGTACATTTGAAGAATTTCAAGAATATTTATAATAATATTAGTTCCATACAATTGGTAACAAATATTGTTGGTGATTTCGATAATTAGTGAAGCTAGAAACTTTAACTTCTAAAGTAATATGTTTTTAAATGAAATAATTTTATACCTGCCATGGTGTGAATTTAATGGTCTTGTCACATAGCACGTTATTACAAATTGCAGCGTGGATAGCATGAGCTATTGCATATGTAGCTTTGTAGACCAAATTAGTGATGCGCAACTGAGACGTGTCTGTGTATGGGTTCTGTAGCGTACGGATGTCCTCACTGCCGTCACAATTCTGTACGCCCATCCGCCCTTTTAGAGTACAACTGAAGGCGCTCTCCCAAAATTCCGTTAATAGGGGCGATTTCAAGGCTCGTTCTGGAGAGAGATCTAGAAGAAACTCACGTAGACCCGGAATAACTGATCTGGGGTTCCCAAAACCTATTGCGCCAGCACACATGTTAAACCGCAGAAATTCTGGATGTGTGATCCACGCCTCGCTGCCTATCCACTGAAGCGGAGGTAATGGTTGTCGTGCCAATTCCTCCAAAAGAAACCTCATGTCGCTTGATGCAAGAAACGCTACTATTACTCGGGCCGTTGATCTGCGGATGACATTTGCCACTCTCTCCAGTTTTCTGCGTGGTTGTGTCCTGTAATAGGCCTCGGAGTATTCCACACAGATCCCCTCCTCCTGCGCAGCCTTTAAGAACGCTGCCATTCCGTAGTTTCCGTAGTCCGTGTCGCTGCGCACTGCCCCAATCCATGTCCAGCCGAAATACTTCACCATTCTCGCCAGCGCGGCCGCTTGGTGTTGGTCACTAGGTATAGTTCTATAGAAGGCAGGAAACTGACGTTTATCGCTCAAACAAGCGCAGGTTGCAGAATGACTCACCTGTAATTCAGAAAGTGTTGGAAAACAGCAAGAAACAATACTTGAGTATCCTGATTTTGTTATAACGCTGCACATATAAAACATTTCTCTACAGGATAAATTAGATGATTGGTCCGTGGCATAATTTCTAAACCAATATTACGCAACTATTTATTTATTTTAAAATTGCAAGATTTTTTTTTTAAAATGATGTGATGTAGCCTACTAATTATGTTTACCTCTGGAATTCCAAAAAGCCCGAGTGTGCTGGCCATGGCAATTGACGGGGTGGAAGAAGATTCTCCTACAAAAGCAGATACAGCGGCAGCTGCAGGTTTTAAACAGGCTTCGGTGTTGTTGAAAACGGGGTCCAATCCATTTGCAAACTGAAACGCAACTTTGACTGACATCGGTACTGCAGAGCACGAGTCGTATATGTGGTAACCCAACGTGATGCCCGGCAGGAGATCTGTGCTGTTGTTGATCTCGTGGATGATGAATTCCAAAGCCCGGGCGAAGCGCAGCTGCCTGAATTCCATGCTGTTTGGAAACACAGTAAAACAGACAAAACCCTAAAAGGGTCAGGCAAAATAACATCTTATTTTGTGTTTACAATAAATAGTACATGACTTTAAAAACTGGTAGCCTAACAATTTCATTTCTTTCTCTTTGTGATTGTAAATAAATGATATGCTCTCTGTGCTGTCTCATGCTGTCTATGATCCACTCCACCCTCACAGACAGACCTCCCAGCGCAGTGTGGCTGTGGTGGCATCGTGGTGTAGGTGTTCTGCTCTGATGTCATGTAGGAATGAATTGAGAAAATCCCTCCAATTACAAAATCTCCATTCATTGACAAAATAGGCATCTGTGGCTCAGTCCACAGCCTGCAGCCGACTGTGCTTGCTTGACATCCTGCTGGGCTGAACACAGTCATCCACAGCACTGATATTAATGGCACCATATTTAAATTGTTCTGCATAGTGTTCTTGGTGCCTCCCAGCACTCTGAAGGTCAGGATGGCTGCTTTACACTCATTTAAATAACCACCTTGCATTCATAAGCTGCCAGTAAATGTGGGTGTGAACTGAAGAGAGAAGGTGTGGTTATGCATTTAGTGTTATTTATAATGATACCCATACATTTTTAATTTACTTAAAAAGTGGTTTGTTTTTTTTTGAAAACACAGTAAGGCAAACAATCAAGATAAACCTGCATCATGTTTACATTTGTTTGTTTGTTTGTTTTTAATTTACCTTCCCTTTTGAAGCTCTCAGATTCTTCAAGTTAGTTTCACAAGGCAAGGCCACCCTCTTCACCCTCTCCATTTTCTTTATATACCAGCAACATCCATATGGCATGAGGAACAATAGATGATGTAATCAATCAACCAGTCAATCAGTTAATAAAACAGTCAACCAATCAATCAATAATTCAATCAATCAATAGAGAAAGACAGGGGTTTAAGACCATGTTTAGATTATAGAGACTTAAACGCTTTGACGGTAAATATTCACGTCCCTCTTCCACTTGTTCCTTCACCTTTGGAACAGGTACACCAGGATACTGTTTTTTCTAAATTGGACATGCAGGGTGCTTACTGCAAATGGCCCTACAAATACTTGGTTATACCTTACTGATTGGGACAAGTCCCTTCAGTATTCCAGTTCTTTCTTAATGACATATTGAGAAATATGTGGAATATATGAAATGGGTAGCGATCTGTATTGATGACATTTTAGTCTATTCTCCTGGCTTAGAGGAACACATCAAGCATGTCTGGGCTGTCCAGCTCCGGCTGAGGCAACAAAAGCTATTTGCAAAATTGGAGAAGCACAATTTCCAGAAGGCAAAGGTACAATTTTTGGTTTATGTCATTGGCCCACAAGGGGTCACCACTGATAACCTCGAAACACTGAAATCTACTCTGTTCTGCACTACAGAAGCACAAATAGCCTTTAAGGAATTAAAGCAAAAGTTCACCACCACACCCATTTTGAAACATACTGACTGCTCCCCAGAGATTGATGCATCCAAGACAGGAATTGCTGCCATTCTCTCCCAGGACCATGGAACACCTGCCAGGCTTTACCCCTGTGCCTTTTATTTCTGCATTCCCCTGCTGAACAAAAATGATGAAGCCTATAATTCCTCCATGTGTTGTTGTGACCCCTGTACAACTGGACATAGCTATCCAAATCATCCAAGCCCAAGTTTCTGATCTGCCTCCCAATGACTGCCTTGAGGATAAGTTATATGAGACACTATCACTAAGGCCTGCTCTTCTCCTATAGATACACACCTCACTTAGTTCTGGACACCCTGGCATCAAATGTACACTAGCCCAGGTAAGGAACATGTACTGTTGGCCTAGTTTATCCCAAGAAGTAGCAGAATTCCTCAACAACTGTGATGTTTGTGCCAAAAGTTAAAACTCTGTGCCAGTTATCAGCTGGATTGCTTTAGCTGCTCCTCATTCACAAGTTCCCATGGTCTCATCTAGCTATGGATTTGATGGATATATCCCTCTCCCAAGGTAATACATGCATATTAGTGGTTATTGACCACTTCCCAAAAGGTTGCAGCCTAGTACCACTCCACTTGCAACCCACTGCCATGGAAACTGCTGAGACAATGTATTTTTCATGATGTATTATAATTTTATGGCATTTCAGAGGTCATTCACAGAGGCACTCAGTTCAACTAAAGAAACTGGCATTCCTTCTGCACATGCTTAATATTTCTGTTAGTCTGATCTCAGGTTATCACCCCCAAGCCAATGGACAGATGGAACATCTGAACCAGGAGTTAGGCTGATTTCTTTGGGCATACTGCATCCATTTCAAACATGACTGCAGCCATTTCCTACACTAGGCAGAAGATTCACAAAATGTGTTGACAAACTCTTCTACTGGTTTGACTCCCATTCAGTGCATTCTCGGTTACCAGACTCACCTTATCCCATGGCTGGGAGAAACCTCCGAAGTCCGCACTGGGGACAAAACGCAGTGCAGATGCAGTGAGCAGACCTGGGAAGAAGCACAAGTGCATCTCCCAAAAGCCATCCAGAGACAGAAGATTCAGGTAAATTGCCATTGTGGAGTCTGCCTCAGTTTGTGTGGTTGTATAGTACAGACCTCCATTTGAAAACTTCATGCCAAAAGCTGTACCCCAGATACAAAGGACCATTAAAGATCCTTGATAGAATCAGTTTGGTTTTGTACCATTTGCAACTCGTTAACCTATATCACCCACCTTCCATGTGTCCTTACTAAAACCTGTATTCTCTTCCAGTCTGTCTACTTGCTCTCAGGTGAGTAGCTGCCTTTGGACATGAAGGGGGTCACCGGCCTACCTGGATAACACCCTAATAGAGGTTAACACCCTACTGGACATTAACACCCTACTGGACTCCCAGTAATAAGGTTGCACGATGCAGTTCCTGGTAGATTGGATGGGTTATGGTCCCAAGGAGAGGAGTTTGGTCAACACTGGGGACGTGTTGTACCCCTTGCTCACCTGGGATTTCTACAATGCCCACCCTGACAATCCCACTCCTTCCACGATTGTTGACGTTCCTCTGCCCATTCTGGGGGGAGGGGGTTGTACTGTGATCAATCCCCCCTCCGACCACCGTAGGTCCTCCTTGCCGGAGTATTAACACAGTAAACATTGTTACTGAAATTGCCTTTATCACTAATTTCACTTGGTCTCCCTATTGAAACCCTCCAGTCCCTACATTCAGTGTGAAGTATTGCCAACTACTATAGTCAGTACCTGCACATGGACTGTCTCATCTTCCTTAGCCTCATGTGTTAGACATGACTCGCAGCAGTTACCTAATACCTGCACTATTTAAGGACTGAGTCTATGCTGTCTGAATGTAAAATTCCTCATCCGTGACTTGAATTCTGCACTAATATTAGTGTTGACCTGTTATTCTGTTTCAGGGCTTTTGCATATTCTTTTGATTTTAGATTTTTGGACTGCCTCTGACATACCTGGCTATCATGTATTATTATTCTGTGACTTATATTCCTGCCTCTGACCTTAGACTGTCACCCTTTGTGACTTCTGCTTTTGTGTTCTCATAAAATCTGTCTGCAGAAGCAGCAGTCTCTCTTCCCTTCCTGTTAAATATGTGGCACTGGTATCTCTCCATCAAAGAGCACTATAAGCTTGGCACATCTACAGGAAGAAACTGTTTTTGTGGAGGACAATGGCACACACTGAAAAACCCATTGTTTACTCATGTTACTCATTTAATAAACAATAAAATAATCATAAATGATCAGATAAAATCAGATCCGGGAATGTTACATAAAACAACTCATTAAATTAGAATGTACGCATGCACTTTACACATTCAAATATCAAATAATAGGTATCAACAAAAAACACATTTTATTTTCAGAAAGAGAGAGAGATGCAAATCATGTTAATTGAGATAGGAATGTATAATATAAAGAGAGAAACTATTTTCAGTTTTGCAAAGATGTAAAAATACTTAAGGACAAGATATTGTCACTAATGTGCTTTGTGTGAAAGTTGATTATGTTGCCAAGAATTTATTTTCTGATATATAAACATAAAAGGCAGTACAGTCTAAAGATTTATTTACAGGTAGAAAATGTAATTTCAGGTTGTTGTGGACAACAGCAGAAACTGACAAACCCAGTGCTTACTCCTATGTGCTACTCATTTAATAAACAATACAAGAATAAAAAATGATCAGATAATCATAACATCAGGTCCAGGATTTTTACTGAAAACATCTAATTAAATTATACAAATTCTAATATTGCACACTAAGTACCAACAAAAAACACACACTTTTAATTTTCTTAAAAAGAGAGATGCACATCATAATCTGAATAGACATAGAAATGTAAAATAATATAACAAGAGCAAATATTATAAGTTTTAGAAAGTAAAATACTTAAATACAACATATTGATACTAACTTCTTGTGAAAGCTCAATATGTTGCCAAGAATTTACTTGACAACATATAAACATAAATATGTTTATGTTTAAAGGGTTATTGTTGAGTCTAATAAATAAACCTAAATATAACCTGTAAAGTTTATATAAGGTGATGAACCTTTTTATGCTGTTTCTTTTACATCTCAAAGAGCTTTAGTTGGAATTTTACACATAAGATATTTCTTGGTATTCTGCTCTGGTCTAAACACAATTATAAAACACTTGGGAGCAAAAATGCAAATAATCAAACCAAAGCTTGAGGCCAGAATAGCAAATATCTCCACAGCTACAGTGAATTTTCCAGGAGAGCTGACATAAGCTGGAATAAAGGTTATCCAAACTGCACAGAATATGAGCATGCTGAATGTGATGAATTTTGCTTCATTAAAGTTATCAGGCAACTTCCGAGCTAGAAAAGCCAAAACAAAACACAAGAAGGCCTCAAATCCTATATAACCCAGCACAGCCCAGAAACCTATGGAAGAACCTAAGTCACATTCAAGAATTATCTTTTGCTTGTAGAGCTTTAGATTTTTGAAAGGAAAAGGAGGGGACATTTTTAACCAAAGCACACAAATAATGACCTGTATGAGAGTGAAAACAAGAACACTCAGTCTCTGCTGTGGAGGCCCAAACCATTTCATGACATTATTGCCTGGAAGTGTAGCCCTGAAGGCCATTAACACCACTACTGTTTTCCCCAGAACACAGGAGATGCAGAGGACAAAGGTGATTCCGAACGCTGTGTGACGCAGCATACAGGACCACTCAGAGGGCCGACCAACAAAAGTAAGTGAACAGAGAAAACACAGAGTCAGAGAGAAGAGAAGCAGAAAACTCAGCTCTGAATTGTTGGCTCTAATGATGGGAGATGCCCTGTGTTTGAAGAAGACTGCAATCACACAAATGGTCATGAAGACCCCAATGATGGAGAACACTGTCAGAATAATGGCTAGAGTGTCATCCCAGGACAGGAACTCAACAGGCTTGGGGAGGCAGCTGTCTTGTTTGGTACTGGGCCAGAACTCAGGGGGACAATGCAGACAATCCAAAGAGTCTAAAAGACCAGAAATGCAAATTCAGAATGCGTTCAAAGAGAAAAGTCTAAAACAAGGTCGCTTGTTATTTCATATATAGAGCACATTACAGAAGGAAACAATGTCTACCACAAGTTTTGTAGTCACGCTCTGATTTCACTATGCAGTGCTGACTACAGAAAATTTTTCAATTTTTTGTGTCTTGCCTTCTCTTAATGTTTGCTGTTCATACAATCCCCTTGACAATTGTCCTTGACAATTCTGTGCTTGCCTTATTCATGAGGGGACCAGAATTAGTTTTCTGATGTCTGTGCCAAATACTAAATTGAATTAAAAACCATTTTGAGACCAAAAAAAGCCATATCAGATCCCAATAACTAGAAAAATCTATTAATGTCTTACATTAAAGAGAACATTAGTACCTCATGGGAATCATGAAACCATGATCATGATTTAGATTTGTGCAATATTACTTATTGACACAGACTATTATATGAAAAAAAAAAAATACAGCTAAAACAAAATTTACCTCAAATGAAATGAAAGTTTTCATGTAGCATGATTTTTTTTTAATTTACAATTTTTCTAGGTAACTTAGGTGGATGCTCTACTGTGCTGGGAAGGTCTGCTGCATTACAGGAGACACTGAAATTCTTTAGTTACTAGCATTAAATAAAAGCAGAATGGAGTCCAAGGATGTATTCAGCCATGTAAAGAGTGCAAAGAAATATCTAGTACAAGTAATAAAGGTGGAAAAGCTTAATGCTGCATTATGCTCTATGATACACAACCTGTCTTGTTACTGATCTCTCCCTCTGCACATGGTACACAGTCATAACAGCAGACAGGCCTTCCCTTCTGCACAGCCTTCCTGGTGCCTGGAGGACAGCTCTCACTGCACACAGACACTGGCACCTGGGAAAGGCATTAGAGAACATCACAAATACAGACATTAGAGAACAACACAAATACAAATATTTTAGTATGCAAGAACCTTTATTCTTTAATGACCATGTACTATAACATTTCAGTACAGGGTGTGTTATACTGTACCTCTGTCTGTCCTCCCAACCAACTGATAGCACTGCTCATTCTGAACTCCTGTCCTCTTGGCTTCGATGAGTCATAGTAGCCCACTGGCACAAAATCTAAAGCACCATTTTCCTTAAACTGCCAGTTTATGAGCTCATAAACAGCCACCGGATCTCCATTTGAATCAAAGGTGAGCTGATAACCATTTTTTGTGGTGAAGTTCACTCGCTTGAGCTGGTCATATATCTGCAGAGGTAAATAGAACTTCATAAATAATTAAATTCCTCTTTACAGGCTCACATACACCTAGAGCCCATTTTGGAATACACAATCAAACATATTTCAGTACATTTGAAGAATTTCAAGAATATTTATAATAATATTAGTTCCATACAATTGGTAACAAATATTGTTGGTGATTTCGATAATTAGTGAAGCTAGAAACTTTAACTTCTAAAGTAATATGTTTTTAAATGAAATAATTTTATACCTGCCATGGTGTGAATTTAATGGTCTTGTCACATAGCACGTTATTACAAATTGCAGCGTGGATAGCATGAGCTATTGCATATGTAGCTTTGTAGACCAAATTAGTGATGCGCAACTGAGACGTGTCTGTGTATGGGTTCTGTAGCGTACGGATGTCCTCACTGCCGTCACAATTCTGTACGCCCATCCGCCCTTTTAGAGTACAACTGAAGGCGCTCTCCCAAAATTCCGTTAATAGGGGCGATTTCAAGGCTCGTTCTGGAGAGAGATCTAGAAGAAACTCACGTAGACCCGGAATAACTGATCTGGGGTTCCCAAAACCTATTGCGCCAGCACACATGTTAAACCGCAGAAATTCTGGATGTGTGATCCACGCCTCGCTGCCTATCCACTGAAGCGGAGGTAATGGTTGTCGTGCCAATTCCTCCAAAAGAAACCTCATGTCGCTTGATGCAAGAAACGCTACTATTACTCGGGCCGTTGATCTGCGGATGACATTTGCCACTCTCTCCAGTTTTCTGCGTGGTTGTGTCCTGTAATAGGCCTCGGAGTATTCCACACAGATCCCCTCCTCCTGCGCAGCCTTTAAGAACGCTGCCATTCCGTAGTTTCCGTAGTCCGTGTCGCTGCGCACTGCCCCAATCCATGTCCAGCCGAAATACTTCACCATTCTCGCCAGCGCGGCCGCTTGGTGTTGGTCACTAGGTATAGTTCTATAGAAGGCAGGAAACTGACGTTTATCGCTCAAACAAGCGCAGGTTGCAGAATGACTCACCTGTAATTCAGAAAGTGTTGGAAAACAGCAAGAAACAATACTTGAGTATCCTGATTTTGTTATAACGCTGCACATATAAAACATTTCTCTACAGGATAAATTAGATGATTGGTCCGTGGCATAATTTCTAAACCAATATTACGCAACTATTTATTTATTTTAAAATTGCAAGATTTTTTTTTTAAAACGATGTGATGTAGCCTACTAATTATGTTTACCTCTGGAATTCCAAAAAGCCCGAGTGTGCTGGCCATGGCAATTGACGGGGTGGAAGAAGATTCTCCTACAAAAGCAGATACAGCGGCAGCTGCAGGTTTTAAACAGGCTTCGGTGTTGTTGAAAACGGGGTCCAATCCATTTGCAAACTGAAACGCAACTTTGACTGACATCGGTACTGCAGAGCACGAGTCGTATATGTGGTAACCCAACGTGATGCCCGGCAGGAGATCTGTGCTGTTGTTGATCTCGTGGATGATGAATTCCAAAGCCCGGGCGAAGCGCAGCTGCCTGAATTCCATGCTGTTTGGAAACACAGTAAAACAGACAAAACCCTAAAAGGGTCAGGCAAAATAACATCTTATTTTGTGTTTACAATAAATAGTACATGACTTTAAAAACTGGTAGCCTAACAATTTCATTTCTTTCTCTTTGTGATTGTAAATAAATGATATGCTCTCTGTGCTGTCTCATGCTGTCTATGATCCACTCCACCCTCACAGACAGACCTCCCAGCGCAGTGTGGCTGTGGTGGCATCGTGGTGTAGGTGTTCTGCTCTGATGTCATGTAGGAATGAATTGAGAAAATCCCTCCAATTACAAAATCTCCATTCATTGACAAAATAGGCATCTGTGGCTCAGTCCACAGCCTGCAGCCGACTGTGCTTGCTTGACATCCTGCTGGGCTGAACACAGTCATCCACAGCACTGATATTAATGGCACCATATTTAAATTGTTCTGCATAGTGTTCTTGGTGCCTCCCAGCACTCTGAAGGTCAGGATGGCTGCTTTACACTCATTTAAATAACCACCTTGCATTCATAAGCTGCCAGTAAATGTGGGTGTGAACTGAAGAGAGAAGGTGTGGTTATGCATTTAGTGTTATTTATAATGATACCCATACATTTTTAATTTACTTAAAAAGTGGTTTGTTTTTTTTTGAAAACACAGTAAGGCAAACAATCAAGATAAACCTGCATCATGTTTACATTTGTTTGTTTGTTTGTTTTTAATTTACCTTCCCTTTTGAAGCTCTCAGATTCTTCAAGTTAGTTTCACAAGGCAAGGCCACCCTCTTCACCCTCTCCATTTTCTTTATATACCAGCAACATCCATATGGCATGAGGAACAATAGATGATGTAATCAATCAACCAGTCAATCAGTTAATAAAACAGTCAACCAATCAATCAATAATTCAATCAATCAATAGAGAAAGACAGGGGTTTAAGACCATGTTTAGATTATAGAGACTTAAACGCTTTGACGGTAAATATTCACGTCCCTCTTCCACTTGTTCCTTCACCTTTGGAACAGGTACACCAGGATACTGTTTTTTCTAAATTGGACATGCAGGGTGCTTACTGCAAATGGCCCTACAAATACTTGGTTATACCTTACTGATTGGGACAAGTCCCTTCAGTATTCCAGTTCTTTCTTAATGACATATTGAGAAATATGTGGAATATATGAAATGGGTAGCGATCTGTATTGATGACATTTTAGTCTATTCTCCTGGCTTAGAGGAACACATCAAGCATGTCTGGGCTGTCCAGCTCCGGCTGAGGCAACAAAAGCTATTTGCAAAATTGGAGAAGCACAATTTCCAGAAGGCAAAGGTACAATTTTTGGTTTATGTCATTGGCCCACAAGGGGTCACCACTGATAACCTCGAAACACTGAAATCTACTCTGTTCTGCACTACAGAAGCACAAATAGCCTTTAAGGAATTAAAGCAAAAGTTCACCACCACACCCATTTTGAAACATACTGACTGCTCCCCAGAGATTGATGCATCCAAGACAGGAATTGCTGCCATTCTCTCCCAGGACCATGGAACACCTGCCAGGCTTTACCCCTGTGCCTTTTATTTCTGCATTCCCCTGCTGAACAAAAATGATGAAGCCTATAATTCCTCCATGTGTTGTTGTGACCCCTGTACAACTGGACATAGCTATCCAAATCATCCAAGCCCAAGTTTCTGATCTGCCTCCCAATGACTGCCTTGAGGATAAGTTATATGAGACACTATCACTAAGGCCTGCTCTTCTCCTATAGATACACACCTCACTTAGTTCTGGACACCCTGGCATCAAATGTACACTAGCCCAGGTAAGGAACATGTACTGTTGGCCTAGTTTATCCCAAGAAGTAGCAGAATTCTTCAACAACTGTGATGTTTGTGCCAAAAGTTAAAACTCTGTGCCAGTTATCAGCTGGATTGCTTTAGCTGCTCCTCATTCACAAGTTCCCATGGTCTCATCTAGCTATGGATTTGATGGATATATCCCTCTCCCAAGGTAATACATGCATATTAGTGGTTATTGACCACTTCTCAAAAGGTTGCAGCCTAGTACCACTCCACTTGCAACCCACTGCCATGGAAACTGCTGAGACAATGTATTTTTCATGATGTATTATAATTTTATGGCATTTCAGAGGTCATTCACAGAGGCACTCAGTTCAACTAAAGAAACTGGCATTCCTTCTGCACATGCTTAATATTTCTGTTAGTCTGATCTCAGGTTATCACCCCCAAGCCAATGGACAGATGGAACATCTGAACCAGGAGTTAGGCTGATTTCTTTGGGCATACTGCATCCATTTCAAACATGACTGCAGCCATTTCCTACACTAGGCAGAAGATGCACAAAATGTGTTGACAAACTCTTCTACTGGTTTGACTCCCATTCAGTGCATTCTCGGTTACCAGACTCACCTTATCCCATGGCTGGGAGAAACCTCCGAAGTCCGCACTGGGGACAAAACGCAGTGCAGATGCAGTGAGCAGACCTGGGAAGAAGCACAAGTGCATCTCCCAAAAGCCATCCAGAGACAGAAGATTCAGGTAAATTGCCATTGTGGAGTCTGCCTCAGTTTGTGTGGTTGTATAGTACAGACCTCCATTTGAAAACTTCATGCCAAAAGCTGTACCCCAGATACAAAGGACCATTAAAGATCCTTGATAGAATCAGTTTGGTTTTGTACCATTTGCAACTCGTTACCCTATATCACCCACCTTCCATGTGTCCTTACTAAAACCTGTATTCTCTTCCAGTCTGTCTACTTGCTCTCAGGTGAGTAGCTGCCTTTGGACATGAAGGGGGTCACCGGCCTACCTGGATAACACCCTAATAGAGGTTAACACCCTACTGGACATTAACACCCTACTGGACTCCCAGTGATAAGGTTGCACGATGCAGTTCCTGGTAGATTGGATGGGTTATGGTCCCAAGGAGAGGAGTTTGGTCAACACTGGGGACGTGTTGTACCCCTTGCTCACCTGGGATTTCTACAATGCCCACCCTGACAATCCCACTCCTTCCACGATTGTTGACGTTCCTCTGCCCATTCTGGGGGGAGGGGGTTGTACTGTGATCAATCCCCCCTCCGACCACCGTAGGTCCTCCTTGCCGGAGTATTAACACAGTAAACATTGTTACTGAAATTGCCTTTATCACTA
Source organism: Electrophorus electricus (assembly GCF_041902795.1). Classification (NCBI taxonomy): domain Eukaryota; kingdom Metazoa; phylum Chordata; class Actinopteri; order Gymnotiformes; family Gymnotidae; genus Electrophorus; species Electrophorus electricus. The sequence continues at coordinate 25,564,108 of NC_137502.1, forward strand.
ATTTCACTTGGTCTCCCTATTGAAACCCTCCAGTCCCTACATTCAGTGTGAAGTATTGCCAACTACTATAGTCAGTACCTGCACATGGACTGTCTCATCTTCCTTAGCCTCATGTGTTAGACATGACTCGCAGCAGTTACCTAATACCTGCACTATTTAAGGACTGAGTCTATGCTGTCTGAATGTAAAATTCCTCATCCGTGACTTGAATTCTGCACTAATATTAGTGTTGACCTGTTATTCTGTTTCAGGGCTTTTGCATATTCTTTTGATTTTAGATTTTTGGACTGCCTCTGACATACCTGGCTATCATGTATTATTATTCTGTGACTTATATTCCTGCCTCTGACCTTAGACTGTCACCCTTTGTGACTTCTGCTTTTGTGTTCTCATAAAATCTGTCTGCAGAAGCAGCAGTCTCTCTTCCCTTCCTGTTAAATATGTGGCACTGGTATCTCTCCATCAAAGAGCACTATAAGCTTGGCACATCTACAGGAAGAAACTGTTTTTGTGGAGGACAATGGCACACACTGAAAAACCCATTGTTTACTCATGTTACTCATTTAATAAACAATAAAATAATCATAAATGATCAGATAAAATCAGATCCGGGAATGTTACATAAAACAACTCATTAAATTAGAATGTACGCATGCACTTTACACATTCAAATATCAAATAATAGGTATCAACAAAAAACACATTTTATTTTCAGAAAGAGAGAGAGATGCAAATCATGTTAATTGAGATAGGAATGTATAATATAAAGAGAGAAACTATTTTCAGTTTTGCAAAGATGTAAAAATACTTAAGGACAAGATATTGTCACTAATGTGCTTTGTGTGAAAGTTGATTATGTTGCCAAGAATTTATTTTCTGATATATAAACATAAAAGGCAGTACAGTCTAAAGATTTATTTACAGGTAGAAAATGTAATTTCAGGTTGTTGTGGACAACAGCAGAAACTGACAAACCCAGTGCTTACTCCTATGTGCTACTCATTTAATAAACAATACAAGAATAAAAAATGATCAGATAATCATAACATCAGGTCCAGGATTTTTACTGAAAACATCTAATTAAATTATACAAATTCTAATATTGCACACTAAGTACCAACAAAAAACACACACTTTTAATTTTCTTAAAAAGAGAGATGCACATCATAATCTGAATAGACATAGAAATGTAAAATAATATAACAAGAGCAAATATTATAAGTTTTAGAAAGTAAAATACTTAAATACAACATATTGATACTAACTTCTTGTGAAAGCTCAATATGTTGCCAAGAATTTACTTGACAACATATAAACATAAATATGTTTATGTTTAAAGGATTATTGTTGAGTCTAATAAATAAACCTAAATATAACCTGTAAAATGTATATAAGGTGATGAACCTTTTTATACTCTCTCTTTTACATCTCAAAGAGCTTTAGTTGGAATTTTACACATAAGATATTTCTTGGTATTCTGCTCTGGTCTAAACACAATTATAAAACACTTGGGAGCAAAAATGCAAATAATCAAACCAAAGCTTGAGGCCAGAATAGTAAATATCTCCACAGCTACAGTGAATTTTCCAGGAGAGCTGACATAAGCTGGAATAAAGGTTATCCAAACTGCACAGAATATGAGCATGCTGAATGTGATGAATTTTGCTTCATTAAAGTTATCAGGCAACTTCCGAGCTAGAAAAGCCAAAACAAAACACAAGATGGCCTCAAATCCTATATAACCCAGCACAGCCCAGAAACCTATGGAAGAACCTAAGTCACATTCAAGAATTATCTTTTGCTTGTAGAGTTTTAGATTTTTGAAAGGAAAAGGAGGGGACATTTTTAACCAAAGCACACAAATAATGACCTGTATGAGAGTGAAAACAAGAACACTCAGTCTCTGCTGTGGAGGCCCAAACCATTTCATGACATTATTGCCTGGAAGTGTAGCCCTGAAGGCCATTAACACCACTACTGTTTTCCCCAGAACACAGGAGATGCAGAGGACAAAGGTGATTCCGAACGCTGTGTGACGCAGCATACAGGACCACTCAGAGGGCCGACCAATGAAAGTAAGTGAACAGAGGAAACACAGAGTCAGAGAGAAGAGCAGCAGAAAACTCAGCTCTGAATTGTTGGCTCTAACAATGGGAGATGCCCTGTGTTTGAAGAAGACTGCAATCACACAAATGGTCATGAAGACCCCAATGATGGAGAACACTGTCAGAATGATGGCTAGAGTGTCATCCCAGGACAGGAACTCAACAGGCTTGGGGAGGCAGCTGTCTTGTTTGGTACTGGGCCAGAACTCAGGGGGACAATGCAGACAATCCAAAGAGTCTAAAAGACCAGAAATGCAAATTCAGAATGCTTTCAAAGAGAAAAGTCTAAAACAAGGTCGCTTGTTATTTCATATATAGAGCACATTACAGAAGGAAACAATGTCTACCACAAGTTTTGTAGTCACACTCTGATTTCACTATGCAGTGCTGACTACAGAAAATTTTTCAATTTTTTGTGTCTTGCCTTCTCTTAATGTTTGCTGTTCATACAATCCCCTTGACAATTGTCCTTGACAATTCTGTGCTTGCCTTATTCATGAGGGGACCAGAATTAGTTTTCTGATGTCTGTGCCAAATACTAAATTGAATTAAAAACCATTTTGAGACCAAAAAAAGCCATATCAGATCCCAATAACTAGAAAAATCTATTAATGTCTTACATTAAAGAGAACATTAGTACCTCATGGGAATCATGAAACCATGATCATGATTCAGATTTGTGCAATATTACTTATTGACACAGACTATTATATGAAAAAAAAAACAATACAGCTAAAACAAAATTTACCTCAAATGAAATGAAAGTTTTCATGTAGCATGGTTTTTTTTAATTTGCAATTTTTCTAGGTAACTTAGGTGGATGCTATACTGTGCTGGGAAGGTCTGCTGCATTACAGGAGATACTGAAATTCTTTAGTTACTAGCATTAAATAAAAGCAGAATGGAGTCCAAGGATGTATTCAGCCATGTAAAGAGTGCAAAGAAATATCTAGTACAAGTAATAAAGGTGGAAAAGCTTAATGCTGCATTATGCTCTATGATACACAACCTGTCTTGTTACTGATCTCTCCCTCTGCACATGGTACACAGTCATAGCAGCAGACAGGCCTTCCCTTCTGCACAGCCTTCCTGGTGCCTGGAGGACAGCTCTCACTGCACACAGACACTGGCACCTGGGAAAGGCATTAGAGAACATCACAAATACAGACATTAGAGAACAACACAAATACAAATATTTTAGTATGCAAGAACCTTTATTCTTTAATGACCATGTACTATAACATTTCAGTACAGGGTGTGTTATACTGTACCTCTGTCTGTCCTCCCAACCAACTGATAGCACTGCTCATTCTGAACTCCTGTCCTCTTGGCTTCGATGAGTCATAGTAGCCCACTGGCACAAAATCTAAAGCACCATTTTCCTTAAACTGCCAGTTTATGAGCTCATAAACAGCCACCGGATCTCCATTTGAATCAAAGGTGAGCTGATAACCATTTTTTGTGGTGAAGTTCACTCTCTTGAGCTGGTCATATATCTGCAGAGGTAAATAGAACTTCATAAATAATTAAATTCCTCTTTACAGGCTCACATACACCTAGAGCCCATTTTGGAATACACAATCAAACATATTTCAGTACATTTGAAGAATTTCAAGAATATTTATAATAATATTAGTTCCATACAATTGGTAACAAATATTGTTGGTGATTTCGATAATTAGTGAAGCTAGAAACTTTAACTTCTAAAGTAATATGTTTTTAAATGAAATAATTTTATACCTGCCATGGTGTGAATTTAATGGTCTTGTCACATAGCACGTTATTACAAATTGCAGCGTGGATAGCATGAGCTATTGCATATGTAGCTTTGTAGACCAAATTAGTGATGCGCAACTGAGACGTGTCTGTGTATGGGTTCTGTAGCGTACGGATGTCCTCACTGCCGTCACAATTCTGTACGCCCATCCGCCCTTTTAGAGTACAACTGAAGGCGCTCTCCCAAAATTCCGTTAATAGGGGCGATTTCAAGGCTCGTTCTGGAGAGAGATCTAGAAGAAACTCACGTAGACCCGGAATAACTGATCTGGGGTTCCCAAAACCTATTGCGCCAGCACACATGTTAAACCGCAGAAATTCTGGATGTGTGATCCACGCCTCGCTGCCTATCCACTGAAGCGGAGGTAATGGTTGTCGTGCCAATTCCTCCAAAAGAAACCTCATGTCGCTTGATGCAAGAAACGCTACTATTACTCGGGCCGTTGATCTGCGGATGACATTTGCCACTCTCTCCAGTTTTCTGTGCGGTTGTGTCCTGTAATAGGCCTCGGAGTATTCCACACAGATCCCCTCCTCCTGCGCAACCTTTAGGAACGCTGCCATTCCGTAGTTTCCGTAGTCCGTGTCGCTACGCACTGCCCCAATCCATGTCCAGCCGAAATACTTCATCATTCTCGCCAGCGCAGCCGCTTGGTGTTGGTCACTAGGTATAGTTCTATAGAAGGCAGGAAACTGACGTTTATCGCTCAAACAAGCGCAGGTTGCAGAATGGCTCACCTGTAATTCAGAGTGTTGGAAAATAGCAAAAAACGATACTTGAGTATCCTGATTTTGTTATAACGCTGCACATATAAAACATTTCTCTACAAGTTAAATTTAATTATTGGTCCGCGGCATAATTTCTAAACCAATATTACGCAACTATTTATTTATTTTGAAATTGCAAGATTTTTTTTAAAAACGATGTGATGTAGCCTACTAATTATGTTTACCTCTGGAATTCCAAAAAGCCCGAGTGTGCTGGCCATGGCAATTGATGGGGTGGAATTAGATTCTCCTATGAATGCAGATACAGCGGCAGCTGCAGGTTTTAAACAGGCTTCGGTGTCGCTGAAAATGGGGTCCAGTCCATTTGCAAACTGAAATGCAACTTTGACTGACATCGGTACTGCAGAGCATGAGTCATATATGTGGTAGCCCAACGTGATGCCCGGCAGGAGATCTGTGCTGTTGTTGATCTCGTGGATGATGAATTCCAATGCCCGGGCGAAGCGCAGCTGCCTGAATTCCATGCTGTTTGGAAACACAGTAAAACAGACAAAATCTTGAAAGGGTCTTGCAAAATAACATCTTATTTTGTGTTTACAATAAATAGTACATGACTGTAAAAACTGGTAGCCTAACAATTTCATTTCTCATTTCTATTTGTGATTGTAAATAAATGATATGCTCTCTGTGCTGTCTCATGCTGTCTATGATCCACTCATCCACTCATGGTGGCATCGTGGTGTAGGTGTTCTGCTCTGATGTCATGTAGGAATGAATTGAGAAAATCCCTCCAATTACAAAATCTCCATTCATTGACAAAATAGGCATCTGTGGCTCAGTCCACAGCCTGCAGCCGACTGTGCTTGCTTGACATCCTGCTGGGCTGAACACAGTCATCCACAGCACTGATATTAATGGCACCATATTTAAATTGTTCTGCATAGTGTTCTTGGTGCCTCCCAGCACTCTGAAGGTCAGGATGGCTGCTTTACACTCATTTCAATAACCACCTTGCATTCATAAGCTGCCAGTAAATGTGGGTGTGAACTGAAGAGAGAAGGTGTGGTTATGCATTTAGTGTTATTTATAATGATACCCATACATTTTTAATTTACTTAAAAAGTGTTTTTTTTTTTTTTGAAAACACAGTAAGGCAAACAATCAAGATAAACCTGCATCATGTTTACATTTGTTTGTTTGTTTGTTTTTAATTTACCTTCCCTTTTGAAGCTCTCAGATTCTTCAAGTTAGTTTCACAAGGCAAGGCCACCCTCTTCACCCTCTCCATTTTCTTTATATACCAGCAACATCCATATGGCATGAGGAACAATAGATGATGTAATCAATCAACCAGTCAATCAGTTAATAAAACAGTCAACCAATCAATCAATAATTCAATCAATCAATAGAGAAAGACAGGGGTTTAAGACCATGTTTAGATTATAGAGACTTAAACGCTTTGACGGTAAATATTCACGTCCCTCTTCCACTTGTTCCTTCACCTTTGGAACAGGTACACCAGGATACTGTTTTTTCTAAATTGGACATGCAGGGTGCTTACTGCAAATGGCCCTACAAATACTTGGTTATACCTTACTGATTGGGACAAGTCCCTTCAGTATTCCAGTTCTTTCTTAATGACATATTGAGAAATATGTGGAATATATGAAATGGGTAGCGATCTGTATTGATGACATTTTAGTCTATTCTCCTGGCTTAGAGGAACACATCAAGCATGTCTGGGCTGTCCAGCTCCGGCTGAGGCAACAAAAGCTATTTGCAAAATTGGAGAAGCACAATTTCCAGAAGGCAAAGGTACAATTTTTGGTTTATGTCATTGGCCCACAAGGGGTCACCACTGATAACCTCGAAACACTGAAATATACTCTGTTCTGCACTACAGAAGCACAAATAGCCTTTAAGGAATTAAAGCAAAAGTTCACCACCACACCCATTTTGAAACATACTGACTGCTCCCCAGAGATTGATGCATCCAAGACAGGAATTGCTGCCATTCTCTCCCAGGACCATGGAACACCTGCCAGGCTTTACCCCTGTGCCTTTTATTTCTGCATTCCCCTGCTGAACAAAAATGATGAAGCCTATAATTCCTCCATGTGTTGTTGTGACCCCTGTACAACTGGACATAGCTATCCAAATCATCCAAGCCCAAGTTTCTGATCTGCCTCCCAATGACTGCCTTGAGGATAAGTTATATGAGACACTATCACTAAGGCCTGCTCTTCTCCTATAGATACACACCTCACTTAGTTCTGGACACCCTGGCATCAAATGTACACTAGCCCAGGTAAGGAACATGTACTGTTGGCCTAGTTTATCCCAAGAAGTAGCAGAATTCCTCAACAACTGTGATGTTTGTGCCAAAAGTTAAAACTCTGTGCCAGTTATCAGCTGGATTGCTTTAGCTGCTCCTCATTCACAAGTTCCCATGGTCTCATCTAGCTATGGATTTGATGGATATATCCCTCTCCCAAGGTAATACATGCATATTAGTGGTTATTGACCACTTCTCAAAAGGTTGCAGCCTAGTACCACTCCACTTGCAACCCACTGCCATGGAAACTGCTGAGACAATGTATTTTTCATGATGTATTATAATTTTATGGCATTTCAGAGGTCATTCACAGAGGCACTCAGTTCAACTAAAGAAACTGGCATTCCTTCTGCACATGCTTAATATTTCTGTTAGTCTGATCTCAGGTTATCACCCCCAAGCCAATGGACAGATGGAACATCTGAACCAGGAGTTAGGCTGATTTCTTTGGGCATACTGCATCCATTTCAAACATGACTGCAGCCATTTCCTACACTAGGCAGAAGATGCACAAAATGTGTTGACAAACTCTTCTACTGGTTTGACTCCCATTCAGTGCATTCTCGGTTACCAGACTCACCTTATCCCATGGCTGGGAGAAACCTCCGAAGTCCGCACTGGGGACAAAACGCAGTGCAGATGCAGTGAGCAGACCTGGGAAGAAGCACAAGTGCATCTCCCAAAAGCCATCCAGAGACAGAAGATTCAGGTAAATTGCCATTGTGGAGTCTGCCTCAGTTTGTGTGGTTGTATAGTGCAGACCTCCATTTGAAAACTTCATGCCAAAAGCTGTACCCCAGATACAAAGGACCATTAAAGATCCTTGATAGAATCAGTTTGGTTTTGTACCATTTGCAACTCGTTACCCTATATCACCCACCTTCCATGTGTCCTTACTAAAACCTGTATTCTCTTCCAGTCTGTCTACTTGCTCTCAGGTGAGTAGCTGCCTTTGGACATGAAGGGGGTCACCGGCCTACCTGGATAACACCCTAATAGAGGTTAACACCCTACTGGACATTAACACCCTACTGGACTCCCAGTGATAAGGTTGCACGATGCAGTTCCTGGTAGATTGGATGGGTTATGGTCCCAAGGAGAGGAGTTTGGTCAACACTGGGGACGTGTTGTACCCCTTGCTCACCTGGGATTTCTACAGTGCCCACCCTGACAATCCCACTCCTTCCATGATTGTTGACGTTCCTCTGCCCATTCTGGGGGGAGGGGGTTGTACTGTGATCAATCCCCCCTCCGACCACCGTAGGTCCTCCTTGCCGGAGTATTAACACAGTAAACATTGTTACTGAAATTGCCTTTATCACTAATTTCACTTGGTCTCCCTATTGAAACCCTCCAGTCCCTACATTCAGTGTGAAGTATTGCCAACTACTATAGTCAGTACCTGCACATGGACTGTCTCATCTTCCTTAGCCTCATGTGTTAGACATGACTCGCAGCAGTTACCTAATACCTGCACTATTTAAGGACTGAGTCTATGCTGTCTGAATGTAAAATTCCTCATCCGTGACTTGAATTCTGCACTAATATTAGTGTTGACCTGTTATTCTGTTTCAGGGCTTTTGCATATTCTTTTGATTTTAGATTTTTGGACTGCCTCTGACATACCTGGCTATCATGTATTATTATTCTGTGACTTATATTCCTGCCTCTGACCTTAGACTGTCACCCTTTGTGACTTCTGCTTTTGTGTTCTCATAAAATCTGTCTGCAGAAGCAGCAGTCTCTCTTCCCTTCCTGTTAAATATGTGGCACTGGTATCTCTCCATCAAAGAGCACTATAAGCTTGGCACATCTACAGGAAGAAACTGTTTTTGTGGAGGACAATGGCACACACTGAAAAACCCATTGTTTACTCATGTTACTCATTTAATAAACAATAAAATAATCATAAATGATCAGATAAAATCAGATCCGGGAATGTTACATAAAACAACTCATTAAATTAGAATGTACGCATGCACTTTACACATTCAAATATCAAATAATAGGTATCAACAAAAAACACATTTTATTTTCAGAAAGAGAGAGAGATGCAAATCATGTTAATTGAGATAGGAATGTATAATATAAAGAGAGAAACTATTTTCAGTTTTGCAAAGATGTAAAAATACTTAAGGACAAGATATTGTCACTAATGTGCTTTGTGTGAAAGTTGATTATGTTGCCAAGAATTTATTTTCTGATATATAAACATAAAAGGCAGTACAGTCTAAAGATTTATTTACAGGTAGAAAATGTAATTTCAGGTTGTTGTGGACAACAGCAGAAACTGACAAACCCAGTGCTTACTCCTATGTGCTACTCATTTAATAAACAATACAAGAATAAAAAATGATCAGATAATCATAACATCAGGTCCAGGATTTTTACTGAAAACATCTAATTAAATTATACAAATTCTAATATTGCACACTAAGTACCAACAAAAAACACACACTTTTAATTTTCTTAAAAAGAGAGATGCACATCATAATCTGAATAGACATAGAAATGTAAAATAATATAACAAGAGCAAATATTATAAGTTTTAGAAAGTAAAATACTTAAATACAACATATTGATACTAACTTCTTGTGAAAGCTCAATATGTTGCCAAGAATTTACTTGACAACATATAAACATAAATATGTTTATGTTTAAAGGATTATTGTTGAGTCTAATAAATAAACCTAAATATAACCTGTAAAATGTATATAAGGTGATGAACCTTTTTATACTCTCTCTTTTACATCTCAAAGAGCTTTAGTTGGAATTTTACACATAAGATATTTCTTGGTATTCTGCTCTGGTCTAAACACAATTATAAAACACTTGGGAGCAAAAATGCAAATAATCAAACCAAAGCTTGAGGCCAGAATAGCAAATATCTCCACAGCTACAGTGAATTTTCCAGGAGAGCTGACATAAGCTGGAATAAAGGTTATCCAAACTGCACAGAATATGAGCATGCTGAATGTGATGAATTTTGCTTCATTAAAGTTATCAGGCAACTTCCGAGCTAGAAAAGCCAAAACAAAACACAAGATGGCCTCAAATCCTATATAACCCAGCACAGCCCAGAAACCTATGGAAGAACCTAAGTCACATTCAAGAATTATCTTTTGCTTGTAGAGTTTTAGATTTTTGAAAGGAAAAGGAGGGGACATTTTTAACCAAAGCACACAAATAATGACCTGTATGAGAGTGAAAACAAGAACACTCAGTCTCTGCTGTGGAGGCCCAAACCATTTCATGACATTATTGCCTGGAAGTGTAGCCCTGAAGGCCATTAACACCACTACTGTTTTCCCCAGAACACAGGAGATGCAGAGGACAAAGGTGATTCCGAACGCTGTGTGACGCAGCATACAGGACCACTCAGAGGGCCGACCAATGAAAGTAAGTGAACAGAGGAAACACAGAGTCAGAGAGAAGAGCAGCAGAAAACTCAGCTCTGAATTGTTGGCTCTAACGATGGGAGATGCCCTGTGTTTGAAGAAGACTGCAATCACACAAATGGTCATGAAGACCCCAATGATGGAGAACACTGTCAGAATGATGGCTAGAGTGTCATCCCAGGACAGGAACTCAACAGGCTTGGGGAGGCAGCTGTCTTGTTTGGTACTGGGCCAGAACTCAGGGGGACAATGCAGACAATCCAAAGAGTCTAAAAGACCAGAAATGCAAATTCAGAATGCTTTCAAAGAGAAAAGTCTAAAACAAGGTCGCTTGTTATTTCATATATAGAGCACATTACAGAAGGAAACAATGTCTACCACAAGTTTTGTAGTCACACTCTGATTTCACTATGCAGTGCTGACTACAGAAAATTTTTCAATTTTTTGTGTCTTGCCTTCTCTTAATGTTTGCTGTTCATACAATCCCCTTGACAATTGTTCTTGACAATTCTGTGCTTGCCTTATTCATGAGGGGACCAGAATTAGTTTTCTGATGTCTGTGCCAAATACTAAATTGTATTAAAAACCATTTTGAGACCAAAAAAAGCCATATCAGATCCCAATAACTAGAAAAATCTATTAATGTCTTACATTAAAGAGAACATTAGTACCTCATGGGAATCATGAAACCATGATCATGATTCAGATTTGTGCAATATTACTTATTGACACAGACTATTATATGAAAAAAAAAACAATACAGCTAAAACAAAATTTACCTCAAATGAAATGAAAGTTTTCATGTAGCATGATTTTTTTTAATTTGCAACTTTTCTAGGTAACTTAGGTGGATGCTATACTGTGCTGGGAAGGTCTGCTGCATTACAGGAGATACTGAAATTCTTTAGTTACTAGCATTAAATAAAAGCAGAATGGAGTCCAAGGATGTATTCAGCCATGTAAAGAGTGCAAAGAAATATCTAGTACAAGTAATAAAGGTGGAAAAGCTTAATGCTGCATTATGCTCTATGATACACAACCTGTCTTGTTACTGATCTCTCCCTCTGCACATGGTACACAGTCATAGCAGCAGACAGGCCTTCCCTTCTGCACAGCCTTCCTGGTGCCTGGAGGACAGCTCTCACTGCACACAGACACTGGCACCTGGGAAAGGCATTAGAGAACATCACAAATACAGACATTAGAGAACAACACAAATACAAATATTTTAGTATGCAAGAACCTTTATTCTTTAATGACCATGTACTATAACATTTCAGTACAGGGTGTGTTATACTGTACCTCTGTCTGTCCTCCCAACCAACTGATAGCACTGCTCATTCTGAACTCCTGTCCTCTTGGCTTCGATGAGTCATAGTAGCCCACTGGCACAAAATCTAAAGCACCATTTTCCTTAAACTGCCAGTTTATGAGCTCATAAACAGCCACCGGATCTCCATTTGAATCAAAGGTGAGCTGATAACCATTTTTTGTGGTGAAGTTCACTCTCTTGAGCTGGTCATATATCTGCAGAGGTAAATAGAACTTCATAAATAATTAAATTCCTCTTTACAGGCTCACATACACCTAGAGCCCATTTTGGAATACACAATCAAACATATTTCAGTACATTTGAAGAATTTCAAGAATATTTATAATAATATTAGTTCCATACAATTGGTAACAAATATTGTTGGTGATTTCGATAATTAGTGAAGCTAGAAACTTTAACTTCTAAAGTAATATGTTTTTAAATGAAATAATTTTATACCTGCCATGGTGTGAATTTAATGGTCTTGTCACATAGCACGTTATTACAAATTGCAGCGTGGATAGCATGAGCTATTGCATATGTAGCTTTGTAGACCAAATTAGTGATGCGCAACTGAGACGTGTCTGTGTATGGGTTCTGTAGCGTACGGATGTCCTCACTGCCGTCACAATTCTGTACGCCCATCCGCCCTTTTAGAGTACAACTGAAGGCGCTCTCCCAAAATTCCGTTAATAGGGGCGATTTCAAGGCTCGTTCTGGAGAGAGATCTAGAAGAAACTCACGTAGACCCGGAATAACTGATCTGGGGTTCCCAAAACCTATTGCGCCAGCACACATGTTAAACCGCAGAAATTCTGGATGTGTGATCCACGCCTCGCTGCCTATCCACTGAAGCGGAGGTAATGGTTGTCGTGCCAATTCCTCCAAAAGAAACCTCATGTCGCTTGATGCAAGAAACGCTACTATTACTCGGGCCGTTGATCTGCGGATGACATTTGCCACTCTCTCCAGTTTTCTGTGCGGTTGTGTCCTGTAATAGGCCTCGGAGTATTCCACACAGATCCCCTCCTCCTGCGCAACCTTTAGGAACGCTGCCATTCCGTAGTTTCCGTAGTCCGTGTCGCTACGCACTGCCCCAATCCATGTCCAGCCGAAATACTTCATCATTCTCGCCAGCGCAGCCGCTTGGTGTTGGTCACTAGGTATAGTTCTATAGAAGGCAGGAAACTGACGTTTATCGCTCAAACAAGCGCAGGTTGCAGAATGGCTCACCTGTAATTCAGAGTGTTGGAAAATAGCAAAAAACGATACTTGAGTATCCTGATTTTGTTATAACGCTGCACATATAAAACATTTCTCTACAAGTTAAATTTAATTATTGGTCCGCGGCATAATTTCTAAACCAATATTACGCAACTATTTATTTATTTTGAAATTGCAAGATTTTTTTTAAAAACGATGTGATGTAGCCTACTAATTATGTTTACCTCTGGAATTCCAAAAAGCCCGAGTGTGCTGGCCATGGCAATTGATGGGGTGGAATTAGATTCTCCTATGAATGCAGATACAGCGGCAGCTGCAGGTTTTAAACAGGCTTCGGTGTCGCTGAAAATGGGGTCCAGTCCATTTGCAAACTGAAATGCAACTTTGACTGACATCGGTACTGCAGAGCATGAGTCATATATGTGGTAGCCCAACGTGATGCCCGGCAGGAGATCTGTGCTGTTGTTGATCTCGTGGATGATGAATTCCAATGCCCGGGCGAAGCGCAGCTGCCTGAATTCCATGCTGTTTGGAAACACAGTAAAACAGACAAAATCTTGAAAGGGTCTTGCAAAATAACATCTTATTTTGTGTTTACAATAAATAGTACATGACTGTAAAAACTGGTAGCCTAACAATTTCATTTCTCATTTCTATTTGTGATTGTAAATAAATGATATGCTCTCTGTGCTGTCTCATGCTGTCTATGATCCACTCCACCCTCACACACAGACCTCCCAGCACAATGTGGCTGTGGTGGCATCGTGGTGTAGGTGTTCTGCTCTGATGTCATATAGGAATGAATAGAGAAAATCCCTCCAATTACAAAATCTCCATTCATTGACAAAATAGGCATCTGTGGCTCAGTCCACAGCCTGCAGCCGACTGTGCTTGCTTGACATCCTGCAGGGCTGAACACAGTCATCCACAGCACTGATATAAATCGCACCAGATTTAAATTGTTCTGCATAGTGTTCTTGGTGCCTCCCAGCACTCTGAAGGTCTGGATGGCTTCTTTACACTGGTTTAAATATCCACGTTGCAATGATGTCCTGTCAGTAAATGTGGGTGTGAACTGAACAGAGAATGTGTAATTCCTAATGATACCCATTATTTTTTTTATTTTGCTTTAAAAAATTATTTGGTTGTTTAAATCACAGTAATGCATACGATCAAGAAAAACCTATAACACTTTTAAATTCAATTATTTCGTTTCTTCCTCATCATCTCGTTATTTACCTTCCCTTGTGAAGCTGTCAGAAGCTTCAATTTAGTTTCACAAGGCAAGGCCGCCCTCTTCACGCTCTTCATTTACTTTATATACCAGCAACATCTGTATGGCATGAGGAGCGATAGATGACGTAATCAATCAATCAATCAATCATTAAATCAATCAATATAAATCATACCATCAATTTAAATCAATCAATATTAAAAATACAATCCCCTGATAATATTTTAATTATTTCTAAGTGCCCTGCCCTTTTAGGTCAGTCAATTTCACTGCAAACTCAAACAAACAAAAAAAAAGGTACAAACTGTGACTGTGGCGGCAGAGAGGAAGCGAGAGGCGAAGTTCCATTTTCACGTTCTTTATTACTCATACTCTTTCTACGTGGCGTCACCGAGTCTAGTGGATGGGTCGGAGCAGAGTAGCTTCTCTGCAGTAAGCTCGTGTCGTTCAGCTACCAATGTGCAGCCCCTTCCTTCTGAACCTGTGGGTGTACAAATACAGGTGCAGGTTAATGAGGTGCAGGTGTCTTCTGTCAGGTAATTGTGATCGAGGAAAGCGGGTGACATGGTCCTGGTCCTGCCGGGGCGTGTCTCCCCCTTTTGGGCACCGGTCTACCGTGACAGAACCCCCCCCAAAGGCCCCGACCGGCCCCCGGCCCGTGGCCAGCCCCGTGAAGAAGATCGACCACCTGGATTGCCTGGCGTTTAGTCTCTTGGTCCAGAGGTATTCCAAGTTCTTGTGGTCGGTGTATACCGTGAACGGGTGTCTTCCTCCCTCAAGCCAGTGTCTCCACTCCTCGAAGGCTAGCTTCATCGCCAGGAGCTCACGGTCCCCAACCCCGTAGTTCCTTTCTGCTGAGCTCAGCTTTCGAGAGAAGTAAGCGATGGGCCGCAGGTCGCCTCTTCCTCCCCTGTGTTGCGAAAGCACTGCGCCCACTCCTATGTTGGAGGCCTCCACATCTAGCACGAAAGGTCTCTCAGGGTCTGGTTGTTGCAAGACGGGAGCTGTCGCAAAGGCGTTCTTGAGCTCCTCAAAGGCCTTGTCGACCTCCTGAGTCCATCTGATCTTTCTCACAGGTCCCCCGGAGCTGATCTGTGAGAGGCTTTGCCAGTGAACTGAAGGATCTAATGAACCTCCTGTAAAAGTTGACGAAGCCCAGAAAGCATTGCAGTGCCTTGCGTGTAAGCGGCCTTGGTCACGCCTTCACTGCCTCCACCTTGCCCAGTTGCATACCCACACACCCTTGTTGAATGGCGTACCCTATGAAGTCAACCTCATTGCGATGGAACTCGCACTTCTCCACCTTACAATATAGGTGGTTCTTTAATAGGTTCTGTAGCATGGCCTGCACATGTTAGTTCTGGGAGGGGGAGTAGATCAGAATGTCGTTGATGTATGCAACGACGGATCTTCCTAAAAACTCCCTTAGAACCTCGTTAATGTAGTCCTGGAAAACCGACGGGACCGTTGCCAGACTGGCTGGCAGAACTAAATACTCATAGCGGCCCATGGAGGTGCTGAAGGCTGTTTTCCATTCATCTCCCTCCTTGATCTGGATTAGGTTGTATGTGTTTCATAAATCTAGTTTTGTGAAATACCAGGTCCCTCTCAGTTGTTTTAGTGTGGCTGGCACCAGGGGGAGGGGATACGGGTACTGCACCAGCAGCTTGTTGAGTCCTCGGTAGTCCACACAAGGTCTCAGGCCCCGTCTCTCTTCTTCATGAAGAAGACTCCTGCTGATGCTGGAGAGGTCGAGGGTTGGGCATACCCTTGTTGCAGCGCCTCTTTGATGTATTGTTCCATGGCCTGCTCCTCATCCTGAGAGAGGGGGTAGATGCTGCACAGAGGTGGCACCGCTCCCTCCTTGAGTGTTATGGGGCAGTCCCAGTCTCGATGCGGCAGAAGCCACATGGCTTTGCTGGGATGAAAACCTGCTCCACGTCCTGGTACTCCAAAGGAATAGGCACCAGTTTGTCAGCATCCAGGCTTTCTATTGAGGTAGCATGGAGGGGTGTAGCCTTGCTGGAGAAGCACCTCCGATGGCAGGATGGTGACCACTGCAGGATCTGGTTCTTTGCCCACAGCATCTGTGGATTGTGTGCATGCAGCCACGGCAAGCCTAGGGTGAGGGAGTGGGAAAGACTGGGCAGCAGGAAGAAACTGATGCGTTCTGTATGCCCTACCCGGGTGACAAGGAGAACCTGGGGAGTCACATGGGAGATGTATCCTGGGCCCACCGGACCCCCGTCTAGAGCCTGTACGTTCAGCGAGGAGGGCAGAGGAATGGCCTTGATGCCCAGCTTCCATGCAAAGCCCCAGTCCATGACATTCCCTGCAGCTCCTGA
Source organism: Electrophorus electricus (assembly GCF_041902795.1). Classification (NCBI taxonomy): domain Eukaryota; kingdom Metazoa; phylum Chordata; class Actinopteri; order Gymnotiformes; family Gymnotidae; genus Electrophorus; species Electrophorus electricus. The sequence continues at coordinate 25,580,566 of NC_137502.1, forward strand.
ATCTACTAGGGCATAAGCTGATAGTACACAGCCTTTGTACGAGACCCTAACCGGTATTTTAAACAGGGGACGAGAGGGGGCACTACTCATCCTGTCGGCGCCTTCTCTTCCCCGCTGCACTCCGGCCACGTCCAACTGCATGGGCTCCTCAGGCGTGTTGGTTGGCCGGGCGGGCCCAGCCCCGTTCCGTTGTGTAGCCTCCCGTTGCACACACCGCCTTTCTTGCAGGAGGAGGTCGAACGTTATGGCAAGGTGAACAACTTCATTTAGGGTATTCCCCTCCTGTTTACAGGCTAGCTCCGCCTGTAGATCAGGCCACAGCCCTTTCACGAACACGTGGATCTGTGCGGGTTCGTTCCAGTGTGTTCCCACCACTAAGGTCCGGAATTCCATGGCATAGTCGGCCACGGATCTCAATCCCTGCCTCGAGCGCAACAGTGATTGCCCGCAAAGCCTTCCCTGACAGGGATGGCGAAATACCGCGCGCAGTTCTGTGATAAATCCCACATAGTTGTGCATAAGCGGGGAGTTATATGTGACTAGAGCTGCGCCCCATACACGCACTTTTCCCGTGAGCCTCGAGATGACAAACGAGACTTTCTTTTGGTCGGACAGCCGGGGCTGGTATCCAAGGAACAGCTCACTTTGCACAATAAAACCTTCGCAGGCTTCAGGGTCCCCTTTGTATGCCTCGGGGGAGGCAAACAACCCTTTAACCGTTTCGTGCACTGGCGGGTTGACAGGGGAGCTCGCTCTTTGCTCAGTACTCACAGACATTTGGGTGACGTGCTGGCCGAGCGTCTGCACCATGGAGCGGATCTCCCCAATCTCCTGTCTCTGCTGATCCAACACCGCCATCTGGACAGCCAACAGATGAACCCATTCAGGGCTGCTCGCTTCGCTTCCAGGTGGTTGCACATTTGGTGACAGGGGCAGCAGAGAGGAAGCGAGAGGCGAAGTTCCATTTTCACTTTCTTTATTATTCATACTCTTTCTACGTTACGTCACTGAGTCTAGTGGATGGGTCGGAGCGGAGTAGCTTCTCTGCAGTAAGCTTGTGTCGTTCAGCTACTAATGTGTAGCCTCTACCTTCCGAACCTGTGAGTGTACAAATACAGGTGCAGCTTAATGAGGTGTAGGTGTCTCCTGTCAGAAGACAGATGATTGTGATCGAGGAAAACATGTGACATGGTCCTGGTCCTGCAGGGGTGTGTCTCCCCCTTTTGGGTACCGGTCTACCATGACACAAATATACAATTAAATATTACAATTTGAAACACAGGAAATATAAATGAGCTTATATTTTATTAACCCTACTTCACTTAATATAATGCAAAACATTCCTCAGTTTTAAAGGTAAAACACACCCGCAAGAGTGGTTGACCCCAATGATTAAATCTAAAAAGGACTGTCCTGGTATTCCAGGTGTCCAAGAATAACCCTGAATAGCCTTGACACAGCATCACACATGACCTGTCACTCGCCCCTGGCCACTCACCAATGCAGCACTGCATCATCAAAGTATTTACTCCAATCAGGCTATTACCAGTCCATTTTGCATACTTGTCAATCCTTTCAGTCATCAAACACCACAACTTGGATCAATTCATGCTGTGTCTGTACTGTGTTTGTGCTGTTCACCCACAATATCCAAACGTTCCACCCTGCCTCCTTACATAATCTCATTTACCCTCAGTGCAATCATTACAAGCATGTTTATTTGATAGTAAGTGCTGAGAGGATAACATGTTGCCTAGTGGTATTAGTAATACATCAATTAGGCTTGTAAAACATTTTTTTCTCCACTTTTGTACATTTATGTCACACTTTTATGTTTTATGTTTTACATTTATGTTTTAAACTTTTAAATTGCTTTATCCCACCAACTTCCCAATCATCCCAGTCTAAGACATTGAGGTTGATACTTTTGGAGTTTTCAAGCCAGATTAATCAAACTTAAAATAAAGTCTCAGCTGTTAACCAAAATATTAAATCTTATTTCATTGCTCCTTCTTCTTAGACAGTGATAGTTCTGATACAACAATCAAACTGTCTAAATGGTCAACTGCTGCGCTAAAGTGCAAAACTACACTTTATATGGATGACACTTATCTATTCCTTAAATTTCACTCCATTTTCTTTCAGAAAATTTATTTTAATATTCCAATTATTTTCAAGATAACTAGCCATTAAATGAGGCAAACAGACCCAGTTGAACCAGATGAAGCAGAGAAATAATCAAATTGTGCTAGGTGTTCACTCTTTACAACCAGGGTTGGGAACAAACTAAATTTAATTCTATTGAAATATATGATTGAGATATATATATATATATATATATATATATATATATATATATATATATATATATATATATATATATATATATATATATATATATATATTTACTATGTAATATACATTAAATATTAAACTTCATTATATTGTTGTGACCATGTGACCAAACACCTCCAGTATTGTCATGGCTCACAACAGTTACCTCTTACCTGCTCTATTTAAGAACTGAGTCTATGCTTTCCCAATGTCTATCCCTCATCCCTCACCTGTTATTCTGTTTCAGGGCTTCTGCATATGGTTTTGACTTTCGATTTTTGGACTGCCTCTGACATACCTGTGTTTACCAGGTGTTATTATTTTGCCACAAATATTCCTGCCTCTGACTTTGGATTGACACCTTTTGTGATTTGTGCTCTTGTGCTCTCAGGTGCAACCAGTCTCTCGTCCCTTCATGGTAAATATGTGGCACTGGCATTTCTCCCTCAAAGATCACTATAAGATTGGCAGATCATTTCAGGTTTTGGGGGAGGACAATGACAGAGACTGAAAGACCCATTGTTTACCAATCATTTAATCATTTAATAAACAATAAAATAATCATAAATTATCTGATAAATTCAGGTCCAGGATTGTTACAGAAAAGATCTACTTAAATTCTACACATTCTTATATTAGTCAAGACTAGGCAACACACACATTTTCTTTTCTTAAAGAGAGATACATATCATAATCTGAATAAATACAGAAATGTATAATATAAAAAGATCTAATATTTAAAGTTTTAGAAAATAATTAAATACAACATATTATCACTAATGTGCTTCTTGTGAAAGTTCATTATGTTGCCAAAAATGTAGTTTACAACATATAATCATAATAAAAAAAAAAAAAATCAGTTTAAAGGCTTATTGCTGAGGCTAAAAAATAAACCTAAACATAACCTGTAAAGTTTATATATGGTGATGAACCTTTTTATTGTTTTTCTGTCAGAGTCTCAAAGGGCCTTAGAGGGCATTTTACCCATAAGGTGTTTCTTAGTATTCTGCTCGGGCCTAAACACTATTATGAAACATTTGGGAGCAAAAATACAAATAATCAAACCGAAGCTTGAGGCCAGAATAGCAAATATCTCAACAGCCACAGTGAATTTTCCAGGAGAGCTGACATAAGCTGGAATAAAGGTGATCCAAACTACACAGAATATGAGCATGCTGAATGTGATGAATTTAGCTTCATTAAAGTTATCAGGCAGCTTCCGTGCTAAAAAAGCCAAAATGAAACATAAAAGAGCCAGAAATCCTATATAACTCAGCACAGCCCAGAAACCTATGGCTGAACCTATGCTACATTCCAAGATGATTTTTTCCTTGTAGTGCTTTAAATTTTTAAAGGGGAAAGGAGGTGATATTTTTAACCAAATGACACAAATTAGGATCTGTACAAGAGTAAAGGAAAGAACACTGAGTCTCTGCTGTGGAGGCCCAAACCATTTCATGACATTACTTCCTGGAAGTGTAGCCCTGAAGGCCATTAACACCACTATTGTTTTCCCCAGAACACAGGAGATGCAGAGGACAAAGGTGATCCCAAACGCTGTGTGACGCAGCATACAGGACCACTCAGAGGGCCGACCAATAAAAGTAAGTGAACAGAGGAAACACAGAGTCAGAGAGAAGAGCAGCAGGAAGCTCAGCTCTGAGTTGTTGGCCCGGACTATAGGAGATGCCCTGTTTCTGTAGAAGATGGAAGCTACACATACAGCCACAAAGGTTCCAGCAACAGAGAACACTGTCAGGATAATGCCCAAAGTGTCATCCCAGGACAGGAATTCAACAGGCTTGGGGAGGCAGCTGTCTTGTTTGCCATTGGGCCAGAATTCAGGAAGGCAGTGCACACAGTCCAGAGAATCTAAGGGATTAAAATGGAAAGTAAGAATCCTAAAACAGAAATAACACTATGATTAAACCTGACATTGTAAATAGCATAACTGTAGCACAGGGGAGTCATAAATCTACATTATAGTTCCCTCCAGTAAACTTCTTTAAACTTCATTATCCATTCGGGGAAGCTATTTTTTGCTTTGCTGTACCTTCTCTATCTTAAAATGAATTTTTCCTTTTGACTTGCTCCTTACAACCAGCTTTCTATAAATTTGTTACTATGCCTGTTACAAAAAAAAAAAAAAAAATCAAAACTGAAATGAATGTCCTTAAGAGGAGCAATCAACTGTGTTAAGATTCTCTTTTCAGGTCATTTGTTGACATCAGCAACAAAGGATGTTACACACTTTTGTATACCATGTTAAGGTGGTCTGTTGAATTATAGGGTTTGGACAGCTCCTGTAGATAATAAAGATTAAATAAATCCAGAATTGGTCTGTCTCCTGCCATGTAATCACAATTAACAAATATATTATGTAGAATGCAAAAGGGCAAATGATAAGGGTTGTAAAATCTTAATTCATCATACTGTACAGTGATAGGCAACCTGTCATATTACTGATCTCTCCTTCAGCACATGGTATACAGTCAAAGCAGCAGACAGGCCTTCCCTTCTGTACTGCCTTCCTGGTGCCTGGAGAACAGCTCTCACTGCATACAGATACTATCACCTAAGAAAGAGATTATATGAACAAATGCAAATCTATTATAAGATCATCTAGTTCGGGTATATATCACAGATTATTGGAAGAACATTCTTATGGGCCACTATACAAGATGCTATATCCTGTATATTAGCCCTTTCCTGATAGCACCTAGGAAAGAAATTAGAGAAAGACACAAATGCATTCCTTCATGGTATGTATCAAACTCCAGTAGGTGAAGTCACTGTTTGATAGAGGTAGTTAGAGAGCTGTAATGTTGGTTAGTTCTATAATAATGTATCCATTTGGGGTGTCAGTCAGAATACTGGAGAGTTATGATGCCATTCAACACTCTTATGGAACTTCTAACACAGCATATTTGAACACAGCAAATTTGATGCGGGGACACTTATGGCCCCAGCTCTTCTAATTCCACCATCCCACATTCAGTCCACTCCAGTTTAATACAATGCCGGTTTGGATAGTCGTCTGGCATTCTGGTCTTGATTTCCATCTGCGGCACTCAAAACAGGTTCGCTGGTGCCTTTTCACAGCACAAACACTCATTGTAATCTTGGAAGAACATCTGTTTTGCTGGGTGATTGGAATCCATTACAATAGGGTGCACAATGCCAAAATCAGAATCAAAATTCTCAGCCTGCTTAAACCAGCCTCATACTTGCCTGAGCTCACTAACTTTGTCATACTCTGGGGATAGGCTAGTAATCACATACTGGATGGCACTGGTTTACCAGCCTTGAGAAGCTTGTAGTTATCCACAAAACTCTCCATCTGGACCTTTCTCATCACCAGTAGCGCTGCCTCCCAGTATGAGTCAGCTGTAGGACTACCTTGTTGAAGCACCACCCCATGACACTCCTGTGTGGCTGCCTCTATTTAATCTTTCCAACTATGCATGATGGTTCACCTTAGCAGTATCTTCATGCTCTGAAGCTTTCCAAGGGACATGTGAGGGCCAATCCGAAGGTGGGTGTAGAAAGAAATCTGGTCCCTGAGTCCATCTATTAGGAACTGTTAGATCCTTCAGGCACTTGCCTTGAGTGAGATAATTGGCCAGATTCCTTGCTGAGTCTATGTAACGCTATGCCCTCTGGTCAGTCAGTTCTTGAATCTCTGCTACCCTAGTTCACACAAATACCTTAACGTGACCTTAATGTACCTTAATGTGATTCTTGTATGGGTAAGGTAAGTCCACTATTCAAAAGCTTCATCAGCTGCAGAGCAGTCAGGGTAGCACAAAGCTCCAGTTTCAGTGTTGCTTCTGTGGGGCTACACATGACCTGGCCAATAGAAAGGCAAGGTGTATGTTCTTTCACCTATCTTCTGACTGGAGGTATGCCATGTGTGGATGCATGTAGCACCTAGTCAAGGCCCACAGGGCAGGTACTGAAGCACATCTTCTCCAAATTTTCAGGCTTGCAGATGACCTTTGAATCTTGAGGTTATCCCAGTCTCTGTGTCTTTCCCACAAGTGCTGGACAATCATTTTTCCTGTGTGGTGTATGGAGGGATGACACCGAGGGGGTCATTACAGCGTGCCAATACTCAGTTTATATTTCACAAGGTTGGCACATTGTAAATGAGAAGCCTAAGCTTGAAGCCTTATCTATCAGTTACACAGTGCCAGCTGAGGCTGAGGGTGGATGTACATGGATGTCTTGTCTTATGAGAGTCATATTTGTAGCTCAGATGATTTGGTGTCTGGGGCATCAGGAGCATTAGATGCCCACTGGCGAATGTCAAAACCTTCCAGTGCTAGATGTGTATGCAGTTCATCGTGCAAATGTCGCGCTTCCTGGTTTGAAGGCAAACTCTGGAGGTATTTATCCAGACAGAAACTTCTCTCCACAGAAAGTCATCTTTCTCCATTGTGACCAGGGATGAGGCATGTCTCTCAAAAGCAAAGGATACATAATAGGGGCTGTAAGTCAAGTTGAAGGACAGAACCTGCAACTCATAAGCATCTGGGGCATCATCTCTCCTCATGTTCCACCAGAAAAATCTAGGGGGGGGATGGGGGGTGTTGTCCTATGGTAGAAATGGAAACTGGTGGAATACCCCTTTAATATGTCATCTTATTGCAACAGAAAACTCCCTGAAGCAAAGAAGAACTCTCAATTCTGAGGGACTCAGGACTGGGCCAAGCAGCAAGGTTTCATTGATGTTGAGGCCCTGGTACTGAAAAGAGCAGCTGAATACAATGCAGTCCTTTCCATTGTGGGTCACCATATGGTGTGTGATGTACCAAGTTTCCCTGGTTGTCATTAAGTTTGCAGTGGGTTTTCAATGGCACCAGTAGATTTCTTTGTTTCAGCATTGTACACAACAGCCTTATCTGTTCTACACTTCTGAGGCTTGCCATCACAGCCTCCTTCTTGGCACAAAGCAGCGGTGTAACATAGCGAAGCACTTTATTTACTTCCATCCTGGTGGTTTCTGCTTCTAAATGCTTAATAGCTTCTTGCTCCTCAACTGCTTCTCAGTAAAGTATGGTAGGACATCTATTCGCCATAATCGCTTGATGTCTCTCTTCAGTTCTACCTCCATTGAGGAAAAGGACAGTAAAAGACACTATTGAGGTTGCAGCTGAGTTTCTATAAATGTAGCTGGTCCTTGCAATGCCCATTCCAACTTAGACTTAATGGTGGCTGGCACTCCAGGGGGGCCAATCTGGACAAATCTGAACAAATCTGGAAGGAGACGGCTGCACCTGTGATCATTTGCACACCCTGCCAAACTGTTGTCAGAGGTACGGATTCCATAGTACCTTCTATTCTCAGCTTGCAGGCAGCCACAGGTAGAAGTATAGTGTGCTCTGACCCGTCATCCAGGATGGCATAAGTGTAAAATGATGTGGCCTCATAGTGTAACAGAACCCTAATTATCTTGAGGGGAACGCATCTCCCATCGACAGGCCAGACCATATACAGAGATCAGTTATCAGCTAATCAAACAGAAATCTTCACTAGCTCCCTAGCAGTTGATGAAAGATAAGGAGATGTTTCCCCCGACAAATACTACATGTCTTTTCAGTTTACACTCTGCTGCTTGGTGCTCAGAGCCACAGCACCAACAACATCAGTTTCTTTGGAGTTTGGAAACTCCAGTCCGTGATCTATTCCTTACTGAAGGACTTAAAGGTTGTGCACTGACTGAGAAAGTGATCTTCTTTCTTGCAATAGGGACAAAAGGCTTTTGGTAGGGGCCTCCTGTTACCTCCTTTAGTTGCCTTTTGTGGAGGTGACTCACCAGCTGTCTCTTTTCCTGTGTGTAGTGTAGTGGCTGAATGAGCTGTGGGTCTGTGCACTGTGCCTGTTTCTGGCTCAGACTTTGCCCTTTGGAACCTGTCTGTCCCCCACTATTCTGGCACCAGGCTTCATAGTGTATGCAGTCTGAGAAGTCCAGAAGATTGCACGTTGTACTTGGCAGACCCCAGACATGCCCCCTGAACTCTGACCTCATCTCTTGTGGCAAGTTAATCAGAAGTCTCCACATGGGATTAACACATCAGTTCTGCTTCATCCTCCTGCCTTAGGATCTTTAGCAATCTCACAAGGGCTCTAATCTGTAACGAAATCACCTCTGAGTCTCTGCATCATATGTTTGGGGAATCCATTACTTGGGCAATCTTCGGGGCTAGTTTGCGTGGTTGGCTGAACCTCTCAGTCGGGGCTGCCATAATGTCTGTATAAAGGCATGGGGAGTTGAGGTACGAGGCTGTTAATAATCAAGCTTCTTCTAATTTCAGGTGATCCATTAAGATTTGATATCTGAATAGGTCAGTGGCTGCAGGAGGTTGTTCTCAGTTGTTATGCACTACGATCTTTAGTGAAAAGATCAGTTATATTCTGACGTGGACCTCAATAGGTGCTATCCATTGTGACGGACTGTCCATGAGGGAGCAATGGACCCTCAAAGGGTGACCTCTACCAGACATATGGTGTCCGCTGACAGGTGGTCTGCAGTCGGTGAGCTAGCTGAGCTGGCTGGGAGACAACTGCAGGGGACCTGTAGGGGGTTGAAGTATGAAAATTCATTACTTGAAGCTTACTCAGCATCTTCCCTAAGAAATCCAGCATCATCTAGTCTCTGGGAGGCACCAATATTTATGTGGGTAGGAATTAGCCTCAAGACTGATCATACAACCTGACTTCAGAGCGTGATTGTCTCTAAGATGGTTGGAGGTTGATACTGGTGAGGGTCAGACATCTCTGTGGAGGTGCAGGTAATTCAGCTGTCCTCTTCGAACCTGTATATATGCTGTGTTGTTTAAGGAAGAGTCAACTGGATGACTGCTCTTTGGCCAGGGCACAAAAGGACATAATCACTGAGGTACATAGGAAAATGGATTTGCCATCTCGGTCTTCCAGGTTTGGAATAGTCACCACTACACAAGGAGTTTAGCTGCATCCAAAAACAAAAAAACAAAATCCTACTCAAAGGACAAAAATGTTCGATAGATGTGGGTAGAGAGCTGTAATGTTGGCTGGTTCTATAATACTGTCTCCCTTTGGAGTGTCGGTCAGATCAACGGAGAGTTAGGATGCCAGTCAACACTTTAACAGCACTTCCAATACTGAAAGTTCAGTCTCAGGCTTGTCCTGTACAGACTGAACATTTGAGTGTGTATATTTGTATATTTATGTATGTAGGTGTGAGTGTGTGTGTGGTCTAGAATAGAAATGGAACATGCATTCTATCAGCCATTGCTCTCATTAACAGTACTAGGCAATTGTATGCAATAATAAACATTTGCTGTTTTCAGCAGTAGCTCAGTGATTAAGGTACTTGACTTGTAATTGGAATATTGCTGGTTCAAACCCTGCCACTGCTGAATTGCCCCTGAGCAAGGCCCTTAACCCTTAATTGCTCAAGCTGTAATTGGTCATAATTGTAAGTTGTGTTGGATAGAAGTGTCAGCTAAATGCTGTAAATAAATGTACTGTTATTAGATTATTTAATTAATACTTAGGTAGCACATCACCATCCCCCCACAAAATGAATGTGTCTTTTTCACCTATGCTCAAACATATGAAATGCTAGAACAACCGCTTCTAACTCGGCACAGAAATAACACTGTTTATTACAACTGGGGATTAAATATATACTAATACTACTGGTAATATTACCATTTAGCCATGTTAAACTCACAAATTCAACAGGCTAATTCTATTGCATGCTTACATTTAACATTTATAACAACTAAAATACTGACGACAGTGAAACATCTACTGATGACTATACTAAACAGTTACTGGTCAGCTCACATTAGGATCAAACACAGACTTCACACAATGTGAACAAAGACAAACAATCCCATGCAAATGTGTTCGATTGTCCGACTAGGAACCTCTGTCACCAATCTCTGATGTTACATGTGCGGCTGATCCTTGATGATGCATGCCTTTAGGGATGGGCTTTCCAACAGACACCATACTGCAGTTTAGTTCCCCTACTCAAAAATGTCTTATTAATTCATCCCATATCCAGCAAAACATTATACATTAAATCAGTTGTGTGGAAGAAAGAAACCACTGAACAGTCAATTGTTCCTGGCCTGGCCTTTAAGAACCTTTAGAAATTATAAAAAGGCCTTTATAGAAAAGTAAACGGTGTGTTATACATTACCTCTGTCTGTCCACCCACCCAGCTGATAGCACTGCTCATTCTGAACTCCTGTCCTCTCGGTTTGGATGAGTCATAGTAGCCCACTGATACAAAGTCTAAAGCACCATCTTTCTTAAACTGCCAGTTTATGAGCTCATAGAGAGCTGCAGGATCTCCACTGGAATCAAAGTTGACCTGATAGCCATTATTTGTAGTGAAATTAACTCTCTTGAGCTGCTCGAGTATCTGTATGATAGACACAACTTCATGAAAGTTCATTGCAATGCATGAATTCCTCTGTAAATACCATGCAGATCACCTACATATAACAATTAGTTTTGGAATACACGAGATTTCTTTACATGTAACTATTTATACAATTATTATACATATTATTTTAAGTAAAAAGAAAATTGTTGATTTTGAATTATAAATTGATTTTTTTTTCCCCATACCTGCCATTGAGCGAACTTCATGTTTTTGTCGCATTTCGTCTCATTACAAATAACACCATGTATTGCATGCGCTATGGCATGTGTAGCTTTATACACCATGTTAGTGATGCGCAGCTGAGACGTGTCTGTGTATGGGTTCTTTAGCGCGCGGATGTCCTCACTGCCGTCACATTCTCGCAGGAACTCTGAACCTTTCCGCCCTTTTAGGCTACAACTGAATGAGCTCTCCCAAAATTCCGTTAATATGGGTGATTTCGCGGCTTGAGCTGGAGAGAGGTCTAAAAGAAACCCCCGAAGACCTGGGATAACTGATCGAGGGACACCAAAACCTAACGCGCCAGCACACATGTTAAACCGAAGAAACTCTGGATGTGTGATCCACGCCTCGCTGCCTATCCACTGAAGCGGAGGAGCTGCTTTTCGTGTCAGTTCCTCCAAAAGAAACCTCATTTCGGCTATGTTAACAAAAGCTACTATTACCCGGGACGTTGATCTGCGGATGACATCAGCCACTCTCTCCAGTTTACTGCGCGGTTGTGTCCTGTAGTAGGCCTCGGAGTACTCCACACAGATCCCCTCCTCCTGCGCAGCCTTTAGGAACGATGCCATTCCATAGTTTCCGTAGTCTGAGTCGCTGCGCACTGCTCCAATCCATGTCCAGCCAAAATACTTCACCATTCTCGCCAATGCGGCCGCTTGGTGGTGGTCACTAGGTACCGTCCTAAAGAAGGCAGGAAACTGACTCTTATCGCTCAGACACGCGCAGGTTGCATAGTGACTCACCTGTAATTCAGTCAGAGGATGAAAGTAAAAATAACATTTAGTTGTTTAGTATTTTGATTATTTTTTAGATTTTTATTAGTTTTAAGTTATTATATTACACATATGCAAAGTCTTACATTAGACATGTTCGGACTAAATCATTATTTATTTATTTCCGATGAACGAAATTAACATTTTTGAACTATGACACCCTCTGGAGTAGCGTGTAATATTCACCTGTGGAATTCCAAAAAGACCGAGCATTCTGGCCATGCTAATTGACGGCGTGGAAGCAGAATCTCCTACGATCGCAGGTACAGTAGCAACTGCAGATTCTGAACTGCAATTCGTGTAATTGAAAACGGGTCCCACGCCGTTGGCAAATTGAAATGCAACTTTGATTGCCATCTGCACAGCTGAGCACGAGTCGTATATCTGGTAGCCTAACGTGATACCCGGTAGGAGGTCGGTTCTGTTGTTGATCTCGCGGATTGTAAATTCCATGGCTCGGGCAAAGCGCAACTCCCTGAAGTCCATGCTGTTGGGAGAGAGTAACAAAATTGAAATTAGGAAACCTCAAACAAAAGCATAGTATCTGGTGTTTTTTTATTTTAATTTTCACGGGAAGTATCACACAACAACAGAAAAGTCCTAAAAATATTTGACCATAATTGTCATTTCTGTGTAAGTCTAACATAATATTTTGCTCTGTGCTGTCCACTACACCCTCACAGACAGACCTCCCAGTGCACTGTAGCTTTGGTGGCAGCCTGGTATAGGTGTCCTGTTCTGCATTGGTGTAGTAATGAATGGTGAAAATCCCTCCAATGATAAAATCTCCATTCATAGACAAAATAGGCATCTGAGGCTCAGCCCACAGCCTGTAGCTAACTGTGTTTCCTTCACATCCTGCAAAGCTGAACACAGTCATCCACAGCACTGATATAAATGACACCAGACTTGAAGTGATCTGCATGATGGGCTTGGTGCCTCCCAACACTCTTAAGGTCTGGATGGCTGCTTTACACTGGTTTAAATAGCCACCTTGCTGTGATGACCTGTCAGTAAATGTGGGTGTGAAGAGGTGTGGTTACGTATTCAGTGTTAATCATAACAGTCATCACTATTTGTTGTGTCTGTGTTCTACTGTATGTAGTCATCAAAGAAAACACAGAACTGAGTGGCAGGAACCAAAAACATCAACCCCATTGCATATGCACCATCAAAGCAGAAACCAATTTCATACCCAAATATGTTGATATAAATTGATATCATTTACATTCACATGCTGATTTAAAGTAACATATTGGAAATAAAATATATTGTATATGATGTTATTTTTAAGGCACAGATGCTATGCTCTTATTTAATGAATAATCATACTGATTTGACCAAATGAAATGTTTGGTTTTTTGTTTATGTACATGCTATTACCACATTAGCTTATGCACAAGAGGGGGTACAATAGTTCAAGAGTTGTACAAGAGTTGATTCTGAATGTGCTATTTGAAGGTATAGTCAGAAGAATAAAAAATGTAACTTAGCTTATTAATCAGAGATGCGCCCAAAATTTTGTTACATCTGATGAGTGGCTAAGAAAATGTATGTGAGTTAAGAAGTAGCAAATAGCCCAACAGACCATGGAAGACCCTTTATGTAGTGATGCACAGAAGAAAGCACGCAAAAAAACACTTCTTAGGACACTTACAAACATAGCTATGATAGGCACTCATCATGCTGCTCATGTGTTTTGATTGGTGATGTTTGACTGGTGTACTTCTAGGTTTCAGCATTGACCCCTATATTCTAGTTCATTGGTATGTTGGACTCTAACCAACTGTACTGTACTAGGATATATTCTATGAGTAAGTGACGAAACACTTTGGTAAGTCGTTCTGGATAAGAGTGTCTGCTAAATGCCATAAATGTAAATGTGATGTAACTGCAGACAGCATCAGCAGGACACTTTCTATAGTAAAGAGGTGATTCCAGTTACTTCAATGTAGCCAAATGCCTCAAAATGTAATGGTAAGGGTTGTATGTTCATCTTCTGTTGTTCCTAAATCCCAAATTAGCTAGTTTTTAAAGTTAAACATTTAATTAGAAAATAAAGATGCAGCCTTCAAAATTACTTGAAAAGAATAGCTGCTCTTGTTGTTTATTGCAAGTCAACATTAACAAGCATTATTGAGGCATCCTCTGGGGAATGTCTGATAATCACACAAAGAACCCAATTTTTTATAAAGGTTTCAGGAGTGACTATGTATATTCCCCATCTTCTTTTACCTACTAGTGTTTGAAATCATCACAATTATATCCAAACCATACATTAGTCAGTATTTGCAAATTGATATTCAATAACCACACCAGATGGAATTTGCTACCAGTACAGTCCAAGAGAAGACTTGTATTTTTTAAAAGATTACAACTTATATTAGGTTTTTTTTCTGTACCATCCTGTGCCTGGTGGAGAGATGATATGTCTTACATAGAAGTCTGCTGAAGTCTACCCAGAATCCTTTGCAGAAGCTTGCAGAGGCCTCTGCTCTGTACACAGATTATTTTATAAGAATACAGAATCTCTATGATCCTTTATGCTATCAATATTTCTAATTCAATGTTTAAACCCCTTTTTCCTATAAACACTATTTTTATTACCTAATTTCCTCCAGCACAAATGCCTAAAACAGCCATAATGGAGTATAAGGATCTTGGGGCTTCAACGTGATGCTTGGTTAGATCATCTCCTACTCCTTTCTGGCCTTTTTGGGATAGAACCTTCTGAATATATTTAACAAAATCTAGCTCATCATTTTCTGCATGCTTATATATTTTTTTTTCTGTGTGCCTCTGATACAAATCTGCATAGAATGGTGTTAAGCACCAGCCTTGCCTCCACTTTTGGACCACAGTTCTGCAAGTCTGCTCCCAATATTAAATTATTTAGCTGAAGTCCAAATTCAGTGCACTAAATGTTATCAAATAATCTCAATGTGACCAATCACTTTTTTCCCCCTTTTATAAAGCCATAACATGTCTGCATGTAGAAACTGCACTTCTACCATCTAGTAGTATTAGTAAGCAAGGAAAGGCAAGTTTATTTGTGCAACACTTTCATACCAAAAGGCACTTCAAAAGTGTTTTACAGAGTATAATACAATAACAACAACAACGCTTTTTACATCATGAGATTTAATACCCCAGGAAAGGCTTTAAACACACACACACACACACACACACACAAAAAGGTTAAAGAAAAAAGTGAAATAGAACATGTTATAATAAAATTAAAAATACAAAATGGTTTAAGAAAAAAAATAGTGGAATTATTTAATGATTTTAAAAGTAAAATACCTGAAGAGGCTAAAGGGCAAAATAAAAATACTGTAACGCGTGAGGGGTGGAGAGCGAACACACTTGCGAAGTGCCGACGCATTGGATGTTCTGCGCAACTGAACTAACTAGGGAAGCCATAATACAAGCGACGGATGAGATAGAATAACAAAAGTGTGATTAACAGACACAACACCGACTAGAACAAAGAATAAATAGACAAACATACGAAGAACAGGCTAACAGGGTTAGGGCGAGACCAAGTTAGACAAAACGTTGACTAAAGTACACAAAGTATACAGCAGAGAACTAAACAAGGAAAGCAACAAAGACAGCAAGGCTAAATAAACACTGGGCGCGGGGAGAAAGTACATGGTAACGAAGGGCGAGAGCAAACGGGAAAATACTAAACATGTGCGAGCGAAGATCGAAGACTATCTTCGATCTTCTAACCAAACACACAAGAACGAGGACAAACTAGATCTAACGAAACAGATATGACCAAGGGAAACCGAGAGCTAACGAAACACATATGAGCGAAGAGCTAGGAAAAACGGGATCTTACCAAAAACACATTTTACCGAGAAAAAGAATAACGGACAAACAAGAGACACAGGAACCGGATGTACACGAGAATGCAATTAGGGACAAACTCGGAACAGCCGGACACAAAGGGGAGGAGACACGGAACCATGGAGACCGATGAAAACCCGGAAGTGACTCGGTTGCTATAGAAACGGGGAAGGCTCAGGTCTGCGGTCGTGACAAATACAGTAACAGAATACATTTCTGCCAGATATAGTGCATGAGCTCAACTATAAACATGTGAGAGCAGAAATGTTTTTAACCTGCATTTCAAAACTGCTTTATTTGTGGGACAACTAAATTCGACTGGGAGATCCAGTTCCAGATCTGTGTAGTGTATAAGTTAAACACAGTAGTGTTCTGGGCCGTATCCATTCAATGATTTACAGGCTAGTACAAGTACTTCAAAATTAATTATTTAACTAACAGGACACCGATGTAGATATTGTAGAACTGGAGTTATTGGCTGTTAAAATATAAGTGCTAATCATCTTCATATGATATATTAAGTTAATAAGCACTAACATTCTGTGAACAGCAATGGCAGACTCAGAAACCAAGATCTCTTATTTAATGCTGTATTTACTTTGTTTATATGTGAATAATAATAATATCAGAAAGAACCAGATTTAGAAATTATGCATAAAACATCTAATGAATACATAGATCTTTACACTTTTTCAAATATTGAAGATTAAATAATCATTAAAAAAGGCAATAAATATCTGAGAAGAAATGTGAATGTACAATAATAATATTCAAACAGTGAACTATTTCACTTTGATTAAAAACTTTGAATGCAGTTAGTTTACACAAACAATGATGCATAATGTCAGGTATAAGTGTGTTTAAGGACATTTATATGTGAGGGTCTTAAAGAGCTTTAGAGGGAACTTTGCCTATAAGGTGTTTCTTAGTATTCTGCTCTGGCCTAAAAATGATTATAAAACATTTGGGAGCAAAAATACAAATAATCAAGCCAAAGCTTGAGGCCAGAATAGCAAAAATCTCCACAGCTACAGTGAATTTTCCAGGAGAGCTGACATAAGCTGGAATAAAGGTGATCCAAACTGCACAGAATATGAGCATGCTGAATGTGATGAATTTGGCTTCATTAAAGTTATCAGGCAACTTCCGAGCCAGAAAAGCCAAAACAAAACACAAGATGGCCAAGAGTCCTATATAACCCAGTACAGCCCAGAAACCTACAGCCGAACCTAAGCTACATTCCAAGATGATCCGTTCTTTGTAGTGCTTTAAATTTTTGAAAGGGAAAGGAGGTGCTAATTTTAACCAAAGCACACAAATAAGGACCTGTATGAGAGTGAAAGCAAGAACACTGAGTCTCTGCTGTGGAGGCCCAAACCATTTCATGATATTACTGCCTGGAAGTGTAGCCCTGAAGGCCATTAACACCACTATTGTTTTCCCCAGAACACAGGAGATGCAGAGGACGAAGGTGATCCCAAACGCTGTGTGGCGCAGCATACAGGACCACTCAGAGGGCCGACCAATGAAAGTAAGTGAACAGAGGAAACACAGAGTCAGAGAGAAGAGCAGCAGGAAGCTCAGCTCTGAG
This sequence comes from Electrophorus electricus, assembly GCF_041902795.1. NCBI lineage: Eukaryota > Metazoa > Chordata > Actinopteri > Gymnotiformes > Gymnotidae > Electrophorus > Electrophorus electricus. The sequence continues at coordinate 25,597,790 of NC_137502.1, forward strand.
TTGTTGGCTCGGACAATGGGAGATGCCCTGTGTTTGTAGAAGATGGAAGCTACACAAACAGCCACAAAGGTTCCAGCAACAGAAAACACTGTCAGGGCAATGCCCAAAGTGTCATCCCAGGACAGGAACTCAACAGGCTTGGGGAGGCAGCTGTCTTGTCTGGTGTTGGGCCAGAACTCTGGAGGGCACTGCACACAGTCCAGAAATTCTAAGAGATTTAAAATGAAAGTTAGAACCCTAAAACAGAAAGAACACTATGATTGGCCTGACACTGTAGAGAGCATAACTGTAGCACAAGGAAGTCATAAATATACATTATACTTCCCTCTAGTAAACTACTTTTAGAAGCTAACTTTTGCTTTGTTGTACCTTCTATATCTTAAAATGATTTTTTCCTGATTAATGTTACTTTTGTCTCATTACAACAATATGTTTATAAGGGTAATTTGTTACAATGTCAATTATATTTTAAAAACTATGTAAATTAACCTCAGCAAAACTGAACCGAATGTCCTTAGGAGAAGCAATCAACTGTGTTAAGATTCTTTTTTCAGGCAATTTGTTGACATCACCAACAAAGAATATTACACTCTTTCATATACTATATTAGGGAGGTCTGCTGTATTAAAGGACATAGGATAGCTCCTGCTGATAGTAAATATTAAACACAGAATTGTACCATGCAATCACCATTAACAAATATATTTCTTTTGTGGAATGCAAAAGGCAAACAATAAGGGTAGTAAAATCTTAATTCACCACACTGCACAGTGATAGGCAACCTGTCATATTACTGATCTCTCCTTCAGCACATGGTATACAGTCAAAGCAGCAGACAGGCCTTCCCTTCTGCACAGCCTTCCTGGTTCCTGTAGAACAGCTCTCACTGCACACAGACACTATCATCTGGGAAAGGGATTAGATGAACAAATGCAAATAATCTTTCATGAGATAATTCAGTAGGGGCAGCCTCTATAAATCACAGATTATTGTTTTGGAAGACACTGGACAAACATTACAAGATACTATACAAGCTACAATATCCTGTATATTAGCCTTTAGTCCTGATAGCACCTAGGAAAAATTATAAAAAGACACAAATGCAAATGAAGTCAATATAATGCAGTTAATGGTTGGTTCCCCAGTTATGATTAAATGTATCACATATCCAACAAAACATGATACATTAAATTGGCTTTATGGGTGAAAGGAAAACACTAATTAGTTAAGTGTTGTGCTCCTGGCCTGGCATTTAAGAATCTCTGCTTCACAGTGAAAATGTGTAAGGTGTGTTATATTGTACCTCTGTCTGTCCACCCATCCAGCAGATAACACTGCTCATTCTGAACTCTTGTCCTCTCGGTTTGGATGAGTCATAGTAGCCCACTGGAACAAAATCTAATGTAGCATCTTTCTTAAACTGCCAGTTTACAAGCTCATAGACAGCTGCAGGATCTCCATTGGAGTCGAAGTTTACCTGATAACCATTCTTAGTGGTGAAGTTCACTCTCGTGAGCTGGTCATGTATCTGTATGATAGACACAACTTCATAAAAAGTTCCTCTCTAAACACCATGCAGTTCATCTATAGCTACCAATTGGTCTTGGAACACACGAGATTTATTTACTATAACTATTTATACAACTAATATACATATTTCATGTAACAAACAAATTGCTGATTTTGAAATATAAATTGATTTTTTCATACCTGCCACTGAGCGAACTTCATGTTTTTGTCGCACTTCGTCTCATTACAAATAACACCATGTATAGCATGCGCTATGGCATATGTAGCTTTATACACCATGTTAGTGATGCGCAGCTGAGACGTGTCTGTGTATGGGTTCTGTAGCGCGCGGATGTCCTCACTGCCGTCACATTCCCGCAGGAACTCTGAGGAGCCTGTCCGCCCTTTTAGGCTACAGCTGAACGAGCTCTCCCAAAATTCTGTTAACAGGGGCGATTTCAAAGCTTGTGTTGAAGAGAGGTCTAGAAGAAACTCACGAAGACCTGGGATAACTGACCTGGGGACTACAAAACCTATCGCACCAGCGCACATATTATACCGCAGAAACTCTGACTGTGTGATCCACGCCTCGCTGCCAATCCACTGAAGTCGAGGCGATGGTGGTTTTGCCAACTCCTCCAAAAGAAACCTCATATCACCTATGCTAGCAAACGCTACTATTACCCGGGCCGTGGACCTGCGGATGACATCAGCCACTCTCTCGAGTTTACTGTGAGGTTGTGTCCTGTAATAGGCCTCGGAGTACTCCACACAGATCCCCTCCTCCTGCGCTGCTTTTAGGAACGCTGCCATTCCATTATTTCCGTAGTCTGAGTCGCTGCGCACTGCTCCAATCCATGTCCAACCGAAATACTTTACCATTCTCGCCAGTGCGGCCGCTTGGTGGTGGTCACTAGGTACAGTCCTAAAGAAGGCAGGAAACTGATTCTTATCGCTCAGACATGCGCAGGTTGCGTAGTGACTCACCTGTTATTTAGTCAGAGGAGGAAAGGAATATGAAATGGTTTTTTTAATTCACTTTCGCTAGATTTTTATTACATACATTTAGTTCTAAGTTCTAACACATTTACACATTAGACTAATGTTCTGGTACATCCGAATAAGTAATTAATCAGAAACTATTTATTTCCGAAAAAAGGAAAAAAAAAAAAAAAAAAAAAAAAAAAAAATATATATATATATATATATATATATATATATATATATATATATATATATATATATATATATAAACACGTGTATAATATTCACCTGTGGAATTCCAAAAAGACCGAGCATTCTGGCCATGCTAATTGATGGCGTGGAAGTAGAATCTCCTACAATCGCAGGTACAGCGGCTGCTGCGGATTTTGAACAGGAATTCGTGTAATTGAAAATGGGTCCCACGCCATTGGCAAATTGAAATGCAACTTTGATTGCCATCTGCACAGCTGAGCACGAGTCGTGTATCTGGTAGCCTAACGTGATGCCCGGCAGGAGGTCGGTTCTGTTGTTGATCTCGTGGATTGTAAATTCCATGGCCCGGGCAAAGCGCAACTCCCTGAAGTCCATGCTTTTGGAAGAGAGTAACAGTGGAAATTACAAAACGTCATGCAAAATCATACTATCTGGTGTGCTTTAACTTAGAATTTCGGCAGTATGCACAATACAACTACAGAAAAGTTCTAGACATTATTATTGCCATTTATCTGTAATTCTAACATAATGGCATGTTCTCTGTGCTTTCCACTCTATCCTCACAGACAGACCTCCCAGTGCACTGTGGCTGTGGTGGCTGCGTGGTGTAGGTGTGCTCTCCTGAGCTCGTGTAGTAATGAATGGTGAAAATCCCTCCAATTATAAAATCTCCATTCATAGAAAGACCAGGCATCTGAGGCTCAGTCCACAGCCTGCAGCTGACTGGGTTTGCTTTACATCCTGCAGGGCTGAACACAGTCATCCACAGCACTGATACAAATGACACCAGACTTGAAGTGATCTGCATGGTGGGCTTGGTGCCTCCCAGCACTCTTAAGGTCTGGATGGCTGCTTTACACTGGTTTAAATAGCCACCTTGCTGTGATGACCTGTCTGTAAATGTGGGTGTGAAGAGGTGTGGTTACGTATTCAGTGTTAATCATAACAGTCATCACTATTTGTTGTGTCTGTGTTCTACTGTATGTAGTCATCAAAGAAAACACAGAACTGAGTGGCAGGAACCAAAAACATCAACCCCATTGCATATGCACCATCAAAGCAGAAACAAATTTCATACCCAAATATGTTGATATAAATTGATATCATTTACATTCACATGCTGATTTAAAGTACTATATTGGAAATCCAATATTATATTGTATATGGGTTTTTTTTAATTAATGGAGAGATATGCTATACTCTTATTCTATGATTAATTATACTGATTTGACCAAATGAATTTATTATATTTTTTTGTGGATGTCATTACCACATTATTTTATGCACAAGAGGGGGTACAATAGTTCATGAGTTGATTGTGAATGTGCTATTTAAAACTGCAGTCAGCAGAATCAATTAATCATTAATCAGAGATGTTTCCAAAATTTTGTTGCATCTGATAAGTTGCTAAGAAAACATATGTGAGCTTAGCAATAGCAAATACACCAACAGCCCAAGGAAGACCTGTATGGAGTGATCCAGACCTGCCAGTCCCACCGGCATTCGTCGCCGTGTCTCCAGACCTGTTTCCTGTCATGTCTGCTTCATGTTTCTGGCCGTTCCCACCCCAGTCTGTATCTCCTAGGGCAATGACCCATGCTTCCCTCCCATCCCGCCCCAGTCTTTGTTTGGTGTTCTACATGGGCTTCCTATGTCTCCTGTTGCTTTTTTGTTTGCCTCCTGTCCGCCTGTGTCTCTGTTGTTACCTGCACCTTTATTTATGCCTTCCCGTCTGCCTGATTTTATTTTTGTCCCTGTTGTGGTGTTTGTCCCTGTGCCTGATCCTGTGTCTCCCTTTGTTTCTGTCCCTGTTCCTGTCCGTGTGTGTCTGTTCTGATGCCTGTGTCTGTTTTTGTTTATGTTCTGTTGTCCCTGACCTGGTCTTTGTTGTGATTTTGTTTTCCTCACCTTTCTGTGCCTCATGTCCCTCATCGATTGTCGTCTTTTGTTATGTCTCCTCGGCCTCCCTCCTGGCCCTTTTATCATCCTTAGCCTGTTGTGGCTCCAGGTTCTCCTCCTGGTTCTTGTGCTGTTGTGTCTGTTTCTGGTCGCCTTTCTGTACCATTGGTTCCGGTTTCTGCTCCTGCATCTGTACCTTTGTCTGCTCCTGTTGTGGTACCATTTTTTGTGTCCATTTCTTTGTCTACTTGTTCCACTTATATCCCAGTTCCGTCTTCTGCTGCTGTCTTTGTCCTGTTCCTTTGTCTGCCCGTGTCCTTCCTGGCCCTGTTTTTGCCCCCGGGTCTGCTTCGGCTCCTCCTGCTCCTCTCCCTGCTCCTCATCTAGCCTGGTCTCTTCCTGTCTGTATCTAGTCCTGTACCTGGTCCTGTGCTGTTTGTTGTTTGCATTCTCTATTGCTGTGCACTTTGGGTGGGGTGGGGTGGGGGGGGTAGGGGGTGTTTGTCCTGGTTAGCCCCTCCCTGGCATCTCTGTTTCTATGGTTATCCTGTCTTATCTTTTTTTTTTTCCTTGGTTTTTGTTCCATGTGCTCTTTTGTTGTTATTCTGTTAGTTACTCCCTCCTTTGCCCCTCATCCCTTACCCCCTCAACCCCATGCTTCGTGTTGGCTCATTGACCTTGGACCGTTATTATGACCCTGATTGTGGATTTACACATAATAAATCTCGCTCTTCTCGGTGTTTGTGTCTTCCTCATATTCATTCCGTCTTACAGTGAGCTAAACGTTGTAGTGTTCTGGTGCTTATCTATTTAATGATTTACAGGCTAGTAGTAGTTCTTCAAAGTTAATTCTTTAAGTAACAGGAAGCCAGTGTAGATATTGTAGAACTGGAGTAATTCACTTTTACTATATATTTGTCAATCGCATCCATATGCTGTATCGAGTTAATAAGCAAAAACATTTATTTTGAAAACAGCAATAACAAACTCTGAAATCAAAAGACTTTTAGCCTAAGCCATAATCTGCAATAATAATATTAATACTACTGCTACTACTACTACTACTGATAATAATAATAATAATAATAATAATAATAATAATAATAATAATAATAATAATAATAATAAAACATTAATAATATAATATCACAAATACTTGGTTACAAATATTATATTTAAAAAAATTAAATGTATATATAAATATTCACTTTCCACTTATTTAAATATTAACATTAACTACGCATAAAGAGACACTTGGCAGGAAATTTCAGGGAATAAATGTGAATATATAATGGTATTCAAACAGCAAACTATATCACTTTAGAAAGATAATCTAAAATGATTTCATGAAGTTCATTTATCAAAAATAAGGATGCATGTTGAAGTTCATCAACTTTGCTGATACCATATGTCTTCACATTCAAGCATAAAATGCAGGTAGCCATGAAGGTCCATTGGTGAGCCCAAAGTTACAAGTTAAGAACAGTGGTAACTGGGGACATTTTATATAAGGTGTTAAACATTAAGAGTAAAATTGCTATTTGTGTGAGGGTCTTAAAGAGCTTTAGAGGGAACTTTACCCATAAGGTGTTTCTTGGTATTCTGCTCTGGCCTAAAAATGATTATGAAACACTTGGGAGCAAAAATACAAATAATCAAACCAAAGCTTGAGGCCAGAATAGCAAATATCTCCACAGCTACAGTGTATTTTCCAGGAGAGCTGACATAAGCTGGAATAAAGGTGATCCAAACTGCACAGAATATGAGCATACTGAATGTAATGAATTTGGCTTCATTAAAGTTATCAGGCAACTTCCGTGCTAGAAAAGCCAAAACAAAACACAAGAAGGCCAGGAATCCTATATAACCCAGTACAGCCCAGAAACCCACAGCTGATCCTAAATCACATTCTAGAATTATTCTTTCCTTGTAGTACTTTAGATTTTTGAAGGGAAAAGGAGGGGAGATTGTTAACCAAAGCACACAAATAACAACCTGTATGAGAGTGAAAGCAAGAACACTGAATCTCTGCTGTGGCGGCCCAAACCATTTCATGACATTACTGCCTGGAAGTGTAGCCCTGAAGGCCATTAACACCACTATTGTTTTCCCCAGAACACAAGAGATGCAGAGAACGAAGGTGATCCCAAACGCTGTGTGACGCAGCATACAGGACCACTCAGAGGGCTGACCAATGAAAGTAAGTGAACAGAGGAAACACAGAGTCAGAGAGAAGAGCAGCAGGAAGCTCAGCTCTGAGTTGTTGGCTCGGACGATAGGAGACGTCCTGTATCTGTAGAATACAGCAGCTATACACACAGACACAAAGGCTCCAACAACAGAGAACACTGTCAAGATAATCCCTAAACTTTCATCCCAGGACAGGAACTCAACGGGTTTGGGGAGGCAGCTGTCTTGTTTGGTGTTTGGCCAGAAGTCAGGAGGGCAGCGGACACAATCCAAAGAGTCTAAGAAACCAGAAAAGCAAAGTCATAACTCTCTAACAGACGGAACTATATAAGGTCTCACATCATCCATTAGAGTAACAAAAGGCAAACAGGAAATGCGGGATTCACCAGTAAATGCATTCAAAAATACTAGATACTTGAAAAGAAAGTCAAAATCCTATAACAGACAAATTCGTATAATAAGGCCACATATCGCTAGCAACAGCTCATATTTACAGTAGCTAAGGATACATTTTCTGTGTGGAGAACAAAACAATTTTAAGTCACTCCAAAATAAGAAAGTAGGAGTAAAAATGCTAAAAATAAACAGAAACCTATAAAAGGCCTTATATTATACAACATATTTTAGTAGCAAAAAAGAATCATGAAATCAGACTGCCTCCAGCTAAAGCATTGTATCCTTGACTATAAATTCACTTAATTTGGGTATCCTCTTTTTGAGTCCTCTCTAAGTTTTTAGTTTTAGTTCTACTACTCAAGAAAGATTTTCTTTACCACAGTTGGCCTTGGCCTTCTAGTTAGTGTACTAGGTCTGAAGTTCTGAAAGACAACTAGATTGGAATCTGTATTACAAAAATTACTTTACAGACAAGATAAAATTAATTGTGCTTTTAACTGAAGTCTTCAGGTTGACAAAGCAACTGTTATCAACATTTTTGTCTTTTCTTGGTAACACATGTATATTATAACATGCTGGGATACTTTTTAAATAAAGGCAGAATGGGACCCTGTGCAAAGTTGTTTATTCTGTAAACTGGGAATCAAGGCAAAGATGTGGCTAGTAAAATCTTCATTCCACATTATGCTCTGTAATACAAAACCTGTCATATTACTGATCTCTCCCTCTGCACATGGTATACAGTCATAGCAGCAGACAGGCCTTCCCTTCTGCACAGCCTTCCTGGTGCCTGGAGAACAGCTCTCACTGCATACAGACATTGGCACCTTGGAAAAATATTACAGAACAACACAAACACGCAAAGTATTTTAGTATGCATCAACCATTTTAACCATCTTTAAAGACACTATACTGCAGTTTAGAGATTTCCCTAGTGTAACATTTGAGTACAGGGTGTGTTATACTGTACCTCTGTCTGCCCTCCTAACCAGCTGACAGCACTGCTCATTCTGAACTCCTGTCCTCTCGGTTTGGATGAGTCATAGTAGCCCACTGTCATAAAGTCTAAAGTGCCATCTTTCTTAAACTGCCAGTTTATGAGTTCATAGACAGCTACAGGGTCTCCGTTGGAATCGAAGTTGACCTGATAACCATTCTTTGTGGTGAAGTTCACTCTCTTGAGCTGGTCGAGAATCTGGAGCAGTAGATATAGCTTAATCAAAGGTCATGGCACTGGGTGAATTCCTCTCTACACACAATACATTTATACAACTAAGGTTGTGAAATTAATCTGTAAAGCATACTAAACCAAACAGCTAGCAATTTTAATAAATTAATGTTTAAAGTTTGTTGTTGAAACAAAACTTATTTTATCAAACAATCTGTGTTCTACCAATCTGCAATGTCTATGATTTAAGTAAGTAAACCCAAGTATTTTGAGTAATTTTTTTTTTTTTTTTTTTACATTCCAGAATATTTTTTCACATACCTAATATTAGTACATAAATATTTACACGGAACATAGATATGCTTATCTCGTTATCAGAGAGGATTCTGTTTTTTAAATTCACCCTTATTTTTAACAAAACAGTTCGGTACCTGCGAAGGTGCATATTTAATGGTCTTGTCGCATTGCGTGTCATTACAGATAACGTTGTGTATTGAATGCGCTATGGCATATGTAGCTTTATAGACCATGTTAGTGATGCGCAGCTGAGACGTGTCTGTGTATGGGTTCTGAAGCACGCGGATGTCCTCACTGCCGTCACATTCCCGCACGAGCTCTGAAGAGTCTGTCCGCCCTTTTAGGCTACAACTGAACGAGCTCTCCCAAAATTCTGTTAATATGGACGATTCCGAGGCTTGTTTTGGAGAGAGGTCTAAAAGAAACTCACGAAGACCCGGAATAACTGATCGGGGAATCCCAAAACCTATTGCGCTAGCGCAAATGTTGAACCGCAGAAACTCTGGATGTGTGATCCATGACTCGCTGCCAATCCATTGCAGACGAGGTAGTGGTCGTCTTGCTAATTCCTCCAAGATAAACCTCATATCACCTATGTTAACAAACGCTATTATTACTCGTGCCGTTGATCTGCGGATGATGTCAGCTAATCCCTCCAGTTTCCTGCGCGGTTGTGTTCTGTAGTAGGCCTCGGAGTACTCCACACAGATCCCCTCCTCCTGCGCAGCCTTTAGGAACGCTGCCATTCCGTAGTTTCCGTAGTCCGTGTCGCTGCGCACTGCCCCAATCCATGTCCAGCCGAAATACTTCACCATTCTCGCCAATGCAGCCGCTTGATGTTCGTCACTAGGTACGGTTCTAAAGAAGTTGGGAAACTGACGTTTATCGCTCAGGCACGCGCAGGTTGCGTAGTGACTCACCTGTCATTTAGTGGAAGTAAAAAAAACGTCAAACAGTTCTCTTTAACGTACGTGTTTTGGTAGAGGATGTGGATATTGAAATATTTTATTTATTTAGCATTATCATATATCTTGCATTAGACTACCTGTCGACTGTACATTTGGATTCATGTGCTTATCTCTCAAAAATGACAGCAAATTTATAGTATTGATCTGACGCTTTTATCCAAAGCAACTTACAATTATGATTGAGTACAACTTGAGGGTTAAGGGCCTTGCTCAGCCGCCCGACAGTGACAGGGCTTGAACTAGCAACCACCGGATTATAAGTCAAGTATATTAACCATTGAGCTACTACTGCCCACAAATCAAACTACTCAATGATGATTTCTATTAAGTACAGATGCCAAAACCCAGGCTTGAACCAGCAACCTTTAAATCTTTAGTGTAACGCTTTCCCAACTGAGCTTTTTCAACTAGGTCAGGATGTCAAATTTAGACAATGTTGTGTTACCTCCGGTATTCACCTGTGGAATTTCAAAAAGACCGAGAGTTCTGGCCATGCTGATTGACGGGGTGGAGTTAGAATCTCCCACGATAGCAGGTACAGCGGCAGTTGCCGATTTTGAACAGGAATCGGTATAATTAAAAATGGGCTCCAAGCCATTCGCAAACTGAAATGCAGCTTTAATCGCCATCTGTACGTCAGAGCATGAGTCGTATATCTGGTAGCCTAACATGATGCCCGGAAGGAGATCTGTTCTGTTGTTGATCTCATGGATAGTGAACTCCAAAGCACGGGCAAAGCGAAGCTGCCTGAAATCCATGCTGTTTAGAGACAGTAAGACAGAACAAAAATAGAAACTTAAGACAGGGTTAGAACTTCTTTTAGTTAACATTTTCAGGTTTCACTAGCACACTAACTAGAACAAGACAAAAGAGTTTTAAAAAGGATTAAACATCATTTGATTATAATTTCTCTGTAACTGTAATACAGTGCTCTGAATTCTCTGAATTATACTGTCCCTTCCACCCAGACAGACCTCCCAGAGCACTGTGGCTGTGGTGGCTGTATGGTGTAGGTGTTCTGTTCTGATTTTGTGTAGTAATGAATGGTGAAAATCCCGCCAACTATAAAATCTCCATTCATAGAAAGCCCAGGGATCTGAGGCTCAGTCCACAGCCTGCAGCTGAGTGGGTTTCCTTCACATCCTGCGGAGATGAACGCAGTCATCCACAGCACTGATATAAATGACACCAGACTTGAAGTGATCTGCATGGTGGACTTGGTGCCTCCCAGCACTCTGAAGGTCTGGATGGCTGCGTTACAGTTGTTTAAATAGCCACCTTGCAGTGATGACCTGTCAGTAAATGTGGGTGTGAAATGGGCAGAGGAGGTGTGGTTATGCATTCAGTGCTAAGCTTTCAAAGCTTAGTATGTCACTGTCCAGCTACTTTCAGATGCTCTGTAGTTGGACTACGGCAGAGTGTACTGAGCATACTGTTTTAATAGCATGTAATTTTATAGCGTCTTTGATTATTTTTAGACAAGCAAATCCTAAAATGCAACAGAATTATATCATTGCAACACTCACAAAAAGCTACCAGCTAAAACATCAAATATTTCATCAGTAGTATTAAGTGAACAAACAAACAAACAAACAAACAAACAAAAAAACAGGTCAACCATACAGCACCTTATGGCTTTTGCAGTTTTCTGAATATGTTTACTGTGGTCTCTTATAACACTGAGTATCATCCAGTATAAACTTATTAAGCACTTTGTTATGAAAACCTACACCTATAGTCATTGTCTACTTTAATAGGGACTCCTGCTGTATATTGTTATATATTGATAACAATATGAAACATTAAATCAAAATACACAATCTGGCCAAAACCATGAGGACACCCCTCATCATTACTTAGTTCAGGTGTTTAAGCCAACTAAATGATAACAGGTGTATAAAATTAAGCACATAGCCATGCAAATTATAGAAAAACATTGCTTTTAGAATGGGGTAACTAAAGACCTCAGTGACCTTAGCTGTAACACCATCATAGGATGCCACCTTTACCAAAAAGTCAGTTCATGAAATGTCTGCCCTGGTCAAAAGTGTGTGCTCTTATTCTGAAATGGAAGCATCTAGGAGCAACAATATTTCACACAGAAAGCAGCTGACCACACAAACCCACACAACAAGACCACCGAGGGTGGAAGTACATAAAAAATTGCATGTCCTCTATTACATACTCTGCAGCCAATGAAATGTTGGCTCAAACTTCAGTACCTGGAGATCTGATGAATCAACAGGATTGGTGTATTCCAGGACAATGTTACTTACAAGAATGCAGAGGACCAAGAGGAGATTGAAGGAGGGATAATGGTCTGGGGATGTTTTTCAGGGTTTGGGCTGGGCCCCTTAGTTCCAGTTAATACTACATCATACCAAAATATTTAAGACAATTATATGCTTCCAGCTTTTTGGCAACAGTTAGGGGAAGGCCCTTTCCTGTTCCAGCATGACTGTGCCCCTATAAAGACATGGTTTGCCAAATCTGGTGTTGGAGAAATTCTGTGACCTCCACAGAGCCCTGACCCCATCCCCAGTGAACACATTTGAGATGAACTGAAACATTAATTGCAAGCCAGGCCTTTATGTCCAACATCAATGCCTGACCTGACAAATGCGCTTATAACTAAATAAGTATAATAAATCCACAGACATACACCAAGATGTTGTGAAATACCTACTTAGAAGAGTGGAGGCTGTTATGTTGGCATGGTTTTGGAATGGGCAAATTACCAAAGCTGACATTGGTATAATAGTTAGGTGTCCATATACTTTTTGCCACATAGTGTATAAGTAATGAAAGAATAACATTTCTGTCTTAACAACAGTGGCAGTTGGACAGCAGAATAGCTTTCATTTATATCTGGCATTGCGTGTCTTATTAACCAATTTAAAAATCAGGTAAAATCAGGTCTATAAATATTACAGAGAACATTTAATGGGTTCGTATTAACAAATTTTACACTCACTGACAATAACAGCAAATATTTATTTATCATAGAGTTCATTATCAGTACAGCTATATATGTGAAAAGTTTTAAGTTCTTGTAAAGAATGATAAAGAATGGTAGGTAAATATAATCATGACTGGTCACATTTTATTTAATATGCTGGACATCCATATTAACTTTGCTGTTTGTGTGAAGGTCTCAAAGACCTTTAGATTGAACTTTGCCCATAATGTGTTTCTTGGTATTCTGCTCTGGCCTAAAAATGATTATGAAACACTTGGGAGCAAAAATACAAATAATCAAACCAAAGCTTGAGGCCAGAATAGCAAATACCTCCACAGCTACAGTGAATTTTCCAGGAGAGCTGACATAAGATGGAATAAAGGTGATCCAAACTGCACAGAATATGAGCATGCTGAATGTGATAAATTTGGCTTCATTAAAGTTATCAGGCAGCTTCCGTGCTAGAAAAGCTAAAAGAAAACAAAGAAAAGCCAAACATCCTATATAACCCAGCACAGCCCAGAAACCTATAGCTGAACCTAAACCACATTCCAAGATGATGCGTTCTTTGTAGTGCTTTAGATTTTTGAAGGGGTAAGGTGGTGATAATTTTAACCAAATGACACAAATAAGGACCTGTATGAGAGTGAAAACAAGAACACTGAGTCTCTGCTGTGGAGGCCCAAACCATTTCATGACATTACTGCCTGGAAGTGTAGCCCTGAAAGCCATTAACACCACTATTGTTTTTCCCAGAACACAGGAGATGCAGAGGACGAAGGTAATCCCAAATGCTGTGTGACGCAGCATACAGGACCACTCAGAAGGTTGACCAATGAAAGTAAGTGAACAGAGGAAACACAGAGTAAGAGAGAAGAGCAGCAGGAAGCTCAGCTCTGAGTTGTTGGCTCGGATGATGGGAGACGCCCTGTGTTTATAGAAGACTACAGTAACACATACAGCCATGAAGGCCCCAGCAATGGAGGATACTATCAGGATAATGCCCAAAGTGTCATCCCAGGACAGGAACTCAACGGACTTGGGGTGGCAGCTGTCTTGTTTGTTGTTTGGCCAGAAATCCAGAGGGCAGCGCAGACAATCCACAGAATCTAAGAAACCAAAAAAAAACAAACTAAGAACCTTATAAAGAGACAGAACTCAATAATAAAGCCTTACAATCAGGAAACTTGAGAATCACCACTAAATATACTGTATCTCTGTTTACTCTTCAAAATGAAATGGTTATTAAAAAAATTAAAAACATATTAACATCACTAATGCACTGACAGTGGATGCTATGCTCATTAGGGCGATCTGATGCATTGCAAGACTGGGATCTGCTACATATTACATGATAAATAAAGACAGAATGAGGCCCAGGCAGATGTACTGCTGAGGAATGAGCTGTTATTGCTGTTTATTCTATAGAATGAGAAATAAGGCAAAAGACATTCTATGTAATGTATATGATACACAACCCACTGTCCTTCCACTTTTTAATAATGCGTTGGACAGTTCTAAACCCGATTTTAGTAGTTTCAGCAATCTCCTTAGATGTTTTCTCTGCTTGATGCATGCCAATAATTTGACCCTTCTAATACAGATTAACATCTTTTCTACAACCACAGGATATGTCTTTTGACATGGTTGTTTAACAAATGAAAAGCTACTCACTGCATCAGTTAGGGTTAAATAACTCATTGCCAGCTGAAGCATAATCACCCATGCAGTAATTATCCAATAGGAGGCTCTTACCTATTTGCTTAGTTAAATATAGGTGGTGACCTTCTTTTTTTTTTTGGCAAGGCAGTGTATCTTTATCTGATAGTTTGAAAACCAACACAAATTATAAGGGTGGAATATCTTCTTGCTGCTTTATACTCTGTGATACAAAACCTGTCTTGTTACTGATCTCTCCCTCTGCACATGGTATACAGTCAAAGCAGCAGACAGGCCTTCCCTTCTGCACAGCCTTCCTGGTGCCTGGGGGGCAGCTCTCACTGCACACAGACACTGGTACCTGGGAAAGTAAATAAAGGAACATTTAAGAGAAATATGGCCCTGGAGGTCATTAAGCAGCACTGTTTTATTGTTTCCTATTCTGACACATCTGATTCAATTCAACAGCAGGACTAAATTAACTCAATCAGATATACAAACAAGAAAAACACTGAGTAGTCCAGTATTATCCTCCAGATGTGGAGTTTGAGAGCCTTTGCTTTGTACTGGCTAAGTACAGGGTGTGTTATAGTGTACCTCTGTCTGTCCTCCCATCCAACTGATAGCACTGTTCATTCTGAACTCCTGTCCTCTGGCTTTGGATGAGTCATAGTAGCCAACTGGCACCATATTTAAATGACCATCATTTTTAAACTGCCAGTTTATGAGCTCATAGACAGCTATGGGATCTCCATTTGAATCAAATTTGACATGATAACCATTGTTTGTAGTGAAGCTCACTTTCTTGAGCTGGTTTACAATCTGCATTAATAGACACAATTTGTGAAAGGTCATGGCACTTTTTGCTCTATAGATAATAGACACCAGGAGTACTAGTGATGTTGCAGTACATGAGTTGAAATAATAGCTATATTATAGGTCATGAATATTTATATTAATTTTATTACACAAATATATGCAACTAATATACGTAATTATTACAACTAATAAGCAAGTGGGCTAATTTACAGATTTGAACCAAGTTAAAATTAATACCTGCCAGGGTGCGAATTTAATGGTTTTGTTGCATTGTCTGTCAGAACAAATAACACCATGCATAGCATGTGCTATGGCATATGTAGCTTTATACACCATGTTAGTAACGCGCAGCTGAGACGTGTCTGTGTATGGGTTCTGTAGCGCGCGGATGTCCTCACTACCGTCACATTCCCGCAAGAGCGCTGAGGAGCCTGTCCGCCCTTTTAGGCTACAACTGAACGAGCTCTCCCAAAATTCGGTTAATATGGATGATTCCGAGGCTTGTTCTGGAGAGAGGTCTAGAAGAAACTCACGAAGACCTGGAAAAACTGACCGTGGGACTCCAAAACCTAACGCACCAGCGCATATATTAAATCGTAGAAATTCTGGATCTATGATCCATGTGTCGCTGCCAATCCACTGAAGCAGAGGGGATGGCTGCTGGACCAGTTCTTCCAAGATAAACCTCATGTCTCCTGCATGAACAAACGCTACTATCACGCGAGCCGTGGATCTGCGGATGACATTTGCCACTCTCTCCAGTTTACTGCGCGGTTGTGTCCTGTAGTAGACCTCGGAGTACTCCACACAGATCCCCTCCTCCTGAGCAGCCTTTAGAAACTTTGCCATTCCGTAGTTTCCGTAGTCCGTGTCGCTGCGCACTGCCCCAATCCATGTCCAGCCGAAATACTTCACCATTCTCGCCAGTGCGGCCGCTTGGTGTTCGTCACTAGGTACCGTCCGAAAGAAGGCAGGAAACTGACTCTTATCGCTCAGGCACGTGCAGGTTGCGTAGTGACTCACCTGTCATTTAGTGGAGGAAGGAAAAAAGCGTTAAACAATAGTTTGCTTTAAGATGTATATTTTGGTAATATATGTTGCCAGTGAGGGAATAAAGATTCATTAATTGAGTAGCCTGATTCAGATCTATTTAGGCAACTGTTCTTATTGTACTAAACGTCTCTAAAGTACTGGTCTACATATCTTACACTATATGTCGACTATATTATAGGCTATAGGTCTGTGAAGCCTTGTATAAGTCGGTATTCCCTAACATTAACGCAAAACCGTATATAAGACATTTGAAAATTTTAAAACACGTGATGTTGCATTTTCACCTCCCATTAGCCTACGTATTTTACATTAAACAACAGGTTTGTGGCATAATTTATAAATAATTATTCTGCAACTATTTGTCTCTTAAAACATTAGACAGATTGATATAGCGTACAATATTAACCTGTGGAATTCCAAAAAGACCGAGAGTTCTCGCCATACTAATTGACGAGGTGGAAGAAGAATCTCCTACTATTGCAGGAACAGTAGCAGCTGCATATTTTGAACAGGAACTGGTGCTATTGAAAACGGGGTCCACGCCATTAACAAACTGAAATGCAACTTTGATTGCCATCTGCACTGCAGAGCACGAGTCGTATATCTGGTAACCTAACGTGATGCCCGGCAGGAGATCTGTACTGTTGTTGATCTCATGGATGGTAAATTCCATGGCACGGGCGAAGCGCAGTTCTCTGAAATCCATGCTGTTTGGACACAGTAAGACAGCAAAAATTTGGAAATTTTATACAAAAACCATAGTTTCTTATGACCTCAAAAAGTTGAATATAATTTTATCTTAATAATCATATTTCTATAATTAAATGTGCTGCTGTCACTATTGCCTACACCTCTCACACAGACCTCCCAGAGCAGCGTGGCTGTGCTGGCATCGAGGTGTAGGTGTTCTGTTCTGATCTCATGTAGTAATGAATGTTAAAAATCCCTCCAATTATAAAATCTCCATTCAAAGACAGTCCAGGCAACTGAGGCTCAGCCCACAGCCTGCAGCTGACTGGGTTTGCTTTACATCCTGCAGGGCTGAACACAGTCATCCACAGCACTGATACAAATGGCAACAGACTTATAACAAGCAACATGGTGATGTCAGGTCTTCCAGCACTTTGACTGTCAGTATGTCTTTGTCTTGATGCTTTAAATAGCCATCTGCTATGATGCCCTGGTAGTGAATATGGTCATGAATAGGGCACTGGAGGTGTGGTTATGCATTCAGTGTGATGATGGCCATGACTTTTCATTATGTGACTTTCTGGTGAATAGTAAGGTGTCGCTACTGTAAATTCAACACACACCATCCATAACAGATAGCTGCATTACCCTCAAGAAAAATGACATATAACAAAGGAACAATATTCATAGTCAATTACTTTCTTTTATAATGATTATAAAGTATGTCTACTTTGAAATACTAATGTGCAGCATTGAGTTTTTATAGCTCATTGGTTCTTGGTTCTTTACTATAGAACATTGGGTTTATAATGAACTAATGATTATTAAGCTGGAGTGCAGATTTCCAGCTATAATATTTTTAACATTTTAATTCCATTGGGGGACAATTAATAATTAGACAATATGTCAGAGGTTTCTTGTTCAAATGTTTGACATTTGAGCTGATTCAAGTTGTACTATTTGAATCTGAATCTTTGGAGAATCAAAGAACACTAAAGTAAACTTCCAGACAGAGAAATGACCAAATGGTTCTTACTGCTGGTACATTTTGCTAGTGCAGACCACGCCCTCTATAAATGCTAAAATACAGGTAATTGAGAGACTGTAAATGTGCAAGGGGAGTTGGTGGGTGCTCAAATAAACTTTTGACTAGAATTCTGGATGGTCTACATAGGTGGGAGAATCCCTTCCACCCACCCTACTGAAGATGGAAAGAGAAAGGGCAGGAAATACAGAACCCAGGGAGCAGTCAGGGACGACAAGGGAAGTGAGATTCACCAAAATGAGGAAATTTGGTAGTATAGTGAGAAATAAGGGCAGAGTTTCAGGTGTGGTCTTCCTCCCACTTTCAGGTATTCCATAACTCCATTAATTAACTTAACATTAACCAAGAAGCAGTACACAAATACCCTGCACCAGAGTGACAGAGAGAGGAAAGTCTGGAGAAAGAAAAAAAAATCACTTCAGCAATACTGGTTTGGAAAGGTTTTAAAGATCAAAAACTGTTTATAGGTAAAAAAAAAAAAAAAAAAAAAAAATGAATGAAGCCAAAATAATTTACCATCAAATGCTTAATTTGACAATTGAATTTAAGATGATGTTAATTTGTGCAGTTCCTTAAGGACATTAGAAATGTGGGCTATGTATAAAAATGGATTTGATTTGAATAAGACTATTCAAATAAAGGTGCAAATATACTTGAACTGAAACCAAGAGTCTGCATTTTAACTTCATAGTTATTTAAATATAATTGTTAAGTGTGCTGAAGTATGCTGGTTTAAAGCCAAAAAACTTCTCCAGCTCCATCTCATCCTTTCAGTCAGTTTCCAGCTGTAGATTCCAGCTTCCCTATCCATCATTTGTGTGCTTCCTGATCCACAACACAATGTTCTTGTGTTCAACACCAAGACCACAGGGTCAGCACTATCCTTGTGGGCAGCCAGACAAACACATGCTGGGAGGGGGTGCCCCCACAAACCATGCATGGCTGGCCAACACCGATTAGGGCTTTTAGCCCTCGTCAGCCTCAATAACCACAAGTTACAGTCAAAACTGGAAGCCACAAGTTATAGTTGAGATGAAACACCACAGACAAGACTAACATTTCCCTTCCTCTCTCTTAAGAGGGCACTGAAACTTGAACAGGCACTGGCTCCCTCTGGACCTCTGGTCTCACCAGTCTTCTGCCCCCTTCAGCCTTCCAACGGCCTGACCAAGGCTGTTAGTCAACCCTGCCCCACTCATTCCTTCCTGGCTGTTGGGTTATACCCACAGTATTTGGCCACATCTTCCTGGTCCATACGATTTGTTCCCTGTCACATACACATATTTATTTATTTATTTATTTCACACCTGTCCTTTCAAATTAATTTCATGAAAGAGGTCAGTGGAAATATGGGATGTTATGACATTACCTGAAAAAGGTTTGGTAAAATATAGCTAGGTATGTATATGTCACAGTACGGCCCCTCCTCTCAGACGTCTCCGTGTGTACGTGTGTGTGTTCGTATGTCCACACCCTCTCCATTTTTCACATCTGCTCCTCGTTTTGTGTCGTTATTGTGCGTGTATATAATTATCTTGTTTAATTGTGAAAGTGTTTGACCTCACGTTAGCTTAAGTGCTACAGTGTCCTTGTTGTGTGCTACAAGGCTCATATTTGCATCCTGCCAAGCCTCCTCGCGTTACAGGAACACCGACCGCCGAAGGATGTTAGGGAAGAGGAGCAAAACGAAGAAGGGGAAGAAAAAGGATGGTGGCGCCGTCATCTGCGGACACTCCTCACCTAAGACAGCCCAAGACCTCGTGTGCCTAAGCTTCAAGGAGGCGTCACCAGTGCCCGCCCCAGAGACAGACAGAACAGCTGGTGCGCTTCCTGAGGCGTCTGCCACAAAGCCAGGAAAGCCAGCGCCACCCAAATCTATGAAGGGCGATCCTCCACAGGCGAGTCGAACTTTGACCAAGGCGATGACTGGGGGACAGGCTGGGGTTCCTGCCAGCTTCCCTGCACTTACAACTCTTTCTAGAATTTTGTTCATGTATATGTCCTTGTCACTGCCAATCCTTGTCACGCTTAATGTGCCCGTAACTTTGTCCCCCTTTGTGTCTGTACCTGTCAGCGTGTCCGTCCCCGTGTCTGTCTTGGTTCCTGTCTTCCTCCCCTCTGTCCTGCTCGTGATGGGCCATGTCAGATCGCGCGGTCCTCCGGCCTTGCTGTTTGGCGTTGGTTTCGTTAGACTGGCGCACAGTCACACTGCTCTGTGACGGTACGGCCCCTCCTCGCAGACGTCTGTGTTCGTTCGTATGACCACCTGTTCCTCATTTTGTGTCGTTATTGTGCGTGTATATAAGTCTCCTGTGTAATGGTGGATGTTGTCGGTGTATGACCTCACGTTAGCCTAAGCGCTACGTTGTCTTGTGTCTCTCAATAAACATCGCGTTACAGTATACAGGAGGTATTGCTTACAAACTACCAACTTTATTAAAACTAACTTTTTTTTTTTGTAGAACCAAAACATTAAACCTAACACTTTAAAATAAATGTTTGTATATGTAATTAAGCAATAACAATAATTTATCTGATTCTGCTATATAAACCTGTTGCTTGATGTTGCATTTATTAAGCAATGTGACATTAAAGATCTGATCTATAAATAAAACAAAAACATGCATATGCAAATCCATTTCACAGCCGTTCAAATATTAAACACTCATATCAAACAAAAGCAGCACCTATTTATTGGTCACAAAGACAGAGCCACAAATCAATATTTGAATATGTGGGAACAAAGATTTAGCAAATAATTTAAAGTTGGGAAAGATTAGCTAAAAATCCATCAAAAGTTCATCCAGCTTGCCCCATCCCCCCCCCCCTTTTTTTTTTTAGTCTATGCAAACATAACAGTTTATTCAAAAAATGTTTCAGTGAGGATGTTGCAGGAAGGCATAAAAATAAATGGCCATATTTTATTTAGGATTCTGGACATTCCCATTTGCTATTAGTTTGAGGGTTGGCTTTAAAGGCCCTTAGAGGGAACTTTACCCATAAGATGTTTTTTGGTATTTTGATCTGGTCTAAGGAGAATAATGAAACATTTGGGAGCAAAGATGCAAATAATCAAACCAAAGCTTGAGGCCAGAATAGCAAATATCTCAACAGCTACAGTAAATTTTCCGGGAGAGGTGACATAAGCAGGAATAAATGTGATCCAAACTACACTGAATATGAGCATGCTGAATGTGATGAATTTGGCTTCATTAAAGTTGTCAGGTAACTTTCGGGCCAGAAAAGCCAAAACAAAACACAGAAAAGCCAAACATCCTATATAACCGAGTACAGCCCAAAACCCTATAGCTGAACCTAAGCTACATTCCAAGATTATCTTTTCCTTGTAGTGCTTTAGATTTTTGTAGGGGAATGGAGGAGATATTTTTAGCCAAAACACACAAATAAGGACCTGTATAAGTGTGAAGGCAAGAACACTGAGTCTCTGCTGTGGAGGCCCAAACCATTTCATGACATTGCTGCCTGGAAGTGTAGCCCTGAAGGCCATTAACACCACTATTGTTTTCCCCAGAACACAGGAGATGCAGAGGACAAAGGTTATACCAAATGCTGTGTGGCGCAGCATACAGGACCACTCAGAGGGCCGACCAATAAAAGTAAGTGAACAGAGGAAACACAGAGTCAGAGAGAAGAGCAGCAGGAAGCTCAGCTCTGAGTTGTTGGCTCGGACGATGGGAGATGCCCTGTGTTTATAGAAGACAATAGTAACACACACAGCCATGAAGGCCCCAGTGATGGAGAACACTGTCAGAATGATGGCTAGATTGTCATCCCAGGACAGGAACTCAACAGGCTTGGGTAGGCAGCTGTCTTGGTTTATGTTGGGCCAGAACTCAGGAGGGCAGCGCACACAGTCCAGAGAATCTAAGAAATTTGAGAAGAAGTCTGCATTCCATGCAAGCCTGAGACCTATAATAGATCCTCACAATATACACTTAGTTTCCAGTTATTATTGTCTAGCTGTACCTATAGAATATCAGTCCCTTTTTGGTAAATTCAAATGACTGATAGTAGTTTTTACTTCACTGAACAAATCTGCCATGTAATAATAGCATTCAGGTAAATACACATCGGGTAAATACACTTTTTAGCATGAACTGTTATATAATGAGCATTGGCAAATACACTGCCTGGCCAAAAAAAAGGTCATACACTAATATTTCATTGGACTGCCTTTAGCTTTGATTATGGCATGCATTTGCTGTGGCATCATTTCCACAAGCTTCTGCAATGTCACAACATTTATTTCTGTCCAGAGTTGCATTAACCCCCCCCCCCAAGATCTTGTATTGATGATGGGAGATTTGGACCACTGCGCAAAGTCTTCTCCAGCACATCCCAAAGATTCTCAATGGGGTTCAGGTCTGCACTCTGTGCCAATCCATGTGTGAAAATGATGTCTCATGCTCCCTGAACTCTTTCACAATTTGAGCTCGATGAATCCTGGCATTGTCCTCTTGGAATATGCCTGTGCCATCAGGGAAGAAAAAAATCCATCGATGGAATAATCTGGTCATTCAGTATTTTCAGGTAGTCTGAACTGACCTCATTCTTTGGGCACATAACGTTGCTGAACCTCAGATCATAGCACTGCCCCCACAGGCTTGTATGGTAGGCACTAGGCATGATGGGTGCATCACTTCAGCTGCCTCTCTTCCTACGCTGATGCGCCCATCACTCTGGAACAGGGTAAATCTGGACTCATCAGACCACATGACCTTCTTCCATTGCTCCAGAGGCCAATCTTTATTCTCCCTAGCAAACTGAAGCTGTTTTTACTGGTTAGCCTCACTGATAAGTGGTTTTCTTAACGCTACACAGCTGTTTAGTCCCAATCCCTTGAGTTCCCTTTGCATTGTGCACGTGGAAATGCTCTTACTTTCACTATTAAACATATCCCCAAGTTCTACTGTTGTTTTTCTACGATTTGATTTCACCCGTTTAAGTGATCGCCGATCACAATCATTCAAGATTTGTTTCCTACCACATTCCTTCCCCGAAGATGATGTTTCCCCACTGTCCTTCCACTTTTTAATAATGCGTTGGACAGTTCTAAACCTGATTTTAGTAGTTTCAGCAATCTCCTTAGATGTTTTCTCTGCTTGATGCATGCCAATAATTTGACCCTCCTAAAACAGATTAACATCTTTTCTACAACCACAGGATATGTCTTTCGACATGGTTGTTTAACAAATGAGAAGCTACTCACTGCATCAGTTAGGGTTAAATAACTCATTGCCAGCTGAAGCATAATCATCCATGCAGTCATTATCCATTAGGAGGCTCTTACCTATTTGCTTAGTTAAATACAGGTGGTTACATACAGGTTTTGTTTTTTTTTGGCAAGGCAGTGTATCTTTATCTGATAGTTTGAAAACCAACACAAATTATAAGGGTGGAATATCTTCTTGCTGCTTTATACTCTGTGATACAAAACCTGTCTTGTTACTGATCTCTCCCTCTGCACATGGTATACAGTCATAGCAGCAGACAGGCCTTCCCTTCTGCACAGCCTTCCTGGTGCCTGGAGGACAGCTCTCACTGCACACAGACACTGGAACCTGCGAAACACATTAGAGAATAACAATCTTTTATAACCTCACACAGCACACTTGGTGATCTCCATAAAACACATATTAGTGTTTGTCCTACTATAACGTGCCTGACTAAAATTCATCTCATAATCAAGACTTCATACATTAAATCGGGAAGAAGGAAAAACCCTGAAGAGCTCAGGTCTTCTCATCTAAACCTGGAGTTTAACAGCTGAATAAGTACAGTGTGTGTTATACTGTACCTCTGTCTGTCCTCCCACCCAGTGAACAGCACTGATGATGCTGAACTCCTGTCCTCTTGGTTTGGATGAGTCATAGTAGCCCACTGGCACAAAGTCTAATGTACCATCTTTCTTAAACTGCCAGTTTGTGAGCTCATAGACAGCTACAGGATCTCCCCTGGAATCAAAGTTAACCTGATAACCATTCTTTGTGGAGAAGTTCACTCTCTTGAGCTGGTCGAGTATCTGGTGTAGTAGATACAACTTAATGAAAGGTAATGACGCTGGGTAAGTTCCTATTTACATAAACACAGTACGCCTACAGCCCACAATTAGGGAGAAAATATATAATTAAATACACAGCTCTATCATTTATGAATATACATCAATATTTCATTTCATATATGCCTCTAATACATAAAACAGCATTTCTAAGGCAAACTGAGGTTTTTAAATGAAGCAGTTATGTACCTGCCACGGTTCGAAATCAGTGGTCTTGTCGCACTGCGTGTCATTACAAACAATACCATGTATAGCATGCGCTATGGCATATGTAGCTTTATACACCAGGTTAGAGAAGCGCAGCTGAGACGTGTCTGTGTATGGGTTCTGTAGCGCGCGGATGTCCTCACTGCCGTCACATTCTCGCACAAGCCCTGAGGAGCCTGTCCGCCCTTTTAGGCTACAGCTGAACGCGCTCTCCCAAAATTCCTTTAGAAGGGGCGATTTCAAGGCTTGCGCTGGAGAGAGGTCTAGAAGAAACTCACGAAAACCCGGGATAACTGATCTGGGGATCCCAAAACCTATCGTACCAGCACACATATTATACCGCAGAAACTCTGTCTGTGTGATCCACGCCTCACTGCCAATCCACTGAATCCGAGGCGATGGCGGTTTTGCTAATTCCTCTAAAAGAAACCTCATATCACCTATGCTAGCAAACGCTACTATTACCCGGGCCGTGGACCTGCGGATGACATTTGCCACTCTCTCTAGTTTACTGCGTGGTTGTGTCCTGTAATAGGCCTCGGAGTACTCCACACAGATCCCCTCCTCCTGCGCAGCCTTTAGGAAAGAAGCCATTCCATTATTCCCATAGTCAGAGTCGCTGCGTACTGTCCCAATCCATGTCCAGCCAAAGAGTTTGACCATTCTCGCCAGTGCGGCCGCTTGATGGTGGTCACTCGGTACGGTCCTAAAAAAGGCAGGAAACTGACTCTTATCGCCCAGACACACGCAGCTTGCGGAATGACTCACCTGGATGAAAGGAGAAAGCACCGTTATTTTAGTAGCCTGATTCTTACCATAATATGAGGTGTGGTTCTTAAATTATCATACACATAAAGTCTTGCGTTAGATTGTAGGGCCTAGGGATATATACGTAACTTTCCCAAAACTCTCTCAAATACGATAGCAACATTTTAAAAACGATGGTTTAAAAACGATTTGTGGTATTCACCTGTGGAATTCCGAAAAGACCGAGCATTCTGGCCATGCTAATTGATGGGGTGGATGAAGAATCTCCTACGATCGCAGGTACAGCAGCAGCTGCAGATTTTGAACAGGATTCATTGAAAACGGGGTCCACGCCATTCGCAAACTGAAATGCACATTTGATTGCCATCTGCACGTCAGAGCACGAGTCGTGTATCTGGTAGCCTAATGTGATGCCCGGCAGAAGAACCGTTTCATTGTTGATCTCGCGGATGGCGAATTCCAAAGCACGGGCGAAGCGCAGCTGCCTGAAGTCCATGCTGTTTAGGGTAAGACAGACTTAAATTACCAAAACATTAAACAGAATAGCATCTGTTTTCTTTTTATGTAGTACTTTCAAGTTACTAATATAACATTAAGAACATAACTATTAACCAAACTACATAATTGTTTTTAATGATCATTTATCTTTGTAGTTGTAACAAAGTGTCCTGCTCTCTGTACTGTCCACTCCATCCTCACAGACAGACCTCCCAGAGCATTGCAGCTGTTCTGGCAGCCTGGTGTAGTTAGTCTGCTCTGATCTCACGTAGTAATGAATAGTGAAAATCCCTCCGATTATGAAATCTCCATTCATAGAAAGCCCAGGTAACTGAGGCTCAGCCCACAGCCTGCAGCTGACTGCGTTTGCATTACGTCCTGCATGGCTGAACACAGTCATCCACAGCACTGATACAAATGACACCAGACCAGAAGTGATCTGCATGTTGGGCTTAGTTCCTCCCAGCACTCTGGAGGTCAGGATGGCTGCTTTACAGTGGTTTAAATAGCCACCTTGCTGTGATGGCCTATCAGAAAATGTGGGTGTGAATTGGTCACAGGAGGCATGATTATGTATTCAGTGTTAATCATAACATTAGACATAATTTTCTATGTGTGTGTATCTAGCAAAGAGCAGGGTGAAATTACTGCAAATACAAGACTGGACTAAATAAAGTAACAAAGGCCTCAAATATGTACTCAGAATGCAGAACATGAACAATGAATTCCAGCACTGTCAAAGCTCTCACACATGATTAATTTAAAAAGTAAAAAGCAGTAGAATGCCTTGTTTTTTTTTTTGTTTTTTTTGTTATTCTTTTTAAATTGCACAATTGTATACTATCATTATAAAATAATGTGCCCACCCCACTGGACTAGGAGAAACTCCCAGAATACTCTGCATCTCTGCGTAGACTTTATTAGTTCAAATTTGTGTTTAAAATGTTGTTTGTAGTTGAGTTGTGTCTATGTCTTGGTTTTGTTAAATTGTATTCCTTTTTAATTTGACTAGCCTTTTACTGTCTTAGTATTGTGTATGCCTTTTTGAGTTACCTCCTCCATTTCACCCATTTAGTTTGGTTCTGTTGTTTGCTTGTGTGTGAGTTTTTTAAAAAAACTTTGATTTGCAATAGAGTGCACTGTTCTTGAGCAGAAGCTGGTACTGACTATATGCCCTGTCCCAGATGGGTCAGTGTGGCAGGGCTCAGCAGCAGAGCCCAGTGAGAGAGAAGACAACACATATCTGCTACACTACAATGCTAATAGTGCACCCTTAGGGGTGGTAGGGGTTCAGGGTGGAGATGACTTGCCAAGTAGCCACCATTTACATTTATAGCATTTAGCTGACACTTTTATCCAAAGTGACTTGCAGTGTAGCTTGAGCAGTTGAGGGTTAAGGGCCTTGCTCAGGGGCCCAACAGTGGCAACTTAGCAATGGTGGGGCTTGAACAGCAACCTTCCGATTACAAGTCAAGTACCTTAACCACTGAGCTACCACTGCCACCAGTGGCCTTGGCAAGGAAAAAGTATAAAAGCTGGTGCTTCTGACTATCAGTAGCTCAATGCTGTTACTAAGCCGGACTCGTATCCATAAGCAGTTGTTAGTTGGTGATCTGCTGAGATTCCTGGGTTTTGCTTTATACTACCAAGGAGGCTGAGCATGCATTTTCTGATCCCTGGACAGGTGCTGAATTCATCATAGATACTGGCTCAAATGATAAGGGCAACGTTCCCTCACTGTTACAGGACAGAACTGAGAGGGTCTACCAGGCTGTTCCATGGATCAAACTCAAGGAAGAGCAGCCAAAACATGAACAGGAGCAAGCGAGTATGAAGTTAAGAACTTGGAAAGAAAAGTCAGAAGAAGCACACAACACCCACAGCAGAGGGTAACACTGACTTGGCCCATGCAGTTCAGAGAGCCCAAGTGTTAGGTAGCCAGGGCAGTGTCACCTCCCTGCGTTGGACTAAGTCTCCCAGCATCCACCTGCCAGCAGTCCATCCATCACTCCACCATGATCTACCACAGCTCACTTGCTCTATCTATTTCCCATAATAATTGAGTTCTCACCGGTTCCTTATTCTACCAGCAGATATAGTCTGTTTGTTTTCACTTCCTCATTGCAAAGTTTTGCCATGTCTCGTCTATGCAGACTAAATGGTTTCTTGCATTGCTGTTTACTGCCTGGCTTTGGCCTTGGCCTTTTGCCTTTGCCCATTGCCTTACTGGTTTGTTCACTTTCTCAGACTGCTTCTTGTTTTTTTTTGTTTTTATAATCTCCAGGCTCACGGGAAAAGCCCATACCTGGGGAGCCTCTCTCGTAACTAATGCCTCCCTGCTAATGAATGATTATGCTAGTTTCATTCAGGACCTTAAGGTGGTGTTTTACCATCCACGTCAAGGGAGAGTATGCAGGCAATCCTTGCTATGCCTAAAACAAGAACTCTGAACTAGGGTGGATTACGCCATGGAGTTCCGGACATTAGCTGTGGGAACTCGCTGGAACGAGCCTGCCCCATTTATCTTTCAAGCCTACATCAATGAGGTCTTACGGGAGTTCTTGGGTAGATCTGTCATCGCTTATATTGAGGATATCATGAGCTATCCCTCCTCCTGGAACCAACATGTTTGTGATGTATGGGGCTGACCTCTGCACCCTCCTGCAGAACCACCTCTACTGCAAAATAGAGGTGAGCAGTGTACGCATGCAACCATGTAAGGTGGAAGCAGTAATGGGCTGGCCTAGACCACAGATTTGCAGGGAACTACAACGTTTCCTGGGATTTGTGAATTTCTATCGTCAATTCCTTAAGTCCTTTAGTACTTTGGCTAGACCTCTCACCAACCTACTCCATGGACAGTCTAAGAGGATCAGATGGAACTCAGACATGGAGAGGTCCTTTGTGGAGCTAAAAGCCACCTTGTCTAATGCTCTGGTATTGCAGCAACTAGACCCAAATAAGCTATTTGTGGTGGAGGTAGACGTGTCGAATGTAGGGGTGGGTGCGGTGCTGTCCCAACACAATGGAATGGCAGGTAAAGCCCATTGCCTACTTTTCAAAGAAACTAAACCCCACAGAGAGGAATTATGGTGTGGGGGATCGTGAACTCCTTAATGAAACTAACGTTCGAGGAGTGGAGGCACTGATTAGAGGGAGAATGGCACCCCTTTTTGGTCATCACAGACCATAAGAATTTGGCATACCTCCAATCCGCTAAAATGCTCAATTCCAGACAAGCCCGGTGGTCATGCTTCTTTACGAGATTCAATTTCCGTGTCACCTATAGACCAGGAGAGAAAAATGTGAGAGCAGATGCACTCTCCTGGCAACACCATGCAGAAGCCCAGTCCACCAGCTTGGAGCCAGTTCTTTCACCCACCTGTTTCCTGGCCACACTGAAATGGGACCTAGATCAAAAAATAGAGGCAGCGACTCGACACCCACACTGCCCACCGAACCATCTCTTTGTACCCATCCATCACCGTCGAGCCCTGATCACGTGAGCACACATCTATTTGGGGACAGGCCACCCAGGATCAACTTGTATGGCCCAGCTACTGAGTACTCACTATTGGTGGCCTGCCATGAACGAAGAGATCATCAGGTATATGGCATCTTGCATGGAATGTGCCCGCAGCAAAATTCCTCGCACACCACCGGCAGGTAAGCTGCTTCCACTACTCACACCTCTATGACCCTGGTCTCACTTGGCAATTGATTTCGTCACTGATCTACCTGTTTTTGAGGGCAACACGATGATCTTAGTCATTGTGGACCGGTTTTCTAAAATGATGCGATTCCTTCCACTTAAGGGTCTCCCTACTGCATGGGAGATGACAGAGCTGCTTTTCCGCCAGGTCTTCCAACAATTTGGGCTGCCCGAGGACATAGTCTCAGATAGGGGGCTGCAATTTACGTCCAGGGTGTGGAAGGAATTGCTGGGAAAACTGAACATTACGGTCAGTCTGATATCTGGGTACCACCCTCAAGCCAACGGTCAGGTAGAGGGGGCTAACCATGAACTGGGCAAATTTCTGTGGTTATACTGTCAAAAGCATCCTGATACCTGAAGTGCTTACCTCCCCTGGGCGGAGTATGCCCAGAATTCACTGCAACATGCAGTGACTGGGTTAACCCAATTTGAATGTGTCCTAGGATTCCAACCCCCGCTCTATCCGTGGAATCCACCCACGTCAGACCAGCCGGTGGTGGAGATGTGGTGTCGGCACAGTGAGCAGGTGTGGGAGGAGGCCCATCAGAAATTGTGCAAAGCCATGGGCAACTACAAAAGGAAGGTGGATAGGAGGCGTGGAGAGCCCCTGCTACAAATCGGGACAGAAAGTGTGGGTGTCAACAAAAGATGGCCATGCGGGACCCAACGGGAAATTAGCCATGAGATACAAGGGTCCGTCCACCATCACTGGGAATATTAACAAGGTCACCTACCACATTGGCCTGCCTGGAAACAGCCGGGTTTCTCTGGACTTCCATGTGTCGGCACTGAAGCCAGTGGTGGTTAGTCCCCTCTCAGAGGAGGATAATCCCTTGAGTGCTACGCCTCCTCCCCTAGAGATAGAGGGCCCTGCTCGATTCCAGACGGAGAGGCACAGAGTTGCAGTACATTGTGGATTGGGAAGAGTACGGGCCAGAGGAGCAATGCTGGATACCAGCCTCCCAAGTGTTGGACCCCGAACTCACCGCCTCCTACCGCATCTTACATCCTCAAAGGCCTGCTCCGTGTTGGCTGGGTAGGCCGCGTGCCAGGAGGCTAGCGGGGCTTTTTTAATTCTTGATCCTAAAAGCAATATTATTCTGCTAAGAGCGGAACTCTGTGATAAAATGACTAAGTGAAAACCTCTAAATAAACTGTTGCTTAACCCTATACATTAAGACATTCTCTTAATTCCAACTTGAAAACAGTTGGAAAGCTAAATTTAATGATTTGTCCAATAAGGTGACTTGTCACATCACTTTCTTCTTGAAAGATTTCTGATATTTAAATATCTCAATGATACATATACAGTGGTGTGAAAAAATGCTTGCCCCCTTCCTGATTTTTTTTTTTTTGCATGTTTGTCACACTAAAATGTTTCAGATCATCAAACAAATTTAAATAAGATAACACAAGTAAACACAAGTTTTTATTATTAAGGGGGAAAAAAAGCCAAACCTACATGGCCCTGTGTGAAAAATATTAATATTAAATTAACTGTGGTTTATCACATCTTTGGAAAGCTGAGTTAAATTTCTCTAGCCACACTCAGGCCTGATTACTGCCACACCTGTTCTCAATCAAGAAATCACTTAAATAGGACCTGCCTGACAAATTTAAGTAGACTAAAAGATCCTCAAAAGCTAGACGGCATGCGGTGATCCAAAGAAATTCAGGAACAAAGGAGATAGAAAGTAATTGTGATCGCAGTCTGGAAAAGGTTGTAAAGCCATTTCTAATGCTTTGGCACTCCAGTGAACCACAGTGAGAGCCATTATCCACAAATGGCAAAAACATGGAACAGTAATGAACCTTCCCAGGAGTGGCCAGCTGACCAAAATTACCCCAAGAGCGCAGCAACGACTCATCCAAGAGGTCACTGCAGAACTGCAGGCCTCACTTGCCTCAGGTAAGATCAGTGTTCATGACTCCACCATAAGAAAGAGACTGGGCAAAAATGGCCTGCATGGCAGAGTTCCAAAACAAAAACCAATGCTGAGCAACAAGAACATAAAGGCTTGTCTCACTTTTGCCATAGATCATCTTGATGATCCTGAAGACTTGAGAATTTTGGAAGGTTTATGTCCCATTACATCTGGCGTAAAAGTAACACAGCATTTCAGAAAAGGAACAATCATACCAACAGTAAAATATGGTGGTAGTGTGATGGTCTGGGGCTGTTTTGCTGCTTCAGGATCTGGAAGACTTGCTGTGGTAAATGGAACCATGAATTCTGTCGTCTACCAAAAAATCCTGCAGGAGAATGTCCGGCCATCTGTTCGTGACCTCAAGCTTAAGTGCACTTGGGTTCTGCAGCAGGACAATGATCCAAAACACACCAGCAAGTCCACCCCTGAATGGCTTAAGAAAAACAAAATGAAGACTTTGGAGTGACCTAGTCAAAGTCCTGACCTGAATCTGATTGAGATGCCATGGCATAACATTAAAAAGGCGGTTCATGCTTGAAAACCCTCCAATGTGGCCGAATTAAAACAATTCTGTAAAGATGAATGGGCCAAAATTCCTCCACAGTGCTGTAAAAGACTCATTACCAGTTATTGCAAATGCTTGATTGCAGTCGTTACTGCTAAGGGTGGCACTTAGGTTTAGGGGACAATCACTTTTTCACACAGGGCCATGTAGGTTTGGATTTTTTTTTTCTCATAATAATAATAATAATAATAATAATAATAATAACCTTCATTTAAAAATTGCATTTTGTTTACTTGTTATCTTGTCTAATATTTACATTTGGTTGAGCTGAAGCATTTAAGTGTGACAAACATGCAAAGAAATAAGGTATCAGGAAGGGGGCAAACACTTTTTCACACCACTAATAATATAAACTGTAAGTACAACACTTAACTGTAATTCACAGGGTTTTACTGTAAATCTACAGGTAACAGTGTTCATATGGGCAAATGAAAAAGGAGCAATGTTTATTTAGGGAGCATGGCAAATTAAATGCCCCAACTGTCAGTATGCATATAACCTAGTTTATAGGGAATAAAATAATAAAAATGTCAGTTAAAATCATAGTACAGAAAATAACTAACTAAACTGCAGAAGCACACTTGTACATTACAAGCCTTCAAACATTAAATGCTCAGATACAACACAATTTGCACATATTTACTGTTCACACATGCCAAGTAATCAGTAGGTTGCTGGTTCAAGCCCCACCACTACCAGATTGGCCCTGTTGGGGCCCCTGGCCAAGACCCTTAACCCTCAGTTGCATAATTGTAAGCAGCTTTGGATAAAAGCATCAGCTAATTTCCGTGAATGTATACGATTAAAACAGTTAAACTATATATTATTTGACCTTTAGAAAGATTATCTAAATATTCATAAATGCATTATATTCTGTGATGGGATACAAGGGAAATTTCATCAGGCTTGTTGATCGTTTTCACACAAACAAACATGAAAAGTTTCATTAAGGTTTATATCTGATTTACTATGGCCATATTGATCTTAGCACAGGGATCACTGTTTTCACAATGTTGCTGAAGCTTTAGGTAACTTTTTCTATCTGAGGGAATGCCTTAGAGAGATTTAGAGGGAACTTTACCCATAAGGTGTTTCTTGGTATTCTGCGCAGGCCTAAACAAAATTACGAAACACTTAGGAGCAAAAATACAAATAACCAAACCAAAGCTTGAGGCTAGAATAGCAAATATCTCCACAGCTACAGTGAATTTTCCAGGAGAGCTGACATAAGATGGAATAAAGGTGATCCAAACTGCACAGAATATGAGCATGCTGAATGTGATGAATTTGGCTTCATTAAAATTATCAGGCAACTTCCTTGCTAGAAAAGCCAAAACAAAACACAAGAATGCCAGGAATCCTATATAACCCAGCACAGCCCAGAAACCTATGGTTGAGCCTAAATTACATTCTAGAATGATCTTGTCTTTGTAGTGTTTTACATTTCTGAAAGGGAAAGGAGGAGATACTTTCAACCAAATTACACAAATGACAGCTTGCATGAGAGTGAAGGCAAGGACACTGAGTCTCTGCTGTGGAGGCCCAAACCATTTCATGACATTACTGCCTGGAATTGTAGCCCTGAAGGCCATTAACACAACTATTGTTTTCCCCAGAACACAGGAGATGCAGAGGACGAAGGTGATCCCAAACGCTGTGTGGCGCAGCATACAGGACCACTCAGAGGGCCGACCAATGAAAGTAAGTGAACAGAGGAAACACAGAGTCAGAGAGAAGAGCAGCAGGAAGCTCAGCTCTGAGTTGTTGGCTCGGACAATGGGAGATGCCCTGTGTCTGTAGAAGATAGTAGCAACACACAAAGACATGAAGGCCCCAGTGATTGAGAACCCTGTCAGAATGATGGCTAGAGTGTCATCCCAGGACAGGAACTCAACAAGTTTGGGGAGGCAGCTGTCTTGTTTGGTGCTGGGCCAGAACTCAGTAGGGCAGCGGACACAGTCCACAGAATCTAAGAAATTAGATAAACATCAGACCCTTATAACGCAGAATTCTTTAACAAGACATCACTTCATAGAACACATACAACTCATCATAAGTGACTCATCCAGCGTATCTGATTGCAATTTCATTATTGGATCCATCCAGACTATGTTGGATTTCCTTTTGACTTGGCTCCTCTAAAAACCTCTGTCATTTTAGAGTTTTATTGGCATTGTTCCTGTCATCTTGATCAGTAGTCATCTGCAAGTGAATTTCTGCAAATGTGCTTTCTATGGTGTTGTTTTTTTTTGTTTTGTTTTTTAACAATAAAATACCACTGAGCTGAAGTAAATTGGCATGAAAGTTTTGTGGTTCAGGATTTAGTGTTTTCACATTTTTTAAGATCTTGGTAACTTAGATTTAGATGCTGTATTCATAAAGTATTACAGGAGCTAGTATGCTGTTTCTATATACAAAATAAATGCAGAATGTTGCCATGTCAGGATGTTTGAACTGTCATGTAATGAGCATTGGCAAATATCTTTGTCTGATAGTTTGAAAACCAACACAAATTATAAGGGTGGAATATCTTCTTGCTGAATTATACTCTGTGATACAAAACCTGTCTTGTTACTGATCTCTCCCTCTGCACATGGTATACAGTCATAGCAGCAGACAGGCCTTCCCTTCTGCACAGCCTTCCTGGTGCCTGGAGGACAGCTCTCACTGCACACAGACACTGGAACCTGGGCAACACATTAGAGAATAACACAAATGCAAATATTTTATAACAGTCTTTTATAACACCACACAGCACACTTGGTGGTCTTTATAAAGTACATATTAGTGTACAACATGCCTGACTAAAATTCATCTCATAATCAAGACGTCATACATTAAATTGGGGGGAAGGAAAAACACTGAAGAGCTCAAGTCTTGTCCTCTAGACCTGGAGTTTAACAGCTGAATAAATACAGTGTGTTATACTGCACCTCTGTCTGTCCTCCCACCCAGTGGATAGCACTGATCATGCTGAACTCCTGTCCAGTTGGTTTGGATGAGTCATAGTAGCCCACTGGCACAGAGTCTAAGGTGCCATCTTTCTTAAACTGCAAGTTTATAAGCTCATAGACAGCCACAGGATCTCCATTAGAATCAAAGTTGACCTGATAACCATTCTTTGTGGAGAAGTTCACACTCTTGAGCTGGTTGAGTATCTGAAGTAGTAAATAGAACTGAATAAAAGATCATGGCACTATTTAAATTCCTTTCTACACACAAAAAGTTCAGTTTATCCTGAGCCCACAATTAGTGCTTGAATATATTATCATAAATGAAAATGCTTTTTCATAACGTTTATGATAATAGTTTAAAATGTGCAACTAAATACATAATTATTTCAGTAATAATAATTATTATTTTATTTGTTTTAAATGTATCAGTATTATACCTGCCAAGGTGAGAATGTATTGGTCTTGTTGCATTGGGTGTCATTGCAAATAACACCATGGATAGCATGCGCTATGGCATATGTAGCTTCATACACCATAATTGTGTTGCTCAGTTGAGATGTGTCTGTGTATGGGTTCTGTAGCGCGTGGATATCTTCACTACCATCACATTCCTGGAAGTTTGATGAAGAGCCTGTCCACCCTTTTAGGCTACAGCTGAATGAACTCTGCCAAAATTCTGTTAACAAGGGTGATTTGGAAGCTTGTGCTGGAGAAAGGTCTAGAAGAAATTCACGCAAACCTGGAATAACTGACCGGGGGACCCCAAAACCTAAAGCACCAGCGCAAATGTTAAACTGCAGAAAGTCTGGATGTGTGATCCAAGCTTCACTGCCTATCCACTGAAGTGGAGGGAGTGGATTTCGTGCTAATTCCTCCAAAATAAACCTCATCTCAACTATGTTAATAAACGCTACTATTACTCGGGCCATAGATCTGCGGATGACGTTTGCTACTCTCTCCAGTTTACTGCGTGGTTGTGTCCTGTAGTACACTTCAGAGTACTCTACACAGATACCCTCCTTTTGTGCAGCCTTTAGAAATGATGCCATTCCGTAGTTTCCATAGTCCGTGTCACTCCGTACTGCCCCAATCCAAGTCCACCCATAATACTTCACCATTCTCGCCAGTGCAGCCGCTTGGTGGTGGTCACTAGGTACAGTCCTAAAGAAGGCAGGAAACTGCCGTTTATCGCTCAGACATGCGCAGGTTGCAGAATGACTCACCTGTGATTCAATGAAAGGAAAAACAAACAACTGTTACTTGAGTAATATAATGGAGTTCATTACGTCAATAAGTTGTACAACATTAAAGCATTAACCTACACATCCTACATTAGAGCCCCAAAATCATGTATCCTACAATATTAACCTGCGGAATTCCAAAAAGACCGAGTGTTCTCGCCATGTTAATTGACGAGGTGGAAGAAGAATCTCCTACTATAGCAGGTACAGTAGCAGCTGCAGATTTTGAACAGGAATTATTGTCACTGAAAACAGAGTCCAAGCCATTTGCAAACTGAAATGCAACTTTAATTGATGATGCAGAGCATGAGTCATATATCTGGTAGCCTAACGTGATGTCCGGCAACAGATCAGTACTGTTGTTGATCTCACGGATAGTAAATTCCAAGGTACGGGCGAAGCGGAGCTCCCTGAAGTCCATGCTGTATGGAAACATAATACCGATTAAAAACTAGAGAATTTTAGATAAAATCTCAGAACATTTAAGACAGCATTCTATTGCCACTAACACATTACTAGTAAAAGTGGTAAGTTATCATTTATCTTTAATTGTAACATAATTCCTTGCTCTCTGTATTGTCCACTCCTCTCTCACTGACAGACCTTCCAGAGCACTTTGGCTGTGGTGGCAGCCTGGTATAGTTGTTCTGTTCTGTACTCATGTAGTAGTGAATGGAGAAAATCCCCCCAATCACAAAATCTCCATTCATTGAAAAAACAGGCAATTGAGGCTCAGTCCACAGACTGCAGCTGACAGGTTTTGCTTTAAATCCTGCAGGGCTGAACATAATCAGCCACAGAACTGATACAAATGACGCCAGACTTGAAGTGATCTGCATGTTGGGCTTGGTGCCTCCCAGCACACTGAATGTCTGTGTGGTTGCTTTACACTGGTTTAAATAGCCACATTGCAGTGATGCCTTGCAGGTAAATGTGGGTGTGAACTGTACATATGAGATGTGGTTTTTTAGTCAGTTTTATGCATAATGATGAATAGATTTGTGTGTTAATCTAGTATAAGTGGGTATCACTTATAGCAAATGCAATAAAAGGAACAAGATGCAACCACATGTTCAAAACAAAAAGGTGTTCAATAAAAATAAAAGTAAAATCGAACAACAGCTAGAAAGACAGGAAATGCGAGGAAATATATGCATGCAGGGATCAGGAAACATATTGCAAACAGATAAAATATAGCAAACATATATACATGTTTATGATGACATTAATTGTACAGTTTACTAGTTTTGTTAATATTTTGGTGAAAATAGGTACCAAAACTTGGAATTTTAAACTAGCAAATAATTTACCAACCAGAAAGTGTCACACGGGGAGGTGTCATGCATGCGGGAGGCAAGTGCAAGCCAAGGCTCATATGTTTTATTTCTAAAATTGCACAGATTCTAACAATTAATGCTAGCAGGTTTAAAAACAAACAAACAAAAAAACAACCAAGACATGCCAGATCCCTCACGAGAGACCTTTGTCATTAGCTATTTAATATGTCATGTACCAGTGAGTATAGAAACATAGCCATTGAGGGAAACTTTGTCTGTATTCCAATACTACAGACCACAGTCAATCCCACCCTTCAAACCCTCCTCTAACATGGTTGATGGTGACCAGGTATGTATGGTTTGCAGAAGCTTGCATGAAAAAGATGAATAGCAATACACATATATGCTGTTTTCTTGCCATCTTGCTCTGTTGAGAGGTTATGCATTTAGAGAATACCTTTTCTGTTTCAGCACTAATTGATTCAGTAGTAACCACTAACTTTATGCACTAAGCCCTGGCTCAAGCTCTCTGGATCAACTGCAAACACCTTCTGCCTCAGATCAATGTGTGGGCTCTAGATGATAGACCAGTTGGCAAAGAAACAGCCTAGTATCACACAACACCCATCATATAACGCACTAGTGCACCACACACAGAAACCCCCTCCATCTTCCAGGTTTTCATTAATGACATCCTTCATTACCTGGGTAGATTTGCCATTGCCTACCTGGGTAGATTTGCCTGTTACGTCCTGTGTCCGTTTATATTAAACGGTTGTGTGTGTGTGTGTATGTGTGTGTGTGTGTGCGCGCGCGCCTGTTGAGAGTTGTGTTATTTGTTTTATTCAGATCCAGGTCCATTTCTGGTTTTTCTCCCTTGCCCACAACTTCATAGCTATTAGGCTAAAAGGTTATGCTTAGGAAGATTCTGTAATACTGTAAATACTGTAATATTATAATAAAATATTATGCTTTCTCATTTACACTTACAATTTATAGCAGGATTATGAATTTTTCCAGCAGTGAATGGAAACTTCCAGTGATTTGCGATGAAAACATCGTAGCTAGTCCATGATAGAAGCCACCCTCAGCTTCCAGCTCATAACTGCACCTAAACAACTCCAAATAAACTTCAACTAAAATAAGCCTCTTCCTCTCCATGATATACAAAATCAGTTAGCATCAGTTTTGCCAAACTGTCACATGCATGTGACTTTATCTGATTAGAATGCACAAGCGATGTTTTGCTGTGTACATGGCTCTAACTGCCAAAATGGCTGCCTAAATATGTTAATGAGGTGTCTACGTTTTCATCTAAGTGTCCTCTATTTGTTGACACAGCTGCCAATCATGCCAGTTGTTTCTGGAAACATTTGTGAAGTAATTTGATAGCCCCCCTCCCCTTCCCCCTTTCACTTTCATATTTAGTAGGTATGAACCTGCGTCATTCAAAGAAAATGCCTCATTATGGCCCAACAGCAATGACCGAATCTAAAAGAGGAGGGTTGTTGGAGGTTTATTCAGGAACACTGCATTTTGTGGCAACTAAAGGTTTGCATATTTTGTGTTAGGTTATGAAGGAAAGGAATGTGTTTTTGTACAAAGATTTGAGCAAGCAAATAAATAACTTTTCTAACATTCTATATACTATTTAAACATGTCACGCAGTTGCTTTGATGGAATTTTCTGTGACAAAATTTGAAGTTATCTTATACCAGAGGCATGTTTTAAAAGGCTATTTAAAAGGACAGGCATGATTGTTGTGGAAATTTACCAAAGAAACACAATGTATTCCCTGCGATATTTCTGATGAACAGTTGTCTGTAAATGGCTGAAAATGGCTACAAGAACCAAGCCTCCCCACCTTGTGATTTCTCAGGGCGAAAAAGATGTTGAGTTAATTAACTGGGAACACAAAGCCCTTTGTACTAGTTATCCTGGCTTCACCAAAACCAATCAGTTCCTAGCCAAACAGTACTGAATGCCTACAGGGTACATCACCTACAGGGAAGTTGTTACTGCTGCCCAATCCAAAATGACCATGGTGCTATATAGCCATAGACGTTCTTACCAGTATGCTGCTGTCTGAGAGAAAACCACTATACTCACCATGGTCAATCATTTTTCCAAGATCTTCCAATTCATCCCCTATCTTGAAAACATTTGGAAAACTAAATGTAATGATGTTGACCTGTAAGTTGACCAGTCACCTCAAATATGTGTTACTTTCTCCGTGGAAGATTTCTGACCTTCAAAAATGGGACATATAATTATGTTAACTGAAACTGCAAACATGTATGTAATTCGGAGGGATTTTGTAACAATGTTCATATAGGCAAATTAGAAGCAACATTTATTCAGTGAGCATGGCAAATTCAGTAACCCCCAAAGCCCCAACTTTCAACATTGCATATAATGTAATTCATAAGGAATAAAATAACTAAACAATAGATAAAATTGGGTACAGAAATATTACAGAAAACACCTAATTGAACTGGAAAATACACAGGCACTTTACAAGTATTCAAACATTAAATGCTCAGATACAACATAACTTGCATATAAAATAAAGTTGTAACAATCAATCAAATATCTGAATAATATGCAAATAGACACTTGAAACAATTAAACCACAAATTATTTGATATTTAGAAAGATTATCTAGAAATTCTGAAATGCGCTTTATTGACAATAATGTGAAAATTCATCAGACTTGTTGATACTGCACTTTTACACAAATAAACAAAGATTTTATTAAAGGTTTGAGGGTGAGGTTGATTTACTATGGCCATGTTGGTATTATCATAAGAGGTTACAGTTTACTTTTACATTTAATTAACATTTTCTATCTGAGTAAGGGTCTTAGAGAGCTTTTGAGGGTACTTTACCCATAAGGTGTTTCTTGGTATTCTGCTCTGGCCTAAACACAATTATGAAACACTTGGAAGCAAAAATACAAATAATCAAACCAAAACTTGATGCCAGAATTGCAAATATTTCCACAGCTACAGTGAATTTTCCAGGAGAGCTGACATAAGCTGGAATAAAGGTGATCCAAACTGCACAGAATATGAGCATGCTGAATGTGATGAATTTGGCTTCATTAAAGTTATCAGGCAACTTCCGTGCTAGAAAAGCCAAAGTAAAGCACAAAAGAGCCAGGAAGCCTATATATCCCAGTACAGCCCAAAAACCAATGTTTGATCCAACATGACATTCTAGAATGATTTTATCCTTGTAGTGTTTTAGATTTTTGAAGGGGAATGGTGGAGATATTTTTAACCAAATTACACAAATGACAACTTGTATGAGTGTGAAGGCAAGAACACTGAGTCTCTGCTGTGGAGGCCCAAACCATTTCATGACATTACTGCCTGGAAATGTAGCCCTGAAAGCCATTAACACAACTATTGTTTTACCCAGCACACAGGAAATGCAGAGGACGAAGGTGATCCCAAACACTGTGTGGCGCAACATACAAGACCACTCAGAGGGCCGACCAATGAAAGTAAGTGAACAGAGGAAACACAAAGTCAGAGAGATGAGCAGCAGGAAGCTCAGCTCTGAGTTGTTGGCTCGGACGATGGGAGACGTCCTGTGTCTGTAGAAGACAACAGCTATGCACACAGACACAAAGGCTCCAACAACAGACAACACTGTCAGGATAATCCCTAAAGTTTCGTCCCAGGACAGGAACTCAACAGGTTTGGGGAGGCAGCTGTCTTGTTTTTCACTGGGCCAGAACTCAGGAGGGCAGTGCACACAATCCAGAGAATCTGAGAGATTAAAAAAGCAACATACATTTATAACACAGAATTTTCTAACAAGGTGACACTTCACAGTAGAATTGCACAAGGGAATCATTCAACCAGATTATGACTGCCTCCAAAAAATGTATCTGACTATAATTTTACTATTGGAGCCACCCAGATTTTGTTGGGTTTACTTTTGTCGTGGCTACTCTCAAGGCATCTCTAACATTTTAAAGAAGCCTCTCGAACAGTTTTATTGTCAATGTTTCTGTCCACTTGATCATTAGGCATCTGGACCTGCATTTGTGCAAAAGTGCTTTCTGTATTTTTAAGCATTACAGAAATAACACTGAGTTGAGCTGAACTGTCCAGCTTTTTAGGTCTAGCAAAAAATTTTATTTACATTTTTTTTTTCAAATTTAAAAATCTTTGTTTGGTGACTTAGGCTTAGATGCTAAATTCGTATGCTGTATTACAGGAGCTAGTATGCCATTTCTATATATAAAATAATTGCAGAATGTTGTCATGTCAAGATGTGTGAACTGTCATGCAATGAGCATTGGCAAATATCTTTATCTGATAGTTTGAAAACGAAACAAATTATAAGGGTGGAATATCTTCATTCTGCATTATGCTCTGTGATACAAAACCTGTCTTGTTACTGATTTCTCCCTCTGCACATGGTATACAGTCAAAGCAGCAGACAGGCCTTCCCTTCTGCACAGCCTTCCTGGTGCCTGGAGGACAGCTCTCACTGCACACAGACACTGGAACCTGGAACAGACAACAGAAATTAAAAAACAGTCAAAGGCAAATCTAATATGTGTGACGTATCTGTCCTGGAAGGCAATGGCCACTGTATGGGTTAGTGTTTTTCCTATTCTAATATTTTCCTATTTTCTGATTCTATCTCTGATTAAATTCAACAGATAAGTCATGAGCCTTCATAACATAAATCAGGTGAGTGGGAAAAAGTAAAATACTAAACAGTCAATTGATGTTGGTGACCTGGGGTTTGAGAACCCCTGGTTTATATTGCATAAGAATATGGTGTGTTATACTGTACCTCTGTCTGTCCTCCCATCCAGCTGATAGCACTGCTCATTCTGAACTCCTGTCCTCTCGGTATGGATGAGTCATAGTAGCCAACTGGCACAAAATCTAAAGTGCCATCTTTCTTAAACTGCCAGTTTATAAGTTCATAGGCAGCTACAGGATCTCCATTGGAATCAAAGTGGACCTGATAACCATTCTTTGTGGTGAAGTTCACTCTCTTGAGCTGGTTGCATATCTGCAATAGTTTATATAACTTTAAAGAAGGTCTGGGGGTGTACTGTGTATTCTTCAATTAAGTTACCCTTAGCCCACAATTAATGCTGTGATGAATAATTAAAACAATGCATTGTCATTAAAGCATGAAAAAGCATTACCATGTTTTTATTAATTAATTATGTCAATATATTTCAATAAGCAAGATTTAATTTTAAATTTAGTTCGTTTTAAATTAAGCAGTGTTATACCTGCCAAGCTGCGAATGTATTGGTCTTGTCGCATTGTGTGTCAGAACAAATAACATCATGGATAGCATGTATATCTCCAATACATTTAAATTATCATAGTGTGATTTTTAGATTAAGCTGTTTAAAATTATTTAAATACCTGCCATGGTGCGATTTCTTTAGTTTTGTCGCATTGTGTGTCATCACAGATAACTCCGTGAACAGCATGCGCTATGGCATACGTAGCTTGGTACACCAAATTGGTGTTGCTCAGATGAGATGTGTCTGTGTATGGGTTCTGTAGCACGCGGATATCTTCACTACCGTCACATTCCCGCAGGAACTCTGAGGAGCCTGTCCACCCTTTTAGGCTACAGCTGAACGAGCTCTCCCAAAATTCCGTTAACACGGATGATTTGGAAGCTTGTTCTGGAGAAAGGTCTAGAAGAAACTCACGAAGACCTGAAATAACTGATCGGGGGACGCTAAAACCTAAAGCGCCGGCACAAATGTTAAAATGCAGAAAGTCTGGATGTGTGATCCAAGCCTCACTGCCTATCCACTGAAGCGGAGGGGGTGGTTTTCGTGCTAATTCCTCCAGAATAAACCTCATGTCACCTATATTAACAAACGCTATTATTACTCGGGCCGTGGATCTGCGGATGACGTTTGCCACTCTCTCCAGTTTACTGCGCGATTGTGTCCTGTAGTAGGCCTCGGAGTACTCCACACAGATCCCTTCCTCCTGCGCAGCCTTTAGGAACGCTGCCATTCCGTAGTTTCCGTAGTCCGTGTCACTGCGCACTGCTCCAATCCATGTCCAGCCAAAATACTTAACCATTCTCGCCAATGCGGCCGCTTGGTGCTGGTCGCTAGGTACCGTCCGAAAGAAGGCAGGAAACTGACTCTTATCGCTCAGACACGCGCAGGTTGCTGAATGACTCACCTGTAATTCAGTTAGAGGAGGAAAAAGAAAGTATTATTACTCGAGGAGCATAACTATGTTTTTAAAAGTAATTAAGTTAAACACAGCATTTCCCTACAGGACTTACATTAGAGACCCAAAGTGATGTAGCCTACAGTATTCACCTGTGGAATTCCGAAAAGACCGAGCGTTCTAGTCATGCCAATTGACGGGGTTGAAGAAGAATCTCCTACGACAGCAGGTACAGCGGCAGATGCAGATTTTGTACAAGAACTAGTCTTGTTGAAAACGGGTTCCAAGCCATTTGCAAACTGAAATGCAACTTTAATTGACATTGGCACCGTAGAGCATGAGTCGTATATCTGGTAGCCTAACGCGATGCCCGGCAGGAGATCGGTTCTATTGTTGATCTCACGGATGGTAAATTCCAAGGCACGGGAGAAGCGCAGCTCCCTGAAGTCCATGCTGTTTAGAAACACGAGACAGGCAAAAACTAGAAACCTTTAGGCAAAATCACAGTTTATGATGCTTTGCAATATGTAGAACATGACTAGAAAAAAAATGGTAAGTTAACATGTGAAGTTATCATTTATCTTTAATTCTATCATATTGCCCTGCACTATGTATTTTCCACAGACAAACCTTCCAGAGCACTGTGGCTGTGTTGGCAGCCTTGTATAGCTGTTCTGTTCTGTTTTTGTGTAGTAATGAATGGAGAAAATCCCTCCAATCACAAAATCTCCATTCATTGAAAAAACAGGCA
Organism: Electrophorus electricus; assembly: GCF_041902795.1. Taxonomy (NCBI): domain Eukaryota; kingdom Metazoa; phylum Chordata; class Actinopteri; order Gymnotiformes; family Gymnotidae; genus Electrophorus; species Electrophorus electricus. The sequence continues at coordinate 25,641,810 of NC_137502.1, forward strand.
ACTGAGGCTCAGCCCACAGCCTGCAGCTGACTTGGTTTGCTTTACATCCTGCAGGGCTGAACACAGTCATCCACAGCACTGATACAAATGACACCAGACTTGAAGTGATCTGCATGGTGGGCTTGGTGCCTCCCTGTACTCTGAAGGTTTGGATGGCTGCTTTACACTGGTTTAAATAGCCACTTTGCAGTGATGACCTATCAATAGATATGGGTGTGAACTATGCATATGAGGTGTGATTTTGTATTCAGTTTTATGCATAGTGATGACCAGTTTTTTGTGTCTCTTTTGTATAAGTGGGTTTCATTATGGCACAGTCTCTTAGTCCAACTGGACAGTTTTACCATTTTTATTGATTAATTTTATTTTGGTAATGTACTATTAAACATATTTGTAATGAAACAATTATTGTGAAGTTATAGTGCAGACTGCCAGTGCACTATGTTAGAATTATAACTCTTTGCAAATATTATTCCCTCATTTTACTGAACTAAACCTAAGTTGTAAAAGAGGGTTTCCAGTGTTTGCTATCCAGCTGTGTATTACTGTAGCTTAATATACGCCAAGAAAGTTAGTAAAGCAATGTGAGGTGATTGTAGATGTGGTACTTGAGTCTGGAATTTGTAGGTTCAAATCAATATGTTAATTGTTCCGAGCTCACTGGTGAGTTCATGAGCAGCAAGCAACCTGATATTCAGTGAAAGACCTGTTCAGACTGAGAGACAAGTATGGAGAAAAAAAGTTTTTCTCCTGACCAAAAGATGTCACACAATTGATGAAGCATGATAACATGGGCATGTATGCAGCAACTCTGAGCTTGTTGTCTTTGATATTTGACCTGCAGACAGTTACATCAGAGACTGAATGATTTCTTCTTCTGTTTTCCTCTTTCTTTCTTCTATACTCATCTAGAATAAACTGGCATGCTGCAGAAATTTACAGTGGTCTAGATGGTAGACACCAAGACTGTGGGTGGTTTTTTACCCTCTTCCTAAGGACAATCCATTGTCCTTAATGGGTTAAGGTATAACAAATGCATTCTCTTCGTTTCTATCATACCATCACTTGCTTTGCATTGTGAACTTGGGCTACAGTAAAACAAGCTGTATCACTGGAAACATCTTTTTATCCAACAAACAAAAAGCAACAAAGAAAACTGATTAAGCAAGGAAGATCATGGCGAAGGAACACGACTAAAGGTATAACAGGAAGACTCAGGGGAGGAAAGAGTTACTCATTTAATTCTGAGATTATATATATGTATATATACTAATTACTAATCAGGGTGGCACTGACGGAAAGTATCGATTTATCATTGAAGCCATCAGGATGGCACTGAGAGTGTCCATTTTCCATCAAATCCTCTGAATGGCACTGAGAGAGTGTTTCCATTCTCTTCAAAGTTGCTGGTTTGACAGTGCACATGTGATGGAGATCAATGAGAAAATAACCAGGCTTCTCTGTCCACGGGATTTGATCTTGGGAATTGGCTCGTTTAGGGAGTCATTAGCCTTCGCAGACAGGCCTTTCCGAAGCAGGTATTTTTTACCAGCCGCACAATGGAACTCCAGGTGAGTTTGCTTGATATAAGCTGTGATGCGTGAATTCTGACGAACACAAATGAATGATAAGCAATTAGCAAACCAACAAACAAAGAAAGTGAGAGGCTATTGACTTAGTTTGAAAAGAAAAGTTTTAGGCCTTGATCTCCCCTCACAGAAGTTCTGGGGGGGAGACCCCCTTCTGTGGGTCTTTCTCTGATTCACACCTTGTGCTGAGAAGACGGTCAAACCTTCCAGGTATATGTTAGGTGACAGAACATGCCTTGTTCATGCATATTCAATAACGTTTGTTTTCACACTGGGGGAAAATAATTCCTCTAGGACATTCCAGTAAGAGCCACCACAAATCAATTAAACAAAGAATATCATACATTTACTAATTTCTACCTTCTGGTCTTAGAATGAAGTTTGGAAAACAAACAGGATGGGTGGAGAAATTTGATTATCGACTTAATTCCCTTCCTATTTTCTAGAAGTTACAAATTACCGACTTTAATATATTTTGTCTAAGTGGTTCATATAAGTTTTTATAGTAAACACAATTAGGAGTGGTTAACAATTTGTTTACAATATACATGAGGTAAGTAACATACAAATGAAGTGATCAGGACAAATAATGCACATTAATAAGGAACATGTAAGGCGTAGAATAATGAACCAAAAGACTCATCAGGTAATAGGTGCAAACATCTTAATTTGGAGAATATATTAAAATAGCCATACATTACTGGCTGAATACCATTTAACATTATAGTAGGCAAGTGGTTACTTGTTGAATCTGTGGGAAAGAGAAGCATATATATCTGTGAACATATCTCTGTAGGGTTAGAAAAGTTGGTTGTCCTGGTAAAGGTTGGAGTTGATGGGATTTATGGTTCCACAGTTCCTTGAAGAATGAAAAGGCTGTTAAGAGCTTCTCACCTTGCAAACTGTGCTTTTTGACACCTAAGTAAAGGGGGAAGGGTCAGAAAGCCAGGCCAGCGTGGTCTGCTAGGCCATTTTGTGGCTTTGTAATTCAGCATCAAGGTACCAGAAGGGTCCTAATTCCTGTCCATGGCCCGGGGGTGAGAGAAAGCCCACCCTGACCAGGTCAAGGTTTCATTAGGGGAAAAAAGTCATGAAAATAAATGAAAATCTGAATACACCACTGAGATTAATGGGTTGATATTTAGAAAGATTATCTAAAACTTCTTGAATGCACTTGATCATTAATGGAAAGCATGTTAAGTTCATGAAGCCTGCTAACATAAACATAAATCAGATGACTAAAGGTTTATGGGTAAGGAAGTACTATGTACATGTAAATATAATGATACTTGACCTTTAAGTTATATTTGCTATCGGTGTTAGGGTGCCAGAGAGCTTTTGAAGGCAGTTTAGTAAAGGTTTTTGAGTTGAAGCTGAATTTCTTTTTCTGGCCATGTTGGTCTTGTCATAAGTGGCCACAGTTTACTTTTACCTTTTACCTTTTAAGTGAGGGTCTTGGAGAGCTTTAGATTGTACTTTACCCATTAGGTGTTTCTTGGTATTCTTTGTTGGTTTAAAAATAATTATAAAACATTTTGGAGCAAAAATACAAATAATCAAACCAAAGCTTGAAGCCAGAATAGCAAATATCTCCACAGCTACAGTGAATTTTCCAGGAGAGCTGACATAAGCTGGAATAAAGGTGATCCAAACTGCACAGAATATGAGCATGCTGAATGTGATGAATTTGGCTTCATTAAAGTTATCAGGCAACATCCGTGCCAGAAAAGCCAAAATAAAACACAAAACAGCCAGGAGTCCTATATAACCTAGTACAACCCAGAAACCTATGCCTGATCCCAAATTACATTCAAGAATGATCTTGTCCTTGTAGTGCTTTACATTTTTGAAAGGCAAAGGAGGATATACTTTTAACCAAATCACACAAATGACAGCTTGTATGAGAGTGAAGGCAAGAACACTTAGTCTCTGCTGTGGAGGCCCAAACCATTTCATGACATTACTCCCTGGAAGTGTAGCCCTGAAGGCCATTAACACCACTATTGTTTTCCCCAGAACACAGGAGATGCAGAGGACGAAGGTGATCCCAAACGCTGTGTGACGCAGCATACAGGACCACTCAGAGGGCCGACCAATTAAAGTAAGTGAACAGAGGAAACATAGAGTCAAAGAGAAGAGCAGCAGGAAGCTCAGCTCTGAGTTGTTGGCTCGTACAATGGGAGATGCCCTGTGTTTGTAGAAGACAACAGTAACACACACAGCCATGAAGGCCCCAGTGATGGAAAACACCATCAGGATGATGGCAAGAGTGTCATTCCAGGAGAGGAACTCAACAAGCTTGGGGAGGCAGCTGTCTTGTTTGGCATTAGGCCAGAACTCAGGAGGGCAGTGCACACAGTCCAGAGAATCTAAGAAAAGCATTGTCAGATCCACATATCAGAAACAATCCTCTGGTAAGGCATCACATTGCAGAACACAGTAGAGTCCCACAAGGCAATCATCCAATCTGCCTCTAAAAAGTGTATCACTGACTATAATTTTATTGTTGGAGCGACTCAGGCCATGTTGTGTTTTTTGTCTAGGATCCTCTCAAAACCACCATGTCATTTTAAAAGGTTGTATCGCTACTGTTAACCTCATCTTAGTGACTATAGTTTCACTATTAGAGCCACCCAGACTATGTTGGGTTTTCTTTTGTCTTGGATCCTGTCAGTTTTGTGGCAACTTACTCATTGGGTGTGTAAAACTGATTTTCCATGAATCTTCGTTCTGTGATATTTTTTTTTTCCAAACAGTTTTACAAAAATGCATTTAAATATAAGCAAATATTTCAATAACATTTACTCTTGATGAATTTGAACTTGGAATACCCTGCTGTATTACTAATGTCATTATAACACTGCTGCTTCTATAAATTAATTCAATACAGAATGTAGCTGTGTCAAAGGACATATTCTGCTGTCCACTGAGCATTGACAGATCTTTATTCTGTAAACTGAGAATCAAGGCAGGAGACAAAACTAGAAAAACCTTCATTCCACATTATGCTCTGTAATACACAACCTGTCTTGTTACTGATCTCGCCCTCTGCACATGGTATACAGTCATAGCAACAGACAGGCCTTCCCTTCTGCACAGCTTTCCTGGTTCCTGGAGGACAGCTCTCACTGCACAAAGACACTGGCACCTGAGAAAGACATTAGAGAATGACACAAATGCAAATCCTTTGCGGGTATTTAGACCCAGGCTTGAGTGCCATAGAATGGTATTTTGTGCTTTTCCTTCACTAACATGAATCAGAAATTAAATGAATCAAAAATGCTTTGTACTAAGTACATTGTGTGTTATATTGTACCTCTGTCTGTCCTCCCACCCAGTTGATAGCACTGCTTATTCTGAACTCCTGTCCTTTTGGTTTGGATGAGTCATAGTAGCCCACTGGCACCAAGTCTAAAGTGCCATCTTTCATAAACTGCCAGTTTATGAGCTCATAGACAGCCACTGGATCTCCATTGGAATCAAAGTTGACCTGATAACCATTCTTTGTGGTGAAGTTCACTCTCTTGAGCTGATCAAGTATCTGGAGTAATAGATACAACTTAATGAAAAGTCGTGACACTGGATAAGCTCCTCTTTACATACAACCCATCTTTACATACAACACTAAACATACAGCTCTGTTATTCATGAATATACATCAATATTTCATTTCATATATGCATCTAATACATAAAACAGCGATTCTAAGGCAAACTGAGGTTTTTAAATGAAGCAGTTATGTACCTGCCACGGTGCAAATTCAGAGGTCTTGTCGCACTGCGTGTCATTACAAACAATACCATGTATAGCATGCGCTATGGCATATGTAGCTTTGTACACCAGGTTAGAGAAGCGCAGCTGAGACGTGTCTGTGTATGGGTTCTGGAGCGTGCGGATGTCCTCACTGCCATCACATTCCCGAGCGCCTGCGGCTCTCCCTTTTAGGCTACAGCTGAACGAGCTCTCCCAAAATTCCTTTAGAATGGGTGATTTCAAGGCTTGTGCTGGAGACAGGTCTAGAAGAAAGTCACGAAAACCTGGGATAACTGATTTGGGGATCCCAAAACCTATCGCACCAGCGCACATATTATACCGCAGAAACTCTGACTGTGTGATCCACGACGAGGTGCCAATCCACTGAAGCCGAGGCGATGGTGGTTTTGCCAATTCCTCCAAAAGAAACCTCATATCACCTATGCTAGCAAACGCTACTATTACCCGGGCCGTGGACCTGCGGATGACGTTTGCCACACTCTCTAGTTTACTGTGCGGTTGTGTTCTGTAGTAGGCCTCGGAGTACTCCACACAGATCCCCTCCTCATGCGCAGCCTTTAGAAAAGAAGCCATTCCATCATTCCCGTAGTCCGACTCACTGCGCACTGTCCCAATCCATGTCCAGCCAAAGAGTTTGACCATTCTCGCCAAGGCGGCCGCTTGGTGTTGGTCACTCGGTATGGTCCTAAAAAAGGCAGGAAACTGACTCTTATCGCCCAGACACGCGCAGCTTGATGAATGACTAACCTGCAGGAATAGAGAGGAGGCACTGTTATTTGTTACTTAGTAGCCTGATTCTTACTACCGAAGAATCTTGATACCTTACACATAAGGTTATGCCTTACATTAAACTATAGAGGCGTGGCACCATTTATAAGTAACTTTCCCAGAAGTATTAATGTCGCAGCTATGGTAAGAAAGCTGCAGTCTGTTGGATTCACCTGTGGTATTCCAAAAAGACCAAGCATTCTGGCCATGCTAATTGACGGAGTAGACGAAGAATCTCCCACGACAGCAGGTACAGTGGCAGATACAGATTTTGAACAGGATTCATTGAAAACGGGGTCCACGCCATTCGCAAACTGAACTGCACATTTGATTGCCATCTGCACGTCAGAGCACGAGTCGTGTATCTGGTACCCTAATGTGATGCCCGGCAGGAGAACCGTTTCGTTGTTGATCTCGCGGATGGCGAATTCCAAAGCACGGGCGAAGCGCAGCTGCCTGAAGTCCATGCTGTTTAGGGTAAGACAGACTTAAATTACAAACCATCACACAAAATAGCACCTGCTGTCTTTTATATAGCGGTTTCAAGTTACTAATACTAGAAGAAGCACATGACTACAAAAAAAACAACATAATTGTGTGTAATGATCATTTCTCTTTGTAATTGTAACAAAATGCCCTGCTCTCTGTTCTGTCCACTGCGTCCTCATAGACAGACCTCCCAGAACACTGTGGCTGTGGTGGTATAGTGGTGAAGGTGTTCTCTCCTGATTTGGTATAGTAATGAATGGTGAAAATCCCTCCGATCATAAAATCTCCATTCATAGAAAGGCCAGGCATCTGAGGCTCAGTCCACAACCTGCAGTTGTCTGGTTTTGCTTTACATCCTGCAGGGCTGAACACAGTCATCCACAGCACTGATACAAATGACACCAGACTTGAAGTGATCTGCATGGTGGGCTTGGTGCCTCCCAGCACTCTTAAGGTCTGGATGGCTGCTTTACACTGGTTTAAACAGCCACCTTGCAGTGATGATCTGGAAATGTGGGTGTGAACTATGCATATGAGGTGTGGTTTTGTATTCAGTTTTATGCAAAATGATTGGGGGGGTTGTGTGTGTCTCTAGTATCATCACTGGAAAGTGTCACTTAGTCCAGCTGGACAGTTTTATCACTATATGTATTTATTTTCATACTGTACTATAGAATATTGTATATATTGTATATACCAGTGAACTATGTTAGAATTATAACTCCTTTACATACATTATCCTCTCATTTTAGGGAACCAAACATAATTGGAAAAGAGGGTTTCCAAAGTTTCCTGACCATCTGTGTATTACTGCCACTTGCTTTACACAAAATAAAGTTACTAAAGCAATTTCAGTTGATTGTAGATGTGGTACTTGAGTCTAGAGTGTGTAGGTTCAAATAAATCTGTTCATTGTTCCAAACTCACTGGTGAGTTAAGAAGCAACAAACAACCTGATATTCAATGGAAGATATTTATCATACTGAGAGACAAGTATGGAGAAAAAAGTTTTTCTCCTGACCAAAACATGTCACATAATTGATGAAGCATGATAACATGGGCATGTATGCAGCAACACTGAGCCTGTTGTCTTTATTGATGATTGAACTGCAGGAAATTACCTCAGAGACTGAATTAATTATTATCTTTCCCTCTTTACTTTTCTTTACTCATCTAGAATAAACTGCAGAAATTACAGTATCCTATATGGTGGACACCAAAACTCTGGGTGGCTTTTTTTACCCTCTTACTAAGGACAATCCATTGGCCTTAATGGAATAATATATAACAACAGCATTCTAATCTATTCCAACTAACCTTCACTTAATTTGAATTGTGAACTTGGGATACACTAGGACAATCAAAAGATAGTAACTATGATTACTATTATGATTAGGCATAAACATTAGATCATTAGATGCTTAGTTTACTAGGTTTGTTAGACAAACACATAAAAATGTATCATTTTTGGTGTCCTTTTACCTGGTATATGCTGCTTGTTGTTTCAGGTTTCAGTAAAATAATGTAATATTTTGGTGCTAACCAGCAGAAAAGCAGGCTAAGACTGGAAGCTAAAATAGTGAATACTTTACACACACACTCACTGAGGTAACTGTAGCCCAGTACATCAGAAAGCCAAGTCTGAACTCATATTGCAGTCTATAAAGATCCTGAATTCCTGATATTGTGTGTTCCTGTAAGGGAACTGGGGAAATATATTTTATAAATAAAATATATTTTATTATATATTTAAACATTAACATATTTTATACATTTTATAAAAAGACAAAATAATATATTAATGAGGGTGAACTGAGGAGATTGATGGGTTTCTGATTTTGAAAGATTATCTAAAACTTATTTAATGCATTTGATTGGTTATAGAAAGCATGTTAAGTTAATCAAGCTTGCTGACAGAAACATAAATCAGAGACTAAAGCTTTATGGCTGACATTGACTTACAGTGTACATGTAGGTCTAATTATAACTGGCTGCAGTTTATATAATGATCCTGCACCTTTAAGTTTTTTGCTATCTGAGTTAGGGTCTCAGAGAGCCTTTGAGGGTACTTTGCCCATGAGGTGTTTCTTGGTATTCTTCAATGGTCTAAAAACAATTATGAAACATTTTGGAGCAAAAATACAAATAATCAAACCAAAGCTTGAAGCCAGAATAGCAAATATCTCCACAGCTACAGTAAGTTTTCCAGGAGAGCTGACATAAGCTGGAATAAAGGTGATCCAAACCGCACAGAATATGAGCATGCTGAATGTGATGAATTTGGCTTCATTAAAGTTATCAGGTAACTTGCGAGCTAGAAAAGCCAAAATAAAACACAAAACAGCCAGGAGTCCTATATAACCCAGTACAGCCCAGAAACCTATGGATGAACCCAAATGACATTCAAGAATGATCTTGTCCTTGTAGTGCTTCAAATTTCTGAAAGGGTAAGGAGGAGATACTTTTAACCAAATCACACAAATGACAGCTTGTATGAGAGTGAAGGCAAGGACACTTAGTCTCTGCTGTGGAGGCCCAAACCATTTCATGACATTACTCCCTGGAAGTGTAGCCCTGAAGGCCATTAACACCACTATTGTTTTCCCCAGAACACAGGAGATGCAGAGGACGAAGGTGATCCCAAACGCTGTGTGACGCAGCATACAGGACCACTCAGAGGGCCGACCAATGAAAGTAAGTGAACAGAGGAAACATAGAGTCAAAGAGAAGAGCAGCAGGAAGCTCAGCTCTGAGTTGTTGGCTCGTACAATGGGAGATGCCCTGTGTTTGTAGAAGACAACAGTAACACACACAGCCATGAAGGCCCCAGTGATGGAAAACACCATCAGGATGATGGCAAGAGTGTCATTCCAGGAGAGGAACTCAACAAGCTTGGGGAGGCAGCTGTCTTGTTTGGCATTAGGCCAGAACTCAGGAGGGCAGTGCACACAGTCCAGAGAATCTAAGAAAAGCATTGTCAGATCCACATATCAGAAACAATCCTCTGGTAAGGCATCACATTGCAGAACACAGTAGAGTCCCACAAGGCAATCATCCAATCTGCCTCTAAAAAGTGTATCACTGACTATAATTTTATTGTTGGAGCGACTCAGGCCATGTTGTGTTTTTTGTCTAGGATCCTCTCAAAACCACCATGTCATTTTAAAAGGTTGTATCGCTACTGTTAACCTCATCTTAGTGACTATAGTTTCACTATTAGAGCCACCCAGACTATGTTGGGTTTTCTTTTGTCTTGGATCCTGTCAGTTTTGTGGCAACTTACTCATTGGGTGTGTAAAACTGATTTTCCATGAATCTTCGTTCTGTGATATTTTTTTTTTCCAAACAGTTTTACAAAAATGCATTTAAATATAAGCAAATATTTCAATAACATTTACTCTTGATGAATTTGAACTTGGAATACCCTGCTGTATTACTAATGTCATTATAACACTGCTGCTTCTATAAATTAATTCAATACAGAATGTAGCTGTGTCAAAGGACATATTCTGCTGTCCACTGAGCATTGACAGATCTTTATTCTGTAAACTGAGAATCAAGGCAGGAGACAAAACTAGAAAAACCTTCATTCCACATTATGCTCTGTAATACACAACCTGTCTTGTTACTGATCTCGCCCTCTGCACATGGTATACAGTCATAGCAACAGACAGGCCTTCCCTTCTGCACAGCTTTCCTGGTTCCTGGAGGACAGCTCTCACTGCACAAAGACACTGGCACCTGAGAAAGACATTAGAGAATGACACAAATGCAAATCCTTTGCGGGTATTTAGACCCAGGCTTGAGTGCCATAGAATGGTATTTTGTGCTTTTCCTTCACTAACATGAATCAGAAATTAAATGAATCAAAAATGCTTTGTACTAAGTACATTGTGTGTTATATTGTACCTCTGTCTGTCCTCCCACCCAGTTGATAGCACTGCTTATTCTGAACTCCTGTCCTTTTGGTTTGGATGAGTCATAGTAGCCCACTGGCACCAAGTCTAAAGTGCCATCTTTCATAAACTGCCAGTTTATGAGCTCATAGACAGCCACTGGATCTCCATTGGAATCAAAGTTGACCTGATAACCATTCTTTGTGGTGAAGTTCACTCTCTTGAGCTGATCAAGTATCTGGAGTAATAGATACAACTTAATGAAAAGTCGTGACACTGGATAAGCTCCTCTTTACATACAACCCATCTTTACATACAACACTAAACATACAGCTCTGTTATTCATGAATATACATCAATATTTCATTTCATATATGCATCTAATACATAAAACAGCGATTCTAAGGCAAACTGAGGTTTTTAAATGAAGCAGTTATGTACCTGCCACGGTGCAAATTCAGAGGTCTTGTCGCACTGCGTGTCATTACAAACAATACCATGTATAGCATGCGCTATGGCATATGTAGCTTTGTACACCAGGTTAGAGAAGCGCAGCTGAGACGTGTCTGTGTATGGGTTCTGGAGCGTGCGGATGTCCTCACTGCCATCACATTCCCGAGCGCCTGCGGCTCTCCCTTTTAGGCTACAGCTGAACGAGCTCTCCCAAAATTCCTTTAGAATGGGTGATTTCAAGGCTTGTGCTGGAGACAGGTCTAGAAGAAAGTCACGAAAACCTGGGATAACTGATTTGGGGATCCCAAAACCTATCGCACCAGCGCACATATTATACCGCAGAAACTCTGACTGTGTGATCCACGACGAGGTGCCAATCCACTGAAGCCGAGGCGATGGTGGTTTTGCCAATTCCTCCAAAAGAAACCTCATATCACCTATGCTAGCAAACGCTACTATTACCCGGGCCGTGGACCTGCGGATGACGTTTGCCACACTCTCTAGTTTACTGTGCGGTTGTGTTCTGTAGTAGGCCTCGGAGTACTCCACACAGATCCCCTCCTCATGCGCAGCCTTTAGAAAAGAAGCCATTCCATCATTCCCGTAGTCCGACTCACTGCGCACTGTCCCAATCCATGTCCAGCCAAAGAGTTTGACCATTCTCGCCAAGGCGGCCGCTTGGTGTTGGTCACTCGGTATGGTCCTAAAAAAGGCAGGAAACTGACTCTTATCGCCCAGACACGCGCAGCTTGATGAATGACTAACCTGCAGGAATAGAGAGGAGGCACTGTTATTTGTTACTTAGTAGCCTGATTCTTACTACCGAAGAATCTTGATACCTTACACATAAGGTTATGCCTTACATTAAACTATAGAGGCGTGGCACCATTTATAAGTAACTTTCCCAGAAGTATTAATGTCGCAGCTATGGTAAGAAAGCTGCAGTCTGTTGGATTCACCTGTGGTATTCCAAAAAGACCAAGCATTCTGGCCATGCTAATTGACGGAGTAGACGAAGAATCTCCCACGACAGCAGGTACAGTGGCAGATACAGATTTTGAACAGGATTCATTGAAAACGGGGTCCACGCCATTCGCAAACTGAACTGCACATTTGATTGCCATCTGCACGTCAGAGCACGAGTCGTGTATCTGGTACCCTAATGTGATGCCCGGCAGGAGAACCGTTTCGTTGTTGATCTCGCGGATGGCGAATTCCAAAGCACGGGCGAAGCGCAGCTGCCTGAAGTCCATGCTGTTTAGGGTAAGACAGACTTAAATTACAAACCATCACACAAAATAGCACCTGCTGTCTTTTATATAGCGGTTTCAAGTTACTAATACTAGAAGAAGCACATGACTACAAAAAAAACAACATAATTGTGTGTAATGATCATTTCTCTTTGTAATTGTAACAAAATGCCCTGCTCTCTGTTCTGTCCACTGCGTCCTCATAGACAGACCTCCCAGAACACTGTGGCTGTGGTGGTATAGTGGTGAAGGTGTTCTCTCCTGATTTGGTATAGTAATGAATGGTGAAAATCCCTCCGATCATAAAATCTCCATTCATAGAAAGGCCAGGCATCTGAGGCTCAGTCCACAACCTGCAGTTGTCTGGTTTTGCTTTACATCCTGCAGGGCTGAACACAGTCATCCACAGCACTGATACAAATGACACCAGACTTGAAGTGATCTGCATGGTGGGCTTGGTGCCTCCCAGCACTCTTAAGGTCTGGATGGCTGCTTTACACTGGTTTAAACAGCCACCTTGCAGTGATGATCTGGAAATGTGGGTGTGAACTATGCATATGAGGTGTGGTTTTGTATTCAGTTTTATGCAAAATGATTGGGGGGGTTGTGTGTGTCTCTAGTATCATCACTGGAAAGTGTCACTTAGTCCAGCTGGACAGTTTTATCACTATATGTATTTATTTTCATACTGTACTATAGAATATTGTATATATTGTATATACCAGTGAACTATGTTAGAATTATAACTCCTTTACATACATTATCCTCTCATTTTAGGGAACCAAACATAATTGGAAAAGAGGGTTTCCAAAGTTTCCTGACCATCTGTGTATTACTGCCACTTGCTTTACACAAAATAAAGTTACTAAAGCAATTTCAGTTGATTGTAGATGTGGTACTTGAGTCTAGAGTGTGTAGGTTCAAATAAATCTGTTCATTGTTCCAAACTCACTGGTGAGTTAAGAAGCAACAAACAACCTGATATTCAATGGAAGATATTTATCATACTGAGAGACAAGTATGGAGAAAAAAGTTTTTCTCCTGACCAAAACATGTCACATAATTGATGAAGCATGATAACATGGGCATGTATGCAGCAACACTGAGCCTGTTGTCTTTATTGATGATTGAACTGCAGGAAATTACCTCAGAGACTGAATTAATTATTATCTTTCCCTCTTTACTTTTCTTTACTCATCTAGAATAAACTGCAGAAATTACAGTATCCTATATGGTGGACACCAAAACTCTGGGTGGCTTTTTTTACCCTCTTACTAAGGACAATCCATTGGCCTTAATGGAATAATATATAACAACAGCATTCTAATCTATTCCAACTAACCTTCACTTAATTTGAATTGTGAACTTGGGATACACTAGGACAATCAAAAGATAGTAACTATGATTACTATTATGATTAGGCATAAACATTAGATCATTAGATGCTTAGTTTACTAGGTTTGTTAGACAAACACATAAAAATGTATCATTTTTGGTGTCCTTTTACCTGGTATATGCTGCTTGTTGTTTCAGGTTTCAGTAAAATAATGTAATATTTTGGTGCTAACCAGCAGAAAAGCAGGCTAAGACTGGAAGCTAAAATAGTGAATACTTTACACACACACTCACTGAGGTAACTGTAGCCCAGTACATCAGAAAGCCAAGTCTGAACTCATATTGCAGTCTATAAAGATCCTGAATTCCTGATATTGTGTGTTCCTGTAAGGGAACTGGGGAAATATATTTTATAAATAAAATATATTTTATTATATATTTAAACATTAACATATTTTATACATTTTATAAAAAGACAAAATAATATATTAATGAGGGTGAACTGATGAGATTGATGGGTTTCTGATTTTGAAAGATTATCTAAAACTTATTTAATGCATTTGATTGGTTATAGAAAGCATGTTAAGTTAATCAAGCTTGCTGACAGAAACATAAATCAGAGACTAAAGCTTTATGGCTGACATTGACTTACAGTGTACATGTAGGTCTAATTATAACTGGCTGCAGTTTATATAATGATCCTGCACCTTTAAGTTTTTTGCTATCTGAGTTAGGGTCTCAGAGAGCCTTTGAGGGTACTTTGCCCATGAGGTGTTTCTTGGTATTCTTCAATGGTCTAAAAACAATTATGAAACATTTTGGAGCAAAAATACAAATAATCAAACCAAAGCTTGAAGCCAGAATAGCAAATATCTCCACAGCTACAGTAAGTTTTCCAGGAGAGCTGACATAAGCTGGAATAAAGGTGATCCAAACCGCACAGAATATGAGCATGCTGAATGTGATGAATTTGGCTTCATTAAAGTTATCAGGTAACTTGCGAGCTAGAAAAGCCAAAATAAAACACAAAACAGCCAGGAGTCCTATATAACCCAGTACAGCCCAGAAACCTATGGATGAACCCAAATGACATTCAAGAATGATCTTGTCCTTGTAGTGCTTCAAATTTCTGAAAGGGTAAGGAGGAGATACTTTTAACCAAATCACACAAATGACAGCTTGTATGAGAGTGAAGGCAAGGACACTTAGTCTCTGCTGTGGAGGCCCAAACCATTTCATGACATTACTCCCTGGAAGTGTAGCCCTGAAGGCCATTAACACCACTATTGTTTTCCCCAGAACACAGGAGATGCAGAGGACGAAGGTGATCCCAAACGCTGTGTGACGCAGCATACAGGACCACTCAGAGGGCCGACCAATGAAAGTAAGTGAACAGAGGAAACATAGAGTCAAAGAGAAGAGCAGCAGGAAGCTCAGCTCTGAGTTGTTGGCTCGTACAATGGGAGATGCCCTGTGTTTGTAGAAGACAACAGTAACACACACAGCCATGAAGGCCCCAGTGATGGAAAACACCATCAGGATGATGGCAAGAGTGTCATTCCAGGAGAGGAACTCAACAAGCTTGGGGAGGCAGCTGTCTTGTTTGGCATTAGGCCAGAACTCAGGAGGGCAGTGCACACAGTCCAGAGAATCTAAGAAAAGCATTGTCAGATCCACATATCAGAAACAATCCTCTGGTAAGGCATCACATTGCAGAACACAGTAGAGTCCCACAAGGCAATCATCCAATCTGCCTCTAAAAAGTGTATCACTGACTATAATTTTATTGTTGGAGCGACTCAGGCCATGTTGTGTTTTTTGTCTAGGATCCTCTCAAAACCACCATGTCATTTTAAAAGGTTGTATCGCTACTGTTAACCTCATCTTAGTGACTATAGTTTCACTATTAGAGCCACCCAGACTATGTTGGGTTTTCTTTTGTCTTGGATCCTGTCAGTTTTGTGGCAACTTACTCATTGGGTGTGTAAAACTGATTTTCCATGAATCTTCGTTCTGTGATATTTTTTTTTTCCAAACAGTTTTACAAAAATGCATTTAAATATAAGCAAATATTTCAATAACATTTACTCTTGATGAATTTGAACTTGGAATACCCTGCTGTATTACTAATGTCATTATAACACTGCTGCTTCTATAAATTAATTCAATACAGAATGTAGCTGTGTCAAAGGACATATTCTGCTGTCCACTGAGCATTGACAGATCTTTATTCTGTAAACTGAGAATCAAGGCAGGAGACAAAACTAGAAAAACCTTCATTCCACATTATGCTCTGTAATACACAACCTGTCTTGTTACTGATCTCGCCCTCTGCACATGGTATACAGTCATAGCAACAGACAGGCCTTCCCTTCTGCACAGCTTTCCTGGTTCCTGGAGGACAGCTCTCACTGCACAAAGACACTGGCACCTGAGAAAGACATTAGAGAATGACACAAATGCAAATCCTTTGCGGGTATTTAGACCCAGGCTTGAGTGCCATAGAATGGTATTTTGTGCTTTTCCTTCACTAACATGAATCAGAAATTAAATGAATCAAAAATGCTTTGTACTAAGTACATTGTGTGTTATATTGTACCTCTGTCTGTCCTCCCACCCAGTTGATAGCACTGCTTATTCTGAACTCCTGTCCTTTTGGTTTGGATGAGTCATAGTAGCCCACTGGCACCAAGTCTAAAGTGCCATCTTTCATAAACTGCCAGTTTATGAGCTCATAGACAGCCACTGGATCTCCATTGGAATCAAAGTTGACCTGATAACCATTCTTTGTGGTGAAGTTCACTCTCTTGAGCTGATCAAGTATCTGGAGTAATAGATACAACTTAATGAAAAGTCGTGACACTGGATAAGCTCCTCTTTACATACAACCCATCTTTACATACAACACTAAACATACAGCTCTGTTATTCATGAATATACATCAATATTTCATTTCATATATGCATCTAATACATAAAACAGCGATTCTAAGGCAAACTGAGGTTTTTAAATGAAGCAGTTATGTACCTGCCACGGTGCAAATTCAGAGGTCTTGTCGCACTGCGTGTCATTACAAACAATACCATGTATAGCATGCGCTATGGCATATGTAGCTTTGTACACCAGGTTAGAGAAGCGCAGCTGAGACGTGTCTGTGTATGGGTTCTGGAGCGTGCGGATGTCCTCACTGCCATCACATTCCCGAGCGCCTGCGGCTCTCCCTTTTAGGCTACAGCTGAACGAGCTCTCCCAAAATTCCTTTAGAATGGGTGATTTCAAGGCTTGTGCTGGAGACAGGTCTAGAAGAAAGTCACGAAAACCTGGGATAACTGATTTGGGGATCCCAAAACCTATCGCACCAGCGCACATATTATACCGCAGAAACTCTGACTGTGTGATCCACGACGAGGTGCCAATCCACTGAAGCCGAGGCGATGGTGGTTTTGCCAATTCCTCCAAAAGAAACCTCATATCACCTATGCTAGCAAACGCTACTATTACCCGGGCCGTGGACCTGCGGATGACGTTTGCCACACTCTCTAGTTTACTGTGCGGTTGTGTTCTGTAGTAGGCCTCGGAGTACTCCACACAGATCCCCTCCTCATGCGCAGCCTTTAGAAAAGAAGCCATTCCATCATTCCCGTAGTCCGACTCACTGCGCACTGTCCCAATCCATGTCCAGCCAAAGAGTTTGACCATTCTCGCCAAGGCGGCCGCTTGGTGTTGGTCACTCGGTATGGTCCTAAAAAAGGCAGGAAACTGACTCTTATCGCCCAGACACGCGCAGCTTGATGAATGACTAACCTGCAGGAATAGAGAGGAGGCACTGTTATTTGTTACTTAGTAGCCTGATTCTTACTACCGAAGAATCTTGATACCTTACACATAAGGTTATGCCTTACATTAAACTATAGAGGCGTGGCACCATTTATAAGTAACTTTCCCAGAAGTATTAATGTCGCAGCTATGGTAAGAAAGCTGCAGTCTGTTGGATTCACCTGTGGTATTCCAAAAAGACCAAGCATTCTGGCCATGCTAATTGACGGAGTAGACGAAGAATCTCCCACGACAGCAGGTACAGTGGCAGATACAGATTTTGAACAGGATTCATTGAAAACGGGGTCCACGCCATTCGCAAACTGAACTGCACATTTGATTGCCATCTGCACGTCAGAGCACGAGTCGTGTATCTGGTACCCTAATGTGATGCCCGGCAGGAGAACCGTTTCGTTGTTGATCTCGCGGATGGCGAATTCCAAAGCACGGGCGAAGCGCAGCTGCCTGAAGTCCATGCTGTTTAGGGTAAGACAGACTTAAATTACAAACCATCACACAAAATAGCACCTGCTGTCTTTTATATAGCGGTTTCAAGTTACTAATACTAGAAGAAGCACATGACTACAAAAAAAACAACATAATTGTGTGTAATGATCATTTCTCTTTGTAATTGTAACAAAATGCCCTGCTCTCTGTTCTGTCCACTGCGTCCTCATAGACAGACCTCCCAGAACACTGTGGCTGTGGTGGTATAGTGGTGAAGGTGTTCTCTCCTGATTTGGTATAGTAATGAATGGTGAAAATCCCTCCGATCATAAAATCTCCATTCATAGAAAGGCCAGGCATCTGAGGCTCAGTCCACAACCTGCAGTTGTCTGGTTTTGCTTTACATCCTGCAGGGCTGAACACAGTCATCCACAGCACTGATACAAATGACACCAGACTTGAAGTGATCTGCATGGTGGGCTTGGTGCCTCCCAGCACTCTTAAGGTCTGGATGGCTGCTTTACACTGGTTTAAACAGCCACCTTGCAGTGATGATCTGGAAATGTGGGTGTGAACTATGCATATGAGGTGTGGTTTTGTATTCAGTTTTATGCAAAATGATTGGGGGGGTTGTGTGTGTCTCTAGTATCATCACTGGAAAGTGTCACTTAGTCCAGCTGGACAGTTTTATCACTATATGTATTTATTTTCATACTGTACTATAGAATATTGTATATATTGTATATACCAGTGAACTATGTTAGAATTATAACTCCTTTACATACATTATCCTCTCATTTTAGGGAACCAAACATAATTGGAAAAGAGGGTTTCCAAAGTTTCCTGACCATCTGTGTATTACTGCCACTTGCTTTACACAAAATAAAGTTACTAAAGCAATTTCAGTTGATTGTAGATGTGGTACTTGAGTCTAGAGTGTGTAGGTTCAAATAAATCTGTTCATTGTTCCAAACTCACTGGTGAGTTAAGAAGCAACAAACAACCTGATATTCAATGGAAGATATTTATCATACTGAGAGACAAGTATGGAGAAAAAAGTTTTTC
Organism: Electrophorus electricus; assembly: GCF_041902795.1. Classification (NCBI taxonomy): domain Eukaryota; kingdom Metazoa; phylum Chordata; class Actinopteri; order Gymnotiformes; family Gymnotidae; genus Electrophorus; species Electrophorus electricus. The sequence continues at coordinate 25,660,692 of NC_137502.1, forward strand.
TCCTGACCAAAACATGTCACATAATTGATGAAGCATGATAACATGGGCATGTATGCAGCAACACTGAGCCTGTTGTCTTTATTGATGATTGAACTGCAGGAAATTACCTCAGAGACTGAATTAATTATTATCTTTCCCTCTTTACTTTTCTTTACTCATCTAGAATAAACTGCAGAAATTACAGTATCCTATATGGTGGACACCAAAACTCTGGGTGGCTTTTTTTACCCTCTTACTAAGGACAATCCATTGGCCTTAATGGAATAATATATAACAACAGCATTCTAATCTATTCCAACTAACCTTCACTTAATTTGAATTGTGAACTTGGGATACACTAGGACAATCAAAAGATAGTAACTATGATTACTATTATGATTAGGCATAAACATTAGATCATTAGATGCTTAGTTTACTAGGTTTGTTAGACAAACACATAAAAATGTATCATTTTTGGTGTCCTTTTACCTGGTATATGCTGCTTGTTGTTTCAGGTTTCAGTAAAATAATGTAATATTTTGGTGCTAACCAGCAGAAAAGCAGGCTAAGACTGGAAGCTAAAATAGTGAATACTTTACACACACACTCACTGAGGTAACTGTAGCCCAGTACATCAGAAAGCCAAGTCTGAACTCATATTGCAGTCTATAAAGATCCTGAATTCCTGATATTGTGTGTTCCTGTAAGGGAACTGGGGAAATATATTTTATAAATAAAATATATTTTATTATATATTTAAACATTAACATATTTTATACATTTTATAAAAAGACAAAATAATATATTAATGAGGGTGAACTGATGAGATTGATGGGTTTCTGATTTTGAAAGATTATCTAAAACTTATTTAATGCATTTGATTGGTTATAGAAAGCATGTTAAGTTAATCAAGCTTGCTGACAGAAACATAAATCAGAGACTAAAGCTTTATGGCTGACATTGACTTACAGTGTACATGTAGGTCTAATTATAACTGGCTGCAGTTTATATAATGATCCTGCACCTTTAAGTTTTTTGCTATCTGAGTTAGGGTCTCAGAGAGCCTTTGAGGGTACTTTGCCCATGAGGTGTTTCTTGGTATTCTTCAATGGTCTAAAAACAATTATGAAACATTTTGGAGCAAAAATACAAATAATCAAACCAAAGCTTGAAGCCAGAATAGCAAATATCTCCACAGCTACAGTAAGTTTTCCAGGAGAGCTGACATAAGCTGGAATAAAGGTGATCCAAACCGCACAGAATATGAGCATGCTGAATGTGATGAATTTGGCTTCATTAAAGTTATCAGGTAACTTGCGAGCTAGAAAAGCCAAAATAAAACACAAAACAGCCAGGAGTCCTATATAACCCAGTACAGCCCAGAAACCTATGGATGAACCCAAATGACATTCAAGAATGATCTTGTCCTTGTAGTGCTTCAAATTTCTGAAAGGGTAAGGAGGAGATACTTTTAACCAAATCACACAAATGACAGCTTGTATGAGAGTGAAGGCAAGGACACTTAGTCTCTGCTGTGGAGGCCCAAACCATTTCATGACATTACTCCCTGGAATTGTAGCCCTGAAGGCCATTAACACCACTATTGTTTTCCCCAGAACACAGGAGATGCAGAGGACGAAGGTGATCCCAAACGCTGTGTGACGCAGCATACAGGACCACTCAGAGGGCCGACCAATGAAAGTAAGTGAACAGAGGAAACATAGAGTCAAAGAGAAGAGCAGCAGGAAGCTCAGCTCTGAGTTGTTGGCTCGTACAATGGGAGATGCCCTGTGTTTGTAGAAGACAACAGTAACACACACAGCCATGAAGGCCCCAGTGATGGAAAACACCATCAGGATGATGGCAAGAGTGTCATTCCAGGAGAGGAACTCAACAAGCTTGGGGAGGCAGCTGTCTTGTTTGGCATTAGGCCAGAACTCAGGAGGGCAGTGCACACAGTCCAGAGAATCTAAGAAAAGCATTGTCAGATCCACATATCAGAAACAATCCTCTGGTAAGGCATCACATTGCAGAACACAGTAGAGTCCCACAAGGCAATCATCCAATCTGCCTCTAAAAAGTGTATCACTGACTATAATTTTATTGTTGGAGCGACTCAGGCCATGTTGTGTTTTTTGTCTAGGATCCTCTCAAAACCACCATGTCATTTTAAAAGGTTGTATCGCTACTGTTAACCTCATCTTAGTGACTATAGTTTCACTATTAGAGCCACCCAGACTATGTTGGGTTTTCTTTTGTCTTGGATCCTGTCAGTTTTGTGGCAACTTACTCATTGGGTGTGTAAAACTGATTTTCCATGAATCTTCGTTCTGTGATATTTTTTTTTTCCAAACAGTTTTACAAAAATGCATTTAAATATAAGCAAATATTTCAATAACATTTACTCTTGATGAATTTGAACTTGGAATACCCTGCTGTATTACTAATGTCATTATAACACTGCTGCTTCTATAAATTAATTCAATACAGAATGTAGCTGTGTCAAAGGACATATTCTGCTGTCCACTGAGCATTGACAGATCTTTATTCTGTAAACTGAGAATCAAGGCAGGAGACAAAACTAGAAAAACCTTCATTCCACATTATGCTCTGTAATACACAACCTGTCTTGTTACTGATCTCGCCCTCTGCACATGGTATACAGTCATAGCAACAGACAGGCCTTCCCTTCTGCACAGCTTTCCTGGTTCCTGGAGGACAGCTCTCACTGCACACAGACACTGGCACCTGAGAAAGACATTAGAGAATGACACAAATACAAATCCTTTGCGGGTATTTAGACCCAGGCTTGAGTGCCATAGAATGGTATTTTGTGCTTTTCCTTCACTAACATGAATCAGAAATTAAATGAATCAAAAATGCTTTGTACTAAGTACATTGTGTGTTATATTGTACCTCTGTCTGTCCTCCCACCCAGTTGATAGCACTGCTTATTCTGAACTCCTGTCCTTTTGGTTTGGATGAGTCATAGTAGCCCACTGGCACCAAGTCTAAAGTGCCATCTTTCATAAACTGCCAGTTTATGAGCTCATAGACAGCCACTGGATCTCCATTGGAATCAAAGTTGACCTGATAACCATTCTTTGTGGTGAAGTTCACTCTCTTGAGCTGATCAAGTATCTGGAGTAATAGATACAACTTAATGAAAAGTCGTGACACTGGATAAGCTCCTCTTTACATACAACCCATCTTTACATACAACACTAAACATACAGCTCTGTTATTCATGAATATACATCAATATTTCATTTCATATATGCATCTAATACATAAAACAGCGATTCTAAGGCAAACTGAGGTTTTTAAATGAAGCAGTTATGTACCTGCCACGGTGCAAATTCAGAGGTCTTGTCGCACTGCGTGTCATTACAAACAATACCATGTATAGCATGCGCTATGGCATATGTAGCTTTGTACACCAGGTTAGAGAAGCGCAGCTGAGACGTGTCTGTGTATGGGTTCTGGAGCGTGCGGATGTCCTCACTGCCATCACATTCCCGAGCGCCTGCGGCTCTCCCTTTTAGGCTACAGCTGAACGAGCTCTCCCAAAATTCCTTTAGAATGGGTGATTTCAAGGCTTGTGCTGGAGAGAGGTCTAGAAGAAAGTCACGAAAACCTGGGATAACTGATTTGGGGATCCCAAAACCTATCGCACCAGCGCACATATTATACCGCAGAAACTCTGACTGTGTGATCCACGACGAGGTGCCAATCCACTGAAGCCGAGGCGATGGTGGTTTTGCCAATTCCTCCAAAAGAAACCTCATATCACCTATGCTAGCAAACGCTACTATTACCCGGGCCGTGGACCTGCGGATGACGTTTGCCACACTCTCTAGTTTACTGTGCGGTTGTGTTCTGTAGTAGGCCTCGGAGTACTCCACACAGATCCCCTCCTCATGCGCAGCCTTTAGAAAAGAAGCCATTCCATCATTCCCGTAGTCCGACTCACTGCGCACTGTCCCAATCCATGTCCAGCCAAAGAGTTTGACCATTCTCGCCAAGGCGGCCGCTTGGTGTTGGTCACTCGGTATGGTCCTAAAAAAGGCAGGAAACTGACTCTTATCGCCCAGACACGCGCAGCTTGATGAATGACTAACCTGCAGGAATAGAGAGGAGGCACTGTTATTTGTTACTTAGTAGCCTGATTCTTACTACCGAAGAATCTTGATACCTTACACATAAGGTTATGCCTTACATTAAACTATAGAGGCGTGGCACCATTTATAAGTAACTTTCCCAGAAGTATTAATGTCGCAGCTATGGTAAGAAAGCTGCAGTCTGTTGGATTCACCTGTGGTATTCCAAAAAGACCAAGCATTCTGGCCATGCTAATTGACGGAGTAGACGAAGAATCTCCCACGACAGCAGGTACAGTGGCAGATACAGATTTTGAACAGGATTCATTGAAAACGGGGTCCACGCCATTCGCAAACTGAACTGCACATTTGATTGCCATCTGCACGTCAGAGCACGAGTCGTGTATCTGGTACCCTAATGTGATGCCCGGCAGGAGAACCGTTTCGTTGTTGATCTCGCGGATGGCGAATTCCAAAGCACGGGCGAAGCGCAGCTGCCTGAAGTCCATGCTGTTTAGGGTAAGACAGACTTAAATTACAAACCATCACACAAAATAGCACCTGCTGTCTTTTATATAGCGGTTTCAAGTTACTAATACTAGAAGAAGCACATGACTACAAAAAAAACAACATAATTGTGTGTAATGATCATTTCTCTTTGTAATTGTAACAAAATGCCCTGCTCTCTGTTCTGTCCACTGCGTCCTCATAGACAGACCTCCCAGAACACTGTGGCTGTGGTGGTATAGTGGTGAAGGTGTTCTCTCCTGATTTGGTATAGTAATGAATGGTGAAAATCCCTCCGATCATAAAATCTCCATTCATAGAAAGGCCAGGCATCTGAGGCTCAGTCCACAACCTGCAGTTGTCTGGTTTTGCTTTACATCCTGCAGGGCTGAACACAGTCATCCACAGCACTGATACAAATGACACCAGACTTGAAGTGATCTGCATGGTGGGCTTGGTGCCTCCCAGCACTCTTAAGGTCTGGATGGCTGCTTTACACTGGTTTAAACAGCCACCTTGCAGTGATGATCTGGAAATGTGGGTGTGAACTATGCATATGAGGTGTGGTTTTGTATTCAGTTTTATGCAAAATGATTGGGGGGGTTGTGTGTGTCTCTAGTATCATCACTGGAAAGTGTCACTTAGTCCAGCTGGACAGTTTTATCACTATATGTATTTATTTTCATACTGTACTATAGAATATTGTATATATTGTATATACCAGTGAACTATGTTAGAATTATAACTCCTTTACATACATTATCCTCTCATTTTAGGGAACCAAACATAATTGGAAAAGAGGGTTTCCAAAGTTTCCTGACCATCTGTGTATTACTGCCACTTGCTTTACACAAAATAAAGTTACTAAAGCAATTTCAGTTGATTGTAGATGTGGTACTTGAGTCTAGAGTGTGTAGGTTCAAATAAATCTGTTCATTGTTCCAAACTCACTGGTGAGTTAAGAAGCAACAAACAACCTGATATTCAATGGAAGATATTTATCATACTGAGAGACAAGTATGGAGAAAAAAGTTTTTCTCCTGACCAAAACATGTCACATAATTGATGAAGCATGATAACATGGGCATGTATGCAGCAACACTGAGCCTGTTGTCTTTATTGATGATTGAACTGCAGGAAATTACCTCAGAGACTGAATTAATTATTATCTTTCCCTCTTTACTTTTCTTTACTCATCTAGAATAAACTGCAGAAATTACAGTATCCTATATGGTGGACACCAAAACTCTGGGTGGCTTTTTTTACCCTCTTACTAAGGACAATCCATTGGCCTTAATGGAATAATATATAACAACAGCATTCTAATCTATTCCAACTAACCTTCACTTAATTTGAATTGTGAACTTGGGATACACTAGGACAATCAAAAGATAGTAACTATGATTACTATTATGATTAGGCATAAACATTAGATCATTAGATGCTTAGTTTACTAGGTTTGTTAGACAAACACATAAAAATGTATCATTTTTGGTGTCCTTTTACCTGGTATATGCTGCTTGTTGTTTCAGGTTTCAGTAAAATAATGTAATATTTTGGTGCTAACCAGCAGAAAAGCAGGCTAAGACTGGAAGCTAAAATAGTGAATACTTTACACACACACTCACTGAGGTAACTGTAGCCCAGTACATCAGAAAGCCAAGTCTGAACTCATATTGCAGTCTATAAAGATCCTGAATTCCTGATATTGTGTGTTCCTGTAAGGGAACTGGGGAAATATATTTTATAAATAAAATATATTTTATTATATATTTAAACATTAACATATTTTATACATTTTATAAAAAGACAAAATAATATATTAATGAGGGTGAACTGAGGAGATTGATGGGTTTCTGATTTTGAAAGATTATCTAAAACTTATTTAATGCATTTGATTGGTTATAGAAAGCATGTTAAGTTAATCAAGCTTGCTGACAGAAACATAAATCAGAGACTAAAGCTTTATGGCTGACATTGACTTACAGTGTACATGTAGGTCTAATTATAACTGGCTGCAGTTTATATAATGATCCTGCACCTTTAAGTTTTTTGCTATCTGAGTTAGGGTCTCAGAGAGCCTTTGAGGGTACTTTGCCCATGAGGTGTTTCTTGGTATTCTTCAATGGTCTAAAAACAATTATGAAACATTTTGGAGCAAAAATACAAATAATCAAACCAAAGCTTGAAGCCAGAATAGCAAATATCTCCACAGCTACAGTAAGTTTTCCAGGAGAGCTGACATAAGCTGGAATAAAGGTGATCCAAACCGCACAGAATATGAGCATGCTGAATGTGATGAATTTGGCTTCATTAAAGTTATCAGGTAACTTGCGAGCTAGAAAAGCCAAAATAAAACACAAAACAGCCAGGAGTCCTATATAACCCAGTACAGCCCAGAAACCTATGGATGAACCCAAATGACATTCAAGAATGATCTTGTCCTTGTAGTGCTTCAAATTTCTGAAAGGGTAAGGAGGAGATACTTTTAACCAAATCACACAAATGACAGCTTGTATGAGAGTGAAGGCAAGGACACTTAGTCTCTGCTGTGGAGGCCCAAACCATTTCATGACATTACTGCCTGGAATTGTAGCCCTGAAGGCCATTAACACCACTATTGTTTTCCCCAGAACACAGGAGATGCAGAGGACGAAGGTGATGCCAAACGCTGTGTGGCGCAGCATACAGGACCACTCAGAGGGCTGACCAATAAAAGTAAGTGAACAGAGGAAACATAAAGTCAGAGAGAAGAGCAGCAGGAAGCTCAGCTCTGAGTTGTTAGCTCGGACAATGGGAGATGCCCTGTGTTTGTAGAAGACAACAGTAACACACACAGCCATGAAGGCTCCAGTGATGGAGAACACCGTCAGTATAATGCCCAAACTGTCATGCCAGGACAGGAACTCAACAGGTTTGGGGAGGCAGATGTCTTGTTTGGCATTAGGCCAGAACTCAGGAAGGCAGCATGTGCATTCCAGAGAATCTAAGACATTAGAAAAGCAATATCAGATACACATGTAAAAAAAAATACTCTCATAAACCTACACATTGCAGAACACAGTAGAGTCCCATAAAGGAAATACTGCAGTTTGTATATAGAAATTCAATACAGTAAGCTGCTGTGTCTAATGCATATTGCATTGAGCACTGACATATCTTTATTCTGTAATCTGGCAACCAGGGAAAAGGTCAAGGCTCTTAAAACCTTCACTCTACAATTTACTCTGTGATACACAACCTGTATTGTTGCTGATCTCTCCCTCTGCACATGGTATACAGTCAAAGCAACAGACAGGCCTTCCCTTCTGCACAGCCTTCCTGGTGCCTGGAGGACAGCTCTCACTGCACACAGACACTGGAACCTGGGAAAGGCATTAGAGAACAACACAAATACAAATATTTTAGTATACAACCATCAGTCTTTAAGGACCCTGTACTGCAGTTTAGTGTTTTCTATACTATAACATTTGAGTACAGGGTGTGTTATACTGTACCTCTGTCTGTCCTCCCACCCAGCTGATAGTACTGCTTATTATGAGCTCCTGTCCTCTTGGTTTGGATGAGTCATAGTAGCCCACTGGCACAAAGTCTAAACTGCCATTTTTCTTAAACTGCAAGTTTATGAGCTCATAGACAGCTGCAGGGTCTCCATTGGAATCAAAGTTGACCTGATAACCATTCTTTGTGGTGAAGTTCACTCTCTTGAGCTGGTTGAGAATCTAAAGAAGCAAATACCACATCATGAAAAATCATGGCACTGGGAGAATTCCTTTCTAAAAGATAAAAACAACTTACTTGTATTCCAATATTAATACCTTATTACATTAATAAAATGCTTTATCTTTAGTGAAGTATTTGAGGTATGAGGGATAAATAATCTCAATGATCATAGTGTAATTCTTAGATTAAGCTGTTTAAAATGATCTAAATACCTGCCATGGTGCGAATGTATGAGTTTTGTCGCATTGCACATCATTACAGATAACTCCGTGTATAGCATGCGCTATGGCATATGTAGCTTTATACACCATGTTAGTGATGCGCAGCTGAGACGTGTCTGTGTATGGGTTCTGTAGCGCGTGGATGTCTTCACTACCGTCACATTGCCGCAGGAACTCTGAGGAGCCTGTCCGGCCTTTTAGGCTACAGCTGAACGAACTCTCCCAAAATTCCGTTAATATGGGTGATTTCATGGCTTGACTTGGAGAGAGGTTTAGTAGAAACTCACGAAAACCTGGAATTTCTGACCGGGGGACTCCAAAACCTAAAGCGCCAGCGCATATGTTAAACTGCAGAAAGTATGGATGTATGATCCACGCCTCGCTGGCTATCCACTGAAGTGGAGGCAGTGGCTGTCGTACCAGTTCTTCCACGAGAAACTTCATGTCCCCTGAGGCTAGAAACGCTACGATTACTCGGGCCGTGGATCTGCGGATGACGTTTGCCACTCTTTCTAGTTTACTGCGCGGTTGTGTCCTTAAGTAGGCCTCGGAGTACTCCACACAGATCCCCTCCTGTTGTGCAGCCTTTAGGAACGATGCCATTCCATAGTTTCCATAGTCTGTATTGCTGTGTATCGCCCCAATCCATGTCCAGCCGAAATACTTCACCATTTTTGCCAGTACGGCTGCTTGGTGGTGGTCACTAGGTACAGTTCTACAGAAGGAAGGAAACTGACGCTTATCGCTCAAACACGCGCAGGTTGACGCATGACTCACCTGCAATTCGGTCAGTGTTGGAAAAAAGAAAGAACTGTCACTTGAGTGTGCTGATTTAGTGATAGCGTTGAACATCTAAAAAGCATTTCTCTACACGTCTTATATTAGAGTATTGGTCTGTAGAATTATTTTTTTAAAAGATTGTTACCCAACTATTCCTCTCTAAACAAATAACAAAATTTCAAAAAACGATTAGGTAGCCTACTAATGATGTTCACCTGTGGTATTCCAAAAAGACCGAGAGTTCTGGCCATGCCAATTGATGGAGTTGAAGAAGACTCTCCTACGACAGCAGGTACAGCGGCAGATGCAGATTTTAAATATGTGCCAGTGTCATTGAAAACAGGGTCCAAGCCATTTGCAAACTGAAATGCAACTTTGATTGACACTGGCACCGCAGAGCACGAGTCGTATATCTGGTAGCCTAACGTGATGCCCGGCAGGAGATCAGTTCTGTTGTTGATCTCATGGATGGTAAATTCCAAGGCCCTGGCTAAGTGTAGCTCCCTGAATTCCATGCTGTTTGGAAACAATAACACAGACAAAAATCTGAAAAGGGTAGGCAAAATAACAGATCATGATGTGTTTTACTTAGAAAGTTCTTTTGTCACAAACACAATAAGTTAGACATGACTAGAAAAAGTGATAGCTTAACAATTTGACTACAGTTATTATTTCTTTATTTTTAATTCTAACATAATGCCTTGCTCTCTGTATTGTCCACTCCTCCTTCACAGACAGACCTCCCAGCACACTGTGGCTGTGGTGGCATCATGGTGTACGTGTTCTGCTCTGATCTCGTATAGTAATGAATGGAGAAAATCCCTCCAATTACAAAATCTCCATTCTTGGACAAAATAGGTATCTGAGGCGAAGCCCACAGCCTGCAGCTGACTGGGTTTGCGTTACATCCTGCAGGGCTGAACACAGTCATCCACAGCACTGATACAAATGACACCAGACTTGAAGTGATCTGCATGGTGGACTTGGTGCCTCCCAGCACTCTGAAGGTCTGGATGGCTGCTTTACACTGGTTTAAATAGCAGCCTTGCAGTGATGACATGTCAATAAATGTGGGTGTGAATTGTGTGCCTGAGGTGTGGTTTTGCATTAAGTTTTTTGCATAATGATTAGGGGTTTTTTTTGTGTGTGTCTCCAGTATTGTCACTGGAAAGTGTCACTTAGTCCAGCTGGACACTTTTATTATTTTATTTCATTATTTATTTTGGTACTGTACTACAGAATATTTTATATGCCAGTGAAGTATGTTGGAATTATAACACCTTTACATACATTATCCTCTCATTTTAGGGAACTAAACATAATTGAAAAAAAGGGTTTCCAAAGTTTCCTGACCATCTGTGTATTACTGCCACTTACTTTACACAAAATAAAGTTAATAAAGTAATTTGAGTTGAGTGTAGATATGGTACTTGAGTCTAGAGTGTGTAGGTTCAAATAAATCTGTTCATTGTTCCAAACTCACTGGTGAGTTCATCAGCAGCAAACAACCTGATATTCAATGGAAGACATTTATCATACTGAGAGACAAGTATGGAGACAAAAGTTTTTCTCCTGACCAAAACATGTCACATAATTGATGAAGCATGATAACATGGGCATGTATGCAGCAACACTGAGCCTGTGGCCTTTATTGATGATTGAACTGCAGGAAATTACCTTAGAGACTGAATTAATTATTATATTTTCCTCTTTACTTTTCTTTACTCATCTAGAATAAACTGCAGAAATTACAGTATCCTATATGGTGGACACCAAAACTCTGGGTGGCTTTTTTTACTCTTTTACTAAGAACAATCCATTGGCCTTAATGGTATAATGTATAACAAAAGCATTCTAATCTATTCCAAGAAACCTTCACTTAATTTGAAATGTGAACTTGGGCTACAAGCTGTATCACTGGAAACATCTACCTAAAATTAATAAAAAGATAATGATGCTAGTTGTGTCCAGCAACTGTTTATTACTCAGTAAATAATAAAGTAAGCAAAAAATAGTATATGAAAATTATTCAGGCCTGCCAATTGTGTATGCAAATGTGTTCAACAAATTCATTGACTAGGAAATTCAATAGAGGAAATAAAGTAGTGATGTGAACTATATGTGTAGGTACACTATATTACAAAAAGTATGTGGACACATGACCATCACAACTATGTGACCTTGCTAGATATCCCATTCTGATATGATGATGTGACTGCAGACAGCACAAGTGGGAAGTATTGTGAAGCATGCAGAGTCATCTTAACTGCTCAGATCCAGCCAAATGCCTCAAAACATAGTAGAGGACAATGGGATAATCGAAAGACAGTAACTACGGTTTATGTTTAGGCATATAGGCATAAACATTAGATCATTAGATGCATAGTTTACTGGGGTTTTTTTAGACAAACAAACATATGAAAATGTATAATTTTTGATGTTTCTTTGCCTGGTATATGCTGTTCGGTGTTTCAGGTTTCAGTAAAATAATGTAATATTTTGGTGCTAACAAGCACAAAAGCAGGCTAAAACTAGAAGCTAAAACTGTGAATACTTTACACACACACACCAGTTTGTCACTGTAACCCAGTACACCAAAAAGCCAAGTCTGAACTCACACTGCAGTCTACAAAGATCTTAAATTCCGGACACAGTGTGTTCCTGCAAGGGAACTGGGGCATATATTTTAGAAATAAATTTCATTATATATTTAAATATTATATTTTCTGTATTTTATAAAATGGCAAAAATGAATAATCTGAATGGGAGTGCAATGATGAGATTAATGGGTTGATAATTTAGAACAATTATTTAAAACTTCTTTAATGCACTTGATCGGTTATAGAAAGCATGTTAAGTTCATCAAGCTTGCTGACACAAACATAGATCAGAGACTAAAGCTTTATGGCTGACACTGATTTACAGTGTACATCTAGGTCCAAGTATAACTGGCTGCAGTTAATATAATGATACTGCACCTTGAAGTTACATTTTCTATCTGAGTTAGGGTCTCAGAGAGATTTTGAGGGTACTTTACCCATAAGGTGTTTCTTGGTATTCTTTGTTGGTCTAAAAACAATTATGAAACATTTTGGAGCAAAAATACAAATAATCAAACCAAAGCTTGAAGCCAGAATAGCAAATATTTCCACAGCTACAGTGAATTTTCCAGGAGAGCTTAAATAAGATGGAATAAAGGTGATCCAAACCGCACAGAATATGAGCATGCTGAATGTGATGAATTTGGCTTCATTAAAGTTATCAGGTAACTTGCGAGCTAGAAAAGCCAAAATAAAACACAAAACAGCCAGGAGTCCTATATAACCTAGTACAACCCAGAAACCTATGCCTGATCCCAAATTGCATTCAAGAATGATCTTGTCCTTGTAGTGCTTTAAATTTTTGAAAGGGAAAGGAGGAGATACTTTTAACCAAATCACACAAATGACAGCTTGTATGAGAGTGAAGGCAAGAACACTTAGTCTCTGCTGTGGAGGCCCAAACCATTTCATGACATTACTGCCTGGAAGTGTAGCCCTGAAGGCCATTAACACCACTATTGTTTTCCCCAGAACACAGGAGATGCAGAGGACGAAGGTGATCCCAAACACTGTGTGACGCAGCATACAGGACCACTCGGAGGGCTGACCAATGAAAGTAAGTGAACAGAGGAAACACAGAGTCAGAGAGAAGAGCAGCAGGAAGCTCAGCTCTGAGTTGTTGGCTCGGACGATGGGAGATGTCCTGTGTTTGTAGAAGACAGCTCCTACAGACACAGACATGAAGGCTCCAGTGGTGGAGAACACTGTCAGGATAATGCCCAAACTGTCATCCCAGGACAGGAACTCAACAGGCTTGGGAAGGCAGTTGTCTTGTTTGGCATTGGGCCAGAATTCAGGAAGGCAGCGCATACAACCCAAAGAATCTAAGAAATTAGATAAACATAAGACCCTTAGAACACAGAATTCTTTAACAAGACATCACTTCATAGAACACATACAACTCATCACAAGTGACTCATCCAGCGTATCTGATTGCAATTTCATTATTGGATCCATCCAGACTATGTTGGATTTCCTTTTGACTTGGCTCCTCTAAAAACCTCTGTCATTTTAGAGTTTTATTGGCATTGTTCCTGTCATCTTGATCAGTAGGCATCTGCAAGTGAATTTCTGCAAATGTGCTTTCTATGGTGTTTTTTGTTTTGTTTTGTTTTTAAGCAAAAACAAAATACCACTGAGCTGAAGTAAATTGGCATGAAAGTTTTGTAGTTCAGGATTTAGTGTTTTCACATTTTTTAAGATCTTGGTGACTTAGCTTTAGATGCTGTATTCATAAAGTATTACAGGAGCTAGTATGCTGTTTCTATATACAAAATAAATGCAGAATGAAAAGCAACAGAATATCTAAATATCTGAAAAAGTCCTGTCTTAAGGATTCACATTGCAGAAAACAGTAGAGTCCTATAAAGGAATTGTCCGACAAGGTTATGACTGCCTCCAAAATGTGCATATCTGACTATAATTTCACTGTTGGAGCAACACAAATTATATACACAAATGTTTAAATAACATGTTGTTTTCTTGGTGATTTTAAGCTTGAAATATTCTACTGTAATACAAATGTCACTAAAATACTGCTGTTTCTATATATAAATCCAATACAGAAATACAGAATGCTGTTGTCTAAGATTGTTTTCTGCCCTGCAATGAGCAATGACATATCTCTATTCTGTATTCAGGGAAAAGGACCAGGCTCGTAAAACCTTCACTCTACAATTTACTCTGTGATAGACAACCTGTTTTGTTACTGATCTCTCCCTCTGCACATGGTATACAGTCATAGCAGCAGACAGGCCTTCCCTTCTGCACAGCCTTCCTGGTGCCTGGAGGACAGCTCTCACTGCACACAGACACTGGCACCTGGAAAAGACATTGGAAAATGACACAAATACAAATGTTTTAGTTTGCAACAACCAGTCTTTAAGGACCCTGTACTGCAGTTTAGCGTTTTCCCTACTGTAAAATTTGAGAACAGGGTGTGTTATACTGTACCTCTGTCTGTCCTCCCACCCAGCTGATAGCACTGCTCATTCTGAGCTCCTGTCCTCTCAGATTGGATGAGTCATAGTAGCCCACTGGCACAAAGTTTATTGTGCCATCTTTCTTAAACTGCAAGTTTATGAGCTCATAAACAGCTACAGGATCTCCGTTGGAATCAAAGTTGACCTGATAACCATTCTTTGTCGTGAAGTTCACTCTCTTGAGCTGGTTGAGAACCTAGAGTAGTAAACACAACTTAATGAAAAGACAAAAACAGCCTATCTGTAACCCAATATTCATACCTCATGACATCATAAAATGACAAAATAACAATAAAATGCTTTATCGTTAATTAGCATTTATCCCATATATCTCCAATACATTTAAATAATCATAGTGTGATTTTTAGATTAAGATGTTTAAAATTATTTAAATACCTGAAATGATGAGAATTTTTTAGTTTTGTCGCATTGCGTGTCATCACAGATAACTCCGTGAATAGCATGCGCTATGGCATATGTAGCTTTGTACACTAAGTTAGTGGTGCGCAACTGAGACGTGTCCGTGTATGGGTTCTGTAGAGCGCGGATATCCTCACTGCCGTCACATTCCCGCACGCCTGTCCGCCCTTTAAGGCTACAGCTGAATGCGCTTTCCCAAAATTCCGTTAATATGGGTGATTTCAAGGCTTGTGGTGTAGAGAGGTTTAGTAGAAAATCACGAAAGCCTGGAATAACTGACCGGGGGACTCCAAAACCTAAAGCTCCAGCACAAATGTTAAACTGCAGAAAGTCTGGATGTGTGATCCACGCCTCGCTGGCTATCCACTGAATCGGAGGTAGTGGCTGTCGTACCAGTTCTTCCACGAGAAACTTCATGTCGCCTGAGGCTAGAAACGCGACTACTACCCGGGCCGTGGATCTACGGATAACGTTTGCCACTCTCTCTAATTTATTGTGCGCTTGTGTCCTGTAATAGGCCTCGGAGTACTCTACACAGATCCCCTCCTGTTGTGCAGCCTTTAGGAACGATGCCATTCCTATATTTCCGTAGTCTGTGTCGCTGCGTATCGCCCCAATCCATGTCCAGCCGAAATACTTCACCATTCTCGCCAGTGCGGCAGCTTGGTGGTGGTCACTAGGTACAGTCCTAAAGAAGGCGGGAAACTGACTCTTATCGCTCAGACACGCGCAGGTTGATGAATGACTCACCTGCAATTTGGTCAGTGTTGGAAAAAAGAAAGGACCTTTACTTGAGTTTCCTGATTTAGTTATAACATTGAACATCTAAAAAACATTTTTACATGTCTCATATTAGAGTATTTGTCTGTAGAATGATTTTTGAATTATTGTTACTCAACAATTGATCTCTAAACAAATAGCAAGATTTCAAAAAACGATTATGTATCTTACTAATAATGTTCACCTGTGGTATTCCGAAAAGACCGAGAGTTCTGGCCATGCCTATTGACGGGGTGGAAGAAGAATCTCCTACGATAGCAGGTACAGCGGCAGATACCGATTTTAAACAGGCACCAGTGTCGTTGAAAACCGTCTCCAAGCCATTTGCAAACTGAAATGCAACTTTGATTGACATTGGCACCGCAGAGCACGAGTCGTATATCTGGTAGCCTAACGTGATGCCCGGCAGGAGATCGGTTCTGTTGTTGATCTCGTGGATCGTAAATTCCAAGGCACGAGCGACATGCAGCTCCCTGAATTCCATGCTGTTTGGAAACAGTAACAGACAAAAACCTGAAAACGGTAGGTAAAATGAAATATCATGATGTGCTTTACTTAGACAGTTCTATTATCATAAACGCAATAAGTAACACATAACTAGAAAAAGTGGTGCTTAACAATATGACCACAGTTGTTATTTCCTTATCTTTAATTCTAACATAATGCCCTGCTGTCTGTATTGTCCACATAGTTGTTTCAAATGATCATTTATCTTTGTAATTGTAACAAAATGCCCTGCTCTCTGTACTGTCCACTCCATCCTCATAGACAGACCTCCCAGTGCACTGTGGCTGTGGTGGTATAGTGGTGAAGGTGTTCTGCTCTGATTTCGTATAGTAGTGAATAGAGAAAATCCCTCCAATTACAAAATCACCATTCTTGGACAAAATAGGTATCTGTGGTTCAGTCCACAGCCTGCAACTGACTGTGTTTGCTTTACATCTTGCAGAGCTGAACACAGTCATCCACAGCACTGATACAAATGACACCAGACTTGAAGTGATCTGCATGTTGGGCTTGGTACCTCCCAGCACTCTGAAGCTTTGGATTGCTGCTTTACACTGGTTTAAATAGCCACCTTCTAGTGAAGGCCTGTCACTAAATGTGGGCATGAATTGAACACAGAGGGTTTAGATTTACATTCAGTATCAATTGTAATGATGACCATAAGGTTTTCTTATATCTTATATGTTGTGTATATAATAATATTATTAAACCAAATACCATCTTTAAGTACAAGTGGAAAATTATATTTTGTGTTTGATTTTAAACTACTGCATCTAAAACTGGATTTAAAATGACACAATAATTATAAAGTTATATTTAAGAATTCTCTCTGTTACAATTTTAGCTCCTTTTGTATATCATTATCCTCTCACTTTAGAGGACAAAAAATAACTGGCCTGTTGGGTAGCAATTGTTTCCAGTCCAGTTGCA
The DNA here is from genome assembly GCF_041902795.1 of Electrophorus electricus. NCBI lineage: Eukaryota > Metazoa > Chordata > Actinopteri > Gymnotiformes > Gymnotidae > Electrophorus > Electrophorus electricus. The sequence continues at coordinate 25,677,722 of NC_137502.1, forward strand.
TGTCATTCTAGGTTAATTTATGCACAAGGAAACTGACTAAAGCTCTTGATGTGATTCCATGTATTGTAATTGAACCTGGAGTCTGTTTGTTCAAATAAACTTTTACATTGTTCTGAATCACTGGAGAGCTGATCAGCAGTTGAAGTCTAATGTTATTTGAGGCACCGCAGAGTCAAGCCTTTTTATGCAGCCGCATGATGTTAACGTCTTTCATGAAGATGATAAACTAAATTTTTAAACAAATCTGTTGACTCAGGATGTGTTTCATATGTCAATAAAGACTGTAGTAAACTAAAGAGATAAATGGGTTGATATTTAGAAAGATAAACATCTTTAATTCAATTAATCAGTTATTGAAAACATGTTAAGATCATCAACCTTAATAACACAATCATTCATGAAACAGTGACTAAAGGTTTATAGGTGAGGCTGATTAACTATATATATGTAAGTCTAATAACTGGATGCAATTTATATAATGATCTGAGTTGGGGTATCAGAGAGCTTTTAAGGGTACTTTCCCCATAAGGTGTTTCTTGGTATTCTTTGTTGGTCTAAAAACAATTATGAAACATTTTGGAGCAAAAATACAAATAATCAAACCAAAGCTTGAAGTCAAAATAGCAAATATCTCCACAGCTACAGTGTATTTTCCAGGAGAGCTGACATAAGCTGGAATAAAGGTGATCCAAACTGCACAGAATATGAGCATGCTGAATGTGATGAATTTGGCTTCATTAAAGTTATCAGGCAACTTCCGTGCTAGAAAGGCCAAAATAAAACACAGACAAGCCAAACATCCAATATAACCCAGCACAGCCCAAAAACCTATGCTTGATCCCAAATTACATTCAAGAATGATTTTGTCTTTACAGTGCTTTACATTTTTGAAAGGGAAAGGAGGAGATACTTTTAACCAAATCACACAAATTATGGCCTGTTTTAGAGTGAAGGTAAGAACACTAAGTCTCTGCTGTGGAGGCCCAAACCATTTCATGACATTACTGCCTGGAAGTGTAGCCCTGAAGGCCATTAACACCACTATTGTTTTCCCCAGAACACAGGAGATGCAGAGGACAAAGGTGATCCCAAATGCTGTGTGACGCAGCATACAGGACCACTCAGAGGGCCGACCAATGAAAGTAAGTGAACAGAGGAAACACAGAGTCAGCGAGAAGAGCAGCAGGAAGCTCAGCTCTGAGTTGTTGGCTCGGACGATGGGAGACGCCCTGTGTTTGTAGAAGACAGCAGCTATGCACACAGACATGAAGGCCCCGGTGATGGAGAACACTGTCAGAATGATGGCTAGAGTGTCATCCCAGGAGAGGAACTCAATAGGCTTGGGGAGACAGACGTCTTGTTTGGCATTAGGCCAGAATTCAGGAGGGCAGTGAACACAGTCCAGAGAATCTAAGATATTAGAAAATTAACATCAGATCCACATATCAGAAACAATCCTCTAGTAAGGAATCACATTGCAGAACACAGTAGAGTCCCATAAGGCAATCATCCAACCACACTATGACTGCCTCCAAAAAGTGTATCACTGACTATAATTTCATTGTTGGAGCCACTCAGACTATGTTGTGTTTCATTTTGTCTTGGATCCTCTCAACACCACTGTGTGTGTAAACATGATTTCCCATAAATCTCCATAAATCTACTTTCTGTGATTTTTTTTTCAAACAGCATTGCAAAGATTATATTTAAATAACATGTATTATTGGCAAATTTGAGGTTGAAATACTCTGTTGTATTACAGAGATCAGTATAACACTGCTATTTCTATAAATAAATTCAATACAGAATGTTGCTTTGTCTAAAGACATATTCTTCCCTGCAATGAGCATTGAGAGGTATCTTTATTATTTAATCAAGACTAATGACAAGGCTCTTAAAACCTTCATTTCATATTTATGCTTTGAGATACACAACCTGTCTTGTTACTGATCTCTCCCTCTGCACATGGTATACAGTCATAGCAGCAGACAGGCCTTCCCTTCTGCACAGCCTTCCTGGTGCCTGGAGGACAGCTCTCACTGCACACAGACACTGGCACCTGGGACAGACAACAGCAATTAGAGAAACAGTCAAAGGCCAATCCAGTATGTGTGAAGATTTTGTCCTAGAAGGTAATGGCCTCTGTACAGGTTATTGTTTTTCTTACTCCAACACATCTGATTGAATTCAGCATATAATTAAATCACCTTCATTAAATAATCAGGTGAGTAGGCATTAGGAAAAATAATGAATAGTTGAATGTTGTTTTCCTCCAGGCCTTGGGTTTAACAAACTCTGCTTTGTACTGGTTAAGAACAGGTTGTGTTATATTATACCTCTGTATGTCCTCCCACCCAGTGGATATCACTGATCATTCTGAACTCCTGTTGTCTTGGTTTGAATGAGTCATAGTAGCCCACTGGCACAAAATCTAAAGTGCCATCTTTCTTAAACTGCAAGTTTGTGAGCTCATACGCAGCTACAGGATCTCCATTGGAATCGAAGTTGACCTGATAACCATTCTTTGTGGTGAAGTTCACTCTCTTAAGCTGGTCAAGTATCTGAAGCAGTAGATAAAACTTAATGAAAGGTCATGACACTGTGTAAACCCCTCACTACAAACAGATATAGACTACATGCAGCCCAGTACTAATACTTGATTACATTAATAAAATGCTTTGTCATTAGTGAATATTTATAATATACACCTCTAATACATTTAAATGAACATGGTTTGACTTATAAGTTAAGCTCTTTTAAATTAAGCAGATTGATACCTGCCATGATGCCAACTTATTCGGTTTGTCGCATTGCGTGTCATTACAAATTACACCATGAATAGCTTGTGCTATTGCATATGTAGCTTTGTATACTAAATTAGTGTTGCGCAGCTGAGACGTATCCGTATATAGATTCTGTAGAGCGTGGATGTCTTCACTACCGTCACATTCCCGCTGGAACTTTGAGGAGTCTGTCCGCCCTTTTAGGTTACAGCTGAATGAGCTCTCCCAAAATTCCGTTAATATGGGCGATGTTGAGGCTTGAGCTGGAGAAAGGTCTAGAAGAAACTCACGAAGACCTGGGATAACTGACCGAGGGATTCCAAAACCTATTGCACCAGCGCATATGTTAAACCGTAGAATATCTGGATGTGTGATCCATGCCTCGCTCGCTATCCACTGAAGTGGAGGCAGTGGCTGTCGTGCCAGTTCTTCCAAGAGAAATTTCATTTCGCCTGCTGTTAGAAACGCAACTATTACGCGAGCCGTGGATCTGCGGATGATGTTTGCCACTCTCTCCAGTTTACTGCGCGGTTGTGTCCTTAAATAGGCCTCGGAGTACTCTACACAGATCCCCTCCTCTTGCGCAGCCTTCAAGAACGTTGCCATCCCATAGTTTCCGTAGTCCGTGTCGCTGCGCACTGCTCCAATCCATGTCCAGCCGAAATATTTAACAATTCTCGCCAGTGCGGCTGCTTGGTGGTGGTCACTAGGTACAGTCCTAAAGAACGCTGGAAACTGACTCTTTTCGCTCAGACACGCGCAGGTTGCTGAATGACTCACCTGAAATAGAGAGTGTTGTAAAGGAGAAAGAACCGTTACTTGAGTATCCTTAGTATCCTTAGTTGCATATCTATAAAGTATACGTGTATACATCTTACATTAGAGTATTGGTCTAGGGGATAACTGTTACACAACATTTTTTCCCTTTAAACTAATAGCAACATTTTAGAAAATGATGTGATGTAGTCTACTAGTGATGTTCACCTCTGCAATTCCAAATAGACCGAGCATTCTGGCCATGGCAATTGACGGGGTCGAAGAAGATTCTCCTATGATAGCAGGTACAGCAGCAGCTGCATGTTTTAAACAGGCATCAGTGTCGTTGATAACGGGGTCCAAGCCATTTATAAACTGAAATGCAGCTTTGACTGACATCGGCACTGCAGAGCACGAGTCATATATCTGGTAGCCTAACTTGATGCCTGGCAGAAGATCGGTTCTGTTGTTGATCTCGTTGATGGTAAATTCCAAGGCTCGGGCTAAGTGCAGCTGCCTGAATTCCATGCTGTTTGAAAACACATTAAAAAACAGACAAAACCCTGAAAACGTCAGGTAAAATTACAACTTAAGATGTGTATACAATAAGTAACATGTGACTAGAAAAACTGGTAGCATAACAGCTTCATTTCTCATTTCTCTTTGTAATTGTAAATAAATTACATGCTCTCTGTACTGCCGACATCACCCTCACAAACAGACCTCCCAGTGCACTGTGGCTGTGGTGGCATCGTGGTATAAGTGTTCTGCTCTGATTTCATATAGGAATGAATAGAGAAGATCCCTCCAATGATAAAATCTCCATTCATTGAAAAATCAGGCATCTGAGGCTCAGCCCACACCCTGCAGCTGAATGGGCTTGCTTTAGATCCTGCAGGGTTGAACGCAGTCATCCATAGCACTGATACAAATAACACCAGACTTGAAGTGATCTGCATGGTAGTCTTGGTGCCTCCCAGCACTCTGAAGCTCTGAATGGTTGCTTTACACTGGTTTAAATAGCCAACTTGACCTGTGAGTAAATGTGGGTGTGAACTGAGCACAGGAGGTGTGGATTTATATTCAGTGTCAATCATAATGATGACCATGGATTTGTATTATGTCTCTGTAGTGTGTAGTAGAATATTATTATAGAAAACACAGACCTTAAGTGCAATTGGACTCTTTTATTTATTTATGTGTGTTTTTGTACTACTGTATATAACAATGAATTTGAAATGAAACAATGGCTAAGATATTATAGTGCAAACAACTTGAAAATTATGGTGGCAACTGTGTAGTCTGTTGTAGAGTCTTTTTTACACATTATATTCTTATTTTAGGATACAAAATTAATTGGACATTTGGATAATCAGATGTTTCTTGTCCAGTTGTGTGGTGCTGTAGCATAATTTATGCACAGTATGCATAGTAGTGTTAAGATGTTATGCAGCTCATTCATGATGCTGTCTTTCCTGATGACAATAAAGTAATAAACCAGTTGTCACAGTGTGCTTGGCACCGAGGAGGAAGGAAATGCCCACTCCTTCCCCCACACACACCAGATCTGCACCGCAATCACCTGATTATTAATCCATGCACCTGTCCCTAGTTTGTTTTTGTCCTGTATATAAGCCCACAGGTTCTCTCCTCCAGTGCTATGCATTGCTCCCTGCTCAGTGCATGAGAGCCACCTAACGGTTCATCCAGTCCAAGGCTACCCACATTCCTCCTCATGATGACTACAATTGTGCCTTCAACTTTAAGGAGTGAGCCATTCCTCCTTAGTGTAGGGTGTATCCACAGTTCCTAGAGGAGAAGCAGGTCATGGAACAATACATCTAGGAGGCCCAGGCTCAGGGTTACATTTACCCCTCCACCTCACCTGCCTTGGCCAGCATCTTCTTTGTTAAGAAGTATGGCAGGCCATGCATAGATTATAAGGGTCTATATGCCAAGGGTCACTACTTGTGAAGTACCTCTACCTGCTGCCTTATTATAATAAAGGAAGGTGATAAATGGAAGACAGCATTAAGCATGGCCTTAGGACACTTCTAGTACCTGGTTCTTCCATACCTCCTAGCCACAGCACCTACCATTTTTCAAGTGTATATTAAAAAGGTCCTAAGTATTTCCTAGGTTAATCTGTCACCCTCCTATGACTGACATGTGCATGATGTGCGGAAAGGCCTCGGCACTCTCCTGTGCAATAATCTGTATTACAAGATGGAGAGGTGTGAATTCCAGCTCCACAATCAGGGAGGACTCTGTGCACATGCAGCCTTGCAAAGTGGAGGCGGTGACTGGATGGCCAAAACCCCAGTTGTGCCGTAAGCTCCAGCAGTTCCAGGGGGTTCACCACTTTCTTTTGGTGATTCATCTGGGCCTTCAGCAGCCTGGCAAGGCCCCTGACTGAACTTCTCCATGGGCAGGCTACCCGCAAGCAACATCTGAGGCTTTTGAGAACCTCAAGACCTGTGCTGCAGTAGCCAGACACCACAAAGCCATTTGTTGTAGCGATTGACACTTCAGATGTGGAAGTGGGTGCTGTCCTGTCCTTGTTTGCAGCAGTAGGTGCAAGTTTCAAGGTAGTCACCTTTCTTCCAGCAAAATAATGCTGGTGGAGTGGAATTATGGAATATGTGACCACAAACTGTTGATGAAACTGACCTTTGAGGAGTAGAGGTACTGGCTAGAGGTGGTGTGGCACCCCTTTACAGTGATCACCAACCACAAAGAGGCTTAACTCTAAGCATAGGATCACTGGTTTGTGTTCTTCTTCTGGTTTGTTTTTCAGGTCACTTACAGGCTGGTATTGAAGAATGTGAAGACAAACATGCTCTCTTGTCAGTTCAGTGATTAGGCAAATCCAACCTGCCAGGAGCCAGTCCTCCCTCCCTTATTCTTTGTGGGAGCAGACTGCTGGGACTTGGACCTACACATCGCCATGGCTAACCTTCACTGCCCACCTAATTGGGGGACATTGGGACATTGTGCATCATGTGGTGTTGTGTATGGAGTGTGTATGCAGCAAAACACCACACCCCACCAGCTGGTATGCTGCTCCATTTGCCTACACCACACCGCCCCTGGTCTTACCTAGCCAATGATTTTGTCACAGATCTTTCAGTCTCTCAGGCGAACACTCATCTTTGTCGGGATTTAAGGTGCTCAAATATGGTTTGTTTTCTCCACTTCCAGCACAGCCTACTTCCCTGGAGACAGCAGACCTGTTGTTCTGTCATGTCTTCCAATGGTTTAGGCTGCTAGAAGACATTGTGCCATAAAATGGAGTCTGATAAAATGCCTATATTGCCAGGAACACACACCGGAGACTGCGCTCAACCATTACCACCTACAAGAAGACAGCAGAATGGCGATGAGGAGAGACACCCCAGTAACCAGCCCAGAGATAAGGTGTGGGTGGTCATGAAGGACAGCTGTGTGGGGCCCACAGGCAAACTGGCCCCCAAATACGCTGGTCCCTACACCATCATTTGCCAAATTAATGAATTAACCTACAGGGTGGGCTTGTTGGGGAGCAGCCATGCATAGTAAGCCTTTCACATGTCTGCCCTGAAGCCTGTGGTCATAGCCCCTGACTGGTATCCCTGCCACTCCTTGTGGCCACTGCCGAACCACTGCTGCCACCACTGGAACTCCAAGGGAGTCCCTCATATAAGATGAGTGCACTACTGGAACAGAGTAAGGCAGCTAAAGTACCTGGTGGACAGGGAGGGGTATGGCCCAGAGGAACAACGGTTCTGGTCCCGGTGCTGGTGTCCCAAGTCCTGGATCCTGATTAGTAGTCTCTTTTTATCATGGGCACCCATCCAAGCCAGCTCCTCACCAACCAGGCAGACCTCACACCCAGAGACCAGCGGGATCACAAACATACACCACACGTGCCTTGCTCCAAATCACCTGATTATTAATCCAATTCTTCCAAGTACCCTAAAGGGGCTGATGTAACAGGACTTAATTTCCTGCAAGATGTCTCCAATTTCATATTAGAGTTGTCAACCCACACTCTGTGACCTGTGTGGTGCACTTGCATGGGATGCCAGTGGCAGGTAGCAAACATTTGTTGTAAGCAGTTTAACTGTACATGTGCAGCTTCCCTGGTCATGGTGCTGTTGCAGGACCAGTGATCCAGATCAGGGATGTGTGTAGAGATGTTTTCCCATGGAAAGAAACCTGGTTGAAATCCATAAACACATTGAAAAGGTATAATTTGGGTAGATGAGTGTTTGAGTGAATTATGTGCAATATCGCCAAAGGAAACTACCTAGTTCCTTGTTCGTACTTTCCACCTCCCCATTGATCTGGGGATAATAACCTGAGGAGAGATTGGTTATAATATTAAGCCATTTACAGAACTCTCTCCAATATTGTGAAGTGAATTGCATTCCTTTGTCAGACACGATGTCCTCAGGTAGACTGTAAATCTTGAAAACAAAAGTGAATATAGCCTCAGATGTCTCCTTGGCTCTAGGGAGAGTGAGAAATGGAATCAGCATATACATCTTGGAGAACCTAGCAACTACTACCATAGTCATATTGTTACCTTCAAAGCAGGGTAGATCAGTTATAAAGTAAACCATGAGATGGGACCAGGGACGTTTAGGAACAGGCAAGGGAAGGAGCTCATCAGTGATGAGTGTGCATGGGGTATGATTCTGAGTGCATATAGAACAGGACATTAAATAATCCCATATGCTATCTGCCAGGGACTCCCACCAATATTTCTTGGACAGAAGTTTGGTAGTATGCATGATCCCTGGATGTCCAGTACACAGTGAGGTATGTGCTCATTTCATGAGATTACCTCTCAGGATGGCGGGTTCATATTGCTTACCTGGAGGGCATTCTGCTGGGCCAGGGTCCTCGCTCAAAGCCTTTTCTAACTCACATTGAAATGGGGGCTATTAAACAACTGTTAAGTAATATGTTTTCAGTTCTCTCTGGTTTGTCCTCCTTGTCATATAGATGAGACTGTGCATCTGCCTTCTTGGTCTTAGAGCCAGGTGTATAAGAGACAGAGAAGTGAAAGGGTAGATCTACTTGTTTAGTAGGTATTTGCAGCATAGTGTTTTTTCTGGAATCAAGAACATTCTACTGAGCCTGAATCAACAAGAGCTGAAAAAGCTTCAACAAGAGCAAGAAAATGAACTTCACCACGATAGAGGTAAAAACCCAGGGAGATGTGTCTGTTCTTCTTGTGAGTCGACAGGTTAGAGCTATCCACTTGCATGGGTGTTACTTCCTCCTTGGTCCCAATGTTAGGAGATGAACGAGAAATTGAACCACTCTCAGAGGTTACTCAACTGTCCTGGCTTGGGCAGTGGATGCATTGCAGGTTATTGATGGTGACAGCTATTTGTATAAATTCAGACTCATGGATTCATGTTTGCAATCGAGTTTAACTTCCAGTTCTCTCTTGAGATCCCCTACAAAACATGGTTCTCACAGTTGTCTTGCTCCACCCACTGCCTGCAGCTATACTGCAGAACATTCTCGCATACTTTGCTGTACATGTCCCTTGTTGAAGTTTGACTAACAGGATCCTGGGATCCCTTCCAGAAGCTGGGTTGTCGAATACAGCTTTAAACAGTATAGAATGCTCCTTCTGACTGTAGAGAGGGATCTTGACTTTCCATATGGTTGCTCCTCAACCACCTGTCTCATCAGTAAGCAAGGACAAAACAAAATGGATGCACTGAATTTCAGTTGTGAACTGAGAAGTGTGATATGTTAAGTACACAGAGCATTACATAACGACGTTTTTGCAACACTCAGGTGAGCTCCTTGAAAGGAGAAGTTGGTTGACCACCAGTGAGTCTATGGATGGTACACCATAGGTCAGAGATAATACCTTCTTGTTCCATTAATTTGGCTTGTTACTTGGGTGGATCCATTTTTGTTGAAGTATTCTGTAAGGAAAACTAGGACACAGGTATGTTAGAATCCAAATTCAGAAGTCTTTATTTTCAGATTACTTAAGAAGTGATTACTAGCAGATAAACTGGCAGGGTTGGCATGAGAACACAGAGATCACAAGACAGAGAGTTGTCTTTCCAGTCCTGAGTCAGAACCAGTAAGCAGAATCCAGAAAGTACAGAGGGGCTAAGAGTGAGGCTTTGTCTGGGGAGGAAACAGATCAAGAACCAGGAAAACAAGGAAACCCTGGAGAGGGAGAATTTGGGTGTGGCAATCTAAGTGTGCTTGGCAGAATTCATAACCATTGCTACAAGAATCACTGCTGCTATGATGCTACAATAATTACCACTGTTTCAGTGCTGTGAGAGTTACTGCTGCTATTGTTTTACTTTATTTTCCTTTTCAGTCAGTGAAAAGCAAATAATAAGTTTGAAAGTAAACATTAAATAGGCCTACACATTTTTTGGCCAGTATGTGAGATGAAACATTATCACAATGTGTCAGCATGTGACCGTGTCAGTAGCAGTGTGCTCAAGCCCTGTGTTCCAATGGCCTCCACAGTCACCTCTTCCCTGACTGTTTCCCAGGTCTCTCCTGCTGTGGCCTCCTGTGCTTTTCAAGGCTTTGCAGCTTCAGTGTCTGCTGTACTCATGTTGGCATCATGCCCCCAAGCGGCCACTCTGAGTGGGATCTCTTGCTGCACTGTCTCAAGCCACCGCTTCTCTCATCACTGGCTATTGGACTAAGACCTCTCTGACTCCTATATTGGCTTCCAATTTTGGGTACAGTTCAGGAGAAATTGTGTCCAGGTAAATTGTGCTTGTTGAGCAACTTCCAGTCCAGTCTTCTCTTTCCACACTCTGTATGGCAGGTTTTCAGTGATTCATGTCTCCGCTTTTAAAGTCTTACCACCCCTTCACCTCCTTGTTCCAGAGCCTCCTGTCCTGCCTAGTTACTACCTGTTAACCAAATATCTTGCTCTGGAGTTCCAAAATCCTGTAAGAAAGGTGAAAACCGTGTTAATTAAAATATTCCCATGTCACACACCATTTAGTTCAGTTTTGGCTATGCTAATAAGTGGCCACGTGAGGGCTTTGCTCTTCCAACCTTCTTGACCATGGGATGTCCCACCAAAGTGAGAGTGCCAGCTTATGTTCCTGAAGTCTCAATGTCACTGTCATCAACCTTTCTCCTGTTGCTTAGTGCCCCAGACTATCACTGCAACCTTGAGTGCCAACAGTGCCCCTTGGATAGTAGTCCTGGATAGTACTGCCATTGGACAGCCTACAGTAATATGTTTGGTATGCCAAAAAGTACCATTCCAGAGACCTTATGAGATCAAACAATTCATTGCTTGAGGATATGCACTGGTTCTGCTGGTTCTTTCTCCTTTTCCCACTCTGTATTTTTCCTTTCTTTTGTTCCATGTATGTTCCTGAGTTAGCAGGAGTTACTGGTGTTTCCAGAAGGACTTGCTGTCTGTCTTTCCTTTGATGTTTCCCTACAACCTGGGATCCCCTTGATTTGCTTTGAGAGCCATGCAGTCATGCTCCCTGAACATCCCTGAGCATCCCCTGTCTCTATGTTCTCATTTTAATGTTCTCATAATAATACTAAATAATACATGTAGTTTGTCAAATATGTCACTAGTTAATTGTGAACCACTATGTTTTTATTTGAATGCCAACCTTTTTGTTGGAGGTTTTCAGTGCCCCTATTATGTTCCCTCTTTTAGACAGGTGCAGGGAGAGCAACTAAAGGTTTTGCATACTATAGAGCCAATGCTAAAATGCTAAAATATATGATATGCTAAACTGTGAATCTTGCAACCAAGGCTTGTGTTTTGTTTTAAAGTTCTATTGTAATTGCTGGTATTTTTTTCTTCTGCTTCTTCTTTATTATTATTATTATTGTCACAGAATGCTCCACTTTCCACTGGTCATGTGGTTCAGCCCGCCGCATGCTGTGGGAATTCATTGTACTTGTTCTTGTTTGTAGCCACGTCTCTGGTGTCTGCTGACACCTGCAAATGGTTTAGTGTGTATTGTTTGTGTGTATTTAAACCGATGTCGGTGCATGCAGTTTTGTTGTTGAAAATGTAGCTATTTGTCATTTCTTGTTTGTGTTGGCCTCCACGATGTTTTATGTGCTCACCATTTATGTGAGTGCCCTTGTCTTCTGTTTTTCACAATAAATGTCTATATCCGTCGAGGGAGTCTGAACGTCCTGCTCCTTGCCCGGGCTCCTTGCCTTGGGCCCTTACAGTTATCTTTGCTAAAACGAAATGTGCAGCAAAGACGGCAAGGCCCAGAAATACCAATCATGGTAGCAAGGTACAAGAGGGTTGAAATAACTTAATTTGCCTGATAGAAATGTTGTAGCACAGTGTTAAACATTTTCAATAATTTCTGAACTATAAATCAAGTTCAAGTTTATTTGTCACATACATAGTCATACACAGTATAACTCGCAGTGAAATGGTATCATAGGCTATGTTTGAAATAGCCTACTACCTACTGTATACTGCATAATGCACTCAGTATTTACTGTTAATGCATACTGGTCCCTGTAGTAACATGCAATATAATATCCAGTATATGACCTAACAGACAAACCAATCACTAAGTGCATTTATATGTATTAATAATCATAATCAGATTTCTCGAGTTATCTGATTATTCAAGCAGACATGTAAACAACATATGCAGATTTCTTAGATCGGATAAAAGCCTTATGAAATCAAATAAAAAGCTGGATTTTAGAGCTATCCTGGAAGTGGCTAACAGAATTAAATGCCCCTATGAATAATGCATCAGATGCACATGGATAAAATGTTTGTCTCCGTCTTTGCATCAATATAGAGAAAGCTGTAACAAAGGTAGCATTTTGGACTATTAGTAACCATTAAAAAAATGAAGATCCATATTTGTCAGTACATTGGGTCCAAGTTTACAAAAAGCCATGGTAAATTTTATAATACATCCGTTGAAGCTTGTTACATACATTTGTGAGATTATTGGCTGGTTGCCAAGCAGAAATCTGATTATTGCCTGACTCATGTAAACCCAGGGTTTTCCAACTCATCTGATTGCCCACATGCAGGTAAACACTTTGATCAGATTAGGCTACTGACAAAATTTGATTTTCTTTAGGTATTGGATAATGTAAACATGCTCTTTCAAATGTCTTTAAAAGCAATAATTACATAGTTTATCACTGTGTAAATACAGTAGCTGCAGAGATGACTGGGTTTGACAGACAAACATATAAAAAAAATAATTGTTTAATCTGCATTTCTTTTTTCTTTGTCCATCCTGTTTGCCTCAAGTTTTAGATGAACATTTCTGTGCAAACTAGCACACTCGCAGTCCAAAATTGAAAAGTAAAATAACATATATTTTAAACAAATCCAAAAGAAGGTAATTGTAGCCCTACACACACCAGAAAGCCAGATCTGATTCCACACTGCAGTCTAGAATGATCTTGGTATGCTGATACTATGTGTTTCTGTAAGGGAACAGCGGGGAGGCTATGAGCCATGCAGCACAGATTAGCATTTCAGGGCGCAGCTAAAGATGATGATCCTCTACTGCACAGGCCCAAGCCATTTCATCACATTGTTTCCAGGCCTCAGGCCATGTGGCAATGAAGGTTAACTCAACCTGTTTTATTATATATTTAAACATTATAAAATATTTTATCCACATTCTCAAAAGAAAAATGAATATCTGAACAGACATGGGAGTGAACCAATTAAATGAATTGGTTGATAATTTAGAAACATTATCTAAAGGTTCTTTAATCCACTTGATTAGTAATGGAGGGATATATAGGGGATATATTTTATAACTAAATATCATGATATATTTAAATATTATAAAATATGTTATATATTTTATAAAATGACATGAAAATTAATATCTGAATGGGAGAGAACCAATGAGATTAATGGGCTGATAATTTAGGAGGATTATCTAAAACGTCTTTAATACGCTTCATTGGTTATAAAAAGCATGTTAGGTTCATCAAGCTTGCTGACACAAACATAAATTGGCGACTAAAGGTTTATGGCTGACACTGATTTACTATGTGTACTATGTTGTATGTGTAGATCTAATCAACTCTCTACAGTTTATATAATGTTACTGGACTTTTAATTTACATTTGCTATCTGCGTTTATGGTTTCAGAGAGCTTTTGAGGGTACTTTACCCATAAGGAGTTTCTTGGTATTTTTTGTTGGTCTAAAAACAATTATAAAACATTTTGGAACAAAAATACAAATTATCAAACCAAAGCTTGAAGCTAAAATAGCAAATATCTCCACAGCTACAGTGAATTTTCCAGGAGAGCTGACATAAGCTGGAATAAAAGTGATCCAAACTGCACAGAATATGAGCATGCTGAACGTGATGAATTTGGCTTCATTAAAGTTATCAGGCAACTTCCGTGCTAGAAAAGCCAAAACAAAACATAAAACAGCCAAGAGCCCAATATAACCCAGTACAGCCCAGAAGCCTATGCTTGATCCTAAATGACATTCAAGGATGATTCTGTCCTTATAGAGCTTTAGATTTTTAAAAGGAAAAGGAGGAGATACTTTTAACCAAATCATACAAATAATGGCCTGTTTTAGAGTAAAGGTAAGAACACTGAGTCTCTGCTGTGGAGGCCCAAACCATTTCATGACATTACTCCCTGGAAGTGTAGCCCTGAAGGCCATTAACACCACTATTGTTTTCCCCAGAACACAGGAGATGCAGAGGACGAAGGTGATCCCAAATGCTGTGTGGCGCAGCATACAGGACCACTCAGAGGGCCGACCAATGAAAGTAAGTGAACAGAGGAAACACAGAGTCAGAGAGAAGAGCAGCAGGAAGCTCAGCTCTGAGTTGCTGGCTCGGACGATGGGAGATGCCCTGTGTTTATAGAAGACAGCACCTACAGACACAGACATGAAGGCCCCAGTGATGGAAACAACTGTCAGAATGATGGCTAGAGTGTCATCCCAGGAGAGGAACTCAATAGGCTTGGGGAGACAGATGTCTTGTTTGGCATTAGGCCAGAATTCAGGAGGGCAGCGAACACAGTCCAGATAATCTAAGAAATTAGAAAATTAATGTCAGAGCCACATATCAGAAACAATTTTCACGTAAGGCATCACAGTAGAGTCGAAACAAGGCAATCATCCAACCACACTATGACTGCCTCCAAAAAGTGTATCACTGACTATAATTTCATTGTTTGAGCCACTCAGACTATGTTGTGTTTCTTTTTCTTTTGGATCCCCTCAAAGCCTCTCTATATATCTATATATAAAGCCTCAATATATATCTATATATAAAGCCTCAAAATATATCTATATATAAAGCCTCAAAATATATCTATATATAAAACCTCAATATATATCTATATATAAAGCCTCTCTATATATCTATATATAAATTCTGTACAGAATGTTGCTGTGTCAAATGACATATTCTGCCCTCCACTGAGCATCGATAGATATCTTTATTCTATAAACTTGCAACCAAGGCAGAAGACAAGGCTAATACAATCTTAATATCACATTATACTCTGTGATACAAAACCTGTCTTGTTACTGATCTCTCCCTCTGCACATGGTATACAGTCATAGCAGCAGACAGGCCTTCGCTTTTGCACAGCCTTCCTGGTGCCTGGAGGACAGCTCTCACTGCACACAGACACTGGAACCTGGGAAAGACAATATGAATTAGAAAAATTCAAAAACAATCAAATGCAAATCTACTCTGTTTGAAGTATCTGTCCTGGATGATAATGCCCACTGCACAGGTTAGTTTTTTTTTTTTTCTGTGCTAACACATCCAATTAAATTCAGTAGATAATTCATGAGCCTTCATAAATCATATCAGGTTTAAGGAAAACTGCAAAAATTATTGTATTTCCTATTCTAACACAAAAAAATTCAGTGGATAAATAAAGCACCTTTATTAATAAAATTACGTGAGTGAGCATTAGGAAAATAATGAACAGTTGAGTGTTGTATTCCTCCAGGCCTGGAGTTTAAGAACATCTCTGTACAGTGAAAGTACAGGGAGTGTTTTATTGTACCTCTGTCTGTCCTCCCACCCAGCTGATAGCACTGCTCATTCTGAACTCCTTTCCTCTGGGTTTGGATGAGTCATAGTAGCCCACTGGCACAAAATCTAAAGTGCCATCTTTCTTAAACTGCAGGTTTATGAGTTCATAGACAGCTACAGGGTCTCCGTTGGAATCAAAGTTGACTTCATAACCGTTCTTTGTGGTGAAGTTCACTCTCTTCAGCTGGTCGAGTATCTGGAGCAGTAGATACAACTTAATGAAAGATCATTGCAGTGTTTAAATGCCTCACTACAGACCAAAACCCTTACCTGTAGTACACTATTATTACATTTATAAAATACTTTATCGGTAGTCAATATTGAATCCTCTATATCTTTTAATACATTTAAAAGGACTTGATTTGATGTATAAATTAAGATGCTTAAATTAAGATTTAAATACCTGCCATGGGGCGAACTTATTAGTTTTGTCGCACTGCGTGTCATTACAGATAACACTGTGTATAGCATGCGCTATGGCATATGTAGCTTTATACACCAAGTTAGTGATGCGCAGCTGAGACGTGTCTGTGTATGGGTTCTGTAGCGCACGGATGTCCTCACTGCCGTCACATTCCCGCATGCCTGTCCGCCCTTTAAGGCTACAGCTGAATGAGCTCTCCCAAAATTCCGTTAATATGGGCGATGTCGAGGCTTGAGCTGGAGAAAGGTCTAGTAGAAACTCAGGAAGACCTGGGATAACTGACCGGGGGAAACCAAATCCTAAAGCACCGGCGCAAATGTTAAACCGTAGAAAGTCTGGATGTATGATCCACGATTCGCTGGCTATCCACTGAATCGGAGGCAGTGGCTGTCGGATCAGTTCTTCCACGAGAAACTTCATGTCGCTTGAGGTTAGAAACGCTACTATGACTCGAGCCGTGGATCTGCGGATGACATTTGCCACTCTCTCCAGTTTACTGCGCGGTTGTGTCCTGTAGTAGGCCTCGGAGTACTCCACACAGATCCCCTCCTCCTGCGCTGCCTTTAGGAACGCTGCCATTCCATAGTTTCCGTAGTCTGTATCGCTGCGCACTGCTCCAATCCATGACCAGCCATAATACTTCACCATTCTCGCTAGTGCGGCCGCTTGGTGTTCGTCACTCGGAACGGTCCTAAAGAAGGCAGGAAACTGACGCTTATCGCTCAGGCACGCGCAGGTTGCAGAATGACTCACCTATAAGTCAGTGAGTGTTTGAAAAGTGAAAGAACTGTTGAGTATCCTGATTTAGTTATAACGCTGAATATCTGTAAAGCATTTCTCTACACGTCTTACATTAGAGTATTGGACTGTGACATAATTTATAAACCCTTCTTATACAACTACTTATCACTTTAATAGCGATAGTAATAGCATGCCTGAGAACGATGTGATGTAGCCTACAAAGGATGTTCACCTGTGGAATTCCAAAAAGACCAAGCGTTCTGGCCATGGCAATTGACGGAGTGGAAGAAGAATCTCCTACGATCGCAGGTACAGCGGCAGCTGCAGAGTTTAAACAGGCATCGGTGACATTGAAAACAGGTTCCAGGCCATTTGCAAACTGAAATGCAGCTTTCACTGATATCGGTATAGCAGAGCATGAGTCGTATATCTGGTAGCCTAACGTGATGCCCGGCAGGAGAACTGTGCTATTGTTGATCTGGTTGATGGTAAATTCCAAGGCCCGGGCGAAGCGCAGCTGCCTGTATTCCATGCTATTTGGAAACACAGTAAAGCAGACAAAACCCTGAAAACGTCAGGTACAATTACAACTTAAGATGTGTTTACAATAAGTAACATGTGACTAGAAAAAGTGGTAGCATAATTTCATTTCTTTTTGTAATTGTAAATAAATTACATGCTCTCTGTACTGTCAACTTAACAGTCACAGACAAACCTTCCAGTGCACCGTGGCTGTGCTGGCATTGTGGTGTAGGTGTTCAGCTCTGATCTCATGCTGTAGTGAATAGAGAAAATCCCTCCAATTACAAAATCTCCATCCATAGACAAAATAGGCATCTGAGGCTCAGTCCACAGCCTGCAGCTGACTGTGTTTCCCTTACATTCTGCAGGGCTGAACACAGTCATCCACAGCACTGATACAAATGACACCAGACTTGAAGTGATCTGCATGGTGGGCTTGGTGCCTCCCAGTACTCTGAAAGTCTGGATGGCTGCTTTACACTGGTTTAAATAGCCACCTTGCTGTGATGACCTGTCAGTAAATGTGGGTGTGAATTGAGCACAGAAGGTGTGGATTTATATTCAGTGTTAATCATAATGATGACCAACAATGTTTTTGTCATATCTTTGTCATAGAATATTATTATAGTATATACAGTCTTTAAATAAGTTGGACAATTATATTTTATTTGTGTTTAGATTTGGACTACTGTATGTGACACTGGATTTAAACTGAAACAATGACTATGAAGTCATACTTCAGATTTCAAGCGAAGTATGTTGCATTTTCACCGTTTTACGCATTATTCTCTCAATTTAGGGGACCAAAAATAACGACTATTGTGTAGCAATTGTTTCTTGTCCAGCTGCATGTCACTCTAGATTTGTTTATGCACAACGAAGGTCTTGGGGTGATTCTAGGTATGGCGATTGAACCTGGAGTCTGTTTGTTCAAATGAACTTGTACTTTGTTAAAAAGCACTGGAGAGCTGAGTTGCAGTGAAGGTCTAATGTTGTATGTGCCACTGCAGAGTCAAGGTATTGTTTTTGCAGCCGCTTGATGTTACTGTCTTTCAAGATGATAAACTAAATTTTTTAACAAATCCACTGATTCAGGAAGTCTGGTTTTGGAAATTGGCTAGCTATCTATGTTCCTATTATGAACGTTGACTGAATGCTTGTCAGCTGCTGAGAAGTGAGTGGCCAGTGTGTGAGATGAAGTCACGTTTATGTCGGAAATTTAAGTCTGCCAGGAATAATCAGAGAGAGACAGAAACACTGAGAGATGTTAACTAATGGTGTTTACTTGGCATTCTGTTCTCATGCAGTAACAAGGAAACAACCTATCCCAACATTCCGTGCATCACTACAAGCATGGAATCACTGAATAGTCAACATTTTACAAAAGACAAAATCACATCCCCCCCCGCCCAAATGAAACATAGCAACATGAAAATCACACTACCACACATAGACAAGTCTGCACAGAAAACAAACAAATCTATCTTTTGGATTTTTTTTTTTTTTTTTTTAATAACTAACTACAGGGTAGAGTAGAGTACTCATTTCCTGACTCAACCACGGGGGTTATTTTCCTCCCTCTCACAGGTTAAGTGCTAACCGATATGTCAATCAGGAAGGAGGACATCATTCTTTTGAAGGTAACACTGTTCTCCATTGGGTGTCACCACTGGCACTGAAACAGAAGTGTCTTGCATTGCTGTCCCATCAGAATTTATCTTTTGGGAATTGTTTTCTGCAACAATAGACAAGGATGGAGAATGATGGTCCACTGTGACTGCTGAAGGCATCAGTATGTCAGACCCTTGCAGTAGGGGTAGACCCTTGCAGTAGTTGATCAGTGTGTCTTCTTCAAACTGCATTGTCAGAAGCCTAAACAGTGTTTGACACAGAGAAGACACCCAGACTGGATTGAGAGATCATCACCTGGACAGGTAGCGTTGTAAATGTGCATCATGAACAACATGACCATCAGTGATTACTTCCATCATTTTTGACAGGACAGAGTAGTTTCATGTTCCCTTCTGCATCTGTGGTGATGTCTCCAGGGTCTCCTTGGCTTGTCTTAAGTAAAATATGTCCTGCTGGCTGCTCTCAGGATGTAACAACAGCAATGGCCATCTCAAAAGCCTATCATCATTGTGGTGTAATTCTGACTTGCCATACTTGATATTGTATGTGTGTGCTGACAACAGCAAAGCCCATCCCTGCATAAGGAAGGCAGCCAGAGAGGGTAAACCCCATGAAGGCAGTCGTCAGTGCCCTGTGATCAGTCAACAGAAAGAAACGCCTCCAAAACAAGTACTGGTGAAACCTTTGTAGACTGAAGACAATTCCCAAAGCTTCTCACTGACCTGCTCATATCTGCTTCCTGCCTTGTTCAAGTTGCCTGAAGTGAACATAATTTGGTTTTCCTCACCTGATTGCATGATATTGGAAATTACAGCCCCCATTCCATATGGTGAAGCATTGCAGGCTAGCTGTGTTGGCAACTTTGGTTCAAAGTGTGTCAGTGCTGCCTTGTTTCTGTGAATGCCTTGTTCCATTATTCTGTCCACCTTCATTGGCTACCTTGACAGAGTAACCGGTGTAGCGGTTTCAAGGTCTGCTTTATGAAGCCCCTTGGCTTCTATGACATGTTCTAAGTACTCCACAAAGTAGTTGAAGAACTCATAATTGTTTATGCAAACTCTCAGACCATAGTCCTTAATATGATGTAGTGTGACGGTTAGATTGCTCAGGTGCAGCTCCTTAGTTTTTCCAATTACCAAGATGTCATCCAAGTACCGCTGAACACCAGGCAGTCCACTTACAATTTGATCCTTTGTTCTCTGGAAAAGTGCAGGCACTGGCATGACCCTGAAATAACCCCAAAATGCAGATGTGTATATCTGAAAAGTCCCTTATGGGTCACAATCGTGAGCAGCTATTCAGAACTCTCATCTAACCACATCTGCATATATGCCTGGAAGAGTATGATTTTACTGAACTTCAAGTCTCCTTCCAAGCCTGCAAAAAGTTCATCAATATGATTTAGAGTGTTCAACTGACAGTACTGGGTTCAGTGTGACCTTGAAATCACCATAAATTCAGATGCATCCATCCTTCTTCAGAATAGGTACAATGTGAATCGCATTTGGCTTAATAGCATACAGTATGAGAACCCAATTGTTGAAAACCCTCATCAAAGAGACCAGCATGTCTGACAAAGCTGGATATTTTAACACCAGCATTGCATTTTAATCACTTAGTAGACATCTGCAGTGGTCTCACCTTTTTGTCATTTTGTCACAGAATGCTCCTCTCCTCACTAGTCATGTGGTACAGCCCATTGCGTGCAGTGGGACTTAATCATCTTGTTTGTAACAACAAGCTGTGTGACAGTGAAGGCCAACTCAATCTGTTTTAATATATTTCTAAAAATATTTTATCTACATTATAAAAATAAAAATGAATATCTGAACAGACGTGGCCATGAACCAAAGAGATTATTCAGTTGATAATTTAGGAAGATTATCTAAAACTACTTTAATCCACTTGATTGGTTATAAAAAGCATGTTAGGTTCATCAAGCTTGCTTACACAAACATAAAACAGACACTACAGGCTTATGGGTGACACTGATTTACTATGTACATGTAAATCTAATCATAACTGGCTGCAGTTTATATAATGATACTGCACCTTTAAGTTACATCTGCTATCTGAGTTAGGGTCTCAGAGTGCTTTTGAGGGTACCTTACCCATAAGGTGTTTCTTAGTATTCTTTGTTGGTCTAAAAACAATTATAAAACATTTTGGAGCAAAAATACAAATAAACAAACCAAAGCTTGAAGCTAAAATAGCAAATATCTCTACAGCTACAGTGAATTTTCCAGGAGAGCTGACATAAGCTGGAATAAAGGTGATCCAAACTGCACAGAATATGAGCATGCTAAATGTGATGAATTTGGCTTCATTAAAGTTATCAGGTAACTTCCTTGCTAGAAAAGCCAAAACAAAACACAAAACTGCCAGGAGTCCTATATAACCCAGCACAGCCCAGAAGCCTATGCTTGATCCTACATTACATTCAAGGATGATTTTGTCCTTATAGAGCCTTAGATTTTTAAAAGGGAAAGGAGGAGATACTTTTAACCAAATCACACATATAATGGCCTGTTTTAGAGTAAAGGTAAGAACACTAAGTCTCTGCTGTGGAGGCCCAAACCATTTCATGACATTACTGCCTGGAAGTGTAGCCCTGAAGGCCATTAACACCACTATTGTTTTCCCCAGAACACAGGAGATGCAGAGGACGAAGGTGATCCCAAACGCTGTGTGGCGTAGCATGCAGGACCACTCAGAGGGCCGACCAATGAAAGTAAGTGAACAGAGGAAACACAGAGTCAGAGAGAAGAGCAGCAGGAAGCTCAGCTCTGAGTTGTTGGCTCGGACTATGGGAGACGCCCTGTATTTGTAGAAGATTGAAGCTACACACACAGACATGAAGGCTCCAGTGATGGAGAACACAGTTAGGATAATGCCTAAAGTGTCATCCCAGGAGAGGAACTCAACAGGCTTGGGGAGGCAGCTGTCTTGATTAGCATTAGGCCAGAAATCTGGAGGGCAGTGCATACAGTCCAGAGAATCTAAGAGATTAGAAAAATAATGTCAGATCCACATATTAGAAACAATCTCCTAGTAAGGCATCACACTGCAGAACACAGTAGAGTTGCACAAGAGAATGACCCAAGCAGACTATGAATGTGTTTCATTTTCTCTTGGATCCTTTCAAAGCCTCTTTCTTATTTTAATTATTTTTAGTGGCACTGTTTGTAAATATATACAAATATTTAAATAAAATTTTCGTTGTGAATTAAAGGTACTGTGTTGCAATGCTTTGTTGTATTACTGATGTTAGTATAATGCTTCTGTGGCTATATATGAATTAAATACAGAATGCTGCTGAGTCAAAGGACATGTTCTACCCTGCACTGAGCATTGACAGATATCTTTATTCTGTAAACTGACAACCAAGACCAAGACAAGTCTAGTAAAACCTTCATTTCACATTATGCTCTGTGAAACATAACCTGTCTTGTTACTGATCTCTCCCTCTGCGCATGGTATACAGTCATAGCAGCAGACAGGCCTTCCCTTCTGCACAGCCTTCCTGGTGCCTGGAGGACAGCTCTCACTGCACACAGACACTGGCACCTGGGGAAGACAACAGGTATTAGAGAAACAGTTAAATGCAAATCCTGGATGGTAATGGTCACTGTACAGGTTACTGTTTTACTTATTGTAATACATCTGATTAAATTCTGCACAAAATTAAAGCAACTTCATTCATTAAATAAGGTGATTCAGAATTAGGAAAATAATGGACACTCAAGTGTTCTTTTCCTCCAGGCCTGGAGGAAACCCCTGTTTTCTAGGGAGTAATTATGTCTGGTATGTACAGTGTAAGTTATACTGTACCTCTGTCTGATGTCCCAGCCAGTGGATAGCACTGCTCATTCTGAACTCCTGTCCTCTTGGTTTGGATGAGTCATAGTAGCCCACTGGCACAAAGTCTAAAGTTCCATCTTTCTTAAACTGCCAGTTTATGAGCTCATAGACAGCTACAGGGTCTCCATTAGAATCAAAGTTGACCTGATAACCATTCTTTGTGGTGAAGTTCACTCTCTTGAGCTGGTTGAGTATCTGCAGCAATAGATACAACTTAAAGAAAAGTCATGGCACCATTTAAATTCCTCACTACAAAATAAATAAATAAACAAACAGTTTACCTGTAGCCTATCATTAATACATGATTACATGAATAAGATGCTTTGTCATTAGTGAATATTTTTGCCATACACATCTAACACACTGCAATAACCATAGTTTGACTTAATAAATTAAACAGTTTTAAAAGGTTTTAATTAAGTAGTGTTATACCTGCCATTGTGAGAATTTATTAGTTTTGTCGCATTGTGTGTGATTACAAATAACACTGTGAATAGCATGCGCTATAGCATATGTAGCTTTATACACCATGTTAGTGTTGCGCAGCTGAGACGTGTCTGTGTATGGGTTCTGTAGCGCGCGGATATCCTCACTGCCGTCACATTCTCGCATGAACTCTGAGGAGCCTGTCCGCCCTTTTAGGCTACAACTGAACGATCTCTCCCAAAATTCTGTTAATATGGGCAATTTCAAGGCTTGTGCTGGAGAGAGGTCTAGAAGAAACTCAGGAAGTCCTGGGATAACTGACCGGGGGACTCCAAAACCCACAGCACCGGCGCAAATATTAAACCGCACAATGTCTGGATGTATGATCCACGCCTCGCTGGCTATCCATTGAAGTGGAGGGGGTGGCTGTTGTACCAGTTCTTCCAAGAGAAACTTCATGTCGGCTGCTGTTATAAACGCTACAATTACACGAGCCGTGGACCTGCGGATGACGTTTGCCACCCTCTCCAGTTTAATGCGCGGTTGTGTTCTGTAGTAGGCCTCGGAGTACTCCACACAGATCCCCTCCTCCTGCGCTGCCTTTAGGAACGCTGCCATTCCGTAGTTTCCGTAGTCCGTGTCACTGCGTACTGCCCCAATCCATGTCCACCCATAATACTTCACCATTCTTGCCAGTGCGGCCGCTTGGTGGTGGTCACTAGGTACCGTCCTAAAGAATGTCGGAAACTGATTCTTATCGCTCAGGCACGCGCAGGTTGCAGAATGACTCACCTGTAATTTAGAGTGTGCGAAAAGAGAAAGAACCGATACGTTAGTGTCCTGATTTTGTTGTAAGGTTGCATAATGTATATATAAAGGTAGACTATATATAAAACCTTTCTCTACAAGTCTTAGAGTAGTGTTCTGCAGCATAATTTATAAGTCAACTATTTATCTGTTTAAACTAATAGCAAGATTTTTTAAAAAGATGTGATGTTCTGCACCCCCAATGATGTTCACCTCTGCAATTCCAAATAGACCGAGCATTCTGGCCAAGGCAATTGATGGGGAGGAAGAAGATTCTCCGACGACAGCAGGTACAGTGGCAGCTGCAGATTTTAAACATGCATTGGTGTCGTTGAAAACGCTGACCAAGCCATTTGCAAACTGAAATGCAACTTTGACTGACATCGGCTCTGCAGAACACGAGTCGTATATCTGGTAGCCTAATGTGATTCCCGGTAGGAGCTCTGTGCTGTTGTTGATCTCGTGGATGGTAAATTCCAAGGCCCGGGCTAAGTGCAGCTGCCTGAATTCCATGCTGTTTGGTAAAATAGACAAAACCATGAAAACGTCAGACAAATATGTGGGAATCACATATTATGCTGTGTTTACAATAGGTAACGTGTATAAAAACTGGTAGATAAAATTTCATTTCTCATTTATCTTTGTAATTGTAAATAAATGACATTCTATCCTCACAGACAGACCTCCCAGCACACTGTGGCTGTGCTGGCATCGTGGTGTAGGTATTTTGCTCTGATTTCATGTAGTAGTGAACAGAGAAAATCCCTCCAATTACAAAATCTCCATCCATAGACAAAATAGGCATCTGAGGCTCAGCCCACAGCCTGCAGCTGTCTGGGTTTGCTTTACATCCTGCAGTGCTGAACGCAGTCACCCACAGCACTGATACAAATGACACCAGAATTGAAGTGATCTGCATGGTGGGAGCTCGGTCCCTCCCAGCACTCTGAAGGTCTGGATGGCTGCCTTACACTGGTTTAAATAGTCACCTTGCAGTAAAGGCTTGTCAGTAAATGTGGGTGTGAATTGTGCAAATGAGGTGTGGATTTAAATTCAGTGTCAATCATAACAAAGACACAAGGTTTTCTCATGTCTTTGTGTTGTGTACAGAATGTTATAGCAAATATTATAATTGTACAATTGTCCAATTGTATTTATTTATGTGTGGTTCATGTATAACTATGAATTTAAAATAAAATAATGGCTATGTAGTGCAGACATCTCAGGAGCTGTGTAGCAATATTAGCCCTTTTTATACATTATCCTCTCATTATAAGGGACTAACATACCTGGACAACTGAGTAATTATGTTGCTTGTCCAGTAGTTTGTTACTGTAGCATAATTTATTCACAAGAAAACTAAAGGATTTGAGATGATTCTAGATATGGCATTTGAATCTGGAATTTGTTCTAATTAACTTGAATTCACAGGAGAGTTTATCTGCAGTTGGAATCACAGTAGTGTTACGCTGTTTATGCAGCCCATGGTGTTGCTGTCTTTCATGATGATAATAAACCAATAAACTAGCATCTATGTTACTAGCAGTGAAGTAAAAAACAACAACAACAAAAAACAATGAGTTAGTGTCTGACTGCTGCTATGCTGTCATGAAGAAGAAAATGAGTTAATTAGGGCAGTGGATAGGTTTACGTTTATGTATATGTACCCCCAAATGCACTTATGACAACATTTATCTGGAATAATTCAGAGATAATTATAAATGCAGCCTAATGCTAGCTGTATCTTAGCAACTGTTTGTTACACAGCAAATAATAAAGTAACAAAGTTTGTAAATGAAAATGAACTAGGCCTACCTAATTTGCATGTTAGTATTTTTGGCCAGTGTGTGGGATGACACATTATCACAATGTCTGAGTCTGATTGTGTGAACGCAACTGTGCCAATGGACTCTACAGTCCAATGGCCTCCATAGTCACCTCTCCACTGGATGTTTCCCAGGTCTCTCCTGCTATGGCCTCCTGTGCTTCTCAAGGCTTTGCAGCTTCAGTGTCTCCTGCACCCATGTTGGCTTCATGCCTCCAAGCTACCTCCTCTGCCAGTCTGACTGGGATCTCTTTTGCTGCACTGTCTCTGGCCAAAGCTTCTCTCATCACCAGGTTCTGGACTAACACCCATCTGACTCCATGGCTTCTAGTGTTTGGTATAGTTCAGGAGAAATTGTGCTAGAAGGGGTTTGAGCAAGTTACAGGCCAGTCTTCTCTCTCCACACTCTGTAATTCAGGTTATGAGTGATTAATGTTTCTGCTTTTAAGGTCTCAACACCTCCTTCTTTTTTACTTCCTTTCCTCCTTTTCCTCCATGTTAACCAAAGATCTTGCGCTGCATCTCCAAAATCCTGTAATAAAGTGGAATACCCAGTTACTTAAAGTGTTCCCATGTCACACACCATTTAGTTCAGTTTTGGCTATGCTAATAAGTGACCAACTGTGGGCTTTGCTCTTCCAATGATCTTGATCATGGGAGCAACAGCATGTAGCACATCCTTCTCTTTATGATGTCCCTCCAATGTGACAGTGACACCTTTTGTTCCTGAAGTCTCAGTGTCACAGACATCAACCTTTTTCCCGTTGCTTTTCGTCCCAGAGTGTCACTACAACTACAAATGCCAACAGTGCCACCTGCAGTTATGGAGGACTACAGCCTGTTGCAGCCAGGGAACATTCTGCCACCTGAAGTCCTCAATAATATTGCCATTGCCCAGCCTACAGTAATATGCTTGGTAGGTAAAAGAGTACCATTCTAGAGGCCTGATCAACTCAAACAATTAATTGCCTGAGGATATGCTCTGGTTCTTTTCCTTTTTCCCACTCTGTATTTTTCCTTGCTGTCCTTCCAAGTAAGTTCCTGAGTTAGCACAGGTTTCTGGTGTTTCCAGAAGGACTTATCCGTTGCTGTCTGTCTTTCTTTTGATGTTGCCCTACAAGTACTTGTGCCTGGGACCCATGCAGTAAATATATTCTCTTTCATGGGTTCTGTGCTAGTATATACGGAGCATTCTAGTTCCACATAGACCGCTCCTCTTGATCACTGTTTTTCCTTGTGTCTAGTTTTCCTCCTTGTTATATATACCTACCTTGTGCCTACACTTTCTTTACAAGAGTACTGTCTGTCAGCTACCCTTCCCCTCTTTATGCATCAGTCAGTTCCTAACCACAGGACAATTTATCTGTATAATAGTCAGGAAAGAGACTCTCAACACATTGTTAACACTGCCATGGCAGTAGCCTGGTTATAGATGTTGAGCTGGTATGGTAGTCTCATTGTCAGGTTATGTGTCAATGTTACAGTCTATGTCATTGTGGTTGTGCTGTTTGTGTGTTCTGAATGTTTTACAGGCCATCCACCAGAGGGTGTGATGAGATGTTATGAGCAGATGCAAAAGAGATAAAATGTGATCATCCTTGAAGATTGGCCATTCAATGATTAGGTACCCTTTTTAGTTGAAATGTCGCTGAAGCACCTTACTTTGGGTTGAGTATTAAACTATTGTTCATCATGTCACATTAAATTAAATAATGTAAGTGATATCCTGTAAATAGCTAACAGAAAAATAATAGGCAATTATTAAATATCTCACCTCGAAGTATTGAATATGGAACCTGTGTTTAAGATGCTTCATGTACAGTAAATACGCCATCTTGGTGTCTTCAAAAATGCACAGTGGGAGTCGGTGTGATGTACCGTACTTTATATATACAGTCTACGGTCTGACTTCAACCAGAGACATTCTATACGAAGAGACTATAAAGTCTTTGCCTGAAGCTAAGGCTGAAAAGTGACCAAGCACTTGAAATAACTTCATGACAGGGATCTGCTACAGGTCACAGACTTCAGGTAGTAACTGAAGGCAAAGAATCTGTCATCAAGTATTTAACATTAAACAAGACCCAAAGCACAGTCAATCCAATTTCCAAATATCCTTTCAATATGACAATGTAAAGACAAATTAGATATGCTCCTAAATAATATAAAATAGCAAAATAGGGAATTCAGTAGAGATGTAAAAACTCTTGCTTTTAGATGGACATTCTTATACTTTAGCCTCACTTGATTGTAGCTTTGTTCAAATCCAGTGTTCTGGAGTACTGAGGAAAAAACAACAAAATCTGTGTTTCTACCCTCTTACTTTCTGAGAACATAGTTTGGCAAGCACACAGTATACTAAGTACATATATTCATATTTTTATAATTACGATTGCTGTAATTGTATGAAATCACACGTGTCATCTAGATGCTTGGGAAAGAGAATCAGGAATTACAAAGTTTATTACTTTGCATTGAAACTAGTTACATAGATTACTGCATTTGACAGAGAAAACAAATCATCCAAAAATAATTCTGTATTCTATAATTGATCATTTTTATTTGCCCATTAAATGCTGTTTGGTGTTTTTCTCAGGTTTTAATAAAATAATATAACATTTTGGAGCAAATAGGCACAAAAGCAGGCCAAAACTGGATGCTAAAATAGCAAATATTTCAACGGCTGTAGTAAATTTACCAGGTGAGCTGACGTAGGCAGGAACAAAGGCTAGCCAAACAGCACAAAATATCAGCATGCTAAAGGTGATATACTTAGCCTCATTAAAATTTCCAGGTAGTTTGCGTGCCAGGAAGGCCAAAACAAAACACACAGTCGCCAAGAGGCCAATGTAGCCAAGGACACACCAGAAAGCCAGGTCTGATCCCACACTGCAGTCTAGAATGATCTTGGAATGCTGATACTGTGTGTTTCTGTAAGGGAACGGTGGGGAGGCTATGAGCCATGCAGCACAGATCAGCATTTGTACCAGTGTGCAGCTAAAGATGATGATCCTCTGCTGCACAGGCCTGAGCCATTTCATCACATTGTTTCCAGGCTGCGTGGCTGTGAAGGCAGCCAGGACCACTAAGGTTTTGCCCAGGATGCAGGAGATACAGAGGGAGAAGGTGATGCTGAAAGTCGTGTGGCGCAACATGCAGGACCAGGATGTGGGCTCCCCAATAAAGATCAATGCACACAGAAAACACAGAGTCAAGGAGAACAGGACAAAGAAGCTCAGCTCTGAGTTATTGATGCGTACTATGGGAGTATTTCTGTGGTACAGAAAGACTGTAAATACAGATAAAGTGACACAAGCCCCTACCACAGCAATTACTGTCAGTATTACCCCCATTGCATCATGGGAAAGGAACTCAACAACCTTAGGGATACATGCTGTTCCATCAACATTGGACCAGTAGTCATCAGGACAGGCCATGCAATCTATTGAATCTTTTAAAAATAAACAATAAAAATAGGATTAAATATAGGTCAGAAAAATGTAATATTTTAAATTTGACTATAGCCACTGACCTGTCTGATTGCTAATTTTGCCACTGTCACATGGTACACAGTCAAAGCAGCACAGAGGCTCCCCATTACGGACAGCCTTCCTAAATCCTGGAGTGCAGCTGTCACTGCAAACGGATACTGGCACCTGTTTCCCAAAAACACAACAGTCAGAGGTCAGAAAAGATCTACCTATCTAAGATCTACCTATAAGACCCAAAATTACAGGTAATTGTAATTTTTTGTGAACAATAGGATATAAATAAAAATGTCATATTTACTTTTGCTTCTAATGTATATATTTATTATCATGACAAAAAAGCATTATGAGCAGCATTTTGGATCATGAAATGTGCCATATATCGGAGTGCCTCCCAGAATCAGTAATAATGGTGACAGTAAAAAGTAAAAGTGTGCAACACTTGAAGATGTGTCTCTGGCTTCTCACACAGAATAGCCTGATCCAGTCTGAGGACTGCATGCATTTACCCAACTTACCTCCACTTGACCCTACAGAACTTCAAAAGATGATATCTCATGTATTGAACTACATTCTGAGTGCCGCTTGCCTCACTCTGGTCTCCAGGCCACGCAAGAGCCGTGTCATAAACGACCAGTTCACTCCCAGCCTCCTGAGCCTCATCATACATGCCCGCTTTAACTAGCTCAATATTGCCTGCCGTGCCCTTCTGCCAGTTAATCAGGTCGTATGATGGGATTGAGTCGCCTTTCATGTCAAAGTTGACCCTCTCTCCTGAAATGGTGAATGAGACCTCTTGGAGGTAGTGTTGAAGCTATAAAATCACACATAGGATCAAATGTACACATTGTACAACTTTTTGTAACAGCTTATAACAATTATTATTATTGATATTATTTAGTGTAAGAATACGGGATATAACAGTCACCTGCCATGGGTAGACTTTAGTGACATCCGTACATGTGGAGTTAATAAATGGGCCATTTCCAGGCTTGCAGGACATGAGGTTGTGGAGGGAATGAGCGATAGCATACACACCTTTGTAGACATTGTAAGTAATGCGAGTATTGGAGGTGTTCATGTAGGCAGAGTGTTGCTTGTGGAGTGTCTCCTGCCCCGTGCAAAAGGGCAGTTGAGTGCCACCACTGGAACTGCTGGAGGGGGAGGGGGAGCAACCATACAGGGCCCCCCACAGCTCCTGCACCAGGGGGTTGGAGGGGTACTTCTGGGGGTTCACCATCATCAGATACTCTTGCAGCCCTGGGATGTGGCCTTGTCGTATCCCAAACCCGATGGTTCCTCCTAGCAAGGGGTAGTATTTGCTTTCAGTGAACACTGAGGCTGTCACCCAAGCCTCGCTGGCGACCCACTGGATTCCAGTGAGATTCTGCTCCATACAGTCCCTCAGGAAGGGTGTCAGCTCCCCCTCAGCTGAGAACACTACCACCACCCGTGCACTGGAGCTGTTAATGACATGAATGATTTCTAGTGCTCTACGGGTATTGTACAGCAGGGGGATCATCTCCTGGTAGGCTATGCAAACACTTGTGCCGTCCAACTCCTTTAGTAGTCCCTGCAGGGCAAAGTGCCCATAAGCGTGGTCCCCCCGCACCACACCCACCCATGTCCAGTTGAAGTGTAGCAGCAGCTTGGCGATAGCTTTAACCTGGTATGCATCACTGGGGATGGTCCTGAAGAACGTGGGGAATTCACGTCTGTCACTGAGACAGGCACAGGATGAGAAGTAGCTGATCTAAAATGGAGATAACACACCAAAAAGTACAGAACTTATTAATTTACACTTAGTTATATTTAATATTTTACCATGTCTATTCATGTCATTCACATACATGAATGCAAGTAACAAACTCTTCCATACACACTAACACACACACAGAATCAATTAAGTAAGGTGCTCTAGGATATGTGAATCATCTGACAGGAATGCAGCAGTGAAACATCCTTGTCTTAACCATGGTCTGACAGGCAATACTTACCATTGGAATCATGAAAGGTCGCAAAATTCTGGATAAAACAATAGACTGAGCGGAACCTGATTCACCGATAATGGCCACCATCGGGCCAGCACCAGAACACATCGGCATGTCTGCTTCATTTCGCCCATTTAGAACAGCCAAAGTTGCCCTTTGCCCTGTCAAAGGGTATGCACAGGAGTCAAATATTTTATAGCCCAGGGTATGGCCAGGTAACAGCTTGCTACTGTTATTAATCTCCTCCACAGCAAGCTTCATGGCCAGAGCCCAGCGGAAAGCTCTGGGATCAAACCTGCATATGGAAAGACCAAACATTCACAAATATACAAATGCACAACCCCATTATGAGAGTAAGTGGCTCAATACCAAACCGTGCATTCTTAAGTATCTCCATATCTTTACATATTCAGGGCTCATTTCTTAACACACAATTATTTATATTCTCCAGAATCTTGTATATTAATAAACTTTACTCTTTAAGGCATTATTTCATAACACACAATTAATTAATTTCAGGCTGAAAAGGAAGTCCCAGAATGGGCTTAATTAATTAAAGCCCAGAAAAAGGGCTATTAACGTACACCTTAACCTGTGCCCCTGGAATACTTCATTACATTTAAATGCACTTGCTTTTCTGCAGTTTTAGTATTCTCACCCATTGCACTTCACTGGGCCTGGTTTGTAGGTGCAGTTCAGGTCTGGCATTTCCTGGTTGTAATGCAGGGGAAAAATACCCCCAATGACGAAATGTCCATCAGCCATGAAGCCTGGGTTAAAGACATTCTGCAGGGTGCACTGAAGATCCAAAGCTTCGCTGAGGGCAGGGAGAGGCAGACTCAGGAGCCACAGGAGCACAAGAGTCATCCTCACTGACAGATACCCACGCTTTCTCCAGTGAGTGCAGAGAGGGCAGGGAACCTGCTTTATACTAGACTGCCCTCCATTTCATTATATATCACAGTCACATGACATCAGCCACGCTTATAATCCTAGTGGGTCTTTATGGGTCAGAAACGTATTTATTTTATCAAACATGACTGTATTAAAGTATTAAACTGAATATGATTATATATTTGAGAAGCAAGCTAAAGATGATGCATTATTACAGAGGCACATGATTGTTTATAGTTACTATAGGTACTATGGGTAAAAAATGCCTGGTTTGGTAAATGTTAAGTTCTTGAATGCTGGGGTCTACAAAATATCAAAAATATCAGAAAAGTATTCTTCGCCTAATGCTTTCACTAATAGACTAGTAGTGCTTTAAAAGCAATTAAATTAAAATTTAGTAAATCCTTTAAAATCAGTTCTGTAACTAACTGGAATCCAGAGTAGAGATTTTAGAAATTGACTTATTTACTTTGTTCTTTTTGTCCTAGTTAAAAGTCCCACAGCAGCATTCTGAGTAAATAAATATTGGTTCTAGAACAACATATGATAATAAGTTAATTACTCATAATGCACATCTAGAGTCAAATTTAGCCTTTCCTTTTATTGTCATGGTAGACTGGTCCCCTATGGGGAGGAACATGCCTCCTCCAGACCAGGACCATACCACTTGCCTTCCCTGCTCGCAATCCCCTGCCTTCTGACAGGAGACACCTACTGCTCGTTAACCATACACACTATTTATACTCCTACAGTTTTGGAGAGACAGCACTGTCCATTAGCGGACAGAACCACGATCGTCTGTTGGTGTAACACTGCTCTGATCTTGGAGACTACCTAGACTTGTCATCACTACTTCAAGGATTATAGATAATAAAGAACATGCTAGTTCAACTTCATCTCTCGCTTCCTCAATGTCGCCCTCGTCAGATTTATAGTACATATAATTGTATAGTTATAGAGAATAACTTTTAAGGTAATGCAAAATCATCAGAATTTAGCATAATTGAAGGTATTAATACATTAGCAAATTATTTAAGAATTAAGAAGGAAATAATATATAATAAAGAGAAATTATTTTGTTGTCTTCCCTGTTAGATGCTGTTTAGTGTTCTTTTCTGGTTTGAGTAAAATAATATAACATTTTGGAGCAAACAGACACAAAAGCAGGCCAAAACTGGATGCTAAAATAGCAAATATTTCAACGGCTGTAGTAAATTTACCAGGTGAGCTGACGTAGGCAGGAACAAAGGCTAGCCAAACAGCACAAAATATCAGCATGCTAAAGGTGATATACTTAGCCTCATTAAAATTTCCAGGTAGTTTGCGTGCCAGGAAGGCCAAAACAAAACACACAGTCGCCAAGAGGCCAATGTAGCCAAGGACACACCAGAAAGCCAGGTCTGATCCCACACTGCAGTCTAGAATGATCTTGGAATGCTGATACTGTGTGTTTCTGTAAGGGAACGGTGGGGAGGCTATGAGCCATGCAGCACAGATCAGCATTTGTACCAGTGTGCAGCTAAAGATGATGATCCTCTGCTGCACAGGCCCGAGCCATTTCATCACATTG
This sequence comes from Electrophorus electricus, assembly GCF_041902795.1. Classification (NCBI taxonomy): domain Eukaryota; kingdom Metazoa; phylum Chordata; class Actinopteri; order Gymnotiformes; family Gymnotidae; genus Electrophorus; species Electrophorus electricus. Next base: position 25,711,503 of record NC_137502.1, read on the forward strand.
TTTCCAGGCTGCGTGGCTGTGAAGGCAGCCAGGACCACTAAGGTTTTGCCCAGGATGCAGGAGATACAGAGGGAGAAGGTGATGCTGAAAGTCGTGTGGCGCAACATGCAGGACCAAGATGTGGGCTCCCCAATAAAGATCAATGCACACAGAAAACACAGAGTCAAGGAGAACAGGATGAAGAAGCTCAGCTCTGAGTTATTGATGCGTACTATGGGAGTTCCTCGATAGTGCAAGAATATTGCCAGGACAGCGGTCGTAAGACAAGACCCTACTATGGCTATCACCATCAGGATAACTCCCATTGTATCCCTCTGGGAGAGGAACTCAACAATCTTAGGAATGCATGTTGTTCCATTAGCATTAGACCAGTAATCTTCAGGACACTCCATACAGTCTACTGAATCTTTGAAGTCAAAATACAAGAAAAATATCTCACCTTGAAGTGAAAGACTCAGACTAGAAGAATTTTATCATTTTATCAACATGATGTATTACAACTAATTGTCAGTCATTTTAATTTTATAATTTTTGAATTGCTATTTTTAAATGTCTAACAGAGAAAACATAAATTATACTTCTCATGTTTTCCTTACCTGTCTGATTGCTAATTTTGCCACTGTCACATGGTACACAGTCAAAGCAGCACAGAGGCTCCCCATTACGGACAGCCTTCCTAAATCCCAGAGTGCAGCTGTCACTGCAAATGGATACTGGCACCTGTTTTCACAAATATAAAAGACAAATAATTGACTGAATAGCTAATAAAATAGCTACATTTGACATTCAGTTGAGCAGCAAAGGTATGGGATAGCAATGTAATTATGGGACTAATGAGCCACCAAACATGCTTTTCACAAACAAAAGAAGTACAGTTGTATTTCATAACCATGTGAACCAGTTAAAAGAAAAGACATTTTTTTTATATTTGTTGCATTTTAAGAAATCTTACTTAAACAAGCAAGTTCAATAAGACTTTCTTATTACAAAATTGTTAGGTTTTTTTTCCTCCTAGTGACACTGTAAGTATATATGTTTTTTGAATATATGTTTATGTTTGTTAATCAACAGTTGGCACTCTAACACAGGTCACTGTCTGAGCACCTTGCCTTGCTCTGATTGCCAAGCCACATGATTGCCTGATCCTGGATGACCAGTTCTTTCCCAGAATCCCTCGCTCCATCATAAAGACCCACTTTGATAAAGCTGATGTCTCCATTTTTCTGTCTCTGCCAGTTTATAAGATCATAAGATGGAACTGAGTCTCCCCTGGTGTCAAAGTTCACGTGTTCACCAGAGACCAAAAAAGAAACCTCCTGAAGGTAATGTTGCAGCTTTAATGCCAAAGGAGGGGTTACAAAAAAAAAAAAGATGACTTTATTTTTTTCATCACGACTCAATACAAGTCTATGTAAATATGTTTATACACACATGCAAGATTGTGTTCTACTCAATATTAATTAGTCATTTGTAATTTACTGAGTGATGAATCACATTTAAGAAACACAATAGGATTTTACCATTTTGTAATATTGTTTAATTATGACCAAGAATCAGTTAAATTTGTTAATGATTTAAAAAATATATTTTACCTGCCATGGATAGATATCATTGATGTCTCCACATGAAGAACTATTAAAAGGCCCACTTCCTGGTACACACTGAAAGAAACTCTGAAGGGAATGAGCAATGGCATACACTGCTTTATATACATTGTAAGTGACACGAGTACTGGAGGTGTTCATGTAGGCCGAGTGTTGTTTGCGGAGCGTCTCCTGTCCCGTACAGAGGGGCAACTGGGTGCCACCATTAGAAGGGGAGGGGGAGCAACCATACAGAGCCCCCCACAGCTCCTGCACCAGGGGGTTGGAAGGGTATTTCTGGGGGTTTACCATCATCAGATACTCTTGCAGCCCTGGCACATGGCCTTGGCGAATAGCAAATCCAATTGTGCCAGTTAAGAATGGATATGTTTCTGCTAATATTGAGGCAGTGACCCAAGCTTCACTGGCAACCCACTGGATTCCTGTGATGTTTTGAGTCATGAATTCTTTTAAGAAAGGGTAAAATTCCCCTTCACCGGAAAACACAACCACCACCCTTGCAGTAGACTTTCTCATCACATTCAGAATTTCAAGGACTTGATCTTGCTTGAAATCTTTAGGAATCATTTTGTGATAGGCCAGACAAATATCAGTGTTTTCTATCTCTTGTTTCAGGCCTTGCAAAGCAAATCTACCATAATCATGGTCTTCAGTGACCACGCCAATCCATGTCCAGCCAAATCTCTTCAAGAGCTGAGCAATGGCTTTTACCTGGTAGTCATCGCTTGGGACTACTCTGAAAAATGTTGGGAATTGTTTTCGATCACTTAGACAGGAGCAGGTTGAAAAGTAGCTTATCTGTAAAAAAACAAACAAACAAAAAACATCCTTTAAATAAAGATAAATATTTAAGGTAAAAGAATACAACTATTAACAAAGATCTTTATATATGTGTATAATTGAAATAATCAAAATTAAAAACTACATTCATAACTGAACCAATGGACAATGCAAAAGCAAAAACCATCTGATGAAAATATTTTTTACCATAGGTATTCTGAAAGGCTGCAGTGTTCTAGAGACAACAATGGATTGTGAAGAACCAGATTCTCCAACTATGGCAAGTACAGGTTCCCCACCAGAACACATCAAATTCTGAGCCACATTCAGGTCATTCAGTACAGCCAGCACTGCCCTCTGAGCTGTGACTGGAGTGGCACAGGAGTCAAAGATCCTGTAGCCCAGCGTATGGTGGGGTAGCAGGTCTACACTGTTGTTAATCTCATCTACAGCAAGCCTCATGGCCAGAGCCCAGCGAAGTGCCCTGGCGTCGAACCTAGCCAATATAAAGAATAATATTTCAATCTTTATTGACAGCATAAATGTTTTTTTTTTTATTACTTTTATTATATTAGAGACTGATGCCTGTTTAATTAGTAAAAAATAATCATTACTTAGTGATGGACGATAATGTTAAAATAAACAAACAAACAAAACCTAAAAAACAAGTTCAGTGTTATATTGAAAGGATATTAGATGACCTCACCCTTGACACTGTGCTGCCAAAGGTTTGCTTGTATAATCTGTTGCTGGTAGTTCCACTCTGTAATGCAAAGGGAAAATTCCTCCGATTGTGATGTCTCCATGAGCCATGAATGCAGGCTGATCAAAGTCTCCCTGTGATGAACATGTCGGTGGAAAAGGTACACCTCTGCAGGGGAGGAGGAACACAGGAAGGAAGAGATAAATCATTGTACTGCCAACTTTACACAAAGATAGAACTGTCCTGGTTTTATATAGGATAGACACCATGCATCTCATTATATCTCTTAGTCAGGTGATGAAAGACTACCCCTGACCTCCAAAATTGTTAGTCTAAGATGTAGGATACATAATGAGCAAATATATGTATATAATGTCTGAAAGTGATTATATATATTTAGATGCAATTATATATGTGTACATAGCACTTTTAAACAAGGTTTACAAAGTGCTTTACAAAAGAATACAATATCAATAAAATCAAATTCAAGGCACTAAGATAAAACAATAGAAATAAAACCGAATCATATAAATTAAGTTAAAAAAATATAAACATAAAGCATAAAATATAAAGCAAAGAACAACAGAAGATTTAAACAGAATAAATGAATATACAAATAAAATATAGAATTTTAGGAAATAAAGTGCAGAAGTCTTCAGTTAGGTTTTGAGCAGGTAGGCTTTGACCCTCCTCTTGAATGTGCCAAGATTGTCAAGCGCTCAAGCCTCATGTTAAGAAAAGGCTGCTTTGCTTGTCTTTATTCATGTAGTGAGTTTGACTACTATATTACTGTCAGTAGATCTGAGACTGGGTAAAACTAGCATGTTACTGTCAGTAGATCTGAGAGCTCTTTTGGGTACATACATAACAGTCAACCCACTGTGGTACAGTAGGAGAATACCATGACGACATTTGAAGGCCATTAAGAACATCCTAAAATCAATTCTGAATCAAATTCAGATTTAGCAAATAAATCTTATTACTGTGATTTCATATGATGTTTTTTTCTAATTTGATTATTTTCACAATCATCCAGTTACTTTATATAATTATAGAAATAGATAGAAAGATAGATAGATAGATAGATAGATAGATAGATAGATAGATAGATAGATAGATAGATAGATAGATAGATAGATAGATAGATAGATAGATAGATAGATAGATAGATAGATAGATAGATAGATAGATATAGGCTCATAAGGCTGTTGAAAAGAAATTCCACTAATTACCTGAAATTATTTCATTAAGATCTGTAATAGAGATGAACAGTTGATAGATTACAGAATTCACAGAAAACTAGTTTTCTTAAGGGCAAAGTTTCCAGAAGGGCAAGTTAATACTTCAATAAGAGTTTGTGGCTATTATTTATAATAGGTAAGTTTTAATAGGTAGGCATGGGCAGCAAAAGCTGGTTAGATTCATACAATCATAGTGGATGGATTATGTTATAAAATCGCTGACAGCAGGAACCTCCATTGTCATTGGTGAACGTGTTTCTTTGGGAAAAGTCAAGACCATCCCCTGCTGACCATGTTAGTTATATATGCCTGTCTAGGGCTTGTAAATCTGTGTCAATTATGGCACACCATGCATGTCTGCTCACATTCTGGCTTTTCCTGATCATGCCTATGTGGTGTCTGTCCACAAACAAGAATGAGTGCATCTATCAGGGAGAAGAAGGCACCCAAGGTTTCTACCAGGATGGAGATGTTATTCTGGGAGGTCTGTTTCCCCTGCACTCCAGCCCTGTTGCAACAGAGAGAGCTTTCCAAAGCAAACCTGCAGCAGTTGAATACAAAGAGTATGTGAATGTTTTGTACTGTGACAGATGAAACGTGCCAAATTATATTCACTTATTGGTTTGGTTTAAACATGACAATCATTTATTGTTACTAAAACTTTGTGAAACATTTCCATATGATGTATACAGAGTTCATGCATCAAATATTTTCTGAATGTGATGCAGCTTTAGTTCTCGAGCCCTGAGGTGGATGAGGACGATGACCTTTGCAGTGGCAGAGATTAACCAGAGGCAGGACCTGTTACCAAAGCTGTCTCTGGGCTATCACATTCATGACAGCTGTGATGACATACCCGTGTCAGTGAAGAGATCACTGCTCCTGGTCAATGGCCAGCCAGAGAAAGAAAGAGGAGCAAGCTGTGCAGATGTGCGCAGGCAGCCGTCTCCTGTCATAGTGGGAGATGCTTCTTCAGGTGTGTCCATGGCTGTGCTGAGAACTCTGGGCTCATTCCAAATACCTTTGGTAAGGCTACAGAGTATTGGGATATGTAAGAAATTTTTTATTAAAAGTAATATCAGTTTTAAATTAAAAGTTATTGTGTTAATGACACAAAGATTTGCTGTGTGGTTAAGCTAGCCACTGATTTACACACTGAGTATTTATTTTATTACTGGTGATTTTGCTGTGAAGGCTGAACAGTTTGTAATGCCATTCTTCATCAGTAACATTCTTGTCCACTCTTGTTTTGTGTTTTACTTGTACTGAGGTGGCTTTTCTTTGCTGACAATTTTTCCTCTTGTGTTTTGTTTTTTAAAATAATTTTTAGGGTGGGATCAGCTGTCCATGGACAGTGTAAATAGCAATAACATTTATATTTGTCAGTATATATGAAAGAGTGTGTATTACTAAAAGTGTTGGTTAGGGTGGGATCAGATGTTAGTGTGAAAAGATAAAAGCTCATTATATACATCAATATATGAAACAGAGTGTTTTACTAACAGTGTTGGTTTTGTCTTTTTGTATATTCTCTTAGGTAAGCTACTTCGCATCCTGCTCCTGTCTGAGCAATAAGAAAGAGTTTCCCTCATTTATGCGGACGATGCCAAGTGATGAATTTCAGATTAAAGCTTTAGCAAAGCTAGTCCACTATTTCCAGTGGAGCTGGGTGGGGCTCATAGGTGTGGATTTAGATTATGCACGATTTGCTATTCAGCTGTTTCTGAAGGAGTCTGTCAGGTATAATGTGTGCCCTGCATATGTGCACTTCTACCCTGTCATTCTCTCCAAAGAAGCACTGAGGGAGTTAATGAACATTATTCGAGACTCCACAGCCACAGTCATACTCAACTTCTCTAGAGAATCAACGCTGCAGACCATCCTGCAAGAGTGCCGACGACAAAACATCACACATCTGCAGTGGATCGCCAGTGAAGCCTGGGCCACATCAAATGCCCTGTGGGGTGATTTTAGTGATCTATTACAGGGGACACTGGGTTTTGCCATTAGGAAGGGGGAAATCCCGAGCCTATATAGATACCTCACATTGCTGAACACCTCCAACATTCAAACCTCCCATTTTTTATCTGAATTTTGGGAGGACACTTTCAACTGCCGTGTCAATGGATCCTTAAATACACACATACACAGACAGGAAGCCCTGAACAGAGTTGCCTGCACTGGGAGGGAAAGTCTGGATGATGTGTACACCCTCTATTCAGATGTGTCACAGCTTAGAGTGTCCTACAATGTATACAAGGCTGTGTACCTTATAGCACATGCCTTGCATGATATGAGCACCTGTGTTCCAGGACAGGGCCCCTTTCATAATGGAACGTGTGGGAGCCTAAAGTACCTTCTGCCATGGCAGGTTTGTGTATATATTTTTGAATTTGTTTCTAAGGTTTTCAATATTAAATACTCCAATCTATCTTTTTTTCCTCCATATTTGTATGCTGCACAATACTACCTGACATTTACATGTTATATCCTATACATGTTGGAAAATAAATATTGAACACACAGAACTAGTACATTTAAATGTTTTATCCTTTACATGTTGAATATTGAATGCACAAAAAAACTAATACTCATACAAAAATATGTGTGGTGCTCTTAATTATATCATAACTAAAGATGAATTAAAAACCTTTTAATCCATTTGTAGGTACTATACAATAAGTAAAATGTTATAACAAGTGCTTTGGATGTCTGGTTTTGTACTATTAAATAGTTATGTGCAGTTTAAATCATAAAACACCTTCATTAAACTTTTCACACTCCCCATTCAGAGCTATTTTGAGAAGGGATTAGGCCTTGTATGTGACATTTCATTAATATTTCTATTTATTCTCCCCCATAGCTATTGAGCTACATGAAACGAGCAAACTTTACAACTCTGGGTGAGGATGTGAGCTTCGATGAGCATGGGGATCCCATTGCCTCTTATGACCTGATGAGCTGGCAGGTTGCGAGTGATGGCTCGCTTCAGTTGGTGAAAGTGGGCTTCTATGATGCCTCACTGAAGGATGAGACGAACCTAGTCATAAATGATTCAGTGATTATGTGGCACAGTGGGAACAAGGTGTGTGCCATTTCATCCATCAGCAGATCATTTTTTATACAGCTATTCGTTATTCAGTTTTACTACATATTTGTGATTCCCTTAGAAGGCATTATCTTTAAATGGCATAATCTTGTTGTTTTTTTTTGTTTATTTTACATTAGGCTTTTAACAAATCTCACAAGGGCAGGGAAATATTTATTAAATCAAACTTGTTCACCATTTCTTCCTTTTATTTCCAACATATTGCATATATAACATATGTAAAGTGTAATATTTGCAAAGCTTGAGGTTGTTCATTTCATGTGGATGTTGTATGCACTTGAGTATGTCAAGAGTGAAGTCCATGTAGTCCCTGCCCCTCTCCCTGTGCTGTGGTTTTTAGGCACCGGTGTCAGTGTGCAGCCAAAGTTGTTTGCCAGGCTCCAGGAAGGCCAGGCGAAAGGGTGAACCCATATGCTGCTTTGACTGCATACCATGCGCTGAGGGAGAGATTAGCAATGAAACAGGTATTGAACTGAGGTTATTTGACATTTCTCAGTCCTCTGAAAATCTGGACATTACAGAATTATATCAACGTTTTTTTATCCATTTCCTCACAGACTCAAATGATTGTTTGAGATGCTCAAGGGAAATGTGGCCAAACCAAGCCCGAGATCAATGCTTGCCTAAGGTCTTGGAATACCTGTCCTTTTGGGAGCCACTGGGTATAGTGCTCTGGGTGGTTTCGACCATTGGAGCCTGTCTGACTGTGGCAGTGCTTTGTGTGTTTGTGATGTATAGGAATACACCTGTCATCCAAGGCAACAATATGGAACTCAGCTTCATGCTTCTCTTGTTCCTTTGTGTGTGCTTTCTGATAGGTCTGACATTCATTGGCAAGCCCACTGATTGGCGCTGTCAGATCAGATACACAGCCTTTGGAATCAGCTTTGCGCTCTGCATTGCTTGTATCTTGGCTAAAACCACTGTGGTTCTGATGGCTTTCAGGGCCACTCTTCCTGGTAGTGATGTCATGAAGTGGTTTGGACCCGCTAAGCAGAGATTCAGTGTCATATTCTGCTCTTGTATTCAAGCTCTTGTTTGCATCATATGGCTAACGATCAAGCCTCCCTTTGCTGCTAATAGAACTCAGTTTCTGAGTGCTACTATAATTGTAGAGTGTGATGTGGGATCTGAGATAGGATTCTGGTTTGTGTTGGGATACATTGGCCTCTTGGCTTGCACATGCTTTTTAACAGCTTTTTTGGCCAGAAAACTTCCAGATAATTTCAACGAGGCAAAATTTATCACTTTCAGTATGGTCATCTTTTTTGCTGTGTGGATAACCTTCATCCCTGTTTATGTGAGTACTCGTGGAAAGTACATGGTTGCTGTGCATGTGTTTGCCATATTAGCTTCTGCTTTTGGTCTCCTTTTATGTATATTTACTCCAAAATGTTATGTTGTGCTGCTGAGACCTGAAAAAAACATTAGAAAGAATATGATGAAAAAATAGCCCTGAATTCAGCATTCACAAACAAACTCATATACCTTGTTTCACAAATAACAAAAGTATGTATTATGTCTGCAGGAAAAAAAAAAATGTTATACTTCAATAAAAAAAAAATAATTCTACAATGGTTTTGTCTGATATTTCTATACAGGACCACCACATATTGAGACAGATAAAGTCACAAACTGCTGTGAGACGTGCAAAGTGAGACCAGGAACTGTAGACTGTTCTAATATTTGTGTCAATTCATAAATGTTAAATAGAGTTGGGCTTAAAGAGTATTCCTGTCCAACTCTTCACTCCTGAAAGAAGAAATCTGTTCACTTATTACCAATTTTTATGCTACACATATATTCTGTGTATTGCTTTAATGAGGTCATATATTTTACCCCCTACAACACTTAGAAATGTATAGAACAATTCTTTGTGCCAAATAGAATCAAAAGCCTTTTTGAAGCCAATCAGGCATGCAAACAAGCCAGTACTCAGCCAGCCCTCACAGGCCACATCCACCAAGCACAGCACACATCCACTTCCCCTGTCCCATCACCCACTTAATCACCCACACCTGTCCCTCATTTAAGTCATTCTATTCAATCCCAACAGATACCCAAGCTTTGGATCGATGATTCCTAACCACCTTGTCTAGAGACTGTGCCAAGCCCATTATTCAAAGATTTTCTCCCTGTCTTTGTATGTATTTCAGTGGAAAAAAACAACAACAAAATTTTTAGAAGTTCCTTACATGCACCTCGCTCCTGACTCATGATGACACACAAATATTTTGTTTTTATTTGGGTGACATATTTTTCAATTAGGGTGGGTAGGGTGTATATATGATCCATGGTGTGATAAATTTGTAAAAATGTAATTTGCCGCTGAGTCAAGACCTTGTGCTTAATGATGAAGTTTACAAATCTTGAATTTACCAGAATCTTTCCCAGATTACTGTTAACACAAACACCTTGGTAATTGTTATGGTCAAATGTATCTACAGTTTTTGAAATTGGAGTTATAAATCCATTGTTTCAGATTTCAGTGAAGTAATCCACAACCGGAATCAAACTATAGTATTTCACAATACCCAAATTAAATATACATTTTAGCATCTAATTTGGGATTCCAGCAGGTCCAGAAGTCCTTTTTAGATTTTATAATTTTCATTTTATCTTTAAGATCTTGCTCAGTAATTGATAAGTCTTGTGCATATTGGGTTCCCTCCAGCTTTACGCTGAGGTTGTTTTGTTGAGAATTTATTTAAAATTGTATATTTAGTGTATGGAAATTTGTCCATATGTTCCATCTTGAATTGCCAATTCTTCATTTTATTTATATTTTTAATAGCAGATTTGGTTCAGTTTGACATTAACAGGCTCTTCAGCAACGTCCTAATATGGTCCCCAAAGTAACATTAATTTTGTTACCTTAGAGAACATTTGGGAATATCTGGCTGTGGTCCCGCAGTGTGTGTTTATCATCTCACGACATGATTCAGGATCGTTAATTTCAATTGGTTCTTTAAAATGATACTTAAGTTTAGAAGTTAAAACGGCTGAGGAGGTATTTGTGTTTACGGGTTATATAAAGTTGTTCATAGCTGTTGCAATATTTCGGCTTGAATGGGTAATAGAATATTGAACAAATTCCACTTTTCAATGCCACTTTTCAAATATGGTACCTTTGCACTGAACACTTTAGGGTTTCCCTGCAGTGACAAGCTTTATATTTATATGCTTACCTGTGATACTTTTACATTAGAAACACCTGTCAGTTATTGTCCACAATCCTGTTAAATACAAATGTCAACCATGGCTGCTACTCCATTGCCATCATTTTGTTGTTCATAATAATTGCAGAACTTTTGAAGTTGTACTGATCCACGGTAATAGCCTGTTGCCTGGGGTAGAATACGGGCTGGTTTGTGCAAATTTTAGAGGCATAAATATTAATCAATCAAGACTGTTACATAACAGTCTAGGATTTTTTGGAATTGGTCTGGTTTATAACCCTGTTTTGCTTCTTTACATTTGAAGAAGGTTATACCAGAGTTTGAGGTTCAGGGTATGTCAGTTCTATGTAGCCTACTGAACTCTCCTTATTCAACTATGCAAAGGTAAATAGTTTTCCATTCTATGGCATCTTAAATGATGGGTCTCTGTGAAGCAGAGTTGGCCAAAGTAGGCCTAGCTAGCTTGTAGTTTTCTAATAAAAGTTGTAATAAAATAGATACAAGTATTTGTACACACCTATGCACATACAACCTGAATATCCATTGCTGTCCTTGTCTCTTTAATACACCAACAAATCCTGCCTTGTAGTATTATCAAGCATTAAAGCTTTTGTAGGCTTTGCTTAGTGTATTTTTCCCATCAAAATCAAAATCAAGTACATATAAAAGTGAGGAAACCCGATTCCTGGCGCCATGTCAATGAACCACTTGTTGTTTGGATAATTTTGATGGATAGCTTTCAAATTCATGGAAAGGCAACATTATCTGCATAGCATTTTTTTGCACAGGGTAATTCAAAGTGCCCCACATAAGATAGCAGAATAAAAAAAGCTTATTACAAGGTATTTGCCAAAAATAAAAATAAAATATTACAAAAACAATTTATTAAATTAAAGTTAGATATAGTGGATTTAAATAGAAAATGAACTAAAATTTATATATATATATATATATATATATATATATATATATATATATATATATGTGTGTGTGTGTGTGTGTGTGTGTGTGTGTGTGTGTGTGTGTGTGTGTGTGTGTGTGTGTATAAAGATAAATATAAATATAAGGCTGCTTTGCTGGTCTTTAGTCACGTAGTAAGTATGACTACTATATTACTGTCAGTAGATCTGAGAGTGGGTATGACTAGTACGTTGCTCTGTGTAGATCTGAGAGTGGGTATGACTAATATGTTATTGTCAGTAGATCTGAGAGCTCTTGTGGGTACATACTTAACAGTCAGTCCACTGAGGTACAGTGGGGCAATACTTGATAAAAGAAAAGATAAAAAAGGTCTGATAAAAAACAATTAGTTTTTAAAATGGTTCCAATAGTGCAAATTATTAGTTAAGTAATAGTTTATGACTATTATTTCTAAGTAGATTTATACAATCTTATTAATGGATGGATTGTGTAATAAAATTGCTGACAGCAGGAGCTGCCATTGTCATTGGTTCACATGTTTCTTTGGGAAAAGTCAAGACCATCCCCTGCTCATCATGTTAGTTATATATGCCTGTCTAGGTCTTGTAAGTCTGTGTCAGTTATGGCACACCATGCATGTCTGCTCACATTCTGGCTTTTCCTGATCATGCCTATGTGGTGTCTGTCCACAAATAAGAATGAGTGCATCTATCAGGGAGAAGAAGGCAGCCAAAGTTTCTACCAGGATGGAGATGTTATTCTGGGAGGCCTCTTCCCCCTGCATTACAGCCCTGTTCCAACAGAGAGATTTTTCCAAAGCAAACCTGCAGCAACTGAGTACAAGGAGTATGTAAAATATTTGTACTGTGACAGATGAAAAAGAATATATTCTGTGCCAAGTTATATTCACTTATTGGTTTGGTTTAAACATGGCAATCATTTATTGTTACTAAAACTTTGTGAAACATTTCCATATGATGTATACAGAGTTCATGCATCAAATATTTTCTGAATGTGATGCAGCTTTAGTTCTCGAGCCCTGAGGTGGATGAGGACGATGACCTTTGCAGTGGCAGAGATTAACCAGAGGCAGGACCTGTTACCAAAGCTGTCTCTGGGCTATCACATTCATGACAGCTGTGATGACATACCCGTGTCAGTGAAGAGATCACTGCTCCTGGTCAATGGGCAGCCAGAGAAAGAAAGAGGAGCAAGCTGTGCAGATGTGCGCAGGCAGCCATCTCCTGTCATAGTGGGAGATGCTTCTTCAGGTGTGTCCATGGCTGTGCTGAGAACTCTGGGCTCATTCCAAATACCTTTGGTAAGGCTACAGAGTATTGGGATATGTAAGACAATTTTGTATGAAGAGTAATATGAAAGTTTTAAATCCAAACCCATCGTGTTAATGAAGCACAGATTTGCTGTGTAGTTTTAATGGCTACTGATTTACACACTGAGTGTTAGAATCCCATACATTAGGGTGGGATCAGATGTTAGTGTGAAAAGAAAAAACCTCATTATATGCATCAATGCATGAAAAAGAGTTTTTTACTAATAGTGTTGGTTTTGTCTTTTTGTATATTCTCTTAGGTAAGCTACTTTGCATCCTGCTCCTGTCTGAGCAATAAGAAAGAGTTCCCCTCATTTATGCGGACAATGCCAAGTGATGAATTTCAGATTAAAGCTTTAGCAAAGCTAGTCCACTATTTCCAGTGGAGCTGGGTAGGGCTTATAGGCGCAGATTCAGACTATGCACGATTTGCCATTCAGCTGTTTCTGAAGGAGTCTGTCAGGTATAATGTGTGCCCTGCATATGTGCACTTCTACCCCGTCATTCTCTCCAAAGAAGCACTGAGGGAGTTAATGAACATTATTCGAGACTCCACAGCCACAGTCATACTCAACTTCTCTAGTGAATCAACGCTGCAGACCATCCTGCAAGAGTGCCGACGACAAAACATCACGAATCTGCAGTGGATCGCCAGTGAAGCCTGGGCCACATCAAATGCCCTGTGGGGTGATTTTAGTGATCTATTACAGGGGACACTGGGTTTTGCCATTAGGAAGGGGGAAATCCCGAGCCTATATAGATACCTCACATTGCTGAACACCTCCAACATTCAAACCTCCCATTTTTTATCTGAATTTTGGGAGGACACTTTCAACTGCCGTGTCAATGGATCCTTAAATACACACATACACAGACAGGAAGCCCTGAACAGAGTTGCCTGCACTGGGAGGGAAAGTCTGGATGATGTGTACACCCTCTATTCAGATGTGTCACAGCTTAGAGTGTCCTACAATGTATACAAGGCTGTGTACCTTATAGCACATGCCTTGCATGATATGAGCACCTGTGTTCCAGGACAGGGCCCCTTTCATAATGGAACGTGTGGGAGCCTAAAGTACCTTCTGCCATGGCAGGTTTGTGTATATATTTTTGAATTTGTTTCTAAGGTTTTCAATATTAAATACTCCAATCTATCTTTTTTTCCTCCATATTTGTATGCTGCACAATACTACCTGACATTTACATGTTATATCCTATACATGTTGGAAAATAAATATTGAACACACAGAACTAGTACATTTAAATGTTTTATCCTTTACATGTTGAATATTGAATGCACAAAAAAACTAATACTCATACAAAAATATGTGTGGTGCTCTTAATTATATCATAACTAAAGATGAATTAAAAACCTTTTAATCCATTTGTAGGTACTATACAATAAGTAAAATGTTATAACAAGTGCTTTGGATGTCTGGTTTTGTACTATTAAATAGTTATGTGCAGTTTAAATCATAAAACACCTTCATTAAACTTTTCACACTCCCCATTCAGAGCTATTTTGAGAAGGGATTAGGCCTTGTATGTGACATTTCATTAATATTTCTATTTATTCTCCCCCATAGCTATTGAGCTACATGAAACGAGCAAACTTTACAACTCTGGGTGAGGATGTGAGCTTCGATGAGCATGGGGATCCCATTGCCTCTTATGACCTGATGAGCTGGCAGGTTGCGAGTGATGGCTCGCTTCAGTTGGTGAAAGTGGGCTTCTATGATGCCTCACTGAAGGATGAGACGAACCTAGTCATAAATGATTCAGTGATTATGTGGCACAGTGGGAACAAGGTGTGTGCCATTTCATCCATCAGCAGATCATTTTTTATACAGCTATTCGTTATTCAGTTTTACTACATATTTGTGATTCCCTTAGAAGGCATTATCTTTAAATGGCATAATCTTGTTGTTTTTTTTTGTTTATTTTACATTAGGCTTTTAACAAATCTCACAAGGGCAGGGAAATATTTATTAAATCAAACTTGTTCACCATTTCTTCCTTTTATTTCCAACATATTGCATATATAACATATGTAAAGTGTAATATTTGCAAAGCTTGAGGTTGTTCATTTCATGTGGATGTTGTATGCACTTGAGTATGTCAAGAGTGAAGTCCATGTAGTCCCTGCCCCTCTCCCTGTGCTGTGGTTTTTAGGCACCGGTGTCAGTGTGCAGCCAAAGTTGTTTGCCAGGCTCCAGGAAGGCCAGGCGAAAGGGTGAACCCATATGCTGCTTTGACTGCATACCATGCGCTGAGGGAGAGATTAGCAATGAAACAGGTATTGAACTGAGGTTATTTGACATTTCTCAGTCCTCTGAAAATCTGGACATTACAGAATTATATCAACGTTTTTTATCCATTTCCTCACAGACTCAAATGATTGTTTGAGATGCTCAAGGGAGATGTGGCCAAACCAAGCCCGAGATCAATGCTTGCCTAAGGTCTTGGAATACCTGTCCTTTTGGGAGCCACTGGGTATAGTGCTCTGGGTGGTTTCGACTATTGGAGCCTGTCTGACTGTGGCAGTGCTTTGTGTGTTTGTGATGTATAGGAATACCCCTGTCATCCGAGGCAACAATATGGAACTCAGCTTCATGCTTCTCTTGTTCCTTTGTGTGTGCTTTCTGATAGGTCTGACATTCATTGGCAAGCCCACTGATTGGCGCTGTCAGATCAGATACACAGCCTTTGGAATCAGCTTTGCGCTCTGCATTGCTTGTATCTTGGCTAAAACCACTGTGGTTCTGATGGCTTTCAGGGCCACTCTTCCTGGTAGTGATGTCATGAAGTGGTTTGGACCCGCTAAGCAGAGATTCAGTGTCATATTCTGCTCTTGTATTCAAGCTCTTGTTTGCATCATATGGCTAACGACCAAGCCTCCCTTTGCTGCTAATAGAACTCAGTTTCTGAGTGCTACTATAATTGTAGAGTGTGATGTGGGATCTGAGATAGGATTCTGGTGTGTGTTGGGATACATTGGCCTCTTGGCTTGCACATGCTTTTTAACAGCTTTTTTGGCCAGAAAACTTCCAGATAATTTCAACGAGGCAAAATGTATCACTTTCAGTATGGTCATCTTTTTTGCTGTGTGGATAACCTTCATCCCTGTTTATGTGAGTACTCGTGGAAAGTACATGGTTGCTGTGCATGTGTTTGCCATATTAGCTTCTGCTTTTGGTCTCCTTTTGTGTATATTTGCTCCAAAATGTTATGTTGTGCTGTTGAGACCTGAAAAAAACATTAGAAAGAATATGATGAAAAAATAGCCCTGAATCCAGCACTCATAAACACATGAATATATCTTTTTTTTCACGAATAACAAAAGTATGTATTATGTCTGCAGGAAAAAAATCTTATACTTCAATTAAAAAAAATCATTCTACAATGCTTTTGTCTGATATTTCTATACAGGCACACCAAACACAAAAATACAAACAGACAGTGAGAAACAAACCCATTGATTTGAAATAAAATGGTTACATTTATTTTTGCCCGAATAGAAGAAAGCAGTAATTAAATTCATTTAGGTACATTGTAGTTTCAATTCAGTTTTTTGAAAATGAATTCAGTTCGACTTAATTTCAAATCTGCCGCATCACTTCGTCTAGGTCGTTTTCCACAGTCTGTCTTAAATTTGTTTTATTGGACGTGATGTTTCTAAGTTTTTCTATCTGATGATGTGGTACCAAATACATCTTCTCTGCAGTATCCATTTTAATCTTTGCGTGATGCTATCAAACTGCTTCTAAAGGGTACGGCTACAATAAGCAAGAGTAAGAGGAAACCTCTGGACTGATTAATAGCTTTTCTCTTTGTATCTATAGACTTTCTTTTATTAGCAAACAGTTTTATCCACTTTTTATGTCTTTTCAAAAGCCTATACTGACGAGCCGTCAGAGGGCTATTACCACGGAGTAGATTAAAAGCCAATTTGCAAATGGAAAGTATGAGATCCACTGATGCCTTGCATAATATAACCTTCCTCTACCGAGGGGATGACTGATAAAGGGTATTCAGCATCATTAGATTTTACTGTAGTCATGTAGACATTTTTTTTTTTCAATATTTAAAGCTTTTTTCTTAGGAACGTACATCGCAGGGGTCTCCCAGGAAAACGCGCTTGACCTAAGATGAAGGATTTCTGGTGTCTGAGCTTTCAAGTCTACAAATAAATATGCTTAAGGTCTAGAGGTGGCGTCTTGAAAACATTCCACAAAATATTTGGCATTTCCCGGATACATCTGACGAGCCAATACGCTGACCTGTGACTTGTCTCTGGGGTTCTTAAATAAAATCATGTAGTTTGCATTCAGGTTGATAGTTCTGCTTGTCTTTCCCTGAAAAAACAGATTCTGTACCAAATACAATACACTCAGGTTCCTGTGATGAGTATATTTTGTAAAAGCCTTTTCTACTTCTTCGTTCTTACTGGAGTTATTCATCAAATCATCTAGAACTGGAAGGTTAGTCTTGCTGAGGGGAAACAGTTCATCATCACACAAAGATTCTGGTATTCCTTGCACAAAATTAATGTTTAT
Organism: Electrophorus electricus; assembly: GCF_041902795.1. Lineage (NCBI taxonomy): Eukaryota > Metazoa > Chordata > Actinopteri > Gymnotiformes > Gymnotidae > Electrophorus > Electrophorus electricus. The sequence continues at coordinate 25,728,926 of NC_137502.1, forward strand.
TTTGTTCATCAACTCATCATACAGAGGTTGCCAAAATGTATAACACCATACAATGTTATCAGGAACTTTAGACAACGTCTCATTACAATTTTCAAGTAATGTTTTGATGAAAAAAAAATGTTCTGCTATTTCTGCCACAAACGATACATGAAAATGGTACTTGCATTCTAGCATCAAAACAATGAGTTACAGACATTTTACAATAACACTAAAAAATACAAATCCTATATACAATCAGATTCTTAATACCCGTACGGCAGAGTCCTGAAATCAGGCAACAAAACACGATTATCATAAACAATCCTGAATCTTTTAATTTGTGATTTGTTTTTCAACAGAAAGCCCTTTTTATCTCTCACGATTTGATTGTGGGTGGTCGTAAGTACTCTAGTCTGATCACCATTTTTAACACATTCGTCAACCAGTTCTGTCAGAGATTTCAGGTTTACGAGTTTAGCATTTGAATAGTTTAAAGTGATACCCTTGGCTTTCATTGTTGTTTTACCTTTGGGAGTCCTATACCCATGTGTTTTAGGTCCTGAGCTGACAAATTCTACAATCTCATCACAACACAGTGCAACTCACTTGTAAGACCCCCCAGGCAATTGCCCAAAGGCGGTATCCAATCATCTTGATGACTTTTGAAGATGATGCTATTCATGTCTGTGTACAAGCAACGGTCTTGTAAACGGTCTATCAAATTGGACAGCTCGAGCCTAGCATATGCGGTCGTAAAAATACCTATGAAAACGTTAGCGTACCCCAGTTTATAGCACCTGATGTCCTTGTGATGCCACTACACCATTGCCACCTCCCTGTTCAGAAAAGAGAAATCACTTACATTGTACAGGTTGGAGAACATGTACTCTAAAAACTCATCAGGATCTCTGATCAAAACTGTGTTTGACCTGTCTGGTTTTTGACACATCTTACCCAACAAAGAATTAATCGGGAGTTTAGCTACAGACCTCTTGGCCGGGTTAACTGAAATTTTCTGTTCCTCCAGCTTAACGCTTAACGCCTAACGCCTTCGTTCTCCTCATATTTTTGAACATACTCCTTTTTTTTTTTGGCTTCATCAACCACCCAGGAAGGATAACCTGAGCTCTCTTGTTTGGTTTTCAAAAACATTTTAATGTATTCTGAAAACAGCTCATTTGTTCTATTAGGAAAGTGCCAAATCTCAAATACTTTCATCACTCTGTACCCCTTCTGCAGGGCCGTCATCAGCTCCACACTGCACCAAGCACCTCTCGTGGCCCTCTCATCATCCCCATGATCACAGCTACGCTGTTGTTGCTCAGCGCAGGTTCTACAGAAAGGGAACAAGAGATTATTCTTTACCCGGTAGGGAAGAACAGGGGCCCACAACCCCCTGGGAGGTAAAACCTTAACCTTGATGATGCCGAAGTAGTTTTCAAATGACCCAAAGTCACGATAAAGGATAACAGAGTGATCTATGGGGTACATTTTTACATTTTTCACATAAGGGTAGAGGGAGGTGAAGTCGTAGTAATTGATTCTTTCACCAGGTCGAGCTGTGTAATAGAGCTGTAGGGCATTGGTACGACTCCCAAACAGAGCATCCCGAGGATTTAAGCGCTTTGAAAAGTCAAAGGTTTTGAGAAATTTTTTTACATCTTCACTATTCTTTTTCATGTCATTCCATTCATTTTCCCACATGATGGTGACAGATCATTTGTGAATACACTGCAGCATCTGAATTTTATTAAGACTGTTCTGATGAATGTCTCCGAAGGTTTCTGAGGCTTTACCTAAAAGTTGTGGCATTCATGATGGAAAGCACGTATCACATCTGTGATAAAAGCAACTGAGAAACTCGAAAGCTTTGTGCGTTTTACCATCATCAAAGTAACCATCTACAAAATTATTTACGATCTTGGCTTCCCTAATGTTAAGTGCATGTTGAATGGGTATGTTCTGTTTGTCTGAGACGTACTTGAGCCATTGAATAGATGGCATCGAGAAAGATTTCTGACAGTTGACGTAATTATCTAGGGGAGGGATGGCCAAAGTGTTTTCGGGCAGGAACATAGTGCGGAATATTTTCATGCATACAGATGCTATGGTAATCGACTTGAATAGGTCAAAGCTTGTGTCTCTCAAAATCTCACTCCTGAAAATTTTACACCCTGTTTTCAAAATCTTGTTACAACATTGTTACAGCATTATTCTTTAATCTCTTTTCTGAAGTCAAAGACTTTATCAGAGACTTCATCATATCCATACCGTAAAACTCAGGCTGAGGATACGAAATCACATAGTTCTGATTCTCTAGGGTGTTGTAGAAGTGGAGGAATTTTCCTTTTTTAGCATTTGTAAACCCCATGGCTTTCGGAATGGTGCTAAGTTTCATAGGTAGGAATGAGAGACTGTCTATAAATCTCTGTTGTTAAGCCATGTCTTCAAAGCACAAATTTTCCCCCCTTGCACTATGATAGTAAGAGTAACCCCTTCTTTTACCAGGTAATTTAACAAAAGAAAGGAATCATAACCCGTTGCATTATGTGCTACAAATGTGTATCCTTCAAATTTTCTGACGGAACATTTTAAAAAAGGCTTCGATGCACCCATCCCTTTCAGCCCCATGCACCATATAAAATTAGCTGTATCTACGTCCGTTTCCTGTCTGGACTTGATATCATAAAATATATGTTTGTCTGCTATCTCTACCTGTAACGGTTGTATGAAACATTCATGTTTGACCTCCAATTCTATTTTTTCACTGCAAACTTTGCACCAAGGTTGTGCACATTTATGTTCTTTTTTACCTGTGCTAAAGGGGCTCAAATGTTCTACCATTCCGCATTTGGGGCAGTAGAATCCTATTTTGTATAATGAATATGTATCACCCAACAAGTTTCATATCTCTTCTTTGTGTTTTCGTAGCAGTAATCTGACCTACACAGTCTTAGACAATCTGAATGCAGTCTTAGACAATCTGAAAATGGTTGAGCAATGTTCTGAGGTCTTGACAGAAGTTTTCAGATGTATCAAATACGACTGTGAACTAAAGGAGTGAAGTACCGTAAAACATGGCATTAACAAAGAAATGTAGGTGGAGAAAATAAATGGTTTTCGGATAAAAGCTGTAAATTACAATCCACCCCTCCCCAAAAACACTCTGTAATGTGGAATGCACTATAAAGTGTTAAGGGCCCAATGTGTGCTAACGGACAAAAACCAAGTGTGATAAAACTTACAGAGTAAACACATTTGTTTAGAGATCACAGAAAAATAAATAAATAAAAGAAAACTTTATGATGTTTTGTGAAAAGTTTACTTATTGCCCTGATTGAGTACATATGGCAGATAAGATGTGAGGAGGTGTGTATGTGTGTGTGAGAGAGAGAGAGAGAGAGAGAGAGAGAGAGAATGAGTGTGTCAATGAACCCTGACTGCAGTGTGTGTCAGAGAGGATACTGAACAAAGAGAGAAAGTAGAGAAAAACTGGTGGGGGGGGGTTGTTGGGAGGAGGTGTGACTTCTTAGAGAATCAACTAATGGGAGAGGAGTGGGAGGGGTGATGGGCAATATTCAATTTTTGTCCTGTATGGGTAGGGGGGAGGAGGTGTGGGGGATGATTGACAGCTGTCAAATCACTCAGTCAAATCAAGCAATAAATCATTTTGACAGTTTGTAAATACTATCTCTCTCTCTCTCTCTCTCTCTCTCTCTCTCTCTCTCTCATCTAACCCTGTTACGTGGAGCGATCACGAGCTGGACACACACGCTGAGAAGAGCGAGATTTATTAAGGTAAAATCCACAATCAGATCTGTTAGAACAGTCCAGGGTCGATAAGAAAATGCATAGAGTACGAGAATACATCTTAAACTGCATGAAACACAACACAATGACAAAATGGGAGGCATAATGTAAAAATGATACAAGTAATGATATAAACAAACACTAGAAATGACCAGCAAACACACAGGCCGCAATGCAGGGTTTACATACACAGGGTAATGAGGTCTAGCAATGCACAGGTGATACAAATGAGGTGAAAACCAAAACAAGGACTGGAGCAAGAATGGAGAAAATGAACCAATGACGAGACAGGAAACCATAAAAATATGACGCTAGGGAATGGCCAGTCATCCGACTTGTACAGCCAGATCTGTAACATACCATTACCAAACCTCCACCAGAAGTGAGTCAAATTAGAAAGGCTGATGTAGCTCACATTTGGGTCTTTTGTGGAATGCTTATATCAGTTATTTTAATAACAATGTTCCTCAAGTGGCCCACCTGTGTCTGATAGACCAAAAGCAAGACCGGGGCAGAACGGGGTGGGCGAACTGACCAATCAGAGCAGACAGGGCCCATCTGGAAGGAAGGAGCTCTAACAGTGTTTCAGACAGAGGGTGAAAAATAATGTGTTTTTGGAAAATTGAAACATGTAGATCCATTCTGACATTACCAGAAATGTCACTCCTCTGAAATGACCTTTGGTATGTTAATACCAGCAGCTATAAAACGCAAGTAAATGCTCGAGTGCTTTCATGGCAATGCGCCCTGCATTATAATAATCTTGGGTTATTTATGCTTGTCGTTTGGCATTTACTGACGTGGGAACTCGCAGTCTGTAAAAATGACTGATCGTGTAGGTACAACTAATCCCGTCCAAATAGGGCTTCAGCCGGAAACCACAAGGTTTGTCTATATCTTAAATAAAAACGTGATACATAGTTAAAGGTAAAGTATACAGATTTGATAGGTTTTTAGTCTAAAGTGATCAACAAATACACAGCCTACGCTCATAGATCCCTGACACTTCATAGTTCTAATGTTATCGTCAGTTATCTTGCTGACGAACACTAACTAGTTTATAGGTTAGATAACTAGCAATCTACTTCGTCGTATTAGTTCTATAGCGTTCTACCAGATCCGAATAATAATTAACTAGCTGGGTAATAGCTTTAAAAATTGTATTAACCATTGAAACATGCACAAGCAAGGCTTAAATAATTGGAAAAAAACTCAGTTTAGGGTAGCCTATTTTTTAAACAGCGCTTTACGTTAAATACCGTAGTCGTCAGTCTAGAAGTCTAGGTTAGCTAGCTAACCTAACCTAGCTAACTTAAGGTAGATGGCTAGATTTTAATTAATATCATTGTTAGGTCACGCTAGCAAATTAGTTTTATACCGCATTGCTATTAGCTAGCTAGTTTTTCAGAAGGGAAATGTGTTTTGTCTTTAGTTTTGGTAGACGTTTGTAGAGTTCAAACGTAGAACACAACTTGATTTCTTTCCTGGTAGTGTTTTCTACATTTCATAGGGTACTTTTTAAATATGTGACTTTTAAATGTGCAAAATTAATAAGATATTTAATCACAGTGTAAGACGTTTTTGAATAAACTTTGCATGTAAACGTCTACTGATAGGCCCATTTTAAAACGATCATTTAAAAAGAGGTTTAATTTGCATTGGATATTATGTGTGCTTAGGATTTTTTGGACATTACATGTTTTCTTGTGTTTCTTTCTGGTTTGATTAAAATGATATAACACTTTGGTACAAAAATACATAACAGCAAGCCAAATGCAGAAGACAAAATTGCAAATATTTCTACAGCTACTGTGTACTTTCCAGGAGAGCTCACATAAGCTGGAATGAAGGTGATCCAAACTGCACAGAATATGAGCATGCTGAATGAGATGAATTTGGCTTCATTAAAGTTATCAGGCAACTTCCTGGCTAAAAAGGCCAATATCAAACAAATCACAGCGAGAAGGCCAATGTACCCTAGAACTGCACAAAATGCTATGTCAGAACCTGTATTACATTCTAAAATAATTTTTTTATTATGTTGCTCAAAAACCTTATCAGGGAATGGAGGAGTAATCTTTAGCCAAAGAATGCAAATAACAATTTGAATTGCAGTGCATGACCACACAATGCCCCTTTGTTGTGCAGGTCCAAACTTTCCTGCCATATTGTTTCCAGGTAGTGTTGCTCTGAAGGCACTCACAACAACTATGGTTTTCCCCAAAATGCAGGAAATGCAGAGGGCAAAGGTGACGCCAAATGCTATGTGACGTAACATACAAGACCAATCTGTAGGCTCACCGATGAATGTGAGAGGACAGAGGAAGCAGAAGAAAAGAGAGAGAAGTAACAGTGAGCTAAGCTCTGAATTATTTACTTTTACTATTGGTGTGTCTCGAAAATATATGAACACCACCATGGTCGAAAAAGCTAAACATGCACCAAATAGTGACAGAGCAGTTAGAACAATCCCCATTGTTTCAGTGTATGTCAGGAACTCCGTGATTTTCATGACACAACTGTTCTTTCTTTCATTTGACCAGTACTCCTCAGGGCAGGTGATGCAGTCTACTGCTCCTATAATAGAAACAAATATGTGATACTCAGAATAGTAATAAACTTAGTGAATATTAATATAAAAATTGATAACTTTACCTGTAGTATTTGATATAGACCCATCAGCACATGAGATGCAGTCAAAACAGCACACAGGCAGTCCTTTGATTTGTGCTTTTCTTGTGCCAAGTGGGCAAATTTCTGAGCAAACAGCTTTTGGCGTCTGGCATATTAGAATGCATTTAAGATGACTCAATAAATTGAAATAGAAAAAAAAGGATAGATGTATTTTATTACCTGATTTCCTGTGCTCCAGACAATCTTGTCCTCAACAATCACAAGTTCATACGTTCCATTTACAGAGGTGCTGAAATGGCCTACTGGAATATGCTGCACTATCCCATCCCTCATTTGCCAGTTTATTACTTCATAGGAAACAGGTGGGTCTCCATTCTCATCAAAGAACACCTTTTCCCCAACTGTATCCACAAAATGTACTTTTTTTAAATGTTCATTTACCTTATGAAAAAAGAATATGCTGTAGGTCATGTATCAGTTAACAGTACTATTAATGCTTAAATGGAATGCAGTTGAAACACCAGTGCTTACCATATTTGGGGTAATTTGTGATGCATTAAGACATAGTCTTGATATATTGGTCTCTGGCATTTCACAAAACATTAAATGATGAAGCGCATGTGCAATCGCATATACTGCTTGATAGACTTTATATGTGATTCTGAGTTGTGTAATGTCAAAAAATTGGTTTGTGTAATTAATTTTTTCTGTTCCTGTGCATACTTTTGTACTGTTATATAAAATATTTACTGAAGATACAGGCCTGCAGCCCACCACTGTTTCCCAAAAATCAGTGACAAAGCTGGACTCTGAATTATGGTAAGGGCTGATATCTTTTAGAATTGGTCCCAGTTTGGGGATGGCCATCTTTTGGACCACAAATCCAATTGTCCCTCTAAAAGATTGGAACATCTCTGGAGTGGATGGTCGGGCTGCACTTATCCAGGCTTCACTTGCAATCCACTGTTTTCCTGTTATGTTCTGTTTTACCACTTCTTGCATTAAAGGATAGAGATCTCCTTCTGGCACAAATGCAAGAATCATTTTAACTGTTGGTTGCTTTATCATCTCAACAACTTCAAGGATTTTATTTTGGGGATATGTCCGCAGAATTGTCCCAACAAATGCAATACAAACACCAAGTGCCTCCACCTCCTTTGCGAATGCTGAAATACCATTTCTTCCATAATCATTGTCAGACTGTAAAGCACCAATCCATTTCCAGCCAAATCGTTTGACCAGGAAAGCTAAAGCCTTTGCTTGGTGATAGTCACTTGGTATGGTGCGGAAAAATGTGGGATATTTCCTTTTGTTACTCAGACATGCACATGTTGAAAAGTAACTTACCTATTCAAACAAATGAATTGAACATTGAAAGAAGTCTAAAAGACCTTCATGAAATATTTAGAAATTTAGTATTACATGTTTCTTGGTGTTTTTTTGAGTAAATACCATTGGCACTCTGAATGGTCCGAGTGCCTCAGCCACAGCTAAGGACTGGGTAGATCCAGACTCGGCTATAAGAGCTGATATGGGAGGTGGATGACAGGAAGAATCCTTTTCTTCTGATCCACTCACAAGAGTAAGGGCAGCTCGCAATACATTAGTTGGAGAGGCACAAGAGTCCAAAATTTTATATCCCAAAGAGATGTTTGGTAGCAAATAATCATCATTGTTTATTTCATCTATTGCAAACATCATCATCCTAGTCCAGCGAAATGCTCGCAGATCAAATCTGGTGAATATTTTAGCAGTGCAAAAAACCCAAACAAAACATTTATACGTTTGTCAGCTGTTCCGTTACTTACAAAAATTAGTTTTAAACTCACCCTTTACATTCAGCATTATGTGGTTCTTTCTCAAAAGAAACAAGCATATCCTCCTGTTTGTTAAAGATAGGAAAAATGCCACCTATCATAATGTGTCCTTCTTTATACATATCTCGCATTTCAAACTTGTGTTGTAGCTCACATGCACAACCCATTTTTGTACAAAGCAGAAAACATAGATGTATTATATTAAGCTTTCCCATGGCTACTCAGCAACCTGAAGAGGATAAGAATGAGGTGACTTCTTTTATACACTGCATTTTTGCTTGCCATGCATGCTATAGGGTGGTTCTTACCAGGGGTGTGTCCTAGAACTGACCATATTTTCTTTAGAGGTAGGACTAGTTTGCAGAGTATGATGTAAATTCTTTATGCATTACAAAATTATTTGAATGTTAGGGGATGCCCTTACATATGGAGAAGCCATGGGACAAATCAGTGACATGATATTGATGTATAAACATTTTGCAGCCCTCTTCACACCACCAATTCTACACAAGTGATAATCAGCACTCCAGTTATCAGCACAGCTCATTATCAGTAATATTTAGCAAAGTTGATATGAGAAGAATATGCTTTTGCTGTTAGCTTCCATTTTATTTATGAAATTGCATATTAATGTCAATATTCAATATTTGAATCTAGATCGTTAAGAAGGGTTTTTTTCAACATTGAGACAATAGAAGTAAAACATACAAGGCCTTAATTAATGCAGGTGCTAGTAAGTGCAAAATGCCTTAAAGAGGAGGCATACCAGGGGACAAGCCACACTAGAGTAGAACGTGTACATTTATATACAGTTTTATAGAGGCATATAAAACTATTCTAAAATGAACTGTATGTAGTAAGCAAACTGTTTATTCAAATAACTCAGCTAAAACCTAGGTAGCCTTGTACTGGTGAGGCTAAAAAAAGATTGTAATGCCCAAAAAGTCAAACAATTTCTCTCTTTTTCTCCTTCACACTTTTCCAAATGCATCAGTCACATCTGGGTTATATCCTAGGAGGGAGAACCATACAGTCTCATATAGACAAGGTGAAAGCCATCACCACCTGCCCAGTACCCTGCAGTAAATGGAAGGTGAGGTCATTTATGGGCATAGTTGCTACAGGAAGTTGATTCAGACTTTACCTGAGCTTCATGATTGACTTAACTCACATGGATGGACTGCACACAAAAGGTTATATGGAAGCAGGACTGTGAGGCAGTTTTCTAGGACCGTAATGCCTGCATGTGCTGGCTCCATATGTTGGGGTATAGGATGATTCTAAAAGCCTGTGACTCATTCCTTTGAGCCAAATTGGGCCCAAAATCCCTGGCAGTGCCCCTTCCTGCATGCGTCAAGATCCTGTGCTACAAAACCCCAATTTTGACCATTTAAACTGAAGACAGATGCTTTGAGGATTGGGCTTGGGGCCATCATTAAATATGTAGAGGTAATAAAAAGAAGCAGATTTGGGCAAAGGTCTAAATATAGTGAAAACAGTTTATGTTAAAGTTCATGAAGCCTTAGGGGCACTTTGCACAGCTGATGAAGTAAGAATTGCGGGTGTGTATCTGTTCGTGTGCATGCATTTGTATACATACACTGCATGGACAAATATGGTATGCCACTTTTCATTTTTCAGCTACCTTTGAGCTGGCTGGTCAGCACACACATAACACTGCACATGGCATCCTTTGTGGCATTTTTTTTTACCATAACTTTCAGTGCCATTTTTACAATGCTTTTCAGTTCTTTGCTCTCAGGTTTCCCAAGCACAGTAAAATGCAGATTTTGTTAATTCTAGCAGTCTTGAACTTTCTTTTTTGTCTTTTCAATATTCAAAGAAAGATTGTTTTTATGTCCTCTATGGCCATCATGATAGCTTTCAAATATCTGACCCATTTGCAAGACATTTTACAAAACGTCAGTTGTCTTCAGTTCTGCTTCTTTTCCTGCCCGCTACCGTGAGATTATAGATAACATTTACATTTACCCATTTTTTTTACCCAACTCTCTGAGATAAGCTTGAATGAAAATATAAAAACAGATGTTGTTTATGTAACATCAAACGCCAATTGTTTTGCCAGTTGTTACATAATATGTAATCTATTAGAACAATAATATCACAGTCACAATGTGTGCAAAAAAATTGTTTTCAATACTTAGGCTTTTCACCTTTTTATTTTGTTTTGTAACCAAAACCATTTTAAAATAGTTGATTTGTCAAGTGAGAAACACATAACCTTGCAGTGAGATCCTTGAGCCTGTTTTTTCAAAAAACATCAAGAGGATTATAAGGAGCAATCCTGTCAAATCCAGACTTTTATAGTTTCTACAACCTATTCATCAGTTCTCTATGCAGCATAACACAGGTGTCCCCAGAGTAGATTTTTTCCTCTGTGTAAATAAGTATATAGAGGGCATTGTAAATTTAAATAAGATAAATAATTGCACATTTATTTGTTTCTGCAGTGCAGACATTAACACTTAGCAAAAACTTCATTTTTGAATTAATTTATAATCTTATTATTTATTTCATGCCTATTGAACACATTCAGTGTAATATGAAATCAGAATTCTGAAATGTCTGTTCATTTGCAGATGGTTCTTGTGATGAAGTATTGTGCATTAAAATAATAGAATGAATTCAGGTTTCTTTTAAACCCACTGATTTTTACTAAATGTTGTTCATCAGCTGTTAGTAAAAAAATAATTATATGGAAGTCAGAATAATAACCAGAAATCTCATTTCATTAATACAAACTACTTAGATAGGAGTTTATCATCATATAACTGATTGATATCATCTAGCAATGCTTTTGTATTTGGGAATTTCTGGCATTTATAGCATTTTATAATGCTCTAACTTTCCCTTCTGGTACAGAAAAAGGAAAACAACTGAATTTAAATTCACTACTGAGATGAGTTGTGTGCCTTTCATCTATTACTTTAAGTTTAGACAAATGATACTGTCAAGCCCCAGTTGGCACCCAGCCAGCCTTTGGGCCACTCACGTTCCCCAATGATGACTCACCTCATTATTACCTTCTCATTCTCAATCACCAGAGTACTAATCTCTAATCAGTCACACCTGTATCTCATACACTCATCTTTATTTAATCCCACAGGTCCTTGTCTTCAGTGTTTTGTATTAACTGGTTTTAGAGACTAAAACTTTGCTGTGTCTTCAGACAGCTCTAGCTCTGTGAATAGTAGCCTCTGTTGTATTTCTTCAATTTTGTTTATTTATTATCTGGTTTACTTTAATAAAGCATCCTGCTTCCATCACTTGTGCCTCACATCTCTGCCTTGTCCAGATTGTCAGGGAATGTGGTGTTGACTGAACGGAGTCAGGGAGTGATCCTTGCATGACCGAGGTACTGAGCTGGCAAGGCACAGCCATCATTTGGCAGCAACAAGACCTGGTTGGACAGTAACAGGAGATCTACCAGCTTTGAGTTAACCTGAATTGCTTCACCAGCTGTGTGGAGGCCCTCTCGCCGAGCCTGGTAACCATGATTGGTACCCCTGCATGGCCCACATATTTGAGATATCAGTCCTACTACATCACTACTCTGAAAGCCTATGACAGTGACTTGTACTTTGCTTATTAATCAATGATGCTTGACCATGGCAAGGTGGAGTTTGTCATTAGAAGGCTCACTGGGAGAGCCAAACTCTAGGGCACCATGCTGGTGATTGACTCCTGACGTTGTTTGCCTGCTCAAGTCAGTGTAACCATCCATAGTAGGGTAGAGCTTGCAGTCATGCCCTACTGCATTTCAAGCAGGACTGCTGCTCAGCAGTGGTGTATGCCCTAGAATTCTGGACTGTGGCAGCTACCACCAACTGGAATCAAGAGGCTCTTGCTGACATACTCAGGGAGGCACTGAAGAGAGACCACCAAGCCAATCTTGCCTATTGTGAGGGGATGAGATCCCAAGATGACATTGTAGACCATACCATCTGGAGGAGAAACGGTTCTCACTTTGGTACTTATCCTATATGCAAGCCTTGCCCAATCCTGTGTGGGAGCGCTCGTCCCAGGTGAACCCATGCAGCAGGGCAGTGTTCGTTTCTCTGCAGAGAAGGGGAGACACTCCCACTACTGTGGTGGTGTGAACCATGTTTGCTGAACCTGCCCTCTGCTGGTGAGCTTAAGCTATGTAGCTCAAAGGTGAGTATCTCTTCCTCCTTAGACCAGTTCTATTGCCTTCAAGCAAAAGTTACATACAACCTCTGTTAAAGCCATAGTGGACTCAGGGGGAAAGAGTCACATCACTCACCAGACATCCCTGATACTCCTGCAGATTTATTCCCATCCAATATAACTCTGTCAAGAGCCCCAATGTCAACTCTATCCTTCGTGTTTCTAGTGCCACCAAGACCTGGTGGGTTTCCATCAGGTCCTTCCACCGAGCCATGTGGGTCGCCTGGGATAGTCTTTGGGGTCAATTGTGTGGGTGTGAGGTACTGTCACGGCCCATTTGGCATTCCGTAGTCATGACACACCTTAGTTACCTTCCTATTCCCAATCATCAGAGCGTTAATCTCTAATTCCCCACACCTTCCCTCGTTCACTCAATCTTGCAGGTCCCTGCTTTCAGTGTGTCCCATTGGCTTCATAAAGCCTCTGCATCTTCAGACATCTCCAGCCTCGTTGATGGTAGCCTGTGTTGTATTTCCTGTTTTTGTTTCTTTAATGTCTGGATTTCCTAAATAAACAATTCTGCTCCCATCATTTACATCTTGCTCCTCTGCCTTGTTCGGAATGACACAAGTGCTGTCAACCTTTTCTGTGCTTTTAACCAAATGCGGTGATCTTATTTTGTGTCTAACCTGTGGAGTTTCTTTTTTTACTGTAGAATGTGAGATACTGAAGTGTGATAGGTCAGTACTACTACCTGTACTTAGGTCTAGTACACTTGCACTTTATGGCATTTAGCTGACACATTTATCCAAAGTGACTTACAATTATGACTGTGGTAGTGGGGCTTGAACTGGCAACCTTCTGATTACCTTAACCACTGAGCTATCACTGCCCTCCTTGGTGAACTTGGTAAACTATCTCCATTTTTTTTGTGAATCAAAAGAATCCAAAATGTATTGTCTGTTGCTAGCAATTTTAAATGTTTTATTTTTCTCAGCCTCTGAGCAAATATAATTTCAGCCATACCACCATCAGATTTGAGGTACAAAACAATTTAATCTTTTTATTTTAATTTTTTTACCACATCACCTTAGCTTGCTCACTGGGTGCTTGGACTCTGACATTTGTAAGGCTGTATTGTAACAGCTGTTGTAAAAAGCGCTATATAAATAAATCTGGCACACATTTTTTTACATTTAAATTTTAAATTCCTTGACCTATATAATTATAAGAGCTCTATACCGCTGCATACAGGTCACTTGCTAAACATACACTGTTGTGCTCCAGCATTAACTAACAGTGTCCATACTATCATGCCAGTAAATATGGGTATGTTTAGGTATAAATAGATATCCACAGTAAAGGGTTTTTTCCTGACTATAAATGCCAAAAAAAAAGACAACACTGCAATGTGTCTTAATTGATCTAGTGCAGAGCCTGAGTCACTTTCTAGATTGATATGTTCTTTCTGGTTCATATTTATGTTTAGGGAAGAGGTATTATCTGTTAACCAAAACAAACAAATGCAGACCTGGAAGAGAATGATTGCAAGAACACTGAATTTGTGCCTAAACCATTTCATGACTTTACACGAAAGTATAGCCTTGAAGGCCATTAAAACCACTATTGTATTTCCCATGACACAAGAGATGCAGAAGATGAAGGTAATACCAAATGCAGTGTGTCGGACTTCGCAAGAACATCCAGATGGTTGAGCAGTGAGTGTAAGTGGACAGGGAGAGCACCATGAAATGGTGAAAAGCAGCAAGAAGCTTAGTTTAGAGTTGGCTCTGTGGCTGGCAGGGTTTCTTTGCTGGTAGCTGATGAGCATAATAGCTGCTGTACGACAGAGCAGATAAAGTGACACAGCAAACAGCAACAATCCCATAATTCCTGCTTGAACTAGGCCTTTGATGACAGCAACCCAGTAGCTCTTCAACAGATGCAGAATGTTTTGTTTGGCAACTAAACAGATAGGGGAAAGCATATCACAATCAACATAGCAGTACCTCAGTTATGACCATTCCTTATTTGTGTCTTGTGCTGTGAATGTGGTATTATTTTTAAACAGAAAAGGTTCACCTTTTTGGCACTGTTTGAATGTGGGCCAGTTTGTATTTAAACATCCTTCAGATGTATGGTTTTCATCTGTTAGTTTTCTTGGTAAGCAGCTCATTAGATGCATATATTTCTACACATAAAATGTAAGCAAATTCATTCTGTAGTGTGATTGCTACACAATTTCCTTGTCAAGAAGAAACTGTAGACTCAGTTTAATTAGTACTAAAGTTTATTTTCTTTGATCAGTTTTTATTTTGGTCTAAGCTCCTGTACTATTTTTTTTTTTTCAAAACAAATAAATTAGCTGTTATTGCTGTCAGGGAAACATTCACAGTGCAAGAAAGCCACAAATGTGTTGTTTAATCTTACCTTGTATTTGCTAAAGCCAGTGCAGTGTAAAGCAAAATTGAATGCATAGTTCCCTCTGGTCTCTTTTACTATAGCATAGATGTTGCCAGTTATATTGTGTACATGTGCCTGAGTGAAGTCATATAATAGAGCTGCAGAAACTGACAGGTGATGGTAGAACATGTTCTTCCACAAAGGTTTGATGAAAATGATCTCCTGTTTATCCAACAGCCTTGGAATAAGTAATTTCTCAGCAAGACATGGAATTTGAGATGTTATAAACCCATCTTCATTCATCATTTCACTTATCTCATTCAAGCTACATGAGAAATTCCAGGCCTTGGTCATGGGCCACAGACTGATTGTACTATTTATATACCATGCTCCAGTCAGCAAAACTCTGGCATAGGACAACAACATGCCTTTCTTCTCATTTCTGTGTGTTTGGATGTTGAATTTAGTAGTTACATGCTTTATATTTGCCCAGTGGCTGTAGTGATGTTTCAGCAAAAGCAGAAATGTGAACTTTAAATGTATGCTTCCCACAGCTCTTATGAAAATAGGATAGACATGGAAGTATCTTAAACAAACAAATCTGGAAAAGTGGAAAACCTGTTTAGAGGGAAAATGTTATAAGCCAAGGTTGTGTGATGTGTGTGTGTGTGTGTGTGTGTGTGTGTGTGTGTATAACATCAACTGCCAGGACATCAGAGGACAAATATGCAGATGAAGAAATAAATGTTATTACAGGCTTTACTTTTTGCCAGTTGAAAACCTTAATTGGAAAGCTTATGGTTTCCTTTTACTTGTTTTTTAAATATAGCACTTTTGCATTACAAGCATTCAAAATTTGTTATATTCTCACCATCTGCAGTTGCTTAATGACTTCGTCTTGCTGTGATACAAGTTGACCATTTAGAGCCTGCCAGTTCTTGAATTCACTGACACAGATGCATTGGTATTCTGAAAAGGCAACCTGAATGAACAGTATGTTCACTTTGGGTGCCTCAACACAAAACAACTTATGATATTCTACTAGGGAAAACCTGAAATGAGAGAATGCACAGAATTGAATAAATTATCATTATTAATACAGCACTAATGTGTTCCATGGGAGCAACTATTTCTTAGCAATTTTTCATTTCAGTACTATAAAATGTATTAATTTTTCTCTATATTTTTTTATATCTTTACTTAAAATCTATGTGATGCTGTTCATGCAAGGTTATAAGCAATTAAAAATAGAAATTAAAAAGAGCATTCTGGTTTGAAATTATACTCACCTTCCATATTTCTCTTTGTTTCTTTGTGTGATACTCCCAGTGTAATCATGTTTACAAAAACTAAGATTTTTCTCAACCCGATCATTTATTGGGATTAATACAGCAACACTTGGATGATTTTGTTTTCCAGTATAGGTTGATGTAAGGTGAGGATTTGGTGCCCTCGTGAGAAGAGCAAGCAGAACCAGAGCAACTCCTCTCATCTCCGAGGCTGCACTCAGGTTGAGTTCTAGACCCAAGGAACATACTGCCTTTATAGCCTCTCCTGGGTGGTTGAAGGGACAGTTGATCTGTAACAATATGACCCTAATTGTCAGAGGTAAAATTGACATACTATGAAGACTACACAATGTTTGTTTGAACCCCTCCCCCCCCACTGAAATAGAAAATGTTATTTAAATATGTAGTTATGTACCCCCTATCTGTGAAAATCAATAAAGAATTTAATATCTTAAGCATCCCAAGAGTTCAATAGGACATAGCAAAAAGAAAAAAATACAAAAAACCCAAAATTCTGACTTTGTTTTATTTATTTATTTTTTCATTTGCATCTCTTTCTTAGACTTATATATAAGCATATAGAGCTAATTAGATTCCAGGCAGTGTACTGTAGTTAAAAATGCAGAAGTAGTATAAATTGCAGAGTAAGACACAAGATTTCTAGAGAAATAGGACACTGTCTCCTCCTACATCAACTGAGTAAGCAAAATGCTTCTGAATTTCTAGGAAGTGAATATTCAGAGGAACTTTGCAGTTTTTCTGGAAACCTTATGTATTTCGCTGTACGTTTTACTAACTCCCTCATGTAAAATACAATTTCAACAAGTTTTAAACAAGTTCTGCATGTTGTATATATGCCTTGTAGTAATGATCACATAATGTGTTTTTCTGGCATATGGTGTGCAGAAACAGATTTTTAATCCTAATCTTGAAATAATTTTTCTTAAAGATATTAAACCTTTTTATCTGAACATTTTTCTAAACATAAGGTAATTATGCTTTTTATATATACACACATATATTTTTTTCAGGCAGTACATGCCAGAATAAACCACATCTAGTCATCCTATTAGCCCCACAGAGAAAGAGAAAATTTTGATCATAACATTCTGATTTTTCTCCACTAGAGGGGGGTCTCTTTATGATAACAGTCATGGAAGGACCTAAATTCTGCATGAGCTAATGTAATTTCTGCATGAACTGATATATATATATATATATATATATATATATATATATATATATATATATATATATATATATATATATATATATATATATATATATATGAACTTATATATTTTATAGTTTAAGTTAAATTAGTCATGTCATAATTTGCCATAATACATTTCTGTGTTGTTTTCTGGCCTTGAAGAGACAGTATAGCGCACTATGGAATGTGGAGTAGTAAACCAGAACTTGAAGCAAAAAACAGCAAAAATATGAGTAGAGTTTCTGGATCTATGGCTCTACTGGCTCTATTCTGGCATTTCAACAGTAATGAAAATACTTAAAATCAATTTGGAATATATGGGTAACCTGTGGAGGAATACTTGGGTCAATGTAAAGTGATACCTCATTTTATTCCTTATGTGAGGATTATAACAGTGACATTCTGAATTTCTTACAGATTATTAAAACCTTTGGGTAGGCCATATAAAATAGCATTGCAATAATCTAGCAGAGATTTAACAAGGCTTGGATGAGTTTCTTGCTGTTAGCAATGAAGTTAATGTCACAGACTATAGGGGATCTCACTAATATGGTATTTGAAAATGAGAATCAGAATTGTTTAACCTCCCTGAACATGATTAGTGTCATCAAATGATGCTTTGTCATATTTAGGTTTAAAAGACTGACCCCTAAATTGATTAATTTAAAATGATATTGTTTTATGTAACAAAATATTCTGTGGCAAAAATGAAAAAGAATGCTGTTTGTATAAGTATTCAACCACTCTTCTGTGAAAGCTCCAAGTTTACGCATATGAAAGGTATTGCCCTAACGCAGGCACAGTTGGCTTACAGTTCTCTTGAAGGAAAGCTGTAAAAATAAAGACCAAATAGCATTCTAACAAATCTGTGGCTAGAGTTATAGCAATGAACAAGATCCGAAATGTGAGCAATGTTGGATCAATTACAAGGAAACGGAAGCTGTCTCTACCACTATGCACTACCTAGACAAAGCCGTACCTCAAAACCCAGCTCAGAACAAGAAGGGGATTTGTGAGGGAAGACACATAGAGCCCAAGAATCAGTTTAAAGCAGCTAGAAGGTACAATGGCTGATACTGGAGGGGAAGTGCACCAGTCGGTAATATCAAGAGCTCTGTATACAACTGGCCTGTAATGGAGAATGTCTAGGAAAAATCCATTCATGGAGAAAACACATTTACAGGACACTTTTATCCAAAGCAACTTACAATTATGAGTGAATACAACTTGAGTAACTGAGGGCCTTACTCAGGGACCCAGTATTGGCAAGACTTGAACTAGCAACCTTCCAATTACTAATTAAGTACCTTAACCACTGAGCTACTGATTTACTAGTTGAGTAACTTAACCACTGAGGTACCAGTGTCCAAGGACCTTAACCACTGAGCTATCAAAGCATGTCTGGAGTTTGGAAGACTGAACTAGTGACCCAACAAAAAAATGCCAGCAGCATCAAGTTGTGGAAATTATTTTCGTCAGTGGGAATGGGCATTTTGTTAGAGTTAAAGGATGAAGGGATGTTGCGATGTTCAGGGAGATACTGTATGACAATCTACTGCAGATGGGAGAACCTTAACCTTTTGCAGGACATTGAGCCCTAGCAAAAGGTCAAAGCAACACAAGAGTTGGCTACAAAATTGTGAAAGTTGAATATAGATTTTGTCTTGTCGACAATCTGGAACTGCTTGAAAATTGTGTTCCACAAGTATCCTCTAAAAAGCCTAAACAACCTGGAGAAAATGTGCAGAAAATTTGGTAGAAACTTGCCGCAATAGACTTAAAGCTATTACTGGATCAAAAGTTTATTCTACCAAACAAACATTTGAAGAAGTTGAATACTTGGCAGAATGTCTTGGCAGACAAAAAAAAAAAAAGAATTCTGATTTTGAAATTTTACTGTAAGAACATGTTGGTGTGCAAAACATCACTGGTTAGAACAGTTTGTGTAAGTGTAATTTGTAATCCTGAGGAATCTGATGACTTTTATGATGGTTGAATACTTTTTCAAAGCACTGTACATTAAATAAGAAAGTGCCCAGAATCGTGGCATTTTGCAGTTTACAGTGCAGTTTATAAATGTGATTAACCAGTGTATAGTAATTCCAGTCACTTCAGTAGGATCTGTACCAGTCACACACTGCTAAAGAGGCCTACCCAGTTTGCTAGCCATTCAAATTAACTCCTGTAGTTAACTGTGTGAAAGGCAGTACTGACATTAATTGAGAAAAACAAGCTGATCTTGTTGCTGTTAAACTTCAAATTGTTTAAGAAGTGCTGTCTTGGTGATATGTCTGGCTCAAAAATAAGATGCTTGAAAATTACATTAAAATTATTTGAACTGAGATAATCATGTAACTGAGATGAAAATAGCTTATTAGTTATTTTGCCAAGAAATGGAAAGTTGGCGATGGGTCTCTAAGTTGCTAAGTGCTAAGAACTCAAGATTCTTTGTCTTCAGTAAATGTCTGTCAGTAGCTGTTTTGAAACTTATAATTTCGCCATTCAAATTTCAGAATCACATTTGTGATTTTAGTGTATGACACTTCCACTTGCCTAATGATACAGGTCTATTCTGTTAGTTGACCATTATTCTGTAGGGCATTTTAGCAGCTGCATCAGGATGAAAATAAATATGCCTCATAGTTGGTTAGGAAATTCAATTAATTATGATTAATTATTGGTTTGCTTACATGTTGCCTCTACATTTTCCATATCTGCTTTAAGATAGCATCATAGAAAAAAAAATGAAATTCAAAACATAGTTAATTAGGCCTCCTAGTTAATTAGGAAGATTGCTTATGTGATTTCTTTTTCCATGTATGTGTTTTCAGTGAACTGCAAGTCTTGAAAGAACAGCCATGAAAACATTCCATGCTGTATTGCAAATTGCTCCTGGTGGGCTTCTGGTACCATAATAGTAGCAGACAAGTTTCCCTTTCTGTTATGCCCTCCTAGTGCCCAGGGGACAGAACACACTGTAAACAGACACTAGCACCTGCCACATCAAGGAAAAACTAACCTTGACAATAACAGACTGTAATGTGACATGTTTTCACAGGTTTGTGGTGGGTGTTTGTGCAAAGATAAGTCACCAGTGTGTTGAACATCCACCTGGGAATTCAGGTCATATATGAGAGTAATGTAAAAATACCTTTTGTTTTTCTCCTGCCCTAATGATGTTGATGCTGTTCATGGATTGCATCATAGTAGCCAACAATGACAACCTCCACGGTACCTTTTGTGACCCTTAGTAAACAAAAAAACCTGAAATGGCCAACAAAACAGGTGGCAGGAAAGGTATTTTTAGGTAGTCCTGTACTTATGTATTTATTTTTTTTATGTTCAGTCTTTGTAAGTCTTATGTCTTAGGAAGATGGCAGTTCATCTGTCATGAAATGGTTATATATGAGGCACAGCTTGCATTAATAAAGGGGGACGCATGTAAATAATAAAGGGGACTTATGCTTTCATCATATGAAAACAGGTTATGCATTGAGCAGGCCAACACAAAAAAACATGGTAAACGCAAATTAGACATAATACAACAAGAATTCTAACAATTTTAAAGACCATGTTATGTACCCTTTAACCCACTTATGGAGTCATTGAGCCCTTAAACACATGTTCCCAGAATTCTTTTCTCAAGAAAGGGAACATGCCCAATCCTTAGGCACAATGAAACCTGCAGAGCCCATCAGAACGGTGTCTCCTGTGAAAGAGCTGTCTGATTAGGGCAAACTTGCATGTTTATTTTAGGCCTATATAACATCCTGGTAACTCTGCTAATACCTTAATCTCAACATAAGACATCAAGACCATCTTCACCTTTCCTGATAACATCCACTGTTTTCACTTGTAAACTCAAAGGTTTGTCCTTGCAGAGACCTCCCAGTACTCTGTACAGTATTCTATACTCAGCACCCACTTTAGTTGAAATACCTACCTTGCATCTACGTGGATAGGCACTTAATTAGTTATGCTTGCAAGTGCATTGTAAAGGTGTTTAGTTACAGGCTGTAGTCATCTGTTGTCATGTACATCTTTCCTCTACTCCATTAATCACTGTCCAGTTTCTGAGCAATGGACCACTGCTGACTGGATATTACTTGGGTGGTGAATCATTCTCTACAGCACTCACACCAATATAGTAGTAGCATAGTTATGGGTATTGTGTTGTTATGAGTGCATCAGGCCCAGCGGTCTTGCTTGAGTTTTTACATGCATCAATACCACTACTGGTTTGGTTTTCTCTGCCACCCAATAATATCCAGTCAACAGCAGCACAATAGTTGGAGGATGATAATGGATGGGCTACATACACTAACTGCATGCAAACAGAATTTTAAATAAACATGTTTCTAATAAAATGGGTGGTGAGTGTATACATCCATCCCTCTTCAGATATCATTTTAAAACTGGAAACTCTGTTTGATCTGTAAACATAGTTACTACTTATAGACTCTACCTATGTCCCGCTGAAGATCTTGACCAGCTACATTGGGCTGTGGTAGTAATCCCTAGAAATCATTCTAAAGAAGGAGACATATTGTTTGTGGTTGCTCAGGCAAGCATAAGTAAGAAAATGACTGATATTGATGCAGATAATATAAAAGAAAGAAAGCCAGTGAGATTATTTCAGTGAATTTGTTTGAACTCTCCTTTAATGCTTAACACTCAAGGGAGTACAACATGGCAATCATAATAGTCAATAGTAATTGAATATGGCTGGGTGATATGTGGATGCCCAGTTACCATAAAGTTAGTTCAGAACTCTTTGAACATTTGTTATGCTTGTTTCAGATTCAAGAAAAAAGGAAAATAAATATCTGTTCAATCAGTGTAATGTTGCTTTACCACTTGAATATCAAACTAGCCCTTAACCTTGCAAACTCTGCTGCTGTGGAGGATGCTGAGTTGTCTGTTTTGGCAAGAACTTGGTCTCTACTCATCATATTTGGGAATCCACATGTATTATAGATTTTATATCCCACTTTTGTGGTTTGGAGGAATATTTTGGATTTATATTTTCATGCACATGAAGTTGTAAGAAAACTTGACATCGCTGTGGAACCTAAATATAAGTTCTATTTGAAAAATGTGCAAAATATTTAATGATAAAAACATATATCTTGTTTTTTTTTTTTGGAGTAATGATTTATACTCCATGCTTTTTGTTTGCTAGTAAGCATTTTCCCTGTGCTCATTATGATTAATAGCCCTTGTCTCTCTGTGCTGCTTAATGCTTGGACAGATTGATATTATATGAATTGCTGTGTCCTCCACTTTAGGTGTAACAAAGTATCTTTGAATGGGCCTTATAGACCAGCCACATATCAAAATGTATTTACTGGAATTAGTGAAAAGGTATATGGTGATCTATAATAGTTATTACAAGTATGCTTTACACAGGTTAAGTGCTTTAAACATGGCCATATTAATAATGAATGTATATAAAGCTTATTTATTTCACTTGTGCTTTACTCATAATTTGCTGTTTAGTGTTCTTCTCTGGTTTTAGTATGATTATGTAACACTTTGGGAGAAATATGCAGATTAGTAAACCAAAACTAGAAGCCAATATAGCAAATATCTCCACAGCTACAGTGAATTTTCCAGGAGAGCTGACATAAGCTGGAATAAAGGTGATCCAAACTACACAGAATATGAGCATGCTGAATGCAATCAGTTTGGCTTCATTAAAGTTATCAGGCAACTTCCGAGCCAGAAAAGCCAAAACAAAGCACAAGAAGGACAGGAATCCTATATAACCCAGTACAGCCCAGAAGCCTACAACTGAGCCCAAGTTACATTCTAATATGATCTTTTCCTTGTAATAATTCATGTTCTTATAGGGGAAAGGAGGGGAAATTGTTAACCAAAGCACACAAATAAGGACCTGTATTAGAGTGAAAGCAAGAACACTGAGTCTCTGCTGTGCAGGCCCAAACCATTTCATGATATTTTTTCCTGGAAGTGTAGCCCTGAAGGCCATTAACACCACTATTGTTTTCCCCAGAACACAGGAGATGCAGAGGACGAAGGTGATCCCAAACGCTGTGTGACGCAGCATACAGGACCACTCGGAGGGCTGACCAATGAAAGTAAGTGAACAGAGGAAACAAAGAGTCAGAGAGAAGAGCAATAGGAAGCTCAGCTCTGAGTTGTTGGCTCTGACAATGGGTGTGTCCTTGTGTGTAAAGAAAACCACAGTAATGCCCATGGTGAAACATATTCCTAACAAAGAAAACAACACTAGAATAATTCCCATTATTTCCTCAAATGACAGGAATTCCACCAGTTTTGATATACATTTATCTTTCTTATAATTAGACCAGAGTTCAGGTGGGCACTTCATGCAAGTTGCTGAATCTGGAGATGTGAAACAGAAAATAATCAACATTACACTAACATTCAGTAAACTCTTTTTTTTTTTAATCAGTTCTCTTTCCATAAGGCTTTTGCTTTGTAGATTGTTATGACTCTTGTCTGTAAGAGTGAAATGTTAACCTTCATTATACCTGTCAAATTACTAATTTCTCCCTCTGCACATGGTATACAGTCATAACAACACACAGGCTTTCCTTTCTGCACAGCCTTCCTGGAGCCTGCAGGACAGCTCTCACTGCACACAGACACTGGTACCTACAAACCATGATCATTTGCACTATAATCATTATGTTCTCAAGCTAGAATGCAGAATGTCTGCAAACATGATTACTATGTTTGATATTTTTGGTATTTTTAACGGTTACCTGGTGTTGGTCATGGGCCCAGATGATAGTGATATTGTTAAATGAAAGCTGAAGATGTGCTTGCAAGGAGGCATCGTAGAAGCCCACTTTAACAAATACTGTTTTACCATCTTTGCCTTGCTGCCAGTTCAAGAGGTCATACCTTGCTGCTGGGTCTCCGTTCTCATCAAAGTATACCTCCTCATTAGTTGTAGTGAAGAAATGGAGCTTCTTCAGCTCACTGAGCACCTAAATACAATTAAAATTCAAACTTTTTAGAGCCAAATTTTAAAAAATATTCTAAACAGGCTATTAGACATACCTTCCAAGGCTGGTGGTTATTTGTTGCGTTGGTACATGCAATAGTATGTTCTTGTCCATTCTCCTTTGTTGAACAGCTATATGTTTTATCCAAGGCATAAGCAACAGCATACACAGCCTTGTAAACATTATTTGCGATTTGCAACTCTGAAACATCTGTATATTGGTTTTGCACTTCATTGAGGCTTTCGTTGCCTTTACAAATGTCTTTCTTCTCAACATTTACTTGTGTGTGAAGTATACATTCAAATACTGTTTCCCACAGCTCTTTGTAAAGGTCTGCATCAAATGATGGCTTAAGCTTAATCAGAAATTTCTCTAGGCCATTGATTTTAGCTTTAGGAATAGCAAAACCCATGGACCCTCTTAGAATGTGTTGCCATTCAGCAGTGGCAATGTTCATATCAGATATCCAGGACTCACTTCCAATCCATTGTAGGCCTGTGATATTCTGCAGTGCTATTTCCCTTAGAAGAACCTCCATATCAGAGTATGAGACAAAAGCTACTATCACTTTGGAGCTTGAGGTCTTAATAGTCTCCACTATTTTTAGAATGACCTCTCTAGGATCAGTCCTGAAGAAGACCGCAGAAAACTCAACACACACACCCTCTTCTTTGGCTGCATTGATAAATGTGTTCATACCATTGTTTCCATAGTCATTGTTGCTGCACAGAGCTCCTACCCATGTCCATCCAAAATGTCTGACCAGTTTGACCAGTGCTCGACTTTGGTAATAATCACTGGGAATTGTTCTGAAGAAAGATGGATGCTTTTTTCTGTCACTTAGGCATGCACATGTTGCAAAGTGACTGATCTGAAATATACATAGCATTTCATAAATATATTTTTTTAAAAGTATAAGCAAACAGATGATGACCACACTCAATGTGTTTGCTTTTTAATTTATTTTATAGACATTACTGAACATATATATTGATTTTCATATGTAGATTTTTGCCAAAAATAAAAAGGTTTTACCACAGGCACATGCAAAGGTCCCACTGTGGCAGAGATGGCAATAGTAGGAGTAGATGATGTTTCTGCTATGATTGCTTGAACTGTTTCAGGTCTGGTGCAGGACCCTGCAGCGGTGTTTTTCCCATGGCCATTAACTAAAGATAAGGAAGCTCTTACGGCCATTTCTACTGATCCACAGGAGTCATAGATTGTATAACCCAAATTGACACTAGGAAGAATATCAGTCCTGTTGTTGATTTCTTCAATGGCAAATAACATTGTCTGGGCATTTTGAAATTCTCTGAGGCTCAGGCTACAAGAAAAGAAATGCAGTCACGGTGCCATTTGAATGAGCACTGTAAACTTGAATACAAAAACATTTGTAAAATTATTAATTTTAATTTAAGAAAATTTCTTGATATTCCAAAATTTTCCTGGTGTCAGCAACCCTATGTCTGTATGATTATAGTTCTGCTTACAAAATGTAACCGCTTTTGGCCATGAACTAGCCAAGCACTTTTTTTGATGGTTTATCAGTCCTTTATGGATATTTTGCTATAATGTCCCCTCACCGCTTGCATTTTGGCTGCTGTGGTCCCGATGTGAATGTGTGTGTTGTCTGGTCCCAGCTGTTGTGAAAGGAAAATATCCCACCAATCACCACATCCCCATCTCTGCTGAGCTGAGGTTGATCAGACAGCCCTCTTGAGCTGCAGGGAGGATCAGGTGCTCTCACCAGAGTGAACAGAAGCCATGTCTGTAGTAAACTCATTCTTGCTCTTCAGAAAACACCTTGCCCTCTGTTTGGTCATTTATATAACTTCTTTTGGTTCCCAAGTTAACTATAATGTGGGGTGTGGGCTTTACTTGCGCAGCTGAATGACCTCACTGATGTGTACATTTGTATACCATAGTTTAGAAACATATGTTATATGAAATATATGTTTCATCTTGTAATTAAGTTTTTGTACAGCTTCATGATTTCATAAGTAATCAGACAATGACAATTTATTGTTTGCTATGTACTCTAGTACATTGGATTTTAAATTAAATGACTAAAAGTTTAGACACATTTAAATTGAGGATATTTTTGTCCATATCTGATTAACTTGTGTCAAAGTGATGGAAAAGCAAAGTGTGGACAAACCAAAAGAAACTACCCATGAGTCAAAGTATGCCAGTGGTGATTGGTTGTTATTATTGAATATGTATCTCACAGTGATAGCAGTAGGATAAATAATGAATTGTGCAGATGAATTTTAAATGCTCAGAGCCAGTCAAATATCTCAAAATTTATTGGGCAGCATTTTATTTTGTAGCAGGACAATGGCCCAAAGCAGACTGCTAATCTGATTGCATAGTAGGGTTTTTCAGGGCCAAAATTGAAATTGCTGACTAACTAAGTGAATTAACTAACTTCTACCACACTTAAAATACATTTCACTTACTGAAGGCAAATAGACCCCTAAACAAGCAGGAACTAAAAATGACTATGTTACAGGCCTGGCTGAGCATCACCAGGGAAGGTACCCAGTGTCTGCTGATACTTATCGGTGGCACACTTCAGGCAGATTTCAGTTTCAAAGAATTTGCAACCAAGTACCATATTTTTGCTGTTAAAGTGTATATGAAACAATGGCAGTTTAGGTGTAACCACATTCACTTTTTGAAGGATCAACCTTGTGTATTTTTGCTGATATAATTTGCATCTGACTTTTAGTGGTATCGTTTTTAGAGCAGTACAGCAAATTTGGATTTTTGCAAAATCGGTGTTGTCTAATGGGCCTCTTACTTTTATCCAGCATAACAAAATTGCATATGTGTATAAAGCACTGTAGTCAAAGCAGAATTATGACCTGTGTATGTGTGTGTGTGTGTGTGTGTGTGTGTGTGTGTGTGTATGTATGTGTGTATGTATGTGTGTGTGTGTGTGTGTGTGTGTGTGTGTGTGTGTGTCTTTCTGTCATTACCATTTATTATTTTTGTATTCTTTGTATAGTGTGTTGTAATTCCTGTATCTGATTCATATTTTGTAGTACCTGCTGTGTTGCTAATTTCTCCAGGAAGGGAATGGTATAATTCTTATAATGGAAGGAAATAATGAGATTAGTTTATGATTATGAAAGATTTTGAAAATGTTACCCGAAATGCATAAGTTAAAAATTATAGAACAACTATGGGCAATGAAAGAGCTAAGAAATACAAAGTCTGAAAGGCTTGGAAGGCTGGAATTTTAATAAAGGAAATCTGGAAGGATTCAGCTATATACTAATATACTAATTTGTTTTTTCATTCTATATGTCAAATCATTTGACTTTCTATTTATGTGTACCCATCAATATGTTCCATATGTCAGGAAATTGTTTCTTGTCTTGTGTCAACTCATATATGTATCCCACTATCAATGGAAAACATGCACTTTGTTTCTAGGTCAAATGTGTTTATTTAGACATGAACCATGAACGATGATGTGTCATTTGGTTTTCCCCATGACTTGCTTTTTAGTGTTCATTTCAGGTCTTAGTAAAATCACATAGCATTTTGGTATAAAAATACAGAATAATAAACCATAACTTGAGGCCAAAATGGCAAATATCTCCACAGCTACAGTAAATTTTCCAGGAGAGCTGATATAAGATGGAATAAATGCAATCCAAACTGAACAGAATATGAGCATGCTGAATGTGATGAATTTGGCTTCATTAAAGTTATCAGGCAACTTCCGTGCTAAAAATGCCAAAATAAAACATAAACTAGCTAGGAGTCCTATGTATCCCAGTACAACCCAGAAACCGAAGGATGAACCTAATTTACATTCTAGGATGATTTTTTCTTGGTAATAATCCATATTCATATATGGGAATGGCGGTGATATTATTAACCAAAGCACACAAATAAGGACCTGTATGAGAGTGAAAGCAAGAACACTGAGTCTCTGCTGTGGAGGCCCAAACCATTTCATGACATTACTGCCTGGAAGTGTAGCCCTGAAGGCAATTAACACCACTATTGTTTTCCCCAGAACACAGGAGATGCAGAGGACGAAGGTGATACCAAATGCTGTGTGACGCAGCATACAGGACCACTCAGAGGGCCGACCAATGAAAGTAAGTGAACAGAGGAAACACAGAGTCAGAGAGAAGAGCAGCAGGAAGCTCAGCTCTGAGTTGTTGGCTCTAACTATGGGAGTATTTCTAAAACAATAGAAAATAAATTTGGTTAGAATAGTGAAAAAGGCCCCAACCAGAGAAAAAAGAACAAGCACTATCCCCATTTTTTCCTCATATGACAAGAATTCAACTTCTTTTGGAATACAGGCATCTCCTTTTGTGTTTGACCAATATTGCAAGGGGCATTTTAAGCAGTTAAGTGAATCTAAATGGAAAAGATGGAAAATTAGCAAACCTCAGCAGTGCAAATGTCAGCAATATAATTCCATCCATATTCAGTAAAAAAAAAAATTTAATATTTCTTTAGCATTTATGTGGCTAGTTGTTTTTTTTTTTTGTTTTTTTTTTGTTTTTTTTTTTTTTTTTATAACTACCTGTTGAGTTGCTCATTTCTCCTGGTGCACATGGTATACAGTCAAAGCAGCAGACAGGCTTCCCTTTCTGAACAGCCTTCCTGGTACCTGGGGGACAGCTCTCACTGCACATAGACACTGGAACCTCCAGAACCCATGTAAAAACATATCAGTGTGACTTTGTAGTTAACAGTTTGTCATAGAGCCTATATGACAAAAAAGACACTTGAGCCAAAATATTACCATTTTGCTTCCCTCTTTCCAGACAATTTGTATTCCATTCATAGTTAACTGCTGGCCTTTAGGCAAAGATGCATCATAGTACCCTATTGTTGCTGCTTTCATGGTGCCTTCAGAGGCTCGTTGCAGGTTAATCAACTCATATCTTGCTGGTGAATCTCCGTTTTTATCAAAAAATACACTTTCCCCTTGAGGTGTGATGAAATTTACATTCTGCAAGGAGTTTGAAACCTTGAACACAAAAATGCATATTAATATCAAATTTCTTAAGTACTTTTTAGGATATTTTATTGTTCTGATTTTCTCCTTACATTCCAAATTAATGTTAACTTGTCTTACCTCCCAAGGATTTATTTTGGAAAATTCAGTGCAGTTTACATTAGAAAATGAACCATTGCTTTGCACACATAATAGTAGATTGTGCAAGGCGTGTGCTACTGCATAAACAGCCTTGTAGACATTGTTGGTGAAACTCAAATCAGACACATCAGTAAAAAGGTTTTCTACATCTTTTAAATGCTCAGCGCCATTACATGTCCTCTGACCCATGACTGGATGTAGGGAACAGTTAAACACACTTTCCCAGAAGGTTTTAATAAACATGCTGTTGGGAAATTGTGAGGGGCTGACTTCTTGTAAAAAGTGCCCCAATCCAGGAATTTTAGCCTTGGGTACAGTGAAACCTATTGAACCGATCAGAGAAGTGTGTCCTAGGCTATCTGTGAGGGAATTGTCTGTGATCCAAGCATCACTGCCAATCCACTGCAGTCCTGTAACACTTTGTTTATGTAATACCTCCACAAGAACCTTAATCTCTCTGTGGGACATGAATGCTATTATCACCTTTGATGTGGAGTTTTTGATGATGTCCACAATTCGGAGTATCTCTTGATGTGGACTTGTGCTCTCAAAATCTGCAGAGTATTCAATACAAATACCTTCTGCACGAGCTGCTGTAATAAACATAGCAATGCCGTTCAGTCCATAGTCATTTGCGTTACTTAAAACCCCCACCCAAGTCCATCCAAAGTGTTTGACTAGATGTGCCAGTGCTCTGCTCTGGTAGTAATCACTTGGAATTGTCCTGAAGAAGGAGGGGAACTCTTTTCTGCTGCTCAGGCAAGCACAGGTAGCGAAATGACTGATCTGTTTTAACACACAGCATACTCCATGATAAAGCATTTGAAAACAACCATTATGTACAACCGTTATATGCATAGTTAATTCACATTGTTTGCATGAATGCTTTGTTATTATATCTACAATGATAATTTTGAAATGGAAAATGCATCTTTTTCTTACCACTGGAATATGAAAACTTCCAACAGTCCTCGCAATGCCTATCGTAGGTGTTGACCCAGAATGCCCAATAATGGCTTGGACTGTTCTTGGGTTATAAGAGTTGCACATTATTCTTGTATTTGAGCTTTCATGCCCACTCACCAAGGCCAGTGCGGATCTCAGTATGTCCATAGATCCACAATTATTGTAGATTTTGTATCCCAGGGAAACTCCAGGCAGAATATTAGGATTTTTGTTTATTTCTCCCACAGCAAATATCATTGTCTGTGCAAACTGGAATTCTCTGAAACTAAAACTTGAGACAATAATTAATGAAGACAATATCCTAATTAGGCATAGTGATGGGTATTTCAGGTCTGAAAGTAGAAACAACTTGTATAAGTATGAAATAATGAGTACTTCTTAATTTCATTATTTGGAAGCAAAACAATTGTAAACAACAGTTTTCATGCGTGTAAATACATACTCCTTGCATGGGCGGGCTTCTGGCATACTCTGAAAGGAGTCTATGTAGCCATCTTGACCAGTGCGAAATGAGAAAATACCTCCAATGATTAGCTCTCCATCTGCTTGAAGTTCAGGCTGCTCCACATGACTCTGTAGCCTGCAGATAGGCTCTTCTGCCTGGGTAAGCAGGACCATTAAGAGTGTCTTAAAGAGAAGCATGGCAGCTTGTGCTGTAGTCATTTCATTCTGCAGACCAGACATTTATATACCCACTGCAGCTCAGAAACAGCATCACAATCCTCAAGAGAATGTGTCTGATATGAAGAAAGAAACCTGTGAGTTAAGATATTATGCCAAGATCTCCAGATTGGGGAACTAAGGAGGCCTCAGTGCATATTTGGAACACAACTCTTACATCACCCTGTCTTAACAACGGTTTCCAGAGTAAATAGCTCTAGCATTGTATTTGTATCAAAAAATATTTTCCCATTACAGATTTTGACAGCTACCATTTTCAACATAACTGCATGAATGCCTAACTTCATACATGTATATTGACTGGCTGACCTGTCCTAGATCTTAACAATTAGAATATTATACTTTTTGGTGTTGAATAGTGTTGACTAAGTTATGCTGTTGAATTTTGATCTAATTATTTTAAATGTTTTTTAAAATCTCTGCATTCGGTATCATTGCAATAGTTTTGTCAACGTGGATGAAGTACTTAAGAAGACTATATCATCAAAGGCCATTTATATTTAACTTTTGTGTGACAAACTTTTCTCAGTCACATATAGTCATCATATATAGTAAAACAACTGTGACGACAGGAAGTAGGATGCCGAGGCAAGTCTCCATGACAAAACACACTAAACCGCAACAACGTAGCGAATAACAAAACTTGCCAACACTAGCGTAATGCGTTACACGTATAATACACTGTGTCAAACACCAACAACAGACAAAAGTACAACAGGGGTTTAAATACATGTGCTAATAAAGAACATAACTAAGAACAGGTGTGACACATGATCAATTAACAAGATAGGGGTGATGGAGACAGACACACACACACAAACACACGAATATGGGGATGAGTAACGGAGGGGGGGCTGTGCCATCACAGAACCCCCTCCTAACGGCCCAACTCCTGGCGTGCCAGTCTATCCAGCCACGGCCCCCAGACCAACACCAAATAGCGAGGACTGAGCAACCCAACACAAGCCAGCATGGACAGGACAGAGTGGATGACAACAGTGACCAAGACAATGACAGACACGGACAGCCACACTCACGGGAAGCGAAACAGAGACAAAGTGGGACTGTGGGACTGGTACAACAACTGTGATGGGCAAGGAGAAAGTGACAGGAACAGAAACATGACAAACAGATCCTAGGGGATGGGTAGGTGGAGGTCCTGTGACTGGCCAGTAGGGGGTACTGGCCGACCCTCCTGACGCTGACTGGGGCGAGGTTTCACGAGTCCAGGAGGGAAAGCCTGTTGCCCACTTGGGCAGTGAGAACACCTCCGTCTTCCTGGTGCATGTGCCATGGAGTGCTTGATGATGTTGCTCGCCAGATAAACAGGCTTGGGCACCAAAGAGACCTTCACTTTTCTGGCAGACTTGTGAGGTGAAGCACAGACTGTGGAGTGGAGTGAGCTGGATGACACCTTCTTGGAGGTCTTATGAGGCTCTGGAGCAGCATGCACCTTTCGTAGACTCAGGCACAGGTGAGGCTTCCACCTCCATGCAGGAGTCCACAGCTTTCTCTGACTCCGCATCCAAAAGAGACTCCAGGGGAATTGATGAGAAGCAACCGAGCGATCGGCTCCAGCGTCCGACAGAGGGTCGCAGTAGAACTCCTGCCCTCAGCATTGCTTTCATCATACTGGTCCATGAAGAACTGGTGGACCACCATAGCGTCCGACACAGAATCCCCTGGATCCTCCTTGAACCCCTCAGGATACTCTTCCTTCGCCAGGCAGGGCCAATTTGTAGTACAGGCTCCACCTTTGGGCAGGGACAGAACGAATCCTCTTGGAGGACTGGCTCTACTATACAGGAGGGGATGGGAGGAGTTCCGTTTCTCTTCTTTCCCTCCTTTTTTTCTTTTTTGAAGGGATGGGAGAGTTGAGTCCTTGCATCTTAGGGCTGTTGAGAGAGGTGCTAGTGGGAGGCTTTGGGTCACTATGAGGGGCTTCTAATGACTTCACCTCCATATGGCCAGCTACCATATGAAAACAGGCAAATGAATCCAAGTTTACATTTACGGCATTTGACTAAGTCTTTTAAACAAAGCATCTTACAATTATGACAAATAACTTGAACAACTGGGGGTTAATGACCTTGCTCAGGGGCCCAACACTGGCAAATTGGGGGTGGTTCCAATTACAAGTCGAGTAACTTAACCACTATATATTTATTTATATATTACTTTTCAAAGTGCTTTATACATATATAATAGAAGTATGTAATAAATATTATTACATTTTGAGATCAATCACATCAATAAGGTTTTTGAAAAATAAAAGACAAAAAGTAATATAAAACTAAAATATAATATTTATTTAAATAGAAAATATAATAATAACACTAAAAACAATTCATTAAATAGAAAAACATTGAAAAGAAATTAGAAAAAAAAAAGACCAAAAAACCTGTGACGGGCAAGGCAGAATTAGACACTCCCAGATATAGAATAAGAACTTTATTAATGTTCCAATTGCTGGTAGCAGAATATCTCGAAATCAAAAGAGCAAAATAAGGGGAATTCCAAATCATAGAGAGATCAAAGTCTGTGTCCAAAACCAGAAGAGCAATGCAAAAACCAGGTAGTAAATCCAAAAGGGGGTTAGGCAAAATCGGCAATGAGAAAG
Organism: Electrophorus electricus; assembly: GCF_041902795.1. Taxonomy (NCBI): domain Eukaryota; kingdom Metazoa; phylum Chordata; class Actinopteri; order Gymnotiformes; family Gymnotidae; genus Electrophorus; species Electrophorus electricus. Next base: position 25,762,622 of record NC_137502.1, read on the forward strand.
AAAAAGTCAGGGTACGGTACACAGGAAGATAGTCAAAGAAAATAACACTCAGTATGCATAGAAAGTCTAGAGGCAATACTTTGCAATGAATGAAAGCTTGAAACAGTCTCATATTCAATTCTCTGAACACACAGGTGAATTCAGTACTCCGGTGATGACAATCTGATTGAACATCCCTGATTGGCTGAGTTGTTGGCTGGATGATGAACGGGCTGCTGGGTAGTGTAGTGTGGTAGAGAGTTGGGCAGTATGACAAAACCCCCAAACATTACCTGTCTAGAGACCAGATGTGAGCATATGAACTGGATTAGATAATGATAATGATACTATGGAATTGGTGGGTGCTTGGTGCATAGAGGATGATACTTGGTGGCAAAGCACATAGATATGGTTGATACAGCTGAAAAGCCAATTGGTGTCATCTCCCAGACTGGACAGCTAAACCATTAATACTTATGCAAGAAGTGACAGCTGCATTGCAGGAGGCTGTATCTGAATTTTTGGTTGTGTAATCACTTGTTGAAGAAGTACTTGTGTGGCCATTGTTGATGGAGAGCTAAAAGGGACACAGGAGCATCTGTGGACTGGGGATGCTAGCCTACTGAACAGATGGTGGTGAAACCTGATACTAATACCCTGTGGCTGTTACTGTATACATGGTATATACCACATGTATATAAAGACTGTAGGGCCTCTTGCAGTCCTAATGGTTATGGAGGTGGCTCATACACATGGACTTGGTAATCAAGAGCTATAGGACTCTTGATTACCTTGCTAGAGTGTTTTGGAGCTGGAACAAAACTGCAGATTCCCAAAGACTTGAGAACCTCTGGTCTGGCTACAGAAATTAATCAATTCATTGTGAATAAATCATAGTTGGACCACTTTGCAAAGTTGGCTGAAGGCTATTTCGAATGAACTTGGTGATTTAAGATGAAACCTTAATGGCGCAATAACACATAGGGAGTTCAGTTGCATTTCATGTTTTAAATTGTCATGTGCATGTTCAAATGTTTAGACCAATATAAGTCAATGTCATATTTATTTATATAGTGCTTATTACAGCAGCCATTGCTACAAAGCAGCTTTACAGATTTCTGAGTCCAAGCCTCCAGTGAGCAAGCCAAAGGTGACAGTGGCAACCAAAAAACCCCTAGAGTATGAGCAAGAAACCTTGAGAGGAACCAAGACTCAAAGGGTGGGGGGGCATCTTCCTCTGGACAACAACAGACACTACAATAGCAACAATATAAACAGTAAAGAGCAAAATAAGTAGTGAGAGAAATGAATAGTAAAATGAATCATAAAAATAAAGAAATAAGCAATGAATGTCTCTTCCAATTTTCTAGAAGTGCTTGTCTGGTGTTTGGTGATGTATGTGTGCACAAGAATGACCTTGACTGAAAGACTTAATGTATTTGGTTCTGATTCAGGTGTGAGCTTAGCTGCTGAGCTACAGTTTGTTTCTTGGAAAATCTTGAAAATAAAGGGAAGGTTTGAGATCGGCCTGTAATTTAACAGCTGACAGGTTGATTTTTTGATAAGTGGTCTGATTACTACTAATCTGAATGGTTTAGGTATGTAGCCAATTTTCAAGGAGCTTATTTCTACAGGTTCTATCACTTCAGGTAGAATTTCTTTATGAAATGGTATGAGCAATGGATCTGTTAAGTAGGTGGAAGATTTTGAGTGTGAGATCACAGATTGTAGGTGGAGATACCATTTCACCCCAAAAGGCCAGGCTTCCCCTTGAATGGAGTCCAGTTATCTATGACTATATGGTTGCACACCCCTCCCCCCTCCCCCCCTCCAAAAAACCCCCCAAAAACCTAAGTACATACACTTTTTTGTACATGTGAAGTTGATGTGAAACAATGCAATCAGATCATGATGCTAAATTGCTAAATATTGATAAAGATTTTACAATTAACTTAATACATTTACATTTTTTTCTGTAGTTCTTTTATTTCTCCATCATAAGAAATGGTTTTGCAACTTGATCAAAAAAGCTTAGTTCTCAAAATTGACACATTATAAAGACAAACTGCAAAAGTGTTAAAAAGTTCAATCACAAGGCAAATACAGTAACAATAACAATAATTCTAAGGTTTTAAAGGAATCTTGCCCATTATATGTTGTTTAGAATTCTTCTCTGGTTTTAATAAAATTATATAACATTTTGGGAGAAAGATGCAGAACAGTAAAGCAAAGCTGGAGGCCAATATAGCAAATATCTCCACAGCTACAGTGAATTTTCCAGGAGAGCTGGCATAGGCTGGAATAAAGGTGATCCAAACTGCACAGAATATGAGCATGCTGAATGTGATAAATTTGGCTTCATTAAAGTTATCAGGTAACTTCCGAGCCAGAAAAGCCAAAACAAAACACAAAATGGCCAAGAGCCCAATATAACCTAGCACAGCCCAGAAACCTATAGGTGAACCTAAACCACATTCCAAGATGATCTTTTCTTTGTAGTGCTTTAGATTTTTGAAGGGAAAAGGAGGGGAAATTGTTAACCAAAGCACACAAATAAGTACCTGTATGAGAGTGAAAGCAAGAACACTTAGTCTCTGCTGTGGAGGCCCAAACCATTTCATGATATTACTGCCTGGAAGTGTAGCCCTGAAGGCCATTAACACCACTATTGTTTTTCCCAGAACACAGGAGATGCAGAGGACAAAGGTGATTCCGAACGCTGTGTGACGCAGCATACAGGACCACTCAGAGGGCCGACCAATGAAAGTAAGTGAACAGAGGAAACAAAGTGTCAGAGAGAAGAGCAGCAGGAAGCTCAGCTCTGAGTTGTTGGCTTTGACTATTGGAGTATTTTTATATCTATAAAAAAATATGGCCATTATTATTGTTATAAATGCACCAACAATTGAAATGGTTGTTAGTGAAATTCCCATAATTTCTTCATAAGACAAATATTCAGTTTCCTTCTTTATACATTTATCTCTGTGTGGATTTGACCAATATTCTTTATGGCATTGTTCACATGTAACGGAGTCTGTCAACAAAGTGTAAGAGAAAATACAAAGTGTTATTTTAATTGCAGGGGAAATAATAAACAGATGTAACAGTTTAATGAAGCTTATCTTATCTCCAAAAACATCTGGAAAAAGTCCTTTGAGTTTGGCCAAGTGTGTCAGACTCTGGTCCTGGAATCCATGAAACCAATTGCACAGTTTTGTGATTTCCTGCTAAAATTCACTTGATCCAAAACTTTATTTTATGTGTTGATTGATGTGTATAAAAATTTGTTTAAATAGGGAAATCAACAAACTGTCCTGGATTCTGGCTCCCCAGGAACTAAATTTGACACACTTGGTTTATGCCAACTTATCACAACACTAGGAGGAAATTCGTAGAAAAACATGTTAAAAGATACACAGCTATCAAGAAATGTAGGTTGGAAAGTGTAGTGATGGACATAACAGTGTGTTTCACTCTTTCTTCCCTTACCTGTTATATTACTGATCTCTCCTTCAGCACATGGTATACAATCAAAGCAGCAGACAGGCTTTCCTTTCTGCACAGCCTTCCTGGTGCCTGGAGGGCAGCTCTCACTGCACACAGATGTTGGCACCTAATGATTCAATGACACAATTTACAATTTAAATTGTTCATATTTAAGTAATTACTCCAAAAAAGTGACTGTGCTGAAGGATTGCTGTTTTAATTGTTGAAATATACTCACCTGATTGCAACTTTGTGCCCACATAATTGTAGTCATGTTTACTGCCAATCGATTGTGAGCAGGAAAAGAGGAGTCATAAAGTCCAACAGTGACAAATTCACGTTGATGTTCTTTACTTCTTTGCCAGTTTATTATCTCATATCTTGCAGCTGGGTCACCATTTTTATCAAAATAAACTTCTTCACCATCTTTAGTTTTAAAACGCACCCTTTTAAGGTGTTCTAGAAACTGAAAAAATAGAGTTTGTTTTTTAATTGCATTTTAATTACTGCTCTGTATACGACACAACTCCAAGGTCTAATAATAAGAGCATACTATTTACTTACTGTGAGAGGATCAGGCTGCTTCTTTGTAGGACAAAAATTGTTTTGGCAACCAAGAAGGTCATGCAGTGTATGGGCAACAGCATATACCCCTTTATACACGTTACTGAAAATTGGCAGGAGTGACATGTCTGTGAATGTGTTTTCCACCTCAGACAGTTTCTCTTTACCTGTGCACAATCTTGTATCCCCTGAGTCATTCTGGGTAGTGTATTTACATTTAAACAGAGCTTCCCAGAATTTATTGAAAATGGCAGTGCCAGAAGATTTCAGTGGATTAATATCTAGAATGAAGTCCTTTAGACCTGTCACCTTTGTTTTAGGGATAGCTAGCCCTATGGCCCCTTGTAATATGTTGTTCTTATCCAGTGTGGCTACAGCTGAATCAGAGATCCAGCCCTCGGTACCCACCCACTGGTATCCAGTGATATTGTGCTCAAAAAATGCATGCAGCAAAATTTCCAAATCCCAATGAGCAAGGAAAGCCACTATCACTCGAGAAGTGGAGCTTTTTATCTGCTCAATGATTCTCATAATTTTTTCTTGTGAGTAGGTTCTAAAAAATGGAAGGGAATATTCTAAGCAGACTCCTAACTGCTCTGCAACTTTAGTAAAAGTAGCCATACCACTGTTTCCATAGTCATCATCAGTTCTTAATGCACCAACCCAAGTCCAGCCAAAGTGCCTTACCATTTCTGCCAGAGCTCTGCTCTGGTAATAATCACTGGGAATAGTGCGCAGAAATGAGGGATATTTCTTTTTGTCACTGAGGCACTCACAGGTGGCATAGTGACTGATCTAAATACAAATTGATATCATTATCTTTAATGTTGCTTTCAAGCCTCTCAATCTTAGCTGTGTTCAAAAGCCAATAAAAAGCACAACATATCTGTGGTTGAGCTGTCATTAACATTGTCATTACTGCTTTATTTATTTTATTTTGCTGCTACTACTCACAAATTTTGTGATAATTTCGAATTGCAATAGGTATAACATTGATATGTAAATTATATACTTACTATGGGTACGCTGAAAGGTCCAATACTCTTGGCAATGGCCATGCATGGGGATGAGGCTGTGTCCCCTATTATGGCTTGTACTTGGTCTGGCTTTGTGCAGGGCTCACCAAGACCTGAATTCACATTTCCATTAATAAGTGCCATAGCAACTTTAACTCCCATTGCCATGGAACTACAGGTGTCATAGATCTTATAGCCCAGTGAGACACCAGGCAGTAAAGAGGAACTGTTGTTGATCTCCTCTATTGCAAAGATCAAGGACTGTGAATACTGGAAGGCTCTGAAATCAAGACTTGTTAAAGAAATGCTACTTGTTAAAGAAACACAGAAACATATTAGGATTCATACAAAGCTATATCACTGTGTTATTCATTGTCACAGAGTGTAATGTAGTTAAAGTGCCTGTGATGCCTTTACTTATAGTGCTTACCTCATGCACTTAAGTGGAGGTGGCATTACCACATATGATAAATCTCTGATCTCCCAGCTGCTGTGGAAGGGGAATATCCCTCCAACTATGATGTAACCATTCTTCCAAAGCTGTGGGTATACAGGTTCTCCTTGTAGGGTACACGAAGTCTCATTAGCTTTAGAAAAATTGATGATGGCTATTACCACATGTAGGAGGGCAACAACAGGTTCCATTCACTTATCTGGAGTTCAGAAGGTGGCTAAAAGATAGTGTGCCAGGTCTGATGCTACAGCTGGCTGAACTGGAAGGAGGTGTGGTATTTATACACATGGCAGTGCAAATCTTCATTATACTGGAGGAACGCATTCAGAGGAGGTGTGACATTCTAATGTTATTAATTAATCAAAAAAAGCATGCCATAAGCATCTTAGTTCATGTGTGTTCTCATGTCTCATATGGAGAATGACAGGTTTTGGACCTATTGCCTCATATTTTTTTTCTTTTAACAATTTTTATTAATTTGGGAATTCCCAAAGGTATCTGTTTCCAGCAGATTTTTCAAGTACATTCACTCACTCTTGATAATTTTTAAATTAAATATCCACCCAATTTCCCATATTTCTCTATTATCTATTTATAATATAAAACTAATTATTGTAGACAGTCATGATAGCATGCTTTCTTTCACAGTTTGCAAAACGTTTGAGAAGAATGTATTCTGAATACTGGCCTACTAGGAATTAACAGTTGTAAATACAACAGCAGGACAACAATAAACCAATAAAGGGACTAGGTTTTGTTTGTTTGTTTTTAAGCTGTTAGTGTTGTGACTTTGTAAACTGTTATGCTTTTTAATGCTATTTATGTTGTGGCTTTCTTATTGGCCAGAAACATCACATTGTAAAATATCAGAGGACATGGACATAAATACATGCCAAATTTCAAGTCATTTGAGATTACAGGCTTGGCTTAGTGGCAATAAACTTTTGATAACTTGTTCTTAGTACCTCCCGATTTGCCTTGGTAATGTGATAAATAATAACATGGATCATTGTCTTTTAAATTTATTTTAGATATTTACTTGTCAGTGCAAGCTGAGATGAACATGTGATACTTAAGGAAATGTGTTTTTACATCACTTTGCGATACTGTATGACGTCTAAGTTAAAGTGAACATGCATTTTCATAACAATAACTCCTTCATACCATCCACTGGAGGAATTCCATTTAATGGGGGTGTCCTTTGGAAACCATCCCGCAGGAATCCAGACATCTTCACTCACTCACTAAATGATTGACTTATTGAGTCTCTTTTTTTTTTAAGCGATCACATGTGAAAAGTCATTTAACAGTCTACCACATTTGTGTTTACTTTGAAATAAATGTTTTAGATTTTGTAAACTGTGTTAATGACATTCAGATACATGTATTGAGCTTTTGAAAAATAATGCAGTAATCATACTTCTTTCAGTAACAACATTGCTATGCTTACTGAATCCAGAATAAACACCGCTTGTATTCACATCAATGTGACCATATTTGGCTAAATCCAATTTATAAGTTGTAGGTAATGGTGAAACATTTATCAAATACCTATAAGAGTTTAATAGAATAAATTATTGTAGGCATATAAGAGGATAAGGAGCTTTGGAGACAGCTTAGGATAGAGTGCAAAGGACTGAAGAGAGGGAGCAAACTCTTTTGGGGATAAAGTTGCGTTTGAGATGAACATTGCTTATAACAGTTACTGGAAAATTCTCTAAATGAAACTTGGTTGTTAGTCGATCTAGCTCACCATTTTAGCTGATATTTGCCATCTTAATATTAGCTAAATTAATCCATTAATATATCAACAGCCATGAGACTTCATTGTAGTATCTTACTACATAAATACATTTTTCTGTCGTTTTTTCTCCATTATGAGAAATTTGCTGCTTTTCTTGCAAATTCATCAAAAAGGCTTAATTCTCAGAATTTAAACTAATACATTATAACGACACTGCAAAAGTTTTAAAATGTTTATTCAAAAGAGGCAAATACAGACTTTAACAATAGTTCTAAGATTTTAAAGGAATCTTGCCCATCATATGTTGCTTAGAATTCTTCTCTGGTTTTAATAAAATTATATAACATTTCGGGAGAAAGATGCAGAACAGGAAAGCAAAGCTGGAGGCCAATATAGCAAATATCTCCACAGCCACAGTGAATTTTCCAGGAGAGCTGGCATAAGATGGAATAAAGGCGATCCAAACTGCACAGAATATGAGCATGCTGAATGTGATGAATTTGGCTTCATTAAAATTATCAGGCAACTTCCGAGCCAGAAAAGCCAAAATAAAACACAAAATGGCCAAGAGCCCAATATAACCCAGTACAGCCCAGAAGCCTATAGGTGAACCTAAACCACACTCAAAGATGATCTTTTCCTTGTTGTGCTTTAGATTTTTGAAGGGAAAAGGAGGGGAAATTGTTAACCAAAGCAGACAAATAAGGACCTGTATGAGAGTGAAAGCAAGAACACTCAGCCTCTGCTGTGGAGGCCCAAACCATTTCATGACATTACTGCCTGGAAGTGTAGCCCTGAAGGCCATTAACACCACTATTGTTTTCCCCAGAACACAGGAGATGCAGAGGACAAAGGTGATACCAAACGCTGTGTGACGCAGCATACAGGACCACTCGGAGGGTTGACCAATGAAAGTAAGTGAACAGAGGAAACACAGAGTCAGAGAGAAGAGCAGCAGGAAGCTCAGCTCTGAGTTGTTGGCTTTGACTATTGGGGTATTTTTATATCTATAGAAAATGATTGCTATTATTATTGTCATAAATGCACCAACAATTGAAATGGTTGTTAGTGAAATTCCCATAATTTCTTCATAAGACAAATACTCAATTTCCTTCTTTACACATTTATCTCTGTGTGGATTTGACCAATATTCTTTATGGCATTGTTCACATGTAACGGAGTCTGTCAACAAAGTGTAAGAGAAATACAAAGTGTTATTGTAATTGCAGGGGAAATAATAGACAGATGTAACAGTTTAATGAAGCAACTTTGTTGCTATAATTACTTATCACCAAAAACCTCTGGAAAAGCTCCTGAGCTTTACACTAGTTTGGCCAAGTGTGTGAGACACTGGTCCTGGAATCCATGAAACCAGTTTCACAGTTTTGTGATTTCCTGATGAAATGCACTTGATTCAAACCTTTATGTTATGTGTTGACTGATGTGTATAAAAATTTGTTTAAATAGGGAAATCACCCAATTGTCCTGAATTATGGCTCCCCGGTAGCTAAATTCGTCACACTTGGTTTATGCTAAATTGTCACAACACTAGAAGGAAATTCGTAGAAAAACATGTTAAAAGATACACAGCTATCAAGAAATGTAGGTTGGAAAGTGTAGTGATGGCTATAACAGTGTGTTTCCCTCTTTCTTCCCTTACCTGTTATATTACTGATCTCTCCTTCAGCACATGGTATACAATCAAAGCAGCAGACAGGCTTTCCTTTCTGCACAGCCTTCCTGGTGCCTGGAGGGCAGCTCTCACTGCACACAGATGTTGGCACCTAATGATTCAATGACACAATTTCCAATTTAAATTGTTCATATTTAAGTAATTACTCCAAACAAAGTAGCTGTGCTGAAGGATTGCTGTTTTCATTGTTGAAATATACTCACATGATTGCTACTTTGTGCCCACATAATTGTGGTCATGTTTACTGCTAATCGATTGTGAGCAGGAAAAGAGGAGTCATAAAATCCAACAGTGACAAATTCATGTTGATGTTCTTTACTTCTTTGCCAGTTTATTATCTCATATCTTGCAGCTGGGTCACCATTTTTATCAAAATAAACTTCTTCACCATCTTTAGTTTTAAAACGTACCCTTTTAAGGTGTTCTAAAAACTAAAAAAAAAAATAGAGTTTGTTTTTTAATTCCATTTTAATTAGTGCTCTGTATACGACACAACTCCAAGGTCTAATAATAAGAGTATACTATTTACTTACTGTGAGAGGATCAGGCTGCTTCTTTGTAGGACATAAATTGTTTTGGCAACCAAGAAGATCATGCAGTGTATAGGCAACAGCAAATACTCCTTTATACACATTACTGAAAATCGGCAGCAGTGACATGTCTGTGAATGTGTTTTCCACCTCGGACAGTTTCTCTTTACCTGTGCACAATCTTGTATCCCCTGAGTCATTCTGGGTTGTGTATTTACACTTAAACAGAGCTTCCCAGAATTTATTGAAAATGGCATTGCCAGCAGATTTCATTGGATTAACATCTAAAATGAAGTCCTTTAGACCTGTCACCTTTGTTTTAGGGATAGCCAGCCCTATGGCCCCTTGTAATATGTTGTTCTTATCCAGTGTGGCTACAGCTGAATCAGAGATCCAGCCCTCGGTACCCACCCACTGGTATCCAGTGATATTGTGCTCAAAAAATGCATGCAGCAACATCTCAAAATCCCAATGAACAAGAAATGCCACTATCACTCGAGAAGTGGAGCTTTTTATCTGCTCAATGATTCTCATAGTTTTTTCTTGTGAGTAAGTTCTAAAAAATGGAAGGGAATATTCTAAGCAGACTCCTAACTGCTCTGCAACTTTAGTAAAAGTAGCCATACCACTGTTGCCATAGTCATCATCAGATCTTATTGCACCTACCCAGGTCCAGCCAAAGTGCCTTACCATTTCTGCCAGAGCTCTGCTCTGTTAATAGTCACTGGGAATAGTGCGCAGAAATGAGGGATATTTCTTTTTGTCACTGAGGCATTCGCAGGTGGCGAAGTGACTGATCTAAATACAAATTGATATCATTATCCCAAACATTGCTTTCTAGCATCTCAATCTTAGCTGTGTTCAAAAGCCAATAAAAGCACAACGTAATGTTTGTGGTTGTGCTACTACTCACAAATGTTGTGGTAATTTCCAATTGCAATAGGTATAACATTGATATGTAAATTATATACTTACTATGGGTATGCTGAAAGGTCCAATACTCTTGGCAATTGCCATGCATGGGGATGAGGCTGTGTCCCCTATTATGGCTTGTACTTGGTCTGGCTTTGTGCAGGGCTCACCAAGACCTGAGTTCACATTTCCATTAATAAGTGCCATAGCAACTTTAACTCCCATTGCCATGGAACTACAGGTGTCATAGATCTTATAGCCCAGTGAGACACCAGGCAGTAAAGAGGAACTGTTGTTGATCTCCTCTATTGCAAAGATCAAGGACTGTGAATACTGGAAGGCTCTGAAATCAAGACTTGTTAAAGAAATGCTACTTGTTAAAGAAACACAGAAACATATTAGGATTCATACAAAGCTATATCACTGTGTTATTCATTGTCACAGAGTGTAATGTAGTTAAAGTGCCTGTGATGCCTTTACTTATAGTGCTTACCTCATGCACTTAAGTGGAGGTGGCATTACCACATATGATAAATCTCTGATCTCCCAGCTGCTGTGAAAGGAGAATATCCCTCCAACTATGATGTTACCATTCTTCCAAAGCTGTGGGTATACAGGTTCTCCTTGTAGGGTACACGCAGTCTCATTAGCTTTAGAAAAATTGATGATGGCTATTACCACATGTAGGAGTGCAACAACAGGTTCCATTCACTTATCTTGAGTTCAAAAGGTGGCTAAAAGATAGTGTGCCAGTTCTGATGCTACAGCTGGCAGAACTGGAGGGACATGTGGTATTTATACACATGACAGTGCAAATCTTCATTATACTGGAGGAACGCATTCACAGGAGGTGTGACATTCAAATGTTATCAATTAATCTAAAAAAAAGCATGCCATAAGCATCTTAGTTCATGTGTGTTCTCATGTCTCTTTTGGAGAATGACGGGTTTTGAACCTATTGCCTCATATTTTTTTTTCTTTTAACATTTTTTATTCATTTGGGAATTCCCAAAGGTATCTGTTTCCAGCAGATTTTTCAAGCACATTCACTCACTCTTGATAATTTTTAAATTAAATATCCAACCAATTTCCCATATTTCTCTATTATCTAATTATAATATAAAACTAATTATGGTAGACAGTCATGATAGCATGCTTTCTTTCACAGTTTGCAAAACGTTTGAGAAGAATGTATTCTGAATACTGGCCTACTAGGAATTAACAGTTGTAGATATAACACCAGGACAACAATAAACCAATAAAGGGACTAGGTTTTGTTTGTTTGCTTTTAAGATGTTAGTGTTGTGACTTTGCAAGCTGTTAGGCTTTTTAAAGCTATTTGTGTTGTGGCTTTCTTATTGGCCAGAAACATGACATTGTAAAATATCAGAGGACATGGACATAAATGCATGCCAAATTTAAAGTCTTTTGAGATTACAGGCTTGGCTTAGTGGCAATAAACCTTTGATAGCGTGTTCTTACTATTTATGCTTCCGAACTTTGTGAGCCACTGAGAATTGTTTGTAAAGTACTTTAAATATTTAACTTCTGACACATTTCTGCAGTCATTGCCTTAGTACCTCCCTATTTGCCTTGGTAATTTGATAAATAATAACATAAGAGATCATTGTCTTTTAAATTTCTTTTAGATATGGACTTGTCAGTCCTTGTAAGTTGAGATGAACATGTGATGCTTAAGGAAATGTGTTTTTACATCACTTTGGGATACTGTATGACAGCTAAGTTAAAGTGAACATGCATTTTCATAACAATGACTCCTTAATACTCCTTAATACTGGAGGAATTCCATTTAATGGGGGTGTCCTTTGGAAACCATTCCAATCCAGACATATTCACTCACTGACTGAGTCTCTTTTTAAAAATAAAAATAACAAATGCTTGCATGAGAGGTCTTTGTAGAAGCTCTTTTGACACCAATTATATCTGCTTGTCTTCATGGATGCGTCCTTGCAAGCTTTGCACACCTGAATTTGGGCAGTTTATGCCTTTATTTTTCACAGATGCTCTCCAGCTCTATCAGACTGGGTGGCCAGCATTTGAAATAGGTCTCTTTACATATGTTTGATGTGGTTTGGGGCTTTGGCTGGGATACTCAAGGATGTTCAGTGACTTGCCCCAGTGCCACTCTTTTGGGTCACTCTTCTGCTTCAGGTCATTGTTACATTGAAAGGTGTGCTGAAAATAAGAGTAAATAGTACTTTTAAATGTCCTTGTGCTCATTAATTAAATTATGGTAAAAAGAGTCTTAATGGCAGTTTTATTTTTTTTTAAAGTTCCTTTTTTACAATTATTCACATAAAAGCTTTTCTATTTAGCTGGAGCAGTTATTTCAAGAAACTCTTAGCTTTTGATTAAAAGTGGAAACTTAATCATTAGCTAAGAGAGGAAGTGGCTTAAAATGGCAGAAAACTTACAAATGGTTGGACATAGCTATATCTACCTTTTGTGACGACCAAATCTATAATACGCACGAGTAGTCACTCTGCTCGAGAATAATCAGATTTCGGTAAGATACAGTAAATCAAGCGTTCATTTTACAATTAAATCACTAAGATATGCTTTGTTTGAGAGAGATAACATGTCATATGAATTTGTGCCATTTTGCAAAGATCATGCTTATTTGTAAAGTTTAAAAAAATATTAAAATATGTGCAACAGTTGTCTGAGTGAACCTCCAGAAGCCACGCCTCTTTAATGGAAAATAAAACAATCTTTCAGAGATCTTTTTGCCTAAGATTTATTTGAGAAATGTTATGTGATCATGCCCTTCAAATGGCAATAGGTTCTTACTACCCTCTGCTGGAGGAAAGCCCATATGGCATTTATTAAAGCAGAAATTGGGAAATCTGAGCAAACAGGAGTGTGAGAGTAAGTGTTATCTAATATCCATATTACTATGTGTGATATCTACTTGGGCTAAAAAAACAAAACAAAATATGGTGTGTTATTATAAATGCTCATGAATATGCATGTATACATTTATGTTAATACATTTTTGCCTTTTAACAAAGGGGCTACTGATGGGTACATACCTACTGTTACAGGGGTTATTTTATCATGAAGTAATCTAACTGTGTCCCACATTTGTGTTCATTCCGTGCTGTCGGAATTGCGTTCAATGCATTTCAGTTTGTGAATCAAAACTAATTATGGCAATTAATACGAACTACCAGAAGTTTTCCAAAGATGATGTTTCATTAAATTGAAACATCACACATACTCCTTTACATAAAACGTTTCAAACAGAAAGTTTATTGACAATTACCCTACTAGTTGTCAGTAGTTTTTTCTGTCTGTCTGTTAGGCTGTTAGTATTGTATTATTATTATTATATTATATTATTGCACAATCTTATGACAATATTTGTTAAATGCTCAGAGAATATAATTGAGCATGACACCTTTTAATTTCTTTTCAGATTTCAGGTATGGCAGTGTGATACTAGACATGTGGTACTGTATTGCCATTCCATGTTTCTGTACTCTAAATGCTACTAAATATTATTTAAATTTCTCCCAAAGGTAACACACTTTAAATATATCTCTTAAATCATTGCATTTATTGCCTTGTAGAGACCTCTTTTGAGAGGCAATAATAACACATCTTATGTTTCTGAGATATTTCTATCTTAAATTCCTTTTTTTTTTTAAGTTTATCTGTGCTTACGAGTATCTACATCTGGATATTTAAGGAGTTTTGTGTCATTTAAAACTATCATTTTGAAATAGTTAAAGGGAAAGGGAAGATTCCTTTAAGATAGATAGCTGATTCTTACCCTCTCCTGAAGGAATGCTAAAAAGGCATTTAATGCCTTTTCACATTTTGCTTTTACCCAAACATGTATTTTATAGGTCATTCTTACTATTAACACTCTTAGGCCTGACCAATTAAGGAGTTTGCAATAATAGTTTGATTTTAATAAAGACTACAGCTAGGTTTTCAACTATTGTTGCAGTGGTTATAATTATGCAGTTGTTTTGTCTGTGATCACACGTGGAAAGTCATATAACAGTGTACCACATTGGTCTTTATTTTGGAATAAATGTTTTACATTTTGTAAATTGTGTCCATAGCATTCAGATGCATGACTTGACTACAGTTAAGTATTCAGCTATTGTTTGGATAGAGTCCAAACTCTTTTGGGGATAAAGTTGCATTAGAGATGAACATTGCTTAACATTGTTTATAACAACTTGAGGAAAACTCTCTAAATGAAACTTGGTTGTAGATCAAACTAGCTCACCATTTTAGCTGATATTTGCCATCTTAATATTAGGTAAATTAAGCCATTAATATATCAACAGCAAAGAGATTTCTTTGTAGTAGCTTAATACACTGATCAATTTTTCTGTGGTTTATTTCTCCATTATATGATTATATATAATGTGCTGCTGTTTTTGCAGCTTCATCAAAAAGGCTTAGTTCTCAAAATTTAAACTAATACATTATAATGACAAACTGCAAAAGGTTTAAAAGTTCATTCGCAAGAAGCAAATACAGACTTTAAGAATAATTCTATGGTTTTAAAGGAATCTTGCCCATCATATGTCGTTTAGAATTCTTCTCTGGTTTTAATAAAATTATATAACATTTTGGGAGAAAGATGCAGAACAGGAAAGCAAAGCTGGAGGCCAATATAGCAAATATCTCCACAGCTACAGTGAATTTTCCAGGGGAGCTGACGTAAGCTGGAATAAAGGTGATCCAAACTGCACAGAATATGAGCATGCTGAAGGTGATGAATTTGGCTTCATTAAAGTTATCAGGTAACTTCCGAGCCAGAAAAGCCAAAACAAAACACAAAATGGCCAAGAGCCCAATATAACCTAGCACAGCCCAGAAGCCTATAGGTGAACCTAAACCACATTCCAAGATGATCTTTTCCTTGTTGTGCTTTAGATTTTTGAAGGGAAAAGGAGGGGAAATTGTTAACCAAAGCAGACAAATAAGGACCTGTATGAGAGTGAAAGCAAGAACACTGAGTCTCTGCTGTGGAGGCCCAAACCATTTCATGACATTACTGCCTGGAAGTGTAGCCCTGAAGGCCATTAACACCACTATTGTTTTCCCCAGAACACAGGAGATGCAGAGGACGAAGGTGATACCAAACGCTGTGTGACGCAGCATACAGGACCACTCGGAGGGTTGACCAATGAAAGTAAGTGAACAGAGGAAACACAGAGTCAGAGAGAAGAGCAGCAGGAAGCTCAGCTCTGAGTTGTTGGCTTTGACTATTGGGGTATTTTTATATCTATAGAAAATGATTGCTATTATTATTGTCATAAATGCACCAACAATTGAAATGGTTGTTAGTGAAATTCCCATAATTTCTTCATAAGACAAATACTCAATTTCCTTCTTTACACATTTATCTCTGTGTGGATTTGACCAATATTCTTTATGGCATTGTTCACATGTAACGGAGTCTGTCAACAAAGTGTAAGAGAAATACAAAGTGTTATTGTAATTGCAGGGGAAATAATAGACAGATGTAACAGTTTAATGAAGCAACTTTGTTGCTATAATTACTTATCACCAAAAACCTCTGGAAAAGCTCCTGAGCTTTACACTAGTTTGGCCAAGTGTGTGAGACACTGGTCCTGGAATCCATGAAACCAGTTTCACAGTTTTGTGATTTCCTGATGAAATGCACTTGATTCAAACCTTTATGTTATGTGTTGACTGATGTGTATAAAAATTTGTTTAAATAGGGAAATCACCCAATTGTCCTGAATTATGGCTCCCCAGTAGCTAAATTCGTCACACTTGGTTTATGCTAAATTGTCACAACACTAGAAGGAAATTCGTAGAAAAACATGTTAAAAGATACACAGCTATCAAGAAATGTAGGTTGGAAAGTGTAGTGATGGCTATAACAGTGTGTTTCCCTCTTTCTTCCCTTACCTGTTATATTACTGATCTCTCCTTCAGCACATGGTATACAATCAAAGCAGCAGACAGGCTTTCCTTTCTGCACAGCCTTCCTGGTGCCTGGAGGGCAGCTCTCACTGCACACAGATGTTGGCACCTAATGATTCAATGACACAATTTCCAATTTAAATTGTTCATATTTAAGTAATTACTCCAAACAAAGTGGCTGTGCTGAAGGATTGCTGTTTTCATTGTTGAAATATACTCACATGATTGCTACTTTGTGCCCACATAATTGTGGTCATGTTTACTGCTAATCGATTGTGAGCAGGAAAAGAGGAGTCATAAAATCCAACAGTGACAAATTCATGTTGATGTTCTTTACTTCTTTGCCAGTTTATTATCTCATATCTTGCAGCTGGGTCACCATTTTTATCAAAATAAACTTCTTCACCATCTTTAGTTTTAAAACGTACCCTTTTAAGGTGTTCTAGAAACTGAAAAAATAGAGTTTGTTTTTTAATTGCATTTTAATTAGTACTCTGTATACGACACAACTCTAAGGTCAAATTATAAGAGCATACTATTTACTTACTGTGAGAGGATCAGGCTGCTTCTTTGTAGGACATAAATTGTTTTGGCAACCAAGAAGGTCATGCAGTGTATGGGCAACAGCATATACCCCTTTATACACGTTACTGAAAATTGGCAGGAGTGACATGTCTGTGAATGTGTTTTCCACATCAGACAGTTTCTCTTTACCTGTGCACATTCTTGTATCCCCTGAGTCATTCTGGGTAGTAGTGTATTTACATTTAAACAGAGCTTCCCAGAATTTATTGAAAATGGCAGTGCTGGCAGATTTCAGTAGATTAATATCTAGAATGAAGTCCTTTAGACCTGTCACTTTTGTTTTAGGGATAGCCAGCCCTATGGCCCCTTGTAATATGTTGTTCTTATCCAGTGTGGCTACAGCTGAATCAGAGATCCAGCTTTCGGTACCCACCAACTGGTATCCAGTGATATTGTGCTCAAAAAATGCTTGCAGCAACATTTCCAAATCCCAATGAGCAAGGAAAGCCACTATCACTTGAGAAGTGGAGCTTTTTATCTGCTCAATGATTCTCATAATTTTTTCTTGTGAGTAGGTTCTAACAAATGGAAGGGAATATTCTAAGCAGACTCCTAACTGCTCTGCAACTTTAGTAAAAGTAGCCATACCACTGTTGCCATAGTCATCATCAGATCTTATTGCACCTACCCAGGTCCAGCCAAAGTGCCTTACCATTTCTGCCAGAGCTCTGCTCTGGTAATAATCACTGGGGATAGTGCGCAGAAATGAGGGATATTTCTTTTTGTCACTGAGGCATTCACAGGTGGCGAAGTGACTGATCTAAATACAAATTGATATCATTATCCCAAACATTGCTGTCTAGCATCTCAATCTTAGCTGTGTTCAAAAGCCAATAAAAGCACAACTTAATGTTTGTGGTTGTGCTACTACTCACAAATGTTGTGGTAATTTCCAATTGCAATAGGTATAACATTGATATGTAAATTATATACTTACTATGGGTACGCTGAAAGGTCCAATACTCTTGGCAATGGCCATGCATGGGGATGAGGCTGTGTCCCCTATTATGGCTTGTACTTGGTCTGGCTTTGTGCAGGGCTCACCAAGACCTGAATTCACATTTCCATTAATAAGTGCCATAGCAACTTTAACTCCCATTGCCATGGAACTACAGGTGTCATAGATCTTATAGCCCAGTGAGACACCAGGCAGTAAAGAGGAACTGTTGTTGATCTCCTCTATTGCAAAGATCAAGGACTGTGAATATTGGAAGGCTCTGAAATCAAGACTTGTTAAAGAAATGCTACTTGTTAAAGAAACACAGAAACATATTAGGATTCATACAAAGCTATATCACTGTGTTATTCATTCTCACAGAGTGTAATGCAGTTAAAGTGTCTGTGACGCCTTTACTTATACTGCTTACCTTATGCACTTAAGTGGAGGTGGCATTGCCACATATGATAAATCTCTGATCTCCCAGCTGCTGTGGAAGGGGAATATCCCTCCAACTATGATGTTACCATTCTTCCAAAGCTGTGGGTATACAGGTTCTCCTTGTAGGGTACACGCAGTCTCATTAGCTTTAGAAAAATTGATAATGGCTATTACTACATGTAAGAGTGCAACAACAGGTTCCATTCACTTATCTTGAGTTCAAAAGGTGGCTAAAAGATAGTGTGCCAGGTCTGATGCTACAGCTGGCAGAACTGGAAGGACATGTGGTATTTATACACATGACAGTGCAAATCTTCATTATACTGGAGGAACGCATTCACAGGAGGTGTGACATTCAAATGTTATCAATTAATCTAAAAAAAAGCATGCCATAAGCATCTTAGTTCATATGTGTTCTCATGTCTCTTTTGGAGAATGACGGGTTTTGAACCTATTGCCTCATATTTTTTTTTTCTTTTAACAATTTTTATTCATTTGGGAATTCCCAAAGGTATCTGTTTCCAGCAGATTTTTCAAGTACATTCACTCACTCTTGATAATTTTTAAATTAAATATCCAACCAATTTCCCATATTTCTCTATTATCTAATTATAATATAAAACTAATTATGGTAGACAGTCATGATAGCATGCTTTCTTTCACGGTTTGCAAAACGTTTGAGAAGAATGTATTCTGAATACTGGCCTACTAGGAATTAACAGTTGTAGATATAACACCAGGACAACAATAAACCAATAAAGGGACTAGGTTTTGTTTGTTTGCTTTTAAGATGTTAGTGTTGTGACTTTGCAAGCTGTTAGGCTTTTTAAAGCTATTTGTGTTGTGGCTTTCTTATTGGCCAGAAACATGACATTGTAAAATATCAGAGGACATGGACATAAATGCATGCCAAATTTAAAGTCTTTTGAGATTACAGGCTTGGCTTAGTGGCAATAAACCTTTGATAGCGTGTTCTTACTATTTATGCTTCCGAACTTTGTGAGCCACTGAGAATTGTTTGTAAAGTACTTTAAATATTTAACTTCTGACACATTTCTGCAGTCATTGCCTTAGTACCTCCCTATTTGCCTTGGTAATTTGATAAATAATAACATAAGAGATCATTGTCTTTTAAATTTCTTTTAGATATGGACTTGTCAGTCCTTGTAAGTTGAGATGAACATGTGATGCTTAAGGAAATGTGTTTTTACATCACTTTGGGATACTGTATGACAGCTAAGTTAAAGTGAACATGCATTTTCATAACAATGACTCCTTAATACTCCTTAATACTGGAGGAATTCCATTTAATGGGGGTGTCCTTTGGAAACCATTCCAATCCAGACATATTCACTCACTGACTGAGTCTCTTTTTAAAAATAAAAATAACAAATGCTTGCATGAGAGGTCTTTGTAGAAGCTCTTTTGACACCAATTATATCTGCTTGTCTTCATGGATGCGTCCTTGCAAGCTTTGCACACCTGAATTTGGGCAGTTTATGCCTTTATTTTTCACAGATGCTCTCCAGCTCTATCAGACTGGGTGGCCAGCATTTGAAATAGGTCTCTTTACATATGTTTGATGTGGTTTGGGGCTTTGGCTGGGATACTCAAGGATGTTCAGTGACTTGCCCCAGTGCCACTCTTTTGGGTCACTCTTCTGCTTCAGGTCATTGTTACATTGAAAGGTGTGCTGAAAATAAGAGTAAATAGTACTTTTAAATGTCCTTGTGCTCATTAATTAAATTATGGTAAAAAGAGTCTTAATGGCAGTTTTATTTTTTTTTAAAGTTCCTTTTTTACAATTATTCACATAAAAGCTTTTCTATTTAGCTGGAGCAGTTATTTCAAGAAACTCTTAGCTTTTGATTAAAAGTGGAAACTTAATCATTAGCTAAGAGAGGAAGTGGCTTAAAATGGCAGAAAACTTACAAATGGTTGGACATAGCTATATCTACCTTTTGTGACGACCAAATCTATAATACGCACGAGTAGTCACTCTGCTCGAGAATAATCAGATTTCGGTAAGATACAGTAAATCAAGCGTTCATTTTACAATTAAATCACTAAGATATGCTTTGTTTGAGAGAGATAACATGTCATATGAATTTGTGCCATTTTGCAAAGATCATGCTTATTTGTAAAGTTTAAAAAAATATTAAAATATGTGCAACAGTTGTCTGAGTGAACCTCCAGAAGCCACGCCTCTTTAATGGAAAATAAAACAATCTTTCAGAGATCTTTTTGCCTAAGATTTATTTGAGAAATGTTATGTGATCATGCCCTTCAAATGGCAATAGGTTCTTACTACCCTCTGCTGGAGGAAAGCCCATATGGCATTTATTAAAGCAGAAATTGGGAAATCTGAGCAAACAGGAGTGTGAGAGTAAGTGTTATCTAATATCCATATTACTATGTGTGATATCTACTTGGGCTAAAAAAACAAAACAAAATATGGTGTGTTATTATAAATGCTCATGAATATGCATGTATACATTTATGTTAATACATTTTTGCCTTTTAACAAAGGGGCTACTGATGGGTACATACCTACTGTTACAGGGGTTATTTTATCATGAAGTAATCTAACTGTGTCCCACATTTGTGTTCATTCCGTGCTGTCGGAATTGCGTTCAATGCATTTCAGTTTGTGAATCAAAACTAATTATGGCAATTAATACGAACTACCAGAAGTTTTCCAAAGATGATGTTTCATTAAATTGAAACATCACACATACTCCTTTACATAAAACGTTTCAAACAGAAAGTTTATTGACAATTACCCTACTAGTTGTCAGTAGTTTTTTCTGTCTGTCTGTTAGGCTGTTAGTATTGTATTATTATTATTATATTATATTATTGCACAATCTTATGACAATATTTGTTAAATGCTCAGAGAATATAATTGAGCATGACACCTTTTAATTTCTTTTCAGATTTCAGGTATGGCAGTGTGATACTAGACATGTGGTACTGTATTGCCATTCCATGTTTCTGTACTCTAAATGCTACTAAATATTATTTAAATTTCTCCCAAAGGTAACACACTTTAAATATATCTCTTAAATCATTGCATTTATTGCCTTGTAGAGACCTCTTTTGAGAGGCAATAATAACACATCTTATGTTTCTGAGATATTTCTATCTTAAATTCCTTTTTTTTTTTAAGTTTATCTGTGCTTACGAGTATCTACATCTGGATATTTAAGGAGTTTTGTGTCATTTAAAACTATCATTTTGAAATAGTTAAAGGGAAAGGGAAGATTCCTTTAAGATAGATAGCTGATTCTTACCCTCTCCTGAAGGAATGCTAAAAAGGCATTTAATGCCTTTTCACATTTTGCTTTTACCCAAACATGTATTTTATAGGTCATTCTTACTATTAACACTCTTAGGCCTGACCAATTAAGGAGTTTGCAATAATAGTTTGATTTTAATAAAGACTACAGCTAGGTTTTCAACTATTGTTGCAGTGGTTATAATTATGCAGTTGTTTTGTCTGTGATCACACGTGGAAAGTCATATAACAGTGTACCACATTGGTCTTTATTTTGGAATAAATGTTTTACATTTTGTAAATTGTGTCCATAGCATTCAGATGCATGACTTGACTACAGTTAAGTATTCAGCTATTGTTTGGATAGAGTCCAAACTCTTTTGGGGATAAAGTTGCATTAGAGATGAACATTGCTTAATATTGTTTATAACAACTTGAGGAAAACTCTCTAAATGAAACTTGGTTGTAGATCAAACTAGCTCACCATTTTAGCTGATATTTGCCATCTTAATATTAGGTAAATTAAGCCATTAATATATCAACAGCAAAGAGATTTCTTTGTAGTAGCTTAATACACTGATCAATTTTTCTGTGGTTTATTTCTCCATTATATGATTATATATAATGTGCTGCTGTTTTTGCAGCTTCATCAAAAAGGCTTAGTTCTCAAAATTTAAACTAATACATTATAATGACAAACTGCAAAAGGTTTAAAAGTTCATTCGCAAGAAGCAAATACAGACTTTAAGAATAATTCTATGGTTTTAAAGGAATCTTGCCCATCATATGTCGTTTAGAATTCTTCTCTGGTTTTAATAAAATTATATAACATTTTGGGAGAAAGATGCAGAACAGGAAAGCAAAGCTGGAGGCCAATATAGCAAATATCTCCACAGCTACAGTGAATTTTCCAGGGGAGCTGACGTAAGCTGGAATAAAGGTGATCCAAACTGCACAGAATATGAGCATGCTGAAGGTGATGAATTTGGCTTCATTAAAGTTATCAGGTAACTTCCGAGTCAGAAAAGCCAAAACAAAACACAAAATGGCCAAGAGCCCAATATAACCTAGCACAGCCCAGAAGCCTATAGGTGAACCTAAACCACATTCCAAGATGATCTTTTCCTTGTTGTGCTTTAGATTTTTGAAGGGAAAAGGAGGGGAAATTGTTAACCAAAGCAGACAAATAAGGACCTGTATGAGAGTGAAAGCAAGAACACTGAGTCTCTGCTGTGGAGGCCCAAACCATTTCATGACATTACTGCCTGGAAGTGTAGCCCTGAAGGCCATTAACACCACTATTGTTTTCCCCAGAACACAGGAGATGCAGAGGACAAAGGTGATACCAAACGCTGTGTGACGCAGCATACAGGACCACTCGGAGGGTTGACCAATGAAAGTAAGTGAACAGAGGAAACACAGAGTCAGAGAGAAGAGCAGCAGGAAGCTCAGCTCTGAGTTGTTGGCTTTGACTATTGGGGTATTTTTATATCTATAGAAAATGATTGCTATTATTATTGTCATAAATGCACCAACAATTGAAATGGTTGTTAGTGAAATTCCCATAATTTCTTCATAAGACAAATACTCAATTTCCTTCTTTACACATTTATCTCTGTGTGGATTTGACCAATATTCTTTATGGCATTGTTCACATGTAACGGAGTCTGTCAACAAAGTGTAAGAGAAATACAAAGTGTTATTGTAATTGCAGGGGAAATAATAGACAGATGTAACAGTTTAATGAAGCAACTTTGTTGCTATAATTACTTATCACCAAAAACCTCTGGAAAAGCTCCTGAGCTTTACACTAGTTTGGCCAAGTGTGTGAGACACTGGTCCTGGAATCCATGAAACCAGTTTCACAGTTTTGTGATTTCCTGATGAAATGCACTTGATTCAAACCTTTATGTTATGTGTTGACTGATGTGTATAAAAATTTGTTTAAATAGGGAAATCACCCAATTGTCCTGAATTATGGCTCCCCAGTAGCTAAATTCGTCACACTTGGTTTATGCTAAATTGTCACAACACTAGAAGGAAATTCGTAGAAAAACATGTTAAAAGATACACAGCTATCAAGAAATGTAGGTTGGAAAGTGTAGTGATGGCTATAACAGTGTGTTTCCCTCTTTCTTCCCTTACCTGTTATATTACTGATCTCTCCTTCAGCACATGGTATACAATCAAAGCAGCAGACAGGCTTTCCTTTCTGCACAGCCTTCCTGGTGCCTGGAGGGCAGCTCTCACTGCACACAGATGTTGGCACCTAATGATTCAATGACACAATTTCCAATTTAAATTGTTCATATTTAAGTAATTACTCCAAACAAAGTGGCTGTGCTGAAGGATTGCTGTTTTCATTGTTGAAATATACTCACATGATTGCTACTTTGTGCCCACATAATTGTGGTCATGTTTACTGCTAATCGATTGTGAGCAGGAAAAGAGGAGTCATAAAATCCAACAGTGACAAATTCATGTTGATGTTCTTTACTTCTTTGCCAGTTTATTATCTCATATCTTGCAGCTGGGTCACCATTTTTATCAAAATAAACTTCTTCACCATCTTTAGTTTTAAAACGTACCCTTTTAAGGTGTTCTAGAAACTGAAAAAATAGAGTTTGTTTTTTAATTGCATTTTAATTAGTACTCTGTATACGACACAACTCTAAGGTCAAATTATAAGAGCATACTATTTACTTACTGTGAGAGGATCAGGCTGCTTCTTTGTAGGACATAAATTGTTTTGGCAACCAAGAAGGTCATGCAGTGTATGGGCAACAGCATATACCCCTTTATACACGTTACTGAAAATTGGCAGGAGTGACATGTCTGTGAATGTGTTTTCCACATCAGACAGTTTCTCTTTACCTGTGCACATTCTTGTATCCCCTGAGTCATTCTGGGTAATGTATTTACATTTAAACAGAGCTTCCCAGAATTTATTGAAAATGGCAGTGCCAGAAGATTTCAGTGGATTGATATCTAGAATGAAGTCCTTTAGACCTGTCACCTTTGTTTTAGGGATAGCTAGCCCTATGGCCCCTTGTAATATGTTGTTCTTATCCAGTGTGGCTACAGCTGAATCAGAGATCCAGCTTTCGGTACCCACCAACTGGTATCCAGTGATATTGTGCTCAAAAAATGCATGCAGCAGCATCTCAAAGTCCCAATGAACAAGAAATGCCACTATCACTCGAGAAGTGGAGCTTTTTATCTGCTCAATGATTCTCATAGTTTTTTCTTTTGAGTAGGTTCTAACAAATGGAAGGGAATATTCTAAGCAGACTCCTAACTGCTCTGCAACTTTAGTAAAAGTAGCCATACCACTGTTGCCATAGTCATCATCAGATCTTATTGCACCTACCCAGGTCCAGTCAAAGTGCCTTACCATTTCTGCCAGAGCTCTGCTCTGGTAATAATCACTGGGAATAGTGCGCAGAAATGAAGGATATTTCTTTTTGTCACTGAGGCATTCACAGGTGGCAAAGTGACTGATCTAAATACAAATTGATATCATTATCCCAAACATTGCTTTCTAGCATCTCAATCTTAGCTGTGTTCAAAAGCCAATAAAAGCACAACGTAATGTTTGTGGTTGTGCTACTACTCACAAATGTTGTGGTAATTTCCAATTGCAATAGGTATAACATTGATATGTAAATTATATACTTACTATGGGTACGCTGAAAGGTCCAATACTCTTGGCAATGGCCATGCATGGGGATGAGGCTGTGTCCCCTATTATGGCTTGTACTTGGTCTGGCTTTGTGCAGGGCTCACCAAGACCTGAGTTCACATTTCCATTAATAAGTGCCATAGCAACTTTAACTCCCATTGCCATGGAACTACAGGTGTCATAGATCTTATAGCCCAATGAGACACCAGGCAGTAAAGAGGAACTGTTGTTGATCTCCTCTATTGCAAAGATCAAGGACTGTGAATACTGGAAGGCTCTGAAATCAAGACTTGTTAAAGAAATGCTACTTGTTAAAGAAACACAGAAACATATTAGGATTCATACAAAGCTATATCACTGTGTTATTCATTCTCACAGAGTGTAATGCAGTTAAAGTGCCTGTGACGCCTTTACTTATACTGCTTACCTCATGCACTTAAGTGGAGGTGGCATTGCCACATATGATAAATCTCTGATCTCCCAGCTGCTGTGGAAGGGGAATATCCCTCCAACTATGATGTTACCATTCTTCCAAAGCTGTGGGTATACAGTTTCTCCTTGTAGGGTACACGCAGTCTCATTAGCTTTAGAAAAATTAATGATGGCTATTACCACATGTAGGAGTGCAACAACAGGTTCCATTCACTTATCTTGAGTTCAAAAGGTGGCTAAAAGGTAGTGTGCCAGGTCTTATGCTACAGCTGGCAGAAATGGAAGGACATGTGGTATTTATACACATGACAGTGCAAATCTTCATTATCCTGGTACAACGCATTCACAAGAGGTGTGACATTCTAAAGTTATCAATTATTCTAAAAAAAGCATGCCATAAGCATCTTAGTTCATGTCTGTTCTTATGTCTCATTTGGAGAATGATGAGTTTTCGACCTATTGCCTCGTTTTTTTTTTCTTTTAACAATTTTTATTCATTTGGGAATTCCCAAAGGTATCTGTTTCCAGCAGATTTTTCAAGTACAATCACTCACTCTTAATAATTTTATAATCAAATATCCAACCAAACCATATTTCTCTATCTAATTATTATATAATACTAGTAATGGAACACAGTTATGATAGTATTCTTTTTTTCACAGTTTGCAAAAGGTTTGAGAAGAATGTATTCTGAATACTGGCCTTCTAGGAATTAGCAGTTGTAGATATAACACCAGCACAACAATAAACCAATAAAGGGACTGTTAGGCTTTTTAAAGCTATTTGTGTTGTGGCTTTCTTTTTTGGCCAGAAACATGACATAAATACATGCCAAATTTAAAGTCTTTTGAGATTACAGGCTTGTCTTAGTGGCAATACTTTTGATAGCGTGTTCTTACTATTATTTGTAAAGTACTTTAAATATTTAACTTCTGACACATTTCTGCAGCCATTGCCTTAGTACCTCCCTATTTGCCTTGGTAATTTGATAAATAATAACATAAGAGATCATTGTCTTTTAAATTTCTTTTAGATATGGACTTGTCAGTGTAAGTTGAGATGAACATGTGATGCTTAAGGAAATGTGTTTTTACATCACTTTGGGATACTGTATGACAGCTAAGTTAAAGTGAACATGCATTTTCATAACAATAACTCCTTAATACTCCTTAATACTGGAGGAATTATATTTAATGGGGGCTTCCTTTGGAAACCATCCCAATTCAGACATATTCACTCACTGACTGAGTCTCTTTAAAAAAAAAAAAATGCTTGCATGAGAGGTCTTTGTAGAAGCTCTTTTGGCACCAATTATATCTGCCTGTCTTCATGGATGTGTCCTTGCAAGCTTTGCACACCTGAATTTGGGCAGTTTATCCCTTTATTTTTAGCAGATGCTCTCCAGCTCTATCAGACTGGATGGCCAGCATTTGAAATAGGTCTCTTTACATATGTTCGATGTGGTTTGGGGCTTTGGCTGGGATACTCAAGGATGTTCAGTGACTTGCCCCAGTGCCACTCTTTTGGGTCACCCTATGCTTCAGGTCATTGTTATGTTGAAATGTGTATTGAAAATAAGAGTAAATAGTACTTTTAGATTGCCTTGTGCTCATTAAATAAATTATGGTAAAAAGAGTCTTAATGGCATTTTTTTAAGTTCCTTTTTACAATTATTCAGATGAAAACTTTTTTATTTACCTGGAGCAGTTATTTCAAGAAACTCTTAGCTTTTGATTAAAAGTGAGAACCTAATCATTAATTAAGAGACGAAGTGGCTTAAAATGACAGAAAACTCAGAAATGGTTGGAGATAGCTATATCTACCTTTTGTGATGACCAAATCTATAATACGCAAGAGTAGTCATTCTGCCCAAGAATAATCAGATTTCGGTAAGATACAGTAAATCAAGCTTTCATTCTACCATTAAATCACGGAGATATGCTTTGTTTGAGAGAGATGATACGTAATATGAATTTGTGCTATTTTGCAAAGATTATGCTTATTTGTAAAGTTTAAAAAAATATTAAAATATGTGCAGCAGTTGTCTGAGTGAACCTCCAGAAGCCACATCTCATTAATGGAAAACAAAACAATATTTAAGAGATCTTTTTTTTTTTTATTTGAGAAATTTTAAGTGAACATGTTCTTCAAATGGCAATAGGTTTTTGCTAAACTCTGCTGGAGGTTAGCATTAAAAGCCCATATGACTTTTAATAAAGCAGAAATTGGTTGATCTGAGCAAGCAAGAGTGTGAGAGTAAGTGTTATCTAATTTCCATATTATTATGTGTGATATCTACTTGTGCTAAAAAAAACAAAACATGGTGTGTTGTTATAAATGCTAATGAATATGCATTTTATGTCAATGAATTTTTGCCTTTTAACAAAAGGGCTACTGATGGCTACATACCTACTGTTACAGGGGTTATTTTATCATAAAGTAATCGAACTTTGTCCCACATTTGTGGTCATTTTGTGCTGTCTGGATTGCGTTCAATGCATTTCAATTCGTAAATCAAAACTAATTATGGCAATTAATAAGAACTACCAGAAGTTTTCCAAAGATGATGTTTCATTAAATTGTTTAACATACATGCTCCTTTACATAAAACATTTCAAACAGAATGTTTATTGACAATTACCCTACTAGTTTTCAATAGTTTTTTCTGTCTGTTTGTTAGGCTGTTAGTATTATATTATTATTATTATTGTATTATATTATTGTGCAATCTTATGGCCATATTTGTTAAATGCTCAGAGAATATAAATGAGCATGACACCTTTTAATTTCTTTTCAGATTTCAGTTCTGGCAGTGTGATACTAGACATTTGATACTGTTTTCGCCATTCCATGTTTCTGCACTCTGAATGCTACTAAAATAATTTGTACATTTCTCCCAAAAGTAATACACTTTAAATATATCTCTTAAATCAATGCATTTATTCCTTGTAGAGACCACACTCTTTTGGTGGGGCAATAATAACACTGCTTATGTTTCTGAGATATTTGTATATTAAATTCCTTTTTTGAAGTTTATCCGTTCTTATGAGAATCTAGATCGGGATATTTAAAGAATTTTGTGTCATTTAAAACTATCATTTTGAAATAGTTAAAGGGAAATTAAAGGGAAGATTCCCTTAAGATTGATAGCTGTTTCTTACCCTCTCCTGGTGGAATGCTAAAAAGGCATTTTCACATTTTACCCAAAGATGTATTTTTTAGGTCATTCTTACTATTAACACTCTTAGGCCTGACCAGTCAAAGAGTTTGCAACAAGTGATTCATTTTAATAATAAGGACTATAGTTAAGTATTCAGCTATTGTTTGGATAGAGTCCAAACTCTTTTGGGGATAAAGTTGCATTAGAGATGAACATTGCTTAACATTGTTTATAACAACTTGAGGAAAACTCTCTAAATGAAACTTGGTTGTAAATCAACCTAGCTCACCATTTTAGCTGATATTTTCCATCTTAATATTAGGTAAATTAACCCATTATTATATAAACAGCAAAGATTTATTTTTTGTAGTATCTTCTCAATATAATGCAGCTGTTTCAATCTGTTTTACGTCCTTTACTTTAATGTTTCTGATGCTGATTGTTCTTTATAAGAGAAAAGTACAGAATGTTATATAGTTTTCCCAATATTATTTTAATTTAAACTCAGATAGTTGTTTCAATGAAATTACATAACATTTTGAAAGCAGACTGCAGAATAACAAACCAAACTTTCTTTATGCATTTATTCCTCTGTGGGTTTGACCTATATCTCCAGATTCCTATGAATGCTTAAAATAAATGTTCCTAATTTTTAATAAGCTAAGACTAAGGATGCAAAGCTTGTATGGTTTATATAGGCAGTATTAATGTTAAATATGTATACATGTTAATAGTGAATATGTAACAAATGACTTTTTTCAGTGATTTTACATAACAAAAAAAAAATACAGATTTTAATTAATCCTTTGAAATTGTAATCACACCTTGTAAACCAGGATCTCTCTCTCTCTCTCTCTCTCTCTCTCTCTCTCTCTCTCTCTCTCTCTTTGTATGTGTGTGTGTGTGTGTGTGTGTGTGTGTGTGTGTATATATGCACCAGCCATAAGGTTTATATGTCGCTTCATTAATAGTTAATATGTAGACTATTGGCTTACTTAATTGGCATTTTGCCCATAAGTTGCTTTTTATTGTTTTTCTCTGGTTTCAGTATTATTATGTAACACTTTGGAAGAAATATACAGAATAACAAAGCAAAACTAGAGGCCAAAATGGCAAATATCTCCACAGCTACAGTAAATTTTCCAGGAGAGCTGACATAAGCTGGAATAAAGGTGATCCAAACTGCACAGAATATGAGCATGCTGAATGTGATGAATTTGGCTTCATTAAAGTTATCAGGCAACTTCCGTGCTAGAAAAGCCAAAACAAAACACAGGAGAGCCAAGACTGGCCATGTAGATACACACACACACATACACACACACACACACACAACACACACGGACATGGGGAGGAGTCTAGGAGGAGGGGGCTGTGCTGTGACAATGGGAATGCAACAACGTCTATTATACACCTACAAAGCTATTGAAATTACTCTATTAATAATGATCTGTCATTCCACTAATATCCAGTCATCAATGGGCCTGTACTGAGGCATTGAACAGTGATTACCTCAGTTGAGGCTGGCTCATAGATTGTTCACTCTGTTACAGCACACTTTTAATTTAAAGTTATACATATTAAAGAGGTCAGTGATTGTAGGTGCAAGGTAAGTGTTTAAAAATATGTTGTTGTAATAGTTAGAATTCTGAATTATACAAATGTTAGCAAATATAATGGAACATACCATTTACATTATCAGCATTTTGCAGATGCCCTTATCCAGATTGACTTACGTATGTTTATCGGTATGACAACATTTGTGTTTTCTGGGAAGTGAACCTATGACCTTGTTATCACATTGTTTTAACTTCTCTTTCAGGTAGGCATTTGTAATTACATGCACCTTTTATTTAAGTTTCAATGTAATTATGAAATAATTTACGGTAGTTAGGTCTTGACACACCAATTACAGTATTTTGGCCTGTAACAATACAGTGGTGTGAAAAAGTGTTTTTCACCTTCCTGATATTTTTTTGTATGTTTGTCAAAAAACGTAAATGCTTCAGATCATCAAACAAATTTAAATATTAGACTAAGATAACACAAGTAAACACAAAATGCATTTTTTAAATGAAGGTTTTTATTATTAAGGGAAAAAAAATCCAAACCTACATGACCCTTTGTGAAAAAGTGACCCCCCCCCCCCCCCCCAGTTAAAACATAAATTAACTGTGGTTTATCACATCTTTGGAAAGCTGAGTTAAATTTCTCTAGCCACACCCAGGCCTGATTACTGCCACACCTATTCTCAATCAATAAATCACTTAAATAGGACTTGCCTGACAAAGTGAAGTAGACGAAAAAGATCCTCAAAAGCTAGACATCATGCTGCAATCCAAAGAAATTCAGGAACAAATGTGATCTATCAGTCTGGAAAAGGTTATATAGCCATTTCTAAAGCTTTGGGACTCCAGCGAACCACAGTGAGAGCCATTATCCACAAATGGTGAAAACATGGAACAGTGGTGAGCCTTCCCAGGAGTGGCTGGCTGACCAAAATTACCCCAAGAGTGCAGCAATGACTCATCCAAGAGGTCACTAAAGACCCCACAACAACATCCAAACAACTGCAGGCCTCACTTGCCTCAGTTTAGGTCAGTGTTCATGAGTCCACCATAAGAAAGAGACTGGGCAAAAATGGCCTGCATGGCAGAGTTCCAAGATGAAAACCACTGCTGAGCAAAAAGAACATAAAAGCTCGTCTCAGTTTTGCCAGAAAACATTTTGATGATCCCCAATACTTTTGGGAAAATACTCTGAGGACTGACAAGACAAAAGTTGAACTTTTTGGAAAGTGTATGTCCCATTACATCTGGCGTAAAAGTAACATAGCATTTCATAAAAGGAACATCATACCAATGGTAGTGTGATGGTCTGGGGCTGTTTTGCTGCTTCAGGATCTGGAAGACTTGCTGTGGTAAATGGAACCATGAATTCTGCTGTCTACCAAAAAATCCTGAAGGAGAATGTCTGGCCATCTGTTCGTGACCTCAAGATGAAGCGCACTTGGGTTCTGCAGCAGGACAATGATCCAAAACACACCAGCAAGTCCACCCCTGAATGGCTTAAGAAAAACTAAATTAAGACTTTGAAGTGGCCTAGTCAAAGTCCTGACCTGAATCTGATTGAGATGCCATGGCATGACCTTAAAAAGGTGGTTCATGCTCAAAAACCCTCCAATGTGGCTGAATTACAATAATTCTTTAAAGATGATTGGGCTAAAATTCCTCCACTGCGCTGTAAAATACTCAATGCCATGTAAAAGACTCACAGGACCATGTAGGTTTGGATTTTTTTTTCCCTTAATAATAAAAACCTTCATTTACAAACTGCATTTTGTGTTTACTTGTGTTATCTTTGTCTAATATTTAAATTTGTTTGATGATCTGAAGCATGAGTGACAAACATGCAAAAAAAATATCATGAAGGGGGCAAACACTTTTTCACACCACTGTACATTTGCTATATTTGTATAACTTGCAAATTCATCAAGAACTTAACTTTCTGTCTACATACTTTAAACTGTTTAAAGTTACCTTTCTGTCAAAAGTCTGGTGTTACACTTATTTTGATGTAAAAAAAAAAAAAAAAAAACCTGCTGAAGCCTATGGCTTTACTTTCTGCTCCACTCATTGCTTATTGCTAGTCTAACTGAATGTTTCAGATATCAAAAATGATATCTGATAGCTGATCTGATATCTAATGATCTGAATTCTGACAGTATCTCTGTGATTGTTAAGAAATGGCCATATTACAACAGGGGCCAGTTTTTCAATCTGGACTAAATTTGTTTGGATAATCCCCTTTTACCTATCTAGGACCAAATTGAGCTCAGTTATTTTGTCACGATTTTACAAAATGTTCATGTATTGGAAAATGCTTATCCAAACTGGTCCAGATTGGTATTTGGAAATCTTTGTCTTATAAGTCAACTGCCAGCTGCTGGACATATATTAGTTCCTTTTGAATTAAAACAAAAAAAAATCCATAATGAACCACTTCAAAAGTTTCAATCCTCACAAGCTCCTCATAAGAAGTTGCAGGGTATCTGGATTCATGGTTGTCCTTACCTTACTTCTGCTTTAAATTCTTCCTTCCTATAACCTGCTCTATGGTCCTTAACTGACTAGTAACAGTGGCATTAACATGACCACAGATTGGAGCCCAAAGAGCCAACTTCTTTTATGAAGTAAATGCTTTTTTCTGGCTCGGAGTAATAAATGTACCCTTCAAGGTAACTTCAAAATATCATACACCTATCATGTTTTACAGTGTTTATTACTCTAAGTTGTCTTTTATGTTATTTCTGCAAAACAATTGCTGTTCATCCACCCCAGAGCCACTTTGCTATGTAGTATCAACATAATCCTCTAATTTGGTATTGACCTAGATTTTCCTTTAATATATGTGTGTAATTATATAACATTTTCAAAGAAAGCCTACAGAATAAAAATCAAATATTAAGATCAAAATCACCAGTATCATAAAATCCTTATGAAGAAAGATGATGTCTTCTAAAATAAGAACCAGATTAATGTTTCTCCTGTCTGTACTTAATATTATTATTGCATTACTTAACTGGCATTTTACCCATAATTAACTTTTTATGATTCTTTTCTGGTTTTAGAATAAATATGTAACATTTTGGAAAAAAGATACAGAATAGCAAGCCAAAGCTTGAGGCTAAAATGGCAAATATCTCCACAGCTACAGTGAGTTTTCCAGGAGAGCTGATGTAAGCTGGAATAAAGGTGATCCAAACTGCACAGAATATGAGCATGCTGAATGTCATGAATTTGGCTTCATTAAAGTTATCAGGTAACTTCCGCGCTAGAAAAGCCAGTACAAAGCATAAAAGAGCCAGGAGTCCTATATAACCCAGCACAGCCCAAAAACCTATAGATGAGCCTAAATGGCATTCTAGAATAATCTTATCCTTGTAGCGCTTTAGATTTTTTAATGGAAATGGGGGGGAAATTATTAGCCAAAGTATACAGATAATAACCTGTATGAGAGTGAAAGCAAGAACACTGAGTCTCTGCTGTGGAGGCCCAAACCATTTCATGACATTACTGCCTGGAAGTGTAGCCCTGAAGGCCATTAACACCACTATTGTTTTCCCCAGAACACAGGAGATGCAGAGGACAAAGGTGATTCCGAACGCTGTGTGACGCAGCATACAGGACCACTCAGAGGGCCGACCAATGAAAGTAAGTGAACAGAGGAAACACAGAGTCAGCGAGAAGAGCAGCAGGAAGCTCAGCTCTGAGTTGTTGGCTTTGACTATTGGAGTATTTTTATATCTAAAGAATATGACTCCTATTACTATTGTCATAAATGCACCTGTAATTGAAAAGGTTGTTAGTAAACATCCCATAGTTTCCTCATAGGACAGATATTCAATTTCTTTCTTTATACATTCATCCCTCTGTGCGTTTGTCCAGTAGTCTTGATAACATTGTTCACATTTAATAGAATCTGCCATGAAGGTATAGAAAAACACCAAAAAAGAGAAGTTAGATATGCAGCAAAAGTTGTGAGAGTTTTAAAAAGCTCAATCTGTCCTTTAAAATCTCAATCTGTCCTTAAAAACAAATAAAAAACTCAGAACATCTGAGCATACAAGGTATAATTATTGCAACAACAACAATTAACTGTAACAACAGTGACAGCAACAAAAGCAATACTAAAAGTATGTTATATTTGTTACCATTTTCTGGGGATTTATGTACCTGTTGTATTACTGATCTCTCCTTCAGCACATGGTATACAGTCAAAGCAGCACACAGGCTTTCCTTTCTGTACAGCCTTCCTGGTCCCTGGAGGGCAGCTCTCACTGCACACAGACATCGGGACCTATAATCAAGGGAAATACTTAATAGCCTGACACTAAAAATTGTGTTCAAATGTTTTTTGTTTTTATTTTGCATACTTAAAATGCACATTGTAAGAGCAGACAAGCTCACAAGTAATGCATTTACTGAGAATGTGTTACTTCTTGTACTCACCTGATTAGTATTTTGTGCCCACACAATAGACGACATGTTTACTGATTATCACTGGTGAGTAGCAAAAGTGGA
The DNA here is from genome assembly GCF_041902795.1 of Electrophorus electricus. NCBI lineage: Eukaryota > Metazoa > Chordata > Actinopteri > Gymnotiformes > Gymnotidae > Electrophorus > Electrophorus electricus. The sequence continues at coordinate 25,797,537 of NC_137502.1, forward strand.
ATCATAAAGCCCAACAGTGACAAATACTTGCTTTTCTTTAATCGTTTGCCAGTTTACTATCTCATATCTTGCAGCAGAGCCACCATTTTTATCAAAATAAACCTCTTCAAGCTCTTTAGTTTTGAAATGAGCTCATTTGAGGTGTTCTAGAAACTGATTAAATAAAGTAAAATTGCAAAAATAAATAAATAAATAAATAATAATAAAAATCAAAGAAAACACTGCATTTCAAATTATATTACAACATTTTGGCAGGGATTTTGAAGTAGTGCTAAATGTGCATTCCAAATCTTGTGCCAAAGCATTAACTCACTGTGAGAGGATCAGGCTGCATCTTTGTAGAGCATGTTTCTTTGCAGCCCAGAAGTGCATGTAGGGCATGGGCAATAGCATAAACCCCTTTATACACATTATTGAAAATTGGCATCAGGGTCATGTCAGTGAATGTGTTTTCAATCTTAGACAGTTTCTCTTCACCTGTACACACTGGTAAATCATCTGAATCATCATGCTTTGTATATCTACAATTAAACAGAGCTTCCCAGAATTCAGTAAAAATGGCCTTGCCCACAGTTTTTAGTGGATTTATATTTAGAATGAAGTTCCTCAGACCTGTGACCTTTGTTTTAGGGATAGCCAGTCCTATGGCTCCTTGCAGCATCTTGTGCTTATCCATTGTGGCCAGTTCTGTATCAAAAATCCAGGCTTCAGTTCCTACCCACTGATATCCAGTTATATTGTGCTCAAGAAATACACTTAGCAGAATTTCTAAATCTAAGTTGTCAAGAAACCCCACTATCACTCGAGAAGTGGAGCTTTTGATCTGTTCAATGATTCTCAGAACTTTCCTTTGTGAGTAAGTTCTAAAAAATGGAAGGGAATATTCTAAGCATATGCCCAACTGCTCTGCGACTTCAGTAAATGCAGCCATCCCACTGTTTCCATAGTCATCATCTCTTCTTATTGCCCCCACCCAGGTCCAGCCAAAGTGCCTGACCATTTCTGCCAGTGCTCTGCTCTGGTGGTAATCACTGGGAATAATACGCAGAAATGAGGGATATTTCCTTTTGTCACTGAGACATTCACAGGTGGCATAGTGACTGATCTAAAATCAGATTGACATAGTTATCTCATAGTCAATATGTTGTCAGCTTTCCTCTATCTTAACAGCACATCTAATTGTAAGTCCGTTAAAAAATTATTTTTAGCTGCATGTTTCTTATATCCTTGAAAATAGGGTTGTAATAAACTACTGATTAATAATACTGTATGAGTACTTACTAAAGGAATGCTGAAAGATCCAATACTCATTGCAACAGCCTTTGACACTGATGAGTATGTGTCTCCTATTATGGCTTGTACTTGTGCAGGCTTTGTGCAGGGCTCATCCAAGACTGTGTTGTCATTTCCATTCATAAGTGCCATGGCCATTCTAACCCCCACTGCTGTAGAACCACAGGTGTCATAGATTTTGTAGCCCAGTGAGACACCAGGCAGTAAAGAGGAACTGTTGTTGATCTCCTCTACTGCAAAGATCAATGATTGTGAATACTGGAAGGCTCTGAAGTCAAGACTAGTTAGGAAAGTTAAAATAGAAACACATTAAACATTTTATTTTTGCTGTATAATTGTGAACCATGGAACTGTATTTTATACAAAATAATGTCTAAAATACCTTCTTTTGCGTCTTACCTCATGCACTTCAGCGGAGGTGGTTTAACCAAGTAGGACAAGTCTGTGATCTCCCAACTGCTATGGAAGGGGAAAATTCCTCCAACTATAATATCACCAACTTTTGACAGTTGTGGGTATGCAGGCTTTCCTTGCCGATTACAAGCAGTCCCATTAGATCTGGAGAAATTTATGATGGCCATTACCACATGCAAGAGAGCTCCATCCACTTATTCAGAGTACAGATAAAGTTGATGTTTCAACTAGTTGAACAGGAGGGAGTTGTGGTATTTATACAGATGGAAATACAAATCCTCTACGGTAAAGTTTCACTATTGTGCTGCAGTCAGAGGAGGAGTGACTTTCAAATGCTTTGTAGGTGAGGAGGAGGATGGTGGGAGTTGAGGGGTGTAGCTTGGCAAAATTTTAAAATAAACGAGTCCGTGACCTTCTGTCCAAGAAGTGTTTTTAGGCAGTGCAATCCAACAATGTGCCACATGTTTGGTATGAAAAACTTTATTCTCAACATTGCCAAAACTGACTACATCTGTTTGTGAGGTCTTTACATTGCTGGAGTCTACCAGTTTGACAGGAGTGTAGGGACGGGGCATTCTGCATGAAAGAGACTTCTCAGCAGTGCTGGCCTCTGGAAAGGGACATCCTTATATCGATACGTTTTACTTGTCTTGAGTTACATATGTCATGAAGAGAGAGAGAGAGAAAAAAAAAAAAGGGTTTATGGGATGGTTCATGTTAACCCAAAGAATGCCTCCACAGATTAGTAATCTGAGGATTTCACAGGATTTGTGATGGTTTTGTCCACTGAACATGACACCTCCATGGCAGTAAAAAGCATGTAATTTAGAGGTTCCACAACTTTTGTCTGTGGAAGAGTATAACGTGTACATGCATGGAGTGGACAGGACAGACCTATTGTGAAAATCCTATGAATATTAGCACCTTAGTGGCCTTATAAGTGGCTTTGATAAAAACCTATATTATTTTTCATGAGTGTGACATCTTACTGGATGCAGCTGACTTCAAAAAATCAGTGGTAGAAGGGCTTCTACAGAGCGGGAAATGCGCTGATGCAAGTGAAGATATAACTAAATATGGAACTACTTTTCCTTGGCTAGGATTCTGCATCAATGCCAGACTGTAAGTCTGTTCTTCTAGCAAGAGGTCAAACATTTGGAGGAACAAGAGGAAGCACACTTTTTTTCTGCAGGACCTACCAAGACAATCCTATCCTGTGTCTCATTTCATGCTTTGAACTGCACCACACCACTATGGTCTATAGTAAGAGACGGCGAGTACATTTTTTTTTCTGTTGATTTGTGTTTGCCTGTTGTTATGGCTAGTGTGACACTATTAATGTTTATCATATATTTATTTGAACATAAATTGCAGTGCATTTGGGTTTTATTTTCCTACAACATGCTTTACCCTCCCTCTTCTGTTCTGCCTGCTTTTCCATACAGAAATACTTATGTACTTGCTTGCTCTCTTTCTCTCTCTCTCTCTCTCTCTCTCTCTCTCTCTCTCTCTATCTCTCTCTCTCACTCACACACACACACACACACACACACACAGAGCAGACCAGCTATGCAGCCTACGGGTTTCTAACTGTACACGCATAAACTAGACCTTAAGTAGATGGAGTTCGCTAACCTAGGTTAACGGTTATGTGTACAACAACCCTTTAAATTTGCCTATATAGGCAGGACTCAGTTTAATTAGCCTTGAGTGCTGGCCATTCAACCTAGGGGCCCCACACTTGGCAGGCATAAACTAGGCCATTGAGAGATGACATACACTGAGTTGCATGGTCTACTTTGCATGGTTGGCTTTCTATGACCCTTTGATTTTGGTCAAATAGGCCAAGTGTATTTAAGTTGTAAAGGTCAAAGTAACATTCCAGGCTGGCGGACCAGTCCACACACTTGGCATTAGGGAGATGGCATACCCCAGGTTTGAAGACCCTAGATGAAAAGATTGGTCCTCTGTGACCCTTTATGTTTACCTATAATATTCTTGTTTAGGTGCCATTTTGCTGATCATTTTATAATTTTGTTGAATGAGGTCTATATACATTGTGATGCCACACATTTGACTAGATTTTTTTTTTATGTGAGGTAAAACAAAACTGTGATTTTAGTGTGTAGAATATGTGGTAAACATAGTAATATATTAAAGGTTACTTTAACTAATTAAAACAAGCATATGGATGGACAGCTTTCAGTCATGGCACTGTTGCATAAAATTAGAATATTTTTACATCACTCATATAACTTAGAGAAAAGCATGATATGATTTACATATTGTAGGTTTTCCTTTCAGTGTAAAATAGATGATGTATTTTATAAATTCCACTATGCAGTAGTGCTGCTTTAACTAACCCTTAGAAGAAGAAAAAAATAGTTTCTGTTACTTTTGTGTATGGAATCTTTGCGTTTCCACAACACCTCAAATCCAGTATAACAATGACTTATATTCAGGAAAGGTAAATGAAACAGACAAGTCCTTAAATCCTTCTTAAATGTGTCATCAAGAACTACAAGGTCTTCAGTCCGTCAGCCTTTATTTAGGCTTGAGTTACCATGTAGCCAGGATAATACAGAAATAAACAATCATTAAGTATTGAAAAAATTAATCATAGGAGTAAATGTATTAGTATAAAAATATCAGTCAAATCAAAATAAACTTGTTGCAAAAATGACTTAAATACAATAACAGGGATAAAATGATAAAAATAATTAAAAGTATAATAAATATAAAATAATAACTAAAACACACCAAACATACTACAAGTTAAACAAAATCAAATTAAAGTTAGAAATTAGAAATTAAAAGTTTTAAATGTGTGACAGAAACACACAAAGTTTCCTGTGATGAATTCCAGCTCGCTGGTGATCTGTGATTAAAAACAAATTTTTCTATGATACTGAGTGAAGCAGGATGCAAATGCTGTGAAGAGGGACATTTATTATGGGCAAATCCAGTATCGTAATCATAGGGACAGTCTAAAGTCAAAATACTGGGGGTGTCAGATGAGGAAAAAGCCTAAATGCATAATTATATATATAAACAAAGAAACAAATCAGGCAAGGAATAATACGGGCCAAAACTTCTATAAACCACTTACTGGCAAAATGCCATGGTACATCACAAAAATAGTGTAAATAATTTATCTGAATCATCCCAGTGACTGGATTAACCTTCAGGTGCCAAGTGCTTTTACTTAATTGGGAAATGTTTTGGATTCGAGCATAAACACAGAATAGTAAAATAAGAAATTAAATTGAGAACAGGGAATCATAATAAAAAGAACCCAAACTTTTCATACATGGTCAAAATCTTTGAGAGTAGTTGTGGCTGCATATCTGTATATCACATCCAGAATAGACAATAGCTTTGCTTATACAATATTGGTGGCAATACCATTAATATATATGTATTTAACAATACTGGTTAAGTGTCGAGCCTTGAGGAACCCTCTTATTACCAGTAGTAGCTATGATTTACTTTGTCACCGGGACACATATTGCTTTCTATCCAAGAGTTAATTTCTAATTCAGTTGGTAGCAGTGTGGTCAAAACCAATATTTTGTAGATTTTTCAAAAGTAAAGAAGTACACAGATCAGTAAAACCAAAGGTCACAAAATAACTACTGATCCTCTCATAATGTAGCAGATGAGCACATTCAAGAGGGTTAGGATGGGGCAAAGAATACAAAGTGGCTCATGCAATATTCTGTAAAAAGTTATATTATAGTAAGTGAAAACAAATTAAAGCTAGTGTAAATATCTAAACTTTATAATTCTGAGATTGTTGTAAGAATATTATAAGGTTGTTCAACTTTTTTGTAGATATTAGCAGATATTTTTTTCTTCTTTTAAGCATCATCTTGAAACAAAAATATATGCCAATATAGTGAAATACTTGTGTTGATACCTGAACTTGTGCTAAATTTAATAGTGTCATTTTGTATTAAGATTCTTTTGAATGTGTAATTAGTTCTAAAATGTTGATCAGCTAAGGCTAGGTTTGTAAAGGCTGTATGCTTTATACAGGTCATATAAATAATAAACATGTATACATAAGCATTACTAATAGTAATAGTAATTATATATCACATGTTGCAAAGTTTTATATTATTGTTTTTTTTTCAAGTAAAATACAGAAATTGTAAGTACATTTGTAGAATTTTTAATAGTACCTTACTAACCAAGTTGAGCATCTTCAGATTCTCTTGAAACTTTAAAATAATTTGTTCTAATATATTATCCATCCAGGTACAAGCTTACAAGCTTACACAGGTTATTACCCACAGCATTAGTAAACATGTACATTATTAGCTCACTTATTTGACATTTTATCCATAAGTTGTTTTTTGTGTTTTTCTCTGGTTTCAGTATGATTATGTAACACTTTGGAAGAAATATACAGAATAACATTCCAAGACCAAGTCCAGTATCTTTGGAGTCTTTTAATATTTTAAAATAATTTGTTCTAATATATGTCCATCCAGGTTTGCACAGGCTATAACCTTATCCAGATTAATGGTAAATATGTAGTCTGTTAGCTCACTTATTTTGTATTTTACCAATAAGTTGCTTTTTAGTGTTCTTCTCTGGTTTCAGTATGATTATGTAACACTTTGGAAGAAATATACAGAATAACAAGCCAAAACTTGAGGCTAAAATGGCAAATATCTCCACAGCTACAGTGAATTTTCCAGGAGAGCTGACATAAGATGGGATAAAGGTGATCCAAACTGCACAGAATATGAGCATGCTGAATGTGATGAATTTGGCTTCATTAAAATTATCAGGCAACTTCCGTGCTAGAAAAGCCAACAGAAAACATAAACTAGCTAGAAGCCCAATGTAACCCAGCACAGCCCAGAAACCTATGGATGAACCCAAATGACATTCTAGAATAATCTTGTCCTTGTACAGTTTTTGATTTTTGAAGGGAAAAGGGGGGGAAATGATTAACCAAAGCACACAAATAAGAACCTGTATAAGTGTAAAGGCAAGAACACTGAGTCTCTGCTGTGGAGGCCCAAACCATTTCATGACATTACTCCCTGGAAGTGTAGCCCTGAAGGCCATTAACACTACAATTGTTTTCCCCAGAACACAGGAGATGCAGAGGACAAAGTTGATCCCAAACGCTGTGTGGCGCAGCATACAGGACCACTCGGAGGGCTGACCAATGAAAGTAAGTGAACAGAGGAAACACAGAGTCAGAGAAAAAAGCAGCAGGAAGCTCAGCTCTGAGTTGTGGGCTTTGACTATTGGGGTGTTTTTATATTTGAAGAATATGATTAAGATTACCAGTGTCATAAATGCACCAACAATAGAAACAGCTGTTAGCAAAATACCCATAGTTTCCTCATAAGACAGATATTCAGTTTCCTTCTTTATACATTCATTCCTGTGTGTATTTGACCAGTAGTCCTGATAGCATTGTTCACATTTAATAGAATCTGTTGTGAAGTAAGAAGAAAACAATTAAAATTGGAAGTTAGATACACAGCTGAATATAGGACATATGTTTGAATTAATTTAGTTTGTTACAAGAATCGCATCTCTTAAAAAAGGAGAATAACATTTCACTATAAGACTTTTAATCATGGCAGCAATTCCATCATCCTCCCCTTCCCACCATATTTGGGTGATTTTGTACCTGTTATATTACTGATCTCTCCTTCAGCACATGGTATACAGTCAAAGCAGCAGAGAGGCTTTCCTTTCTGCACAGCCTTCCTGGTGCCTGTAGGGCAGCTCTCACTGCACACGGATATTGGGACCTATAATCAAGGAAAATATTTACTTGCCTGTATAAGTGTTTACTTAACTACTTTCTTCAGTTTCAAGTATCATCTCCATTTGAGGAGTTCTTAAGTTAAGGTCAAAGTGCAAATCTTACCTTGTTAGTATTTTGTGCCCAAACAATTGAAGACAAGTTTAGTGTTAATCGACTGTTAACAGGGAAAGTGGAGTCATAAAGTCCAACAGTAACAAACTCGTGTTGCCTTTCTTTACTTGTTTGCCAGTTTATCACCTCATATCTCGCAGCAGGGTCACCGTTTTTATCAAAATAAATTTCTTCACCCTCTTTAGTTTTGAAACGCACCATTCTGAGCTGTTCTAGAAACTGAAGAAATAGAGCAAAGTTTATTTGTTGATAGAAGTTTTTTTTTTATATTATTTTAAAAAAACAGTAAAAACACTGCATTGCCCATTAAATTACATCATTTTGGCTGGGGTTTTGAAGTAGTGCTAAATGTATGTTTCAAATCTTTAAGTGCAGAAACATTAACTCACTGTGAGAGGATCAGGCTGCTTCTTTGTAGAGCATGTTTCTTTGCAGCCAAGAAGGTCATGTAGGGTATGGGCAATAGCATAAACCCCTTTATACACATTATTGAAATAAGGCATCAGCGACATGTCAGTAAAAATGTTGTTCATTTCAGACAATTCCTCTTCGCCTGTGCATGATGGTGAGTCCTCTGAATCATTCTTGGCTTTATATTTACAATGAAATATTGTCTCCCAATATTTAGTAAAAATGGCACTGCCTGCAGATTTCACTTGATTTAAATCTAGAATGAAGTCCTTGAGACCTGTCACCTTTGCTTTTGGGACAGCCAGTCCTATGGCTCCTTGCAGTATGTTGTGCTTGTCCAGTGTGGCTAGCAATGGATTTAAGATCCAAGCCTCAGTTCCCACCCACTGGTATCCAGTGATGTTGTGCTCAAAAAATACATCTAGCAAAATCTCTATGTCTGAAGGATCAACAAATCCAACTATCACACGAGAAGTGGAGCTTTTGATCTGCTCAATGATTCGTAGTACTTTCTCCTGTGAGTAGGTTTTGGAAAATGGAAGAGAATATTCTAAGCATATGTCCCACTGTTGTGCAGCTTGAGTAAATGCAGCCATCCCACTGTTACCATAGTCATCATCTCTTCTTATTGCCCCCACCCAAGTCCAGCCAAAGTGCCTGACCATTTCTGCCAGTGCTCTGCTCTGATGGTAATCACTTGGAATAGTGCGTAGAAATGAGGGATATTTCTTTTTGTCACTGAGGCACTCACAGGTGGCAGAGTGACTAATCTATAATATATTAAAACAGGTATAACACATTTTTTCATTAGAGATTTATATCCATTGCCACAAAATATGACATTAAAATTGCTGAATACATTACTTCACATGCTTGTTTTTTCTAACAATTAAAATAATAGACAAATAGACAAATTTACATTTATAATCACTTATTTTTTAAGAGTTTTAAATGTTTTAATGGACATGTAAAGTAATTGCTTAATATCGTACTAAGGGAATGCTGAAAGGTCCAATACTCTTCGCAATAGCCATGGATGCTGATGAAAAGGTCTCTCCTATTATGGCTTGTACCTGGGCTGGTTTTGTGCAGACCTCACTTGAGACTAATTTCTCATTTCCATTAACAAGTGCCATAGCCACCTGAACCCCCACTGCTTTGGATGTACAGGAGTCATAGATCTTATAGCCCAGTGAGACACCAGGCAATAAAGAGGAACTGTTGTTGATCTCCTCTACTGCAAACATCAATGACTGTGAATATTGTAAGGCTTTGACATCAAGACTGGAAAGTAAAAGAAAAATACATCGACATTACTTTAAGATAAACTCTTAAGCATCCTACAGTACTGTGTTATTCTTGACATTTTAATATATTACATGTTTACAAAGTGTCTGAAATGCTCATTTCCTTTATTGCTTACCTCATACACTTTAGTGGTTGTGGTTTAACCAAATAGATCAAGTCTGTGACCTCCCAACTGCTATGAAAAGAAAAAATTCCTCCAATTATAATATCACCATCCTTTGATAGTTGAGGGTATACAGACTCTCCTCGCAGGGAACATGTAGTCCCATTACATTTGGAAAAGCTGATGATGGTCAATACTACATGCAAGAGAGCAAATACAGGCTCCATCCACATATCCAGGTCAAATTGTAGAGATAATGGTTAAGAATGTCTGATAGATCTGATGTTTCAGCTGGTTGAACAGGAAGGATATGTGGTATTTATACAGATAGATTAGGTACATTCTCAGTGGTACAGTTTTACTGGTAGGCCCATGTCAAAGGAGGTGTGACTTTGAAATGTGAGCAGAGTAGCCTTGTTTAGCTGTGGATTAAAATCTGCTTGTCAAATCTGTACCTGTTTTTAGTAAGTAGTTGGGCAATCACAGCTGGGCCCCATTCAAAAAAGATATGAGGAGTTGGGAATGGGCCATGGGGCCATGGACACAGTAATTTTGGTGCTAAAATTTGGTGCTATACTGCAGAATGATTTCAACACCTAGTTATATATTGAGTGACTCTGACATTAAATATGAGTAATGTTGTAATTGAAAATAATAATAAAAAAATACAATTACAAAATGGCGGCCAATGACACAACTTCGAGAATAAGTGTGATCTAATTACTATACTGTGGTGTGGATTTTTTTCTTGTGTCAGCAGCTTTTACTGTGTCATTATTATGGAGAATATATATATATGTATACACACACACATTTTTTTTGTCTTTTTATGTTTGGCTTTTATCCCTGCAGACACTTTATGCATTCCTCTTACTCTACGCATAGAACTGATAAATCAAGGAGCTACCATTATTTAGTATGATTTTTGCCTTTTACTACTAGGGAGTACAGCCTAATACTCGGCTACCCTTGATTTGGTTATAATCATATCGTTGTTGTTTTGTCTGTAGTCAGATGATGGTGGAAAGTGACTGAAGTGACACATTTGTGATTGTCTTGAAATAAATATTTTAGATTTTGTAAATTGTATGATTCAGATTCATGAATTTACCATTTGTAAAAGAATTTCAAGCATTTGATTGACTGATTAATGTACCAGTCATGCTTTCTTTCTGTTACATCATTGCTATGCTTACTGACTCTCAGTGCCTCTTATATTCAGATCAATGTGAACATATTTGGCTATATCAAATATAAAGATTGTAGATAATGGTGAATCATGAATCTAATACCTGCAAGAGGTTAAAAAAAATATATTTCAGACATGTATAAGGGCAGGCTACAAGAAGGATTTGGATAGAGAGCATACAATTGAAGGCAAGGACTGAAGTCTTTCAGACTCAACAATATAAAAACTCAGCAATATACCTGAGGTTAAGAAATACAATGTACACTTTGTTAAAATGTGATTGCAAGTCAGATCGAGTGAATGTTTCTGAAATCAACAATAAGTTCTAAATGTATGCTCAAGTTCATTCAAAACATTAATTCAGCAGCAGAATGAGGTAGTATGGTGTATGGTGCTCCTGTTATACCTTGATAAGGTACAAGGCAGCACATAACATAAATGCGACATGCCGAATGTTTTGCCTTACTAACAATGTATGTGTGTTTTTGTTGTTTCTGTCTAGATGTTACATATAATGTTCTTGTAAAATGATTCTAAAGCTTCTTCTCAATTCGTCCAGCTTCTTATCAGTAACCTGTTAAGTATATGACAATTCCACAAGATAGTAGAAAATAGCAAACCTATTTTTCCAACATCTAATCTCATCCTTGAATGACAAAAGTGGTATTTAAAAATTTAAAATTACCTCTTTATTAGATGTATACTTTTTATCTAGATGTATTCAAGCTTTTTGCATTTTTTCACACTTTTTTTGAGCAGAGAATGCTTTATAGAGTCCTACATAATAAAGCTAATTTAAGATATTTTAAGACCTCTTTAATGTCACAAAATAACTACCAATCTGCATGTAATGTAGCAGGCTATTATCGCTACAGATGAGCGCATTCAGATTGATAACAACAACAACAACAACATTAATAATGTATTCAGTTTATAATGAGCTTTTCTTAAACCCGAAGACTACAAATCAACAATAAGAAATATTAAATAGATTGATAAGTAAACAATAAAATAAAATATCAAAGAAATAAAGTCCAGTCTAAAAATATGGGTTTTAAGTAACATTTTAAATCAATTCAAAGTAGAGAATTTTAGGAGCATTAGGTAGAACTTTCTATAATCATTGTGCTCTACAAGAAAAATCACTTTCACCCAGGGATTTTGCAAGAAGGCTACTGTAGAATGAGAGAACTAACAGAGTCTAAAGAGCAAAGATAAAAGGCTGAAGAGTTCAAAGCAGCTCATGCAAGCTGTAACCATAAAAATGGGTCACTGATCTGTTGACCACCGAGCTTATGACACGTATGACATTATTCCAGCTACCTAGCTACAAATATCATATTATAGCTAAATGGTCTGTTATGGTTACACACTGATACTTGCATGACTCACTTTTTTGCTACTGGCATAAGTACTTTGTCCATATATATATATATATATATATATATATATATATATATATATATATAGAGAGAGAGAGAGAGAGAGAGAGAGAGAGAGAGAGAGAGAGATTAAGAATGCAAAGGTCTTACATATGGATCAATTGTTGAATTTACCAATATTTTTTTCACAAAAATAAAATACAGACTTTGTTAGTAAATTTGTTGAAGTTTTAATGTTATCTTGAAAACCAAGTCCAGGATCTCCAGATTCTCTTAACTTTAAAATAGTTTGTTCTAATATGTTATCCATCCAAGTCCAAGCTTACAGAGTATGTGGCCAAACTAATTGTAAATATGTAGTCTGTTAGATCACTTATTTGGTATTTTACCAAAAAGTTGCTTTTTAGTATTTTTCTCTGGTTTCAGTATGATAATGTAACACTTAGGAAGAAATATACAGAATAACAATCCAAAGCTTGAGGCTAAAATGCCAAATATCTCCACAGCTACAGTGAATTTACCAGGAGAGCTGACATAAACTGGAATAAAGGTGATCCAAACTGCACAGAATACAAGCATGCTGAATGTGATGCATTTGGCTTCATTAAAGTTATCAGGCAACTTCCGTGCTAGAAAAGCCAGTACAAAGCATAACAGAGCCAGGAGTCCTATGTAACCTAGCACAGCCCAGAAACCTATGGATGAGCCAAAATTACATTCTAGAATAATCTTTTCCTTGAACAGTTCTTGATTTTTGAAGAGAAAAGGAGGGGAAATTATTAACCAAAGCATACAAATAAGGACTTGTATGAGTGCGAAGGCAAGAACACTGAGTCTCTGCTGTGGAGGCCCAAACCATTTCATGACATTACTGCCTGGAAGTGTAGCCCTGAAGGCCATTAACACCACTATTGTTTTCCTCAAAACACAGGAGATGCAGAGGACGAAGGTGATCCCAAACGCTGTGTGGCGCAGCATACAGGACCACTCAGAGGGCCGACCAATGAAAGTAAGTGAACAGAGGAAACACAGAGTCAGAGAGAAGAGCAGCAGGAAACTCAGCTCTGAGTTCTGGACTTTGACTATTGGGGTATTTTTATATTTGAAGAATATAAGTGATATTGCCAGTGTCATAAGTGCACCAACAATAGAAACAACTGTTAAAAAAATTCCTATAGTTTCCTCATAAGACAGATATTCTGTTTCCTTCTTTATACATTCATCTCTGTGTGTATTTGGCCAGTAATCTTGATAGCATTTTTCACATTTATTAGAATCTGGTGTGGAGTAAGAAAGAAAACAATAAAAAAGGAAATTAGAAAGAGCCGATTACAGGACATATATTATGGTTAATTAATCTAGTTTGATACAAAAATTATATATCTTTTGAAACAAGGAGAATAACTTGTCAAACACATCTGGTTGTTTCTATACCTGTCTTGTTACTGATCTCTCCTTCAGCACATGGTATACAGTCAAAGCAGCAGAGAGGCTTTCCTTTCTGCACAGCCTTCCTGGTGCCTGTAGGGCAGCTCTCACTGCACACAGATATTGGGACCTATAATGAAGGAAAATATTTACTTGCCTGAATAAAGGTTTACTTAACTACTTTGTTCAATTTCAAATACCATCTTCATTTGAGGAGTTCTTTAATTAAGGGCAAGGTGCAAATCTTACCTTGTTAGTATTTTGTGCCCAAACAATGGAAGACAAGTTTAGTGTTAATCGACTATTAACAGGGAAAGTGGAGTCATAAAGTCCAACAGTAACAAACTCATGTTGCCTTTCTTTACTTGTTTGCCAGTTTATCACCTCATATGTCGCAGCAGGGTCACCATTTTTATCAAAATAAACGTCTTCACCATCTTTAGTTTTGAAATGCACCATTTTGAGCTGTTTTAGAAACTGAAGAAATACATGAAAGTGTATTTGTTGTTAGAAATAAAATCATTTAAAAAACACAAAGTAACACTGCATTGCCCATTAAATAACAGTTTTGGCAGGGATTTTGAAGCAGTGCTAAATGTGTTTTCCATATTTTTAAGTGCAGAATCATTAACTCACTGTGAGAGGATCAGGCTGCTTCTTTGTAGAGCATGTTTCTTTGCAGCCAAGAAGGTCATGTAGGGTATGGGCAATAGCATAAACCCCTTTATACACATTATTGAAATATGGCATCAAGGACATGTCAGTGAAGGTGTTGTCCATTTCAGACAATTCCTCTTCTCCTGTGCATAATGGTGAGTGCTCTGAATCATTCTTGACTTTATATTTACAATGAAATAATGTCTCCCAATATTTAGTAAAAATAGCACTGCCTGCAGATTTCACTTGATTTAAATCTAGAATGAAGTCCTTGAGACCTGTCACCTCTGCTTTTGGGACAGCTAGTCCTATGGCTCCTTGCAGAGTGTTGTGCTTGTCCAGCATGGCCAGAAGTGGATTTAAGATCCAGGCCTCAGTTCCTACCCACTGATATCCAGTGATGTTGTGCTCATAGAATACATCCAGCAAAATCTCCAAGTCTGAAGGATCGACAAATCCCACTATCACTTGAGAAGTGGAGCTTTTGATCTGCTCAATGATTCTCATAACTTTCTCTTGTGAGTAGGTTTTAAAAAATGGAAGGGAATATTCTAAGCATATGTCCCACTGTTGTGCAACTTGAGTAAATGCAGCCATTCCACTGTTTCCATAGTCATCATCTCTTCTTATTGCTCCCACCCAGGTCCAGCCAAAGTGCCTGACCATTTCTGCCAGTGCTCTGCTCTGGTGATAATCACTTGGAACAGTGCGTAGAATATGAGGGATATTTTTTTTTGTCACTAAGACACTCAAAGGTGGCAGATTGACTAATCTATAACACATTCAAGCAGGTGTATCAGGTATTATGATAAGTGTATAGCTATCATCATTGCATATGACATTAAAATTGGTGATAAAACAATTTCACATACATTTTTTATCTAACAATTAAAGTTGTTTAATAAATGTTTAATAGACATTAAAGTTATTTGTTTATAATTGTTTAAATTGTAAAGGTTTTAAATGTATTAAAAGGCATGTAAAGTGAGTATTCATAATTGCTTATGTACTTACTAAGGGAATGCTGAAAGGTCCAATATTCATCACAACAGCCATGGACACTGATGAGAATGACTCTCCTATTATGGCTTGTACCTGGGCTGGTTTTGTGCAGGGTTTATTTGAGACTGAGTTCTCATTTCCATTAACAAGTGCCATAGCCACCTGTACCCCCACTGCTTTAGACGTACAGGCATCATATATCTTATAGCCCAGTGAGACACCAGGCAGTAAAGAGGAATTGTTGTTGATCTCCTCTATTGCAAACATCAAGGACTGTGAAAACTGTATGGCTCTGACATCAAGACTAGATAATTAAAATAAAATCCAAGAACAGTATTTTAGGATAAAGACTTAAGGATCCTTCAGTACTGCCACTGTTTATATTTTAGAATATTACATGTTCACATTGTGTCTGAAATAATCACTGTCCTCTACCTCTTACCTTGTGCATTTTAGCGGAGGTGGTTTAACCAAATACGACAAGTCTGTGATCTCCCAACTGCTATGAAAAGAAAAAATCCCTCCAATTATGACATCACCATCCTTTGATATCTGAGGGCATACAGACTCTCCTAGCAGGGTACAGTCAGTCCCATTACATTTGGAAAAGATGATGATGGTCATTACCAAATGCAAGAGAGCAAATACAGGCTCCATCCACATATCCAGGTCAAAGTGTAGAGATAATGTTTAAGAATGTCTGGCAGATCTGATGTTTCTTCTGGTTGAACAGGAAGGATATGTGGTATTTATAGTGATAGGAAGGTAAATTCTCTATGATACTGTTTTACTGGTAGTCCCATGTCAAAGGAGGTGTGACTTTGAAATGTGAGCAGCGTAGCCTGGTTTATTTTTGGAGTACAATCTGCCTGTAAAATCTGTACCTGTGGATTGAAAATGAGATGTTCCTGCACTTGCTGTTCATATCGCCACTCCAGCTTTATATGCTACAATATGTATTTTTTCATTAATAAGCACAACAGCTAAACAGGAACATAATTAATTTTTTTATGTAATGTCATGAATTTCACGCAATAAGCTGCAGGCTTCAGAAATGTTTTAGCATTTCCTTTTTCTATAAAATCAAATAATTCACCTGCTAATCTTGCCTTAGAAACTGGATGAAAAATACAAGGGAAAAGTAAAGAAGCACAGACACAAAGTGTGTATGTGGATTGTGTAATACTGTGTTAATGTGTAACAAAAGAGTGTTGGTCTGGTTGGTCAGTGGTAGCCTAGCTAGCACATTGTTCTTATGTAGAATTTGTCCAATGACTTATATCAGGAACACCACCTTAAGTTTAGAGAAAATTGTTAATTGGCATTAAAGAATAATTAATGAGTATTAGCATGTACCCAGGGATCTAAAGCAAGTTAGGCATGATAAAGCATAGTAAATGAGAGATAGAGAGACATGGCTCATGTATATGAAATTAACTACACCAAGTTATAGGCATAAAAAAATAATGAAATTTACTTTTAAGTCTGTTTTTAAGTCTGCATTTGATTTTAAATTGTTTACCAAAAAAGGGCAAATGCTTTGGAATTTGGAATACTACAGCAGGGATTCCTGACAGTGAAGCTGAATTTAGATGCCTAGTACTTAACTATTCTAGCTTTCACACACACACACACACTCACACACACACACACACACACACACACGCACACACACACACACAAAAAAGTTATCTAAGTCCACTATAATAGCAATATTGTGAAAAACTGTTCATTTAGCTGTCAATCTCTTTAATTTTCTTATTCTTCTTCATCAAAGGGATCAAACCCATCAGGCTGTAAAGCTCTGTTTTCTTTGGCACTACTGTCCAAAATCGCTACAACTTCAGCAGCTATAAACATTTTTCACATTTTAGCTGGCTAGATGTTGATTGAACAAGGAAGGAAATGTTTCCAAAGATAAGAGTAAATCCTTAGTGATTTCATGATTGTTTATTGGTTAGTTTCACTCAGATTGACACACAAATTAATCAATCAAATGGTGAGAGGCAGATGACGTGTAAGTTAAACTATATCTAACCTCGATATGTAACCTCTCATAGGCTTACTATTCTTATTATCAACAAAATTGAAATGACAGATTCCATTTATATATATATATAAAGAAAAAAATACACTTGAATGCTGTGTCGTACATGCAGATGTTTATTAACACAATGGAAAACAAAACAGGAAACAGGACGAACGAGAACTGTGTTGAATGATTAACACACAAACAGCTAAACACAGTAATCACAGTTTTATACAAGAAGGCATTTAGAATATGGGGTCAAACACCGACAAAGACCAACAACTAAACATGGCTTTATATGCACATGGTGATGAAGTAAAATGAGGAACAGGTATGATACATGGGAGGGGTGTGGCCATACATACAAAAAAAATTTAATTAATTAAATATATATATATATATATATATATATATATATATATATATATATATATATATATATATATATATATATATATATATAAACAAATTACTATTTGTGGCCAGTCACACAGATACCTGCAGAATGTTTTCAACATCTAGTTATATATTGATTGACTAACAGTAAATGTGAGTAATGTTGTAATTATTGTAATGAACACGTGTGATGTTTCAGGTGCTGTCCGCCAGTGCTGTCAGCAGCTTTTACTGTATACTTAATTTTGTGTGTGTGTGTGTGTGTGTGTGTGTGTGTGTGTAAGTAAATCTTACTTATAGAACTAATGAATCAAGGAGCTACCGGTATTCAGTATGTTTTTGCCTTTTAATAATAGTACAACTAAATACTTTGTTACCCTTGATTTGGTTATAATTATATTGTAATTGTGTCATGGCACGGTCCTCCTAGACTCCTCTCTATGTTTATGTGACGTTTTGTGTGTTTGTGTGTGTGTGTGGGTGTGTGTGTGTGTGTGTGTCTTCATGGGCACCCCTCCCATGTTTCACACCTGTTCCTTGTTTTATGTTGTTAATGTGTGCATTTAAAGTCCAGTTTGTTCAGTAGTTTTTGTCGGTGTTGAACCCATGTAAGCTGTACTTAATGCTGTTATTTACCGTTTGTTGCGTTGTTGCGTGTTGCTCATGTTTAGTGTTTTTGTATGCCCACATTCATTCAAAACATTTATTCAGTAGCAGAATGAGGTAGTATGGTGCTCCTTTTGTACAGTGATAACTACAATGCAGCACACCACTCAGATTTATTATGCCAAATATTTTTGCTTGCTAACAATACATATGTATATTTTGATTGTTGTTGTTTCTGTTTGAATGAGACATGATAAAAAATGTTCTTGCTGTAACATGACTCTAAAATCTATCTTTTCATTAGTACCCATTTGTTTCTGAAATCTCATCTTTTCTCATTTATTTGCACCAAATTACAATTATGGCACAAGTGGAACTTTAAACATTAAAAATAACATCATAAGTAGAACAGGTACTGCTTTTGTTTTTTAGATTGTTCAATTTTTTTATTTATTTTGTGTTTAGAATACAATTTCTACAGTCATATAACGTAGCAGTCTATCATATCTACAAATGAGAGCATTTAGGTTGATGATAATACTAATACTACTACTACTGCTAATAATAATAATAATACAATTAAATTTATAATGCATTTTTCTTAAACCCAAACACTACAAACTGACAATAAGAAATATAAAATAAATAAATAATTAATTAAATAAAAATATCAAACATAAATAGAGGCCAATCAAAAAACATGTTAAGTTTTAAGTAACATTTTAAATCAATTCAGAGTAGGAGCATTTTAATAGTGTTAGGTAGAGCTTTCCATAATCGATGTGCTCTACAAGAAAAAGCTCTTTCACCCATGGATTTAAATTTTTAAGAAGGCTGCTGTAGATTGAGAGAAATAACAGAATTTAAAAAGCAAAGAGGGTGAAGAGTGCAAAGCAGCTCATGCAAGCTGTAACCATTACAACAGGTCACTGATCTGTTGATCACTGAGCTTTGTATAACAGTATTCCAACTACCTAGCTATAAATATCACATTATAGCTAAATGGTCTGTTAGGGTTACACACTGCTCCTTGTGTGTGCTCCTTGCTACTGGCATAATGCTACTGGCTTTTCACTGCTGGCAGTGCTTTGTCTATTTAGAAAGCTCAACAAACCCTGGTAATATTGATGGCTTTTTTTGCTCCTGTACCAGTACATGGGAGAAATGTATAAAATATTATAAAATATGGTGTTTGTATATATATATATATATATATATATATATATATATATATATATATATATATATATATATATATATATATAATTTATTTATTTTTGTGTTAAATTATTCTAAAATTATTCTTCAGATTTTCTTGAAAATTTAAAATATTTTGTTCTGATATATTATGTATCCAAGTCCAAGCTTACACAGGCTAGAATCATATATAATCTATATGTTGCCACATTTATGATAAATATGTAGTCTATTTGGTCACGTATTTGACACTATACAATGTTTATTACTCTAAGTTGTGTTTTATCTCATTTCTGCAAGGGATTTACTGATCATCAACTTCAGAGCTACCTTGCTGTTTAGTATCAACAGAATCCTCTTATTTGGTATTGATCTAGATTTTAGGTACTTGATTGTGGCATTATGCCTAATGTTTTCCTTTAATGTGTGTGTGTGTGTGTGTGTGTGTGTGTGTGTGTGTGTGTGTGTAATTAACATATTCAAAGAAATCCAACAAAGTTACAAATTAAATATTAAGATCAAAATGATCAGTATTATAAAATCTTTATGAAGATAATTTGATTTAAAATATGAATCAGATTAATGGTAAATATGTAGTCTACTAGCTCATGTAGTTGACATTTTACTCATAAGTTGCTTTTTAGTGTTTTTCTCTGGTTTCAGTATGATTATGTAACACTTTGGAATAAATATACAGAATAACAATCCAAAGCTTGAGGCTAAAATAGCAAATATCTCCACAGCTACAGTGAATTTTCCAGGAGAGCTGACATAAGATGGAATAAAGGTGATCCAAACTGCACAGAATATGAGCATGCTGAATGTGATGAATTTGGCTTCATTAA
The DNA here is from genome assembly GCF_041902795.1 of Electrophorus electricus. Lineage (NCBI taxonomy): Eukaryota > Metazoa > Chordata > Actinopteri > Gymnotiformes > Gymnotidae > Electrophorus > Electrophorus electricus. The sequence continues at coordinate 25,817,708 of NC_137502.1, forward strand.
AGTTATCAGGCAGCTTCCGTGCTAGAAAAGCCAACAGAAAACATAAACTAGCTAGAAGCCCAATGTAACCCAGCACAGCCCAGAAACCTATGGATGAACCCAAATGGCATTCTATAATAATCTTGTCCTTGTACAGTTTTTGATTTTTGAAGGGAAAAGGGGGGGAAATGATTAACCAAAGCACACAAATAAGAACCTGTATAAATGTAAAGGCAAGAACACTGAGTCTCTGCTGCAGAGGCCCAAACCATTTCATGACATTACTGCCTGGAAGTGTAGCCCTGAAGGCCATTAACACTACAATTGTTTTCCCCAGAACACAGGAGATGCAGAGGACAAAGTTGATCCCAAACGCTGTGTGACGCAGCATACAGGACCACTCGGAGGGCCGACCAATGAAAGTAAGTGAACAGAGGAAACACAGAGTCAGAGAAAAAAGCAGCAGGAAGCTCAGCTCTGAGTTGTGGGCTTTGACTATTGGGGTATTTTTATATTTGAGGAATATGATTAAGATTATCAGTGTCATAAATGCACCAACAATAGAAACAACTGTTAGCAAAATACCCATAGTTTCCTCATACGACAGATATTCAATTTCCTTCTTTATACATACATTCCTGTGTGGATTTGACCAGTAGTCCTGATAGCATTGTTCACATTTATTAGAATCTGTTGTGAAGTAAGAAGAAAACAATTAAAATTGGAATTTAGATATACAGCTGAATATAGGACATATGTTTGAATTAATGTAGTTGTTACAAGAATCGTATCTCTTAAAAAAGGAGAATAACATTTCACTATAGGTTCAATAGGTTCTTGCTAACCTCTGCTGGAGGTTAGCATTAAAAGCCCATATGACTTTTAATAAAGCAGAAATTGGTTGATCTGAGCAAGCAAGAGTGTGAGAGTAAGTGTTATCTAATTTCCATATTATTATGTGTGATATCTACTTGTGCTAAAAAAACAAAACATGGTGTGTTGTTATAAATGCTAATGAATATGCATTTTTTTTTTTTATGTCAGTGAATTTTTGCCTTTTAACAAAAGGGCTACTGATGGGTACATACCTACTGTTACAGGGGTTATTTTATCATAAAGTAATCAAACTTTGTCCCACATTTGTGGTAATTTTGTGTTGTCTGGATTGCGTTCAATGCATTTCAATTCGTAAATCAAAACTAATTATGGCAATTAATAAGAACTACCAGAAGTTTTCCAAAGATGATGTTTCATTAAATTGTTTAACATACATGCTCCTTTACATAAAACATTTCAAACAGAATGTTTATTGACAATTACCCTACTAGTTTTCAATAGTTTTTTCTGTCTGTTTGTTAGGCTGTTAGTATTATATTATTATTATTATTGTATTATATTATTGTGCAATCTTATGGCCATATTTGTTAAATGCTAAGAGAATATAAATGAGCATGACACCTTTTAATTTCTTTTCAGATTTCAGTTCTGGCAGTGTGATACTAGACATTTGATACTGTTTTCGCCATTCCATGTTTCTGCACTCTGAATGCTACTAAAATAATTTGTAAATTTCTCCCAAAAGTAATACACTTTAAATATATCTCTTAAATCAGTGCATTTATTCCTTGTAGAGACCACACTCTTTTGGTGGGGCAATAATAACACTGCTTATGTTTCTGAGATATTTGTATATTAAATTCCTTTTTTGAAGTTTATCCGTTCTTATGAGGATCTAGATCGGAATATTTAAAGAATTTTGTGTCATTTAAAACTATCATTTTGAAATAGTTAAAGGGAAATTAAAGGGAAGATTCCCTTAAGATTGATAGCTGTTTCTTACCCTCTCCTGGTGGAATGCTAAAAAGGCATTTTCACATTTTGCTTTTACCCAAAGATGTATTTTTTAGGTCATTCTTACTATTAACACTCTTAGGCCTGACCAGTCAAAGAGTTTGCAACAAGTGATTCATTTTAATAATAAGGACTACAGTTAAGTATTCAGCTATTGTTTGGATAGAGTCCAAACTCTTTTGAGGATAAAGTTGCATTAGAGATGAACATTGCTTAACATTGTTTATAATAACTTGAGGAAAACTCTCTAAATGAAACTTGGTTGTAAATCAACCTAGCTCACCATTTTAGCTGATATTTTTCCATCTTAATATTAGGTAAATTAACCCATTATTATATAAACAGCAAAGATATTTTTTGTAGTATCTTCTCAATATAATGCAGCTGTTTCAATCTGTTTTACGTCCTTTACTTTAATGTTTCTGATGCTGATTGTTCTTCATAAGAGAAAAGTACAGAATGTTATATAGTTTTCCCAATAGTATTTTAATTTAAACTCAGATAGTTGTTTCAATGAAATTACATAACATTTTGAAAGCAGACTGCAGAATAACAAACCAAACTTTCTTTATGCATTTATTCCTCTGTGGGTTTGACCTATATCTCCAGATTCCTATGAATGCTTAAAATAAATGTTCCTAATTTTTAATAAGCTAAGACTAAGGATGCAAAGCTTGTATGGTTTATATAGGCAGTATTAATGTTAAATATGTATACATGTTAATAGTGAATATGTAACAAATGACTTTTTTCAGTGATTTTACACAACAAAAAAAAAATACAGATTTTAATTAATCCTTTGAAATTGTAATCACACCTTGTAAACCAGGATCTCTCTCTCTCTCTCTCTCTCTCTCTCTCGCTCTCTCTCTCTCTCTCTCTCTCTATGTGTGTGTGTGTGTGTGTATGTGTGTGTGTGTGTGTGTGTGTGTGTGTATGTGTATATATATGCATCAGCCATAAGGTTTATATGTCGCTTCCTTAATAGTTAATATGTAGACTATTGGCTTACATAATTGGCATTTTGCCCATAAGTTGCTTTTTATTGTTTTTCTCTGGTTTCAGTATTATTATGTAACACTTTGGAAGAAATATACAGAATAACAAAGCAAAACTAGAGGCCAAAATGGCAAATATCTCCACAGCTACAGTAAATTTTCCAGGAGAGCTGACATAAGCTGGAATAAAGGTGATCCAAACTGCACAGAATATGAGCATGCTGAATGTGATGAATTTGGCTTCATTAAAGTTATCAGGCAACTTCCGTGCTAGAAAAGCCAAAACAAAACACAGGAGAGCCAAGACTCCAATATAACCCAGGACAGCCCAGAAACCTATGGAAGAACCTAAATGACATTCTAGAATAATCTTTTCCTTGTAGCATTTTAGATTTTTAAATGGAAAAGGAGGGGATGTTGTTAGCCAAAGCATACATATAATGACCTGTATGAGAGTGAAGGTAATAACACTGAGTCTCTGCTGTACAGGCCCAAACCATTTCATGACATTACTGCCTGGAAGTGTAGCCCTGAAGGCCATTAACACCACTATTGTTTTCCCCAGAACACAGGAGATGCAGAGGACGAAGGTGATCCCAAACGCTGTGTGACGCAGCATACAGGACCACTCAGAGGGCTGACCAATGAAAGTAAGTGAACAGAGGAAACACAGAGTCAGCGAGAAGAGCAGCAGGAAGCTCAGCTCTGAGTTGTTGGCTTTGACTATTGGGGTATTTTTATATCTGTAGAATAAGACTAATATTGCCAGTGTCATAAATGCACCAATAATAGAAACAGCTGTTAGCAAAATTCCCATAGTTTCCACATAAGACAGATATTCAGTATCCTTCTTTATACATTCATCCCTCTGTAGATTTGACCAGGAGTCTTCATAGCATTGTTCACATTCAATAGAATCTATTGTGGAGTAAGACAGGAAATAAAAATAGAAATTACATACATGTGGAGTATAATTAGCTGAATACACTTCAAAAATGTTTATGAGAATATCTTCTAAAATGAATATCATATTGAACATGTTTAAAAAAACATTTAGCTGATTTCTGGGAATTTTTATACCTGTCATATTACTGATCTCTCCTTCTGCACATGGTATACAGTCAAAGCAGCACACAGGCTTTCCTTTCTGCACAGCCTTCCTGGTGCCTGGAGGGCAATTTTCACTGCACACAGATGTTGGCACCTATAATCAATGGAGTTATATTTAGTTGTCAGATTTGAACATGTGTACTTTCTTCAAATCTTCAAGTCCTTTATTTTAGGCCAAAGTGCAATGTTTCCTTTATTCTTACCTTATTAGAATTTTTAGCCCACAAAATAGAAGGCATGTTTAGTGATAATCGACTGTTAACAGGGAAAGTGGAGTCATAAAGTCCAATAGTGACAAATTCATGTTTTTGTTCTTTACTTGTTTGCCAGTTTATCACCTCATATCTTGCAGCAGGGTCACCATTTTTATCAAAATAAACTTCTTCACCCTCTTTAGTTTTGAAACGCACCATTTTGAGCTGTTCTAGAAACTGCAGAATCCAAAGGTTATTGCCAATAAATGTTGGTATAAGTTCTATAATTTAAAAACACGTCATTGTCAATGAATGTACATCATTTTGGCTGATTTTCTGAATTATGGCTAAATGTCTGTTCCAAATCTCTAAGTGCAAAAACATTTACTCACTGTGAGAGGATCAGGCTGCATATTTTTATGACATGTGTCTTTGCAGTCAAGATGGTCATGTAGGGCATGGGCAATGGCATAAACCCCTTTATACACATTACTGAAATATGGCATCAGGGACATGTCAGTAAAGGTGTTGTCCATTTCAGACAATTTCTCTTCACCGGTACATATTAGTGAGTCCTCTGAATCATTCCGCACTGTATATTTACAGTGAAATAATGTCTCCCAGTATTTATTAAAAATGGCACTACCTGCAGATTTCAGTGGAATTAAATTAAGAATGAAGTCCTTCAGACCTGTCACCTCTGTTTTCGGCATGGCCAGCCCTATGGCTCCTTGCAGAGTATTGTGCTTGTCCATTGTGGCCAGAACTGGGTCAAAGATCCAGGCCTCAGTTCCCACCCACTGGTATCCTGTGATGTTGTGCTCAAAAAGTGTGTCCAGTAACATTTCTAAGTCCCAGGCATCGACAAATCCCACAATCACTCGAGAAGTGGAACTTTTGATCTGTTCAATGATTCTCAGAACTTTCCTTTGTGAGTAAGTTCTAAAAAATGGAAGGGAATATTCTAAGCATATGCCCAACTGCTCTGCGACTTCAGTAAATGCAGCCATTCCACTGTTGCCATAGTCATCATCTCGTCTTATTGCACCAACCCAGGTCCAGCCAAAGTGCCTGACCATTTCTGCTATTGCTCTGCTCTGGTGGTAATCACTGGGTATAGTGCGCAGAAATGAGGGATATTTCCTTTTGTCACTAAGGCACTCACAGGTGGCACAGTGACTGATCTAAAAGACATTTACACAGCTATTTCAGGCATTATGTTTAGTGAGTTTTAATTAATTAAGTTTATATGCATCACCATAATGACATATGACAATAAAATTGGTGATAATTTTTTTTTTACTTTCATGTTTTTAATAACAATTAAAATGGACTTTTAATAGACAAAGGTAGATGTTCTTAATTGCTTAAATACTTACTAAGGGAATGCTGAAAGGTCCAATGCTCATTGCAACAGCCATGGACACTGATGAGTACGTCTCTCCTATTATGGCTTGTACCTGGGCTGGTTTTTTACAGACCTCATTTGAGAATGATTTCTCATTTCCGTTAACGAGTGCCATAGCCACCTGAACCCCCACTGCTGTGGAACTACATGTGTCGTAGATCTTATAGCCCAGTGAGACACCAGGCAGTAAAGAGGAACTGTTGTTAATCTCCTCTATTGCAAACATCAAGGACTGTGAGAACTGTATGGCTCTGAAATCAAAACTTGTCAATAACAGAAAAATACAATTACATTATTTTATCATAAAACTTTAAAGCTGTGTTGTTCTGTGTCATATAATATTTTTGGTATAATATATGCTCACACAGTTTCTACAATACTTACCTCATACAGTTCAGTGGAGGTGGTGTGACCAAATAGGACAAGTCTTTGATCTCCCAACTACTATGAAAGGGAAAAATTCCTCCAATTATAATATCACCATCCATTGATAGTTGTGGGTATACAGACTCTCCTCGCAGGATACAGGCAGTCTCGTTAGATTTGGAAAAATTTATGATAGCCATTACCAGATGTAAGAGAGCAAAGACAGGCTCCATCCACATACTGACTGGAGCTAATGGCTAAGAATGTCTGGCAAGTCTAATGCTTCAGTTGGTTGAACAGGAAGGATATGTGGTATTTATTTACATAGAAAGGCAAATTCTCAGTGGTACAGATTTACTGGTAGGCCGAAGTCAAAGGAGGTGTGACTTTGAAATGTGAGAAGAGTGGCCTAGATTATCTGTGGATTAAAATCTGCCAGTCAGATTTGTACCTGTAGATTGAAACTGAGATCTGTTTCTGAACCAGCTGTACTGCCACTTCATTTTATTCCTTACAATACATTGTGTCTTTTATTAATAATCACCCCAGCTCAATGGACACCCAGTCAACTTTTAATGTATGTGGTGTCCTATGTATTCATATGATCTTTGCAGATTGAATTGTTTCCCTCTTATATTTGTCTACATGTTTGACTGTTACTTTGTGAATAAATATAATATGCCTTCCACTGCATGGCTATCACAGACATACATTCATCACATATTAGTAGACCTACAGTCTCATCAGCTACTTAATTAGAGACAGTTCTTGATTATAATCCCTATATTAGTGTATAAGTAGTGAATATAGCTTTTCTGTTCGTGCCATGTGCAGTTTGTGTTAGCCATCCTCTAGCTCTCAGTGGTCAGTTGTTTGACCACAGGAGTGCAGGCTTGTCATCATTAAGTGACAGACCACACTCAACACAGTAGTGATACTGACACATCTAAAAGCTTCATCAGAATTACTCTGTCTGATACCCTAATGGGTGCAATGTGGGAGGCAAGGCAGGATGCAGAGGCGAGCCGTGTTGCACAAGCACATATGTGTATTAAAACACATAACAAAAACAGAAAACAAAAAACGCGAATAGCGACTCTAAGTGAAACACAACAAAATGCACTAAGTGATAAACATGACTAGACCCACGATAAGGTGGTAAACAAGAGTCTAAATGAAGTCAACCACCAAGAAGACTGACTAATATGCAAGTACTTAAATATACATGTTAATGATAACTCTAATGAGGGACAGGTGTAACACACAACTGACTAACAATAGAGGTGCTTGGCCATGTAGATACACACACAGACAAAAAAAAACACACACAAAGACATGGCGAGGAGTCTAGGAGGAGAAGACTGTGCCTTGACAGAACCCACCAACCCCCTCCAACAGTGTGACTCCTGGCACATCAGCCTATCGGGCCATGGCCCAGACCAACACTAAATGGTCTGAGACACTAGCGGATCGACACAAGCTTCCATGGACAGGACAGAGGGGAGGACTAGAGGGACCAGGACAATGGCAGACACAGGGTGGACACAAAAGGACCGACATGGTAACAGTGATGGGAATAGGGATGGTGACGGGAACAGGCACATATGAAACAGAACCATACAAAGGAGAGGGAATGAGTCCGGTGAGGCTGGAAAGAAGACCTGCCATTTTTACAGTCGCCAGTTGAGGCGACGGCCGGGGAGTCTAGGAGGAGGTGATTGCCTCCAACTTCGGTGGTGACAGCACCTCTGCTTTATGAGCAGACGAGCCGACGTGCACGCCGGATGAGGTGGCCATCTCAGGATTGTGCGCTGGCAATGCTTCCCCTCTTCCCTGTTTTGGCTGACGTGCAGGCACAGGGGCTTTGCGGTCTTGTGCTCTGGTTAAGGGAGTGTCCTTTACTGACTTGGGAGCCAGTGACAAAACCTCTTGAAAGGAAACATGGGGACACTCGCTGGCTCTTGAGCGACGCTCTTTGGACAGAGCCTTATGTGCTGGGGGATCGTCACTTTCGGAGTACCCTGGTCCTGTTTCTGGCTTGGAAGTGGGATCCTCATGGAGGGCCGCCTCCCCCTTCATCAAAGGGTGTAGTGAGTGGTCAGACTCTGCATCTGACCTGAGGCTAAGGTTGTCATAGTCCTTGCCCATGCCATAAACCTTGTAGCTATCCCAATAGCTATCCCCTGCCGAGTTGTCATTCTGGTAGTCCAGGAAAGGCAGGTAGGTCTCCACAGAATTTGATTGTGAACTACTAGGGTCCTCCCAAATCTTCTCAACGGAGTTCTCCCGCTGCATTGGTAGAAAGTGTGCCTCCACCAGGATGAAGGGTCCCTTCACTTAGATTGGGTTGGGATGGACAAGCCACTTCTTTCCCTTCCTTCTCTTTGCCTTGGCTCACGGCATCCCTCAGCAGTTGGTGTTTCTGTAACATGAGAGGTGATGCAGGATGTAAAAACGAGCTGTGTTGCACAAGCATAGACATTTATTAAAACAGGTAACAAAAACAGACAACAAAAAACACAAACAGTGACAATAAGTGATACAGAGAACATGCAATAAGCGATAAACAGGACTAGAACACAATAATGTGGCGAACAAGAGCCTAAATGAGGTCAAACACTGACAAGGACTGACTAATACACACGGACCTAAATATAGACGTTGATAACTCTAATGAGGGACAGGTGTAACACACAACCGACTAACAATGGAGGGGTGTGGCCATGTAGATACACACATACATACACACACACACACACACACACACACACACACACACAACACACACGGACATGGGGAGGAGTCTAAGAGGAGGGGGCTGTGCTGTGACAATGGGAATGCAACAACGTCTATTATACACCTACAAAGCTATTGAAACTACTCTATTAATAATGATCTGTCATTCCACTAATATCCAGTCATCAGTGGGCCTGTACTGAGGCACTGAACAGTGATTACCTCAGTTGAGGCTGGCTCATTGATTGTTCACTCTGTTACAGCACACTTTTAATTTAAAGTTATACATATTAAAGAGGTCAGTGATTGTAGGTGCAAGGTAGGTGTTTAAAAATATGTTGTTGTAATAGTTAAAATTCTGAATTATACAAATGTTAGCAAATATAATGGAACATACCATTTACAATTATCAGCATTTTGCAGATGCCCTTATCCAGATTGACTTACATATGTTTATCGGTATGACAACATTTGTGTTTTCTGTGAACCTATGACCTTATCACATTATTTTACCTTCTCTTTCAGGTAAGCATTTGTAATTACATGCACCTTTTATTTAAGTTTCAATGTAATTACGAAATAATTTACGGTAGTTAGGTCTTGACACACCAATTACAGTATTTTGGCCTGTAACAATACAGTGGTGTGAAAAAGTGTTTTTCACCTTCCTGATATTTTTTTGTATGTTTGTCACACGTAAATGCTTCAGATCATCAAACAAATTTAAATATTAGACTAAAATAACACAAGTAAACACAAAATGCATTTTTTAAATAAAGGTTTTTATTATTAAGGGAAAAAAAATCCAAACCTACATGACCTTTTGTGAAAAAGTGACACCCCCCCCCCCCCAGTTAAAACATAAATTAACTGTGGTTCATCACATCTTTGGAAAGCTGAGTTAAATTTCTCTAGCCACACCCAGGCCTGATTACTGCCACACCTATTCTCAATCAATAAATCACTTAAATAGGACTTGCCTGACAAAGTGAAGTAGACGAAAAAGATCCTCAAAAGCTAGACATCATGCTGCAATCCAAAGAAATTCAGGAACAAATGTGATCTATCAGTCTGGAAAAGGTTATATAGCCATTTCTAAAGCTTTGGGACTCCAGCGAACCACAGTGAGAGCCATTATCCACAAATGGTGAAAACATGGAACAGTGGTGAGCCTTCCCAGGAGTGGCTGGCTGACCAAAATTACCCCAAGAGTGCAGCAATGACTCATCCAAGAGGTCACAAAAGACCCCACAACAACATCCAAACAACTGCAGGCCTCACTTGCCTCAGTTTAGGTCAGTGTTCATGAGTCCACCATAAGAAAGAGACTGGGCAAAAATGGCCTGCATGGCAGAGTTCCAAGATGAAAACCACTGCTGAGCAAAAAGAACATAAAAGCTCGTCTCAGTTTTGCCAGAAAACATCTTGATGATCCCCAATACTTTTGGGAAAATACTCTGAGGACTGACGAGACAAAAGTTGAACTTTTTGGAAAGTGTATGTCCCATTACATCTGGCGTAAAAGTAACATAGCATTTTATAAAAGGAACATCATACCAATGGTAGTGTGATGGTCTGGGGCTGTTTTGCTGCTTCAGGATCTGGAAGATTTGCTGTGGTAAATGGAACCATGATTTCTGCTGTCTACCAAAAAATCCTGAAGGAGAATGTTCGGCCATCTGTTCGTGACCTCAAGATGAAGCGCACTTAGGTTCTGCAGCAGGACAATGATCCAAAACACACCAGCAAGTCCACCCCTGAATGACTTAAGAAAAACTAAATTAAGACTTTGAAGTGGCTTAGTCAAAGCCCTGACATGAATCCGATTGAGATGCTGTGGCATGACCTTAAAAAGGTGGTTCATGCTCAAAACCCCTCCAATGTGGCTGAATTACAATAATTCTTTAAAGATGATTGGGCCAAAATTCCTCCACTGTGCTGTAAAAGACTCACTGCCATGTAAAAGACTCATAGGACCATGTAGGTTTGGATTTTTTTTCCCTTAATAATAAAAACCTTCATTTAAAAACTGCATTTTGTGTTTACTTGTGTTATCTTTGTCTAATATTTAAATTTGTTTGATGATCTGAAGCATGAGTGACAAACATGCAAAAAATATCATGAAGGGGGCAAACACTTTTTCACACCACTGTACATTTGCTATATTTGTATAACTTGCAAATTCATCAAGAACCTAACTTTCTGTCTACATACTTTAAACTGTTTAAAGTTACCTTTCTGTCGAAATTCTGGTGTTACACTTATTTTGATGTAAAAAAAACCAAAACAAAACCTGCTGAAGCCTATGGCTTTACTTTCTGCTCCACTCATTGCTTATTGCTAGTCTAACTGAATGTTTCAGATATCAAAAATCGTTGGTAATGATCTGAATTCTGACAGTATCTCTGTGATTGTTTAGAAATGGCCATATTACAACAGGGGCCAGTTTTTCAATCTGGACTAAATTTGTTTGGATAATCCCCTTTTACCTATCTAGGACCAAATTGAGCTCAGTTATTTTGTCACGATTTTACAAAATATTCATGTATTGAAAAATGCTTATCCAAACTGGTCCAGATTGGTATTTGGAAATCTTTGTCTTAGAAGTCAACTGCCAGCTGCTGGACATATATTAGTTCCTTTTGAATTAAAACAAAAAAAAATCCATAATGAACCACTTCAAAAGAAAAGTTTCAATCCTCACAAGCTCCTCATAAGAAGTTGCAGGGTATCTGGATTCATGGTTGTCCTTACCTTACTTCTGCTTTAAATTCTTCCTTCCTATAACCTGCTCTATGGTCCTTAACTGACTAGTAACAGTGGCATTAACATGACCACAGATTGGAGCCCAAAGAGCCAACTTATTTTATGAAGTAAATGCTTTTTTCTGGCTCGGAGTAATAAATGTACCCTTCAAGGTGTAGTAATTACATTATACACTGATTTATAAAAATAACTTCAAAATATCATACACCTATCATGTTTTACAGTGTTTATTACTCTAAGTTGTCTTTTATGTCATTTCTTCAGAACATTTGCTGTTCATCCACCCCAGAGCCACTTTGCTATGTAGTATCAACATAATCCTTTTATTTGGTATTGACCTAGATTTTCCTTTAATATATATGTGTAATTATATAACATTTTCAAAGAAAGCCTACAGAATAAAAATCAAATATTAATATCAAAATCACCAGTATCATAAAATCCTTATGAAGAAAGATGATGTCTTCTAAAATATGAACCAGATTAATGTTTCTCCTGTCTGTACTTAATATTATTATTACGTTACTTAACTGGCATTTTACCCATAATTAACTTTTTATGATTCTTTTCTGGTTTTAGAATAATTATGTAACACTTTGGAAAAAAGATACAGAATAGCAAGCCAAAGCTTGAGGCTAAAATGGCAAATATCTCCACAGCTACAGTGAGTTTTCCAGGAGAGCTGATGTAAGCTGGAATAAAGGTGATCCAAACTGCACAGAATATGAGCATGCTGAATGTCATGAATTTGGCTTCATTAAAGTTATCAGGTAACTTCCGCGCTAGAAAAGCCAGTACAAAGCATAAAAGAGCCAGGAGTCCTATATAACCCAGCACAGCCCAAAAACCTATAGATGAGCCTAAATGGCATTCTAGAATAATCTTATCCTTGTAGCGCTTTAGATTTTTTAATGGAAATGGGGGGGAAATTATTAGCCAAAGTATACAGATAATAACCTGTATGAGAGTGAAAGCAAGAACACTGAGTCTCTGCTGTGGAGGCCCAAACCATTTCATGACATTACTGCCTGGAAGTGTAGCCCTGAAGGCCATTAACACCACTATTGTTTTCCCCAGAACACAGGAGATGCAGAGGACAAAGGTGATTCCGAACGCTGTGTGACGCAGCATACAGGACCACTCAGAGGGCCGACCAATGAAAGTAAGTGAACAGAGGAAACACAGAGTCAGCGAGAAGAGCAGCAGGAAGCTCAGCTCTGAGTTGTTGGCTTTGACTATTGGAGTATTTTTATATCTAAAGAATATGACTCCTATTACTATTGTCATAAATGCACCTGTAATTGAAAAGGTTGTTAGTAAACATCCCATAGTTTCCTCATAGGACAGATATTCAATTTCTTTCTTTATACATTCATCCCTCTGTGCGTTTGTCCAGTAGTCTTGATAACATTGTTCACATTTAATAGAATCTGCCATGAAGGTATAGAAAAACACCAAAAAAGAGAAGTTAGATATGCAGCAAAAGTTGTGAGAGTTTTAAAAAGCTCAATCTGTCCTTTAAAATCTCAATCTGTCCTTAAAAACAAATAAAAAACTCAGAACATCTGAGCATACAAGGTATAATTATTGCAACAACAACAATTAACTGTAACAACAGTGACAGCAACAAAAGCAATACTAAAAGTATGTTATATTTGTTACCATTTTCTGGGGATTTATGTACCTGTTGTATTACTGATCTCTCCTTCAGCACATGGTATACAGTCAAAGCAGCACACAGGCTTTCCTTTCTGTACAGCCTTCCTGGTCCCTGGAGGGCAGCTCTCACTGCACACAGACATCGGGACCTATAATCAAGGGAAATACTTAATAGCCTGACACTAAAAATTGTGTTCAAATGTTTTTTGTTTTTATTTTGCATACTTAAAATGCACATTGTAAGAGCAGACAAGCTCACAAGTAATGCATTTACTGAGAATGTGTTACTTCTTGTACTCACCTGATTAGTATTTTGTGCCCACACAATAGACGACATGTTTACTGATTATCACTGGTGAGTAGCAAAAGTGGAATCATAAAGCCCAACAGTGACAAATACTTGCTTTTCTTTAATCGTTTGCCAGTTTACTATCTCATATCTTGCAGCAGAGCCACCATTTTTATCAAAATAAACCTCTTCAAGCTCTTTAGTTTTGAAATGAGCTCATTTGAGGTGTTCTAGAAACTGATTAAATAAAGCAAAATTGCAAAAATAAATAAATAAATAAATAATAATAAAAATCAAAGAAAACACTGCATTTCAAATTATATTACAACATTTTGGCAGGGATTTTGAAGTAGTGCTAAATGTGCATTCCAAATCTTGTGCCAAAGCATTAACTCACTGTGAGAGGATCAGGCTGCATCTTTGTAGAGCATGTTTCTTTGCAGCCCAGAAGTGCATGTAGGGCATGGGCAATAGCATAAACCCCTTTATACACATTATTGAAAATTGGCATCAGGGTCATGTCAGTGAATGTGTTTTCAATCTTAGACAGTTTCTCTTCACCTGTACACACTGGTAAATCATCTGAATCATCATGCTTTGTATATCTACAATTAAACAGAGCTTCCCAGAATTCAGTAAAAATGGCCTTGCCCACAGTTTTTAGTGGATTTATATTTAGAATGAAGTTCCTCAGACCTGTGACCTTTGTTTTAGGGATAGCCAGTCCTATGGCTCCTTGCAGCATCTTGTGCTTATCCATTGTGGCCAGTTCTGTATCAAAAATCCAGGCTTCAGTTCCTACCCACTGATATCCAGTTATATTGTGCTCAAGAAATACACTTAGCAGAATTTCTAAATCTAAGTTGTCAAGAAACCCCACTATCACTCGAGAAGTGGAGCTTTTGATCTGTTCAATGATTCTCAGAACTTTCCTTTGTGAGTAAGTTCTAAAAAATGGAAGGGAATATTCTAAGCATATGCCCAACTGCTCTGCGACTTCAGTAAATGCAGCCATCCCACTGTTTCCATAGTCATCATCTCTTCTTATTGCCCCCACCCAGGTCCAGCCAAAGTGCCTGACCATTTCTGCCAGTGCTCTGCTCTGGTGGTAATCACTGGGAATAATACGCAGAAATGAGGGATATTTCCTTTTGTCACTGAGACATTCACAGGTGGCATAGTGACTGATCTAAAATCAGATTGACATAGTTATCTCATAGTCAATATGTTGTCAGCTTTCCTCTATCTTAACAGCACATCTAATTGTAAGTCCGTTAAAAAATTATTTTTAGCTGCATGTTTCTTATATCCTTGAAAATAGGGTTGTAATAAACTACTGATTAATAATACTGTATGAGTACTTACTAAAGGAATGCTGAAAGATCCAATACTCGTTGCAACAGCCTTTGACACTGATGAGTATGTGTCTCCTATTATGGCTTGTACTTGTGCAGGCTTTGTGCAGGGCTCATCCAAGACTGTGTTGTCATTTCCATTCATAAGTGCCATGGCCATTCTAACCCCCACTGCTGTAGAACCACAGGTGTCGTAGATTTTGTAGCCCAGTGAGACACCAGGCAGTAAAGAGGAACTGTTGTTGATCTCCTCTACTGCAAAGATCAATGATTGTGAATACTGGAAGGCTCTGAAGTCAAGACTAGTTAGGAAAGTTAAAATAGAAACACATTAAACATTTTATTTTTGCTGTATAATTGTGAACCATGGAACTGTATTTTATACAAAATAATGTCTAAAATACCTTCTTTTGCGTCTTACCTCATGCACTTCAGCGGAGGTGGTTTAACCAAATAGGACAAGTCTGTGATCTCCCAACTGCTATGGAAGGGGAAAATTCCTCCAACTATAATATCACCAACTTTTGACAGTTGTGGGTATGCAGGCTTTCCTTGCCGATTACAAGCAGTCCCATTAGATCTGGAGAAATTTATGATGGCCATTACCACATGCAAGAGAGCAAAGACAGGCTCCATCCACTTATTCAGAGTACAGATAAAGTGACAGATCTGATGTTTCAACTAGTTGAACAGGAGGGAGTTGTGGTATTTATACAGATGGAAATACAAATCCTCTACGGTAAAGTTTCACTATTGTGCTGCAGTCAGAGGAGGAGTGACTTTCAAATGCTTTGTAGGTGAGGAGGAGGATGGTGGGAGTTGAGGGGTGTAGCTTGGCAAAATTTTAAAATAAACGAGTCCGTGACCTTCTGTCCAAGAAGTGTTTTTAGGCAGTGCAATCCAACAATGTGCCACATGTTTGGTATGAAAAACTTTATTCTCAACATTGCCAAAACTGACTACATCTGTTTGTGAGGTCTTTACATTGCTGGAGTCTACCAGTTTGACAGGAGTGTAGGGACGGGGCATTCTGCATGAAAGAGACTTCTCAGCAGTGCTGGCCTCTGGAAAGGGACATCCTTATATCGATACGTTTTACTTGTCTTGAGTTACATATGTCATGAAGAGAGAGAGAGAGAAAAAAAAAAAGGGTTTATGGGATGGTTCATGTTAACCCAAAGAATGCCTCCACAGATTAGTAATCTGAGGATTTCACAGGATTTGTGATGGTTTTGTCCACTGAACATGACACCTCCATGGCAGTAAAAAGCATGTAATTTAGAGGTTCCACAACTTTTGTCTGTGGAAGAGTATAACGTGTACATGCATGGAGTGGACAGGACAGACCTATTGTGAAAATCCTATGAATATTAGCACCTTAGTGGCCTTATAAGTGGCTTTGATAAAAACCTATATTATTTTTCATGAGTGTGACATCTTACTGGATGCAGCTGACTTCAAAAAATCAGTGGTAGAAGGGCTTCTACAGAGCGGGAAATGCGCTGATGCAAGTGAAGATATAACTAAATATGGAACTACTTTTCCTTGGCTAGGATTCTGCATCAATGCCAGACTGTAAGTCTGTTCTTCTAGCAAGAGGTCAAACATTTGGAGGAACAAGAGGAAGCACACTTTTTTTCTGCAGGACCTACCAAGACAATCCTATCCTGTGTCTCATTTCATGCTTTGAACTGCACCACACCACTATGGTCTATAGTAAGAGACGGTGAGTACATTTTTTTTCTGTTGATTTGTGTTTGCCTGTTGTTATGGCTAGTGTGACACTATTAATGTTTATCATATATTTATTTGAACATAAATTGCAGTGCATTTGGGTTTTATTTTCCTACAACATGCTTTACCCTCCCTCTTCTGTTCTGCCTGCTTTTCCATACAGAAATACTTATGTACTTGCTTGCTCTCTTTCTCTCTCTCTCTCTCTCTCTCTCTCTCTCTCTCTCTCTCTCTCTCTCTATCTATCTCTCTCTCTCACTCACACACACACACACACACACACACACACACACACACAGAGCAGACCAGCTATGCAGCCTACGGGTTTCTAACTGTACACGCATAAACTAGACCTTAAGTAGATGGAGTTCGCTAACCTAGGTTAACGGTTATGTGTACAACAACCCTTTAAATTTGCCTATATAGGCAGGACTCAGTTTAATTAGCCTTGAGTGCTGGCCATTCAACCTAGGGGCCCCACACTTGGCAGGCATAAACTAGGCCATTGAGAGATGACATACACTGAGTTGCATGGTCTACTTTGCATGGTTGGCTTTCTATGACCCTTTGATTTTGGTCAAATAGGCCAAGTGTATTTAAGTTGTAAAGGTCAAAGTAACATTCCAGGCTGGCGGACCAGTCCACACACTTGGCATTAGGGAGATGGCATACCCCAGGTTTGAAGACCCTAGATGAAAAGATTGGTCCTCTGTGACCCTTTATGTTTACCTATAATATTCTTGTTTAGGTGCCATTTTGCTGATCATTTTATAATTTTGTTGAATGAGGTCTATATACATTGTGATGCCACACATTTGACTAGATTTTTTTTTTATGTGAGGTAAAACAAAACTGTGATTTTAGTGTGTAGAATATGTGGTAAACATAGTAATATATTAAAGGTTACTTTAACTAATTAAAACAAGCATATGGATGGACAGCTTTCAGTCATGGCACTGTTGCATAAAATTAGAATATTTTTACATCACTCATATAACTTAGAGAAAAGCATGATATGATTTACATATTGTAGGTTTTCCTTTCAGTGTAAAATAGATGATGTATTTTATAAATTCCACTATGCAGTAGTGCTGCTTTAACTAACCCTTAGAAGAAGAAAAAATAGTTTCTGTTACTTTTGTGTATGGAATCTTTGCGTTTCCACAACACCTCAAATCCAGTATAACAATGACTTATATTCAGGAAAGGTAAATGAAACAGACAAGTCCTTAAATCCTTCTTAAATGTGTCATCAAGAACTACAAGGTCTTCAGTCCGTCAGCCTTTATTTAGGCTTGAGTTACCATGTAGCCAGGATAATACAGAAATAAACAATCATTAAGTATTGAAAAAATTAATCATAGGAGTAAATGTATTAGTATAAAAATATCAGTCAAATCAAAATAAACTTGTTGCAAAAATGACTTAAATACAATAACAGGGATAAAATGATAAAAATAATTAAAAGTATAATAAATATAAAATAATAACTAAAACACACCAAACATACTACAAGTTAAACAAAATCAAATTAAAGTTAGAAATTAGAAATTAAAAGTTTTAAATGTGTGACAGAAACACACAAAGTTTCCTGTGATGAATTCCAGCTCGCTGGTGATCTGTGATTAAAAACAAATTTTTCTATGATACTGAGTGAAGCAGGATGCAAATGCTGTGAAGAGGGACATTTATTATGGGCAAATCCAGTATCGTAATCATAGGGACAGTCTAAAGTCAAAATACTGGGGGTGTCAGATGAGGAAAAAGCCTAAATGCATAATTATATATATAAACAAAGAAACAAATCAGGCAAGGAATAATACGGGCCAAAACTTCTATAAACCACTTACTGGCAAAATGCCATGGTACATCACAAAAATAGTGTAAATAATTTATCTGAATCATCCCAGTGACTGGATTAACCTTCAGGTGCCAAGTGCTTTTACTTAATTGGGAAATGTTTTGGATTCGAGCATAAACACAGAATAGTAAAATAAGAAATTAAATTGAGAACAGGGAATCATAATAAAAAGAACCCAAACTTTTCATACATGGTCAAAATCTTTGAGAGTAGTTGTGGCTGCATATCTGTATATCACATCCAGAATAGACAATAGCTTTGCTTATACAATATTGGTGGCAATACCATTAATATATATGTATTTAACAATACTGGTTAAGTGTCGAGCCTTGAGGAACCCTCTTATTACCAGTAGTAGCTATGATTTACTTTGTCACCGGGACACATATTGCTTTCTATCCAAGAGTTAATTTCTAATTCAGTTGGTAGCAGTGTGGTCAAAACCAATATTTTGTAGATTTTTCAAAAGTAAAGAATGATCAACTGTATCAAAGGCTTTACACAGATCAGTAAAACCAAAGGTCACAAAATAACTACTGATCCTCTCATAATGTAGCAGATGAGCACATTCAAGAGGGTTAGGATGGGGCAAAGAATACAAAGTGGCTCATGCAATATTCTGTAAAAAGTTATATTATAGTAAGTGAAAACAAATTAAAGCTAGTGTAAATATCTAAACTTTATAATTCTGAGATTGTTGTAAGAATATTATAAGGTTGTTCAACTTTTTTGTAGATATTAGCAGATATTTTTTTCTTCTTTTAAGCATCATCTTGAAACAAAAATATATGCCAATATAGTGAAATACTTGTGTTGATACCTGAACTTGTGCTAAATTTAATAGTGTCATTTTGTATTAAGATTCTTTTGAATGTGTAATTAGTTCTAAAATGTTGATCAGCTAAGGCTAGGTTTGTAAAGGCTGTATGCTTTATACAGGTCATATAAATAATAAACATGTATACATAAGCATTACTAATAGTAATAGTAATTATATATCACATGTTGCAAAGTTTTATATTATTGTTTTTTTTTTTCAAGTAAAATACAGAAATTGTAAGTACATTTGTAGAATTTTTAATAGTACCTTACTAACCAAGTTGAGTATCTTCAGATTCTCTTGAAACTTTAAAATAATTTGTTCTAATATATTATCCATCCAGGTACAAGCTTACAAGCTTACACAGGTTATTACCCACATCATTAGTAAACATGTACATTATTAGCTCACTTATTTGACATTTTATCCATAAGTTGTTTTTTGTGTTTTTCTCTGGTTTCAGTATGATTATGTAACACTTTGGAAGAAATATACAGAATAACATTCCAAGACCAAGTCCAGTATCTTTGGAGTCTTTTAATATTTTAAAATAATTTGTTCTAATATATGTCCATCCAGGTTTGCACAGGCTATAACCTTATCCAGATTAATGGTAAATATGTAGTCTGTTAGCTCACTTATTTTGTATTTTACCAATAAGTTGCTTTTTAGTGTTCTTCTCTGGTTTCAGTATGATTATGTAACACTTTGGAAGAAATATACAGAATAACAAGCCAAAACTTGAGGCTAAAATGGCAAATATCTCCACAGCTACAGTGAATTTTCCAGGAGAGCTGACATAAGATGGGATAAAGGTGATCCAAACTGCACAGAATATGAGCATGCTGAATGTGATGAATTTGGCTTCATTAAAATTATCAGGCAACTTCCGTGCTAGAAAAGCCAACAGAAAACATAAACTAGCTAGAAGCCCAATGTAACCCAGCACAGCCCAGAAACCTATGGATGAACCCAAATGACATTCTAGAATAATCTTGTCCTTGTACAGTTTTTGATTTTTGAAGGGAAAAGGGGGGGAAATGATTAACCAAAGCACACAAATAAGAACCTGTATAAGTGTAAAGGCAAGAACACTGAGTCTCTGCTGTGGAGGCCCAAACCATTTCATGACATTACTGCCTGGAAGTGTAGCCCTGAAGGCCATTAACACTACAATTGTTTTCCCCAGAACACAGGAGATGCAGAGGACAAAGTTGATCCCAAATGCTGTGTGGCGCAGCATACAGGACCACTCGGAGGGCTGACCAATGAAAGTAAGTGAACAGAGGAAACACAGAGTCAGAGAAAAAAGCAGCAGGAAGCTCAGCTCTGAGTTGTGGGCTTTGACTATTGGGGTGTTTTTATATTTGAAGAATATGATTAAGATTATCAGTGTCATAAATGCACCAACAATAGAAACAGCTGTTAGCAAAATACCCATAGTTTCCTCATAAGACAGATATTCAATTTCCTTCTTTATACATTCATTCCTGTGTGTATTTGACCAGTAGTCCTGATAGCATTGTTCACATTTAATAGAATCTGTTGTGAAGTAAGAAGAAAACAATTAAAATTGGAATTTAGATACACAGCTGAATATAGGACATATGTTTGAATTAATGTAGTTTGTTACAAGAATCGTATCTCTTAAAAAAGGAGAATAACATTTCACTATAAGACTTTTAATCATGGCAGCAATTCCAACATCCTCCCCTTCCCACCATATTTGGGTGATTTTGTACCTGTTATATTACTGATCTCTCCTTCAGCACATGGTATACAGTCAAAGCAGCAGACAGGCTTTCCTTTCTGCACAGCCTTCCTGGTGCCTGTAGGGCAGCTCTCACTGCACACGGATATTGGGACCTATAATCAAGGAAAATATTTACTTGCCTGTATAAGTGTTTACTTAACTACTTTCTTCAGTTTCAAGTATCATCTCCATTTGAGGAGTTCTTAAGTTAAGGTCAAAGTGCAAATCTTACCTTGTTAGTATTTTGTGCCCAAACAATTGAAGACAAGTTTAGTGTTAATCGACTGTTAACAGGGAAAGTGGAGTCATAAAGTCCAACAGTAACAAACTCGTGTTGCCTTTCTTTACTTGTTTGCCAGTTTATCACCTCATATCTCGCAGCAGGGTCACCGTTTTTATCAAAATAAATTTCTTCACCCTCTTTAGTTTTGAAACGCACCATTCTGAGCTGTTCTAGAAACTGAAGAAATAGAGCAAAGTTTATTTGTTGATAGAAGTTTTTTTTAAATATTATTTTAAAAAAACAGTAAAAACACTGCATTGCCCATTAAATTACATCATTTTGGCTGGGGTTTTGAAGTAGTGCTAAATGTATGTTTCAAATCTTTAAGTGCAGAAACATTAACTCACTGTGAGAGGATCAGGCTGCTTCTTTGTAGAGCATGTTTCTTTGCAGCCAAGAAGGTCATGTAGGGTATGGGCAATAGCATAAACACCTTTATACACATTATTGAAATATGGCATCAGCGACATGTCAGAAAAAATGTTGTTCATTTCAGACAATTCCTCTTCGCCTGTACATGATGGTGAGTCCTCTGAATCATTCTTGGCTTTATATTTACAATGAAATATTGTCTCCCAATATTTAGTAAAAATGGCACTGCCTGCAGATTTCACTTGATTTAAATCTAGAATGAAGTCCTTGAGACCTGTCACCTTTGCTTTTGGGACAGCCAGTCCTATGGCTCCTTGCAGTATGTTGTGCTTGTCCAGTGTGGCTAGCAATGGATTTAAGATCCAAGCCTCAGTTCCCACCCACTGATATCCAGTGATGTTGTGCTCAAGAAATACATCCAGCAAAATCTCTATGTCTGAGGGATCAACAAATCCAACTATCACACGAGAAGTGGAGCTTTTGATCTGCTCAATGATTCGCAGTACTTTCTCCTGTGAGTAGGTTTTGAAAAATGGAAGAGAATATTCTAAGCATATGTCCCACTGTTGTGCAGCTTGAGTAAATGCAGCCATCCCACTGTTACCATAGTCATCATCTCTTCTTATTGCCCCCACCCAAGTCCAGCCAAAGTGCCTGACCATTTCTGCCAGTGCTCTGCTCTGATGGTAATCACTTGGAATAGTGCGTAGAAATGAGGGATATTTCTTTTTGTCACTGAGACACTCACAGGTGGCATAGTGACTAATCTATAATATATTAAAACAGGTATAACACATTTTTTCATTAGAGACTTATATCCATTGCCACAAAATATGACATTAAAATTGCTGAATACATTACTTCACATGCTTGTTTTTTTCTAACAATTAAAATAATAGACAAATAGACAAATTTACATTTATAATCACTTATTTTTTAAGAGTTTTAAATGTTTTAATGGACATGTAAAGTAATTGCTTAATATCGTACTAAGGGAATGCTGAAAGGTCCAATACTCTTCGCAATAGCCATGGATGCTGATGAAAAGGTCTCTCCTATTATGGCTTGTACCTGGGCTGGTTTTGTGCAGACCTCACTTGAGACTAATTTCTCATTTCCATTAACAAGTGCCATAGCCACCTGAACCCCCACTGCTTTGGATGTACAGGAGTCATAGATCGTATAGCCCAGTGAGACACCAGGCAATAAAGAGGAACTGTTGTTGATCTCCTCTACTGCAAACATCAATGACTGTGAATATTGTAAGGCTTTGACATCAAGACTGGAAAGTAAAAGAAAAATACATCGACATTACTTTAAGATAAACTCTTAAGCATCCTACAGTACTGTGTTATTCTTGACATTTTAATATATTACATGTTTACAAAGTGTCTGAAATGCTCATTTCCTTTATTGCTTACCTCATACACTTTAGTGGTTGTGGTTTAACCAAATAGATCAAGTCTGTGACCTCCCAACTGCTATGAAAAGAAAAAATTCCTCCAATTATAATATCACCATCCTTTGATAGTTGAGGGTATACAGACTCTCCTCGCAGGGAACATGTAGTCCCATTAGATTTGGAAAAGCTGATGATGGTCAATACTACATGCAAGAGAGCAAATACAGGCTCCATCCACATATCCAGGTCAAACTGTAGAGATAATGGTTAAGAATGTCTGATAGATCTGATGTTTCAGCTGGTTGAACAGGAAGGATATGTGGTATTTATACAGATAGATTAGGTACATTCTCAGTGGTACAGTTTTACTGGTAGGCCCATGTCAAAGGAGGTGTGACTTTGAAATGTGAGCAGAGTAGCCTTGTTTAGCTGTGGATTAAAATCTTCTTGTCAAATCTGTACCTGTTTTTAGTAAGTAGTTGGGCAATCACAGCTGGGCCCCATTCAAAAAAGATATGAGGAGTTGGGAATGGGCCATGGGGCCATGGACACAGTAATTTTGGTGCTAAAATTTGGTGCTATACTGCAGAATGATTTCAACACCTAGTTATATATATAGTGACTCTGACATTAAATGTGAGTAATGTTGTAATTGAAAATAATAATAAAAAAATATAATTACAAAATGGCGGCCAATGACACAACTTCGAGAATAAGTGTGATCTAATTACTATCCTGTGGTGTGGATTTTTTTCTTGTGTCAGCAGCTTTTACTGTGTCATTATTATGGAGAATATATATATATGTATACACACACACATTTTTTTTGTCTTTTTATGTTTGGCTTTTATCCCTGCAGACACTTTATGCATTCCTCTTACTCTACGCATAGAACTGATAAATCAAGGAGCTACCATTATTTAGTATGATTTTTGCCTTTTACTACTAGGGAGTACAGCCTAATACTCGGCTACCCTTGATTTGGTTATAATCATATCGTTGTTGTTTTGTCTGTAGTCAGATGATGGTGGAAAGTGACTGAAGTGACACATTTGTGATTGTCTTGAAATAAATATTTTAGATTTTGTAAATTGTATGATTCAGATTCATGAATTTACCATTTGTAAAAGAATTTCAAGCATTTGATTGACTGATTAATGTACCAGTCATGCTTTCTTTCTGTTACATCATTGCTATGCTTACTGACTCTCAGTGCCTCTTATATTCAGATCAATGTGAACATATTTGGCTATATCAAATATAAAGATTGTAGATAATGGTGAATCATGAATCTAATACCTGCAAGAGGTTAAAAAAAATATATTTCAGACATGTATAAGGGCAGGCTACAAGAAGGATTTGGATAGAGAGCATACAATTGAAGGCAAGGACTGAAGTCTTTCAGACTCAACAATATAAAAACTCAGCAATATACCTGAGGTTAAGAAATACAATGTACACTTTGTTAAAATGTGATTGCAAGTCAGATCGAGTGAATGTTTCTGAAATCAACAATAAGTTCTAAATGTATGCTCAAGTTCATTCAAAACATTAATTCAGCAGCAGAATGAGGTAGTATGGTGTATGGTGCTCCTGTTATACCTTGATAAGGTACAAGGCAGCACATAACATAAATGCGACATGCCGAATGTTTTGCCTTACTAACAATGTATGTGTGTTTTTGTTGTTTCTGTCTAGATGTTACATATAATCTTCTTGTAAAATGATTCTAAAGCTTCTTCTCAATTCGTCCAGCTTCTTATCAGTAACCTGTTAAGTATATGACAATTCCACAAGATAGTAGAAAATAGCAAACCTATTTTTCCAACATCTAATCTCATCCTTGAATGACAAAAGTGGTATTTAAAAATTTAAAATTACCTCTTTATTAGATGTATACTTTTTATCTAGATGTATTCAAGCTTTTTGCATTTTTTCACACTTTTTTTGAGCAGAGAATGCTTTATAGAGTCCTACATAATAAAGCTAATTTAAGATATTTTAAGACCTCTTTAATGTCACAAAATAACTACCAATCTGCATGTAATGTAGCAGGCTATTATCGCTACAGATGAGCGCATTCAGATTGATAACAACAACAACAACAACATTAATAATGTATTCAGTTTATAATGAGCTTTTCTTAAACCCGAAGACTACAAATCAACAATAAGAAATATTAAACAGATTGATAAGTAAACAATAAAATAAAATATCAAAGAAATAAAGTCCAGTCTAAAAATATGGGTTTTAAGTAACATTTTAAATCAATTCAAAGTAGAGAATTTTAGGAGCATTAGGTAGAACTTTCTATAATCATTGTGCTCTACAAGAAAAATCACTTTCACCCAGGGATTTTGCAAGAAGGCTACTGTAGAATGAGAGAACTAACAGAGTCTAAAGAGCAAAGATAAAAGGCTGAAGAGTTCAAAGCAGCTCATGCAAGCTGTAACCATAAAAATGGGTCACTGATCTGTTGACCACCGAGCTTATGACACGTATGACATTATTCCAGCTACCTAGCTACAAATATCATATTATAGCTAAATGGTCTGTTATGGTTACACACTGATACTTGCATGACTCACTTTTTTGCTACTGGCATAAGTACTTTGTCCATATATATATATATATATATATATATATATATATATATATATATATATATATATATATATATAGAGAGAGAGAGAGAGAGAGAGAGAGAGAGAGAGAGAGATTAAGAATGCAAAGGTCTTACATATGGATCAATTGTTGAATTTACCAATATTTTTTTCACAAAAATAAAATACAGACTTTGTTAGTAAATTTGTTGAAGTTTTAATGTTATCTTGAAAACCAAGTCCAGGATCTCCAGATTCTCTTAACTTTAAAATAGTTTGTTCTAATATGTTATCCATCCAAGTCCAAGCTTACAGAGTATGTGGCCAAACTAATTGTAAATATGTAGTCTGTTAGATCACTTATTTGGTATTTTACCAAAAAGTTGCTTTTTAGTATTTTTCTCTGGTTTCAGTATGATAATGTAACACTTAGGAAGAAATATACAGAATAACAATCCAAAGCTTGAGGCTAAAATGGCAAATATCTCCACAGCTACAGTGAATTTACCAGGAGAGCTGACCTAAACTGGAATAAAGGTGATCCAAACTGCACAGAATACAAGCATGCTGAATGTGATGCATTTGGCTTCATTAAAGTTATCAGGCAACTTCCGTGCTAGAAAAGCCAGTACAAAGCATAACAGAGCCAGGAGTCCTATGTAACCTAGCACAGCCCAGAAACCTATGGATGAGCCAAAATTACATTCTAGAATAATCTTTTCCTTGAACAGTTCTTGATTTTTGAAGAGAAAAGGAGGGGAAATTATTAACCAAAGCATACAAATAAGGACTTGTATGAGTGCGAAGGCAAGAACACTGAGTCTCTGCTGTGGAGGCCCAAACCATTTCATGACATTACTGCCTGGAAGTGTAGCCCTGAAGGCCATTAACACCACTATTGTTTTCCTCAAAACACAGGAGATGCAGAGGACGAAGGTGATCCCAAACGCTGTGTGGCGCAGCATACAGGACCACTCAGAGGGCCGACCAATGAAAGTAAGTGAACAGAGGAAACACAGAGTCAGAGAGAAGAGCAGCAGGAAACTCAGCTCTGAGTTCTGGACTTTGACTATTGGGGTATTTTTATATTTGAAGAATATAAGTGATATTGCCAGTGTCATAAGTGCACCAACAATAGAAACAACTGTTAAAAAAATTCCTATAGTTTCCTCATAAGACAGATATTCTGTTTCCTTCTTTATACATTCATCTCTGTGTGTATTTGGCCAGTAATCTTGATAGCATTTTTCACATTTATTAGAATCTGGTGTGGAGTAAGAAAGAAAACAATAAAAAAGGAAATTAGAAAGAGCCGATTACAGGACATATATTATGGTTAATTAATCTAGTTTGATACAAAAATTATATATCTTTTGAAACAAGGAGAATAACTTGTCAAACACATCTGGTTGTTTCTATACCTGTCTTGTTACTGATCTCTCCTTCAGCACATGGTATACAGTCAAAGCAGCAGAGAGGCTTTCCTTTCTGCACAGCCTTCCTGGTGCCTGTAGGGCAGCTCTCACTGCACACAGATATTGGGACCTATAATGAAGGAAAATATTTACTTGCCTGAATAAAGGTTTACTTAACTACTTTGTTCAATTTCAAATACCATCTTCATTTGAGGAGTTCTTTAATTAAGGGCAAGGTGCAAATCTTACCTTGTTAGTATTTTGTGCCCAAACAATGGAAGACAAGTTTAGTGTTAATCGACTATTAACAGGGAAAGTGGAGTCATAAAGTCCAACAGTAACAAACTCATGTTGCCTTTCTTTACTTGTTTGCCAGTTTATCACCTCATATGTCGCAGCAGGGTCACCATTTTTATCAAAATAAACGTCTTCACCATCTTTAGTTTTGAAATGCACCATTTTGAGCTGTTTTAGAAACTGAAGAAATACATGAAAGTATATTTGTTGTTAGAAATAAAATCATTTAAAAAACACAAAGTAACACTGCATTGCCCATTAAATAACAGTTTTGGCAGGGATTTTGAAGCAGTGCTAAATGTGTTTTCCATATTTTTAAGTGCAGAATCATTAACTCACTGTGAGAGGATCAGGCTGCTTCTTTGTAGAGCATGTTTCTTTGCAGCCAAGAAGGTCATGTAGGGTATGGGCAATAGCATAAACCCCTTTATACACATTATTGAAATATGGCATCAAGGACATGTCAGTGAAGGTGTTGTCCATTTCAGACAATTCCTCTTCTCCTGTGCATAATGGTGAGTGCTCTGAATCATTCTTGACTTTATATTTACAATGAAATAATGTCTCCCAATATTTAGTAAAAATAGCACTGCCTGCAGATTTCACTTGATTTAAATCTAGAATGAAGTCCTTGAGACCTGTCACCTCTGCTTTTGGGACAGCTAGTCCTATGGCTCCTTGCAGAGTGTTGTGCTTGTCCAGCATGGCCAGAAGTGGATTTAAGATCCAGGCCTCAGTTCCTACCCACTGATATCCAGTGATGTTGTGCTCATAGAATACATCCAGCAAAATCTCCAAGTCTGAAGGATCGACAAATCCCACTATCACTTGAGAAGTGGAGCTTTTGATCTGCTCAATGATTCTCATAACTTTCTCTTGTGAGTAGGTTTTAAAAAATGGAAGGGAATATTCTAAGCATATGTCCCACTGTTGTGCAACTTGAGTAAATGCAGCCATTCCACTGTTTCCATAGTCATCATCTCTTCTTATTGCTCCCACCCAGGTCCAGCCAAAGTGCCTGACCATTTCTGCCAGTGCTCTGCTCTGGTGATAATCACTTGGAACAGTGCGTAGAATATGAGGGATATTTTTTTTTGTCACTAAGACACTCAAAGGTGGCAGATTGACTAATCTATAACACATTCAAGCAGGTGTATCAGGTATTATGATAAGTGTATAGCTATCATCATTGCATATGACATTAAAATTGGTGATAAAACAATTTCACATACATTTTTTATCTAACAATTAAAGTTGTTTAATAAATGTTTAATAGACATTAAAGTTATTTGTTTATAATTGTTTAAATTGTAAAGGTTTTAAATGTATTAAAAGGCATGTAAAGTGAGTATTCATAATTGCTTATGTACTTACTAAGGGAATGCTGAAAGGTCCAATATTCATCACAACAGCCATGGACACTGATGAGAATGACTCTCCTATTATGGCTTGTACCTGGGCTGGTTTTGTGCAGGGTTTATTTGAGACTGAGTTCTCATTTCCATTAACAAGTGCCATAGCCACCTGTACCCCCACTGCTTTAGACGTACAGGCATCATATATCTTATAGCCCAGTGAGACACCAGGCAGTAAAGAGGAATTGTTGTTGATCTCCTCTATTGCAAACATCAAGGACTGTGAAAACTGTATGGCTCTGACATCAAGACTAGATAATTAAAATAAAATCCAAGAACAGTATTTTAGGATAAAGACTTAAGGATCCTTCAGTACTGCCACTGTTTATATTTTAGAATATTACATGTTCACATTGTGTCTGAAATAATCACTGTCCTCTACCTCTTACCTTGTGCATTTTAGCGGAGGTGGTTTAACCAAATACGACAAGTCTGTGATCTCCCAACTGCTATGAAAAGAAAAAATCCCTCCAATTATGACATCACCATCCTTTGATATCTGAGGGCATACAGACTCTCCTAGCAGGGTACAGTCAGTCCCATTACATTTGGAAAAGATGATGATGGTCATTACCAAATGCAAGAGAGCAAATACAGGCTCCATCCACATATCCAGGTCAAAGTGTAGAGATAATGTTTAAGAATGTCTGGCAGATCTGATGTTTCTTCTGGTTGAACAGGAAGGATATGTGGTATTTATAGTGATAGGAAGGTAAATTCTCTATGATACTGTTTTACTGGTAGTCCCATGTCAAAGGAGGTGTGACTTTGAAATGTGAGCAGCGTAGCCTGGTTTATTTTTGGAGTACAATCTGCCTGTAAAATCTGTACCTGTGGATTGAAAATGAGATGTTCCTGCACTTGCTGTTCATATCGCCACTCCAGCTTTATATGCTACAATATGTATTTTTTCATTAATAAGCACAACAGCTAAACAGGAACATAATTAATTTTTTTATGTAATGTCATGAATTTCACGCAATAAGCTGCAGGCTTCAGAAATGTTTTAGCATTTCCTTTTTCTATAAAATCAAATAATTCACCTGCTAATCTTGCCTTAGAAACTGGATGAAAAATACAAGGGAAAAGTAAAGAAGCACAGACACAAAGTGTGTATGTGGATTGTGTAATACTGTGTTAATGTGTAACAAAAGAGTGTTGGTCTGGTTGGTCAGTGGTAGCCTAGCTAGCACATTGTTCTTATGTAGAATTTGTCCAATGACTTATATCAGGAACACCACCTTAAGTTTAGAGAAAATTGTTAATTGGCATTAAAGAATAATTAATGAGTATTAGCATGTACCCAGGGATCTAAAGCAAGTTAGGCATGATAAAGCATAGTAAATGAGAGATAGAGAGACATGGCTCATGTATATGAAATTAACTACACCAAGTTATAGGCATAAAAAAATAATGAAATTTACTTTTAAGTCTGTTTTTAAGTCTGCATTTGATTTTAAATTGTTTACCAAAAAAGGGCAAATGCTTTGGAATTTGGAATACTACAGCAGGGATTCCTGACAGTGAAGCTGAATTTAGATGCCTAGTACTTAACTATTCTAGCTTTCACACACACACACACACTCACACACACACACACACACACACACACGCACACACACACACACAAAAAAGTTATCTAAGTCCACTATAATAGCAATATTGTGAAAAACTGTTCATTTAGCTGTCAATCTCTTTAATTTTCTTATTCTTCTTCATCAAAGGGATCAAACCCATCAGGCTGTAAAGCTCTGTTTTCTTTGGCACTACTGTCCAAAATCGCTACAACTTCAGCAGCTATAAACATTTTTCACATTTTAGCTGGCTAGATGTTGATTGAACAAGGAAGGAAATGTTTCCAAAGATAAGAGTAAATCCTTAGTGATTCCATGATTGTTTATTGGTTAGTTTCACTCAGATTGACACACAAATTAATCAATCAAATGGTGAGAGGCAGATGACGTGTAAGTTAAACTATATCTAACCTCGATATGTAACCTCTCATAGGCTTACTATTCTTATTATCAACAAAATTGAAATGACAGATTCCATTTATATATATATATAAAGAAAAAAATACACTTGAATGCTGTGTCGTACATGCAGATGTTTATTAACACAATGGAAAACAAAACAGGAAACAGGACGAACGAGAACTGTGTTGAATGATTAACACACAAACAGCTAAACACAGTAATCACAGTTTTATACAAGAAGGCATTTAGAATATGGGGTCAAACACCGACAAAGACCAACAACTAAACATGGCTTTATATGCACATGGTGACGAAGTAAAATGAGGAACAGGTATGATACATGGGAGGGGTGTGGCCATACATACAAAAAAAATTTAATTAATTAAATATATATATATATATATATATATATATATATATATATATATATATATATATATATATATATATATATATATATATATATATATATATAAACAAATTACTATTTGTGGCCAGTCACACAGATACCTGCAGAATGTTTTCAACATCTAGTTATATATTGAGTGACTAACAGTAAATGTGAGTAATGTTGTAATTATTGTAATGAACACGTGTGATGTTTCAGGTGCTGTCCGCCAGTGCTGTCAGCAGCTTTTACTGTATACTTAATTTTGTGTGTGTGTGTGTGTGTGTGTGTGTGTGTGTGTGTAAGTAAATCTTACTTATAGAACTAATGAATCAAGGAGCTACCGGTATTCAGTATGTTTGTTACCCTTGATTTGGTTATAATTATATTGTAATTGTGTTATGGCACGGTCCTCCTAGACTCCTCTCTATGTTTATGTGACGTTTTGTGTGTTTGTGTGTGTGTGTGGGTGTGTGTGTGTGTGTGTGTCTTCATGGGCACCCCTCCCATGTTTCACACCTGTTCCTTGTTTTATGTTGTTAATGTGTGCATTTAAAGTCCAGTTTGTTCAGTAGTTTTTGTCGGTGTTGAACCCATGTAAGCTGTACTTAATGCTGTTATTTACCGTTTGTTGCGTTGTTGCGTGTTGCTCATGTTTAGTGTTTTTGTATGCCCACATTCATTCAAAACATTTATTCAGTAGCAGAATGAGGTAGTATGGTGCTCCTTTTGTACAGTGATAACTACAATGCAGCACACCACTCAGATTTATTATGCCAAATATTTTTGCTTGCTAACAATACATATGTATATTTTGATTGTTGTTGTTTCTGTTTGAATGAGACATGATAAAAAATGTTCTTGCTGTAACATGACTCTAAAATCTATCTTTTCATTAGTACCCATTTGTTTCTGAAATCTCATCTTTTCTCATTTATTTGCACCAAATTACAATTATGGCACAAGTGGAACTTTAAACATTAAAAATAACATCATAAGTAGAACAGGTACTGCTTTTGTTTTTTAGATTGTTCAATTTTTTTATTTATTTTGTGTTTAGAGTACAATTTCTACAGTCATATAACGTAGCAGTCTATCATATCTACAAATGAGAGCATTTAGGTTGATGATAATACTAATACTACTACTACTGCTAATAATAATAATAATACAATTAAATTTATAATGCATTTTTCTTAAACCCAAACACTACAAAGTGACAATAAGAAATATAAAATAAATAAATAAATAAATGAATAGTTAAATAAAATATCAAACATAAATAGAGGCCAATCAAAAAACATGTTAAGTTTTAAGTAACATTTTAAATCAATTCAGAGTAGGAGCATTTTAATAGTGTTAGGTAGAGCTTTCCATAATCGATGTGCTCTACAAGAAAAAGCTCTTTCACCCATGGATTTAAATTTTTAAGAAGGCTGCTGTAGATTGAGAGAAATAACAGAATTTAAAAAGCAAAGAGGGTGAAGAGTGCAAAGCAGCTCATGCAAGCTGTAACCATTACAACAGGTCACTGATCTGTTGATCACTGAGCTTTGTATAACAGTATTCCAACTACCTAGCTATAAATATCACATTATAGCTAAATGGTCTGTTAGGGTTACACACTGCTCCTTGTGTGTGCTCCTTGCTACTGGCATAATGCTACTGGCTTTTCACTGCTGGCAGTGCTTTGTCTATTTAGAAAGCTCAACAAACCCTGGTAATATTGATGGCTTTTTTTGCTCCTGTACCAGTACATGGGAGAAATGTATAAAATATTATAAAATATGGTGTTTGTATATATATATATATATATATATATATATATATATATATATATATATATATATATATATATATATATAATTTATTTATTTTTGTGTTAAATTATTCTAAAATTATTCTTCAGATTTTCTTGAAAATTTAAAATATTTTGTTCTGATATATTATGTATCCAAGTCCAAGCTTACACAGGCTAGAATCATATATAATCTATATGTTGCCACATTTATGATAAATATGTAGTCTATTTGGTCACGTATTTGACACTATACAATGTTTATTACTCTAAGTTGTGTTTTATCTCATTTCTGCAAGGGATTTACTGATCATCAACTTCAGAGCTACCTTGCTGTTTAGTATCAACAGAATCCTCTTATTTGGTATTGATCTAGATTTTAGGTACTTGATTGTGGCATTATGCCTAATGTTTTCCTTTAATGTGTGTGTGTGTGTGTGTGTGTGTGTGTAATTAACATATTCAAAGAAATCCAACAAAGTTACAAATTAAATATTAAGATCAAAATGATCAGTATTATAAAATCTTTATGAAGATAATTTGATTTAAAATATGAATCAGATTAATGGTAAATATGTAGTCTACTAGCTCATGTAGTTGACATTTTACTCATAAGTTGCTTTTTAGTGTTTTTCTCTGGTTTCAGTATGATTATGTAACACTTTGGAATAAATATACAGAATAACAATCCAAAGCTTGAGGCTAAAATAGCAAATATCTCCACAGCTACAGTGAATTTTCCAGGAGAGCTGACATAAGATGGAATAAAGGTGATCCAAACTGCACAGAATATGAGCATGCTGAATGTGATGAATTTGGCTTCATTAAAGTTATCAGGCAGCTTCCGTGCTAGAAAAGCCAACAGAAAACATAAACTAGCTAGAAGCCCAATGTAACCCAGCACAGCCCAGAAACCTATGGATGAACCCAAATGGCATTCTATAATAATCTTGTCCTTGTACAGTTTTTGATTTTTGAAGGGAAAAGGGGGGGAAATGATTAACCAAAGCACACAAATAAGAACCTGTATAAATGTAAAGGCAAGAACACTGAGTCTCTGCTGCAGAGGCCCAAACCATTTCATGACATTACTGCCTGGAAGTGTAGCCCTGAAGGCCATTAACACTACAATTGTTTTCCCCAGAACACAGGAGATGCAGAGGACAAAGTTGATCCCAAACGCTGTGTGACGCAGCATACAGGACCACTCGGAGGGCCGACCAATGAAAGTAAGTGAACAGAGGAAACACAGAGTCAGAGAAAAAAGCAGCAGGAAGCTCAGCTCTGAGTTGTGGGCTTTGACTATTGGGGTATTTTTATATTTGAGGAATATGATTAAGATTATCAGTGTCATAAATGCACCAACAATAGAAACAACTGTTAGCAAAATACCCATAGTTTCCTCATACGACAGATATTCAATTTCCTTCTTTATACATACATTCCTGTGTGGATTTGACCAGTAGTCCTGATAGCATTGTTCACATTTATTAGAATCTGTTGTGAAGTAAGAAGAAAACAATTAAAATTGGAATTTAGATATACAGCTGAATATAGGACATATGTTTGAATTAATGTAGTTGTTACAAGAATCGTATCTCTTAAAAAAGGAGAATAACATTTCACTATAGGTTCAATAGGTTCTTGCTAACCTCTGCTGGAGGTTAGCATTAAAAGCCCATATGACTTTTAATAAAGCAGAAATTGGTTGATCTGAGCAAGCAAGAGTGTGAGAGTAAGTGTTATCTAATTTCCATATTATTATGTGTGATATCTACTTGTGCTAAAAAAACAAAACATGGTGTGTTGTTATAAATGCTAATGAATATGCATTTTTTTTTTTTATGTCAGTGAATTTTTGCCTTTTAACAAAAGGGCTACTGATGGGTACATACCTACTGTTACAGGGGTTATTTTATCATAAAGTAATCAAACTTTGTCCCACATTTGTGGTAATTTTGTGTTGTCTGGATTGCGTTCAATGCATTTCAATTCGTAAATCAAAACTAATTATGGCAATTAATAAGAACTACCAGAAGTTTTCCAAAGATGATGTTTCATTAAATTGTTTAACATACATGCTCCTTTACATAAAACATTTCAAACAGAATGTTTATTGACAATTACCCTACTAGTTTTCAATAGTTTTTTCTGTCTGTTTGTTAGGCTGTTAGTATTATATTATTATTATTATTGTATTATATTATTGTGCAATCTTATGGCCATATTTGTTAAATGCTCAGAGAATATAAATGAGCATGACACCTTTTAATTTCTTTTCAGATTTCAGTTCTGGCAGTGTGATACTAGACATTTGATACTGTTTTCGCCATTCCATGTTTCTGCACTCTGAATGCTACTAAAATAATTTGTACATTTCTCCCAAAAGTAATACACTTTAAATATATCTCTTAAATCAGTGCATTTATTCCTTGTAGAGACCACACTCTTTTGGTGGGGCAATAATAACACTGCTTATGTTTCTGAGATATTTGTATATTAAATTCCTTTTTTGAAGTTTATCCGTTCTTATGAGGATCTAGATCGGAATATTTAAAGAATTTTGTGTCATTTAAAACTATCATTTTGAAATAGTTAAAGGGAAATTAAAGGGAAGATTCCCTTAAGATTGATAGCTGTTTCTTACCCTCTCCTGGTGGAATGCTAAAAAGGCATTTTCACATTTTGCTTTTACCCAAAGATGTATTTTTTAGGTCATTCTTACTATTAACACTCTTAGGCCTGACCAGTCAAAGAGTTTGCAACAAGTGATTCATTTTAATAATAAGGACTACAGTTAAGTATTCAGCTATTGTTTGGATAGAGTCCAAACTCTTTTGAGGATAAAGTTGCATTAGAGATGAACATTGCTTAACATTGTTTATAATAACTTGAGGAAAACTCTCTAAATGAAACTTGGTTGTAAATCAACCTAGCTCACCATTTTAGCTGATATTTTTCCATCTTAATATTAGGTAAATTAACCCATTATTATATAAACAGCAAAGATATTTTTTGTAGTATCTTCTCAATATAATGCAGCTGTTTCAATCTGTTTTACGTCCTTTACTTTAATGTTTCTGATGCTGATTGTTCTTCATAAGAGAAAAGTACAGAATGTTATATAGTTTTCCCAATAGTATTTTAATTTAAACTCAGATAGTTGTTTCAATGAAATTACATAACATTTTGAAAGCAGACTGCAGAATAACAAACCAAACTTTCTTTATGCATTTATTCCTCTGTGGGTTTGACCTATATCTCCAGATTCCTATGAATGCTTAAAATAAATGTTCCTAATTTTTAATAAGCTAAGACTAAGGATGCAAAGCTTGTATGGTTTATATAGGCAGTATTAATGTTAAATATGTATACATGTTAATAGTGAATATGTAACAAATGACTTTTTTCAGTGATTTTACACAACAAAAAAAAAATACAGATTTTAATTAATCCTTTGAAATTGTAATCACACCTTGTAAACCAGGATCTCTCTCTCTCTCTCTCTCTCTCTCTCTCTCTCTCTCTCTCTCTCTCGCTCTCTCTCTCTCTCTCTCTCTCTATGTGTGTGTGTGTGTGTGTGTGTGTGTGTGTGTGTGTGTGTGTGTGTGTGTGTATGTGTATATATATGCATCAGCCATAAGGTTTATATGTCGCTTCCTTAATAGTTAATATGTAGACTATTGGCTTACATAATTGGCATTTTGCCCATAAGTTGCTTTTTATTGTTTTTCTCTGGTTTCAGTATTATTATGTAACACTTTGGAAGAAATATACAGAATAACAAAGCAAAACTAGAGGCCAAAATGGCAAATATCTCCACAGCTACAGTAAATTTTCCAGGAGAGCTGACATAAGCTGGAATAAAGGTGATCCAAACTGCACAGAATATGAGCATGCTGAATGTGATGAATTTGGCTTCATTAAAGTTATCAGGCAACTTCCGTGCTAGAAAAGCCAAAACAAAACACAGGAGAGCCAAGACTCCAATATAACCCAGGACAGCCCAGAAACCTATGGAAGAACCTAAATGACATTCTAGAATAATCTTTTCCTTGTAGCATTTTAGATTTTTAAATGGAAAAGGAGGGGATGTTGTTAGCCAAAGCATACATATAATGACCTGTATGAGAGTGAAGGTAATAACACTGAGTCTCTGCTGTACAGGCCCAAACCATTTCATGACATTACTGCCTGGAAGTGCAGCCCTGAAGGCCATTAACACCACTATTGTTTTCCCCAGAACACAGGAGATGCAGAGGACGAAGGTGATCCCAAACGCTGTGTGACGCAGCATACAGGACCACTCAGAGGGCTGACCAATGAAAGTAAGTGAACAGAGGAAACACAGAGTCAGCGAGAAGAGCAGCAGGAAGCTCAGCTCTGAGTTGTTGGCTTTGACTATTGGGGTATTTTTATATCTGTAGAATAAGACTAATATTGCCAGTGTCATAAATGCACCAATAATAGAAACAGCTGTTAGCAAAATTCCCATAGTTTCCACATAAGACAGATATTCAGTATCCTTCTTTATACATTCATCCCTCTGTAGATTTGACCAGGAGTCTTCATAGCATTGTTCACATTTAATAGAATCTATTGTGGAGTAAGACAGGAAATAAAAATAGAAATTACATACATGTGGAGTATAATTAGCTGAATACACTTCAAAAATGTTTATGAGAATATCTTCTAAAATGAATATCATATTGAACATGTTTAAAAAAACATTTAGCTGATTTCTGGGAATTTTTATACCTGTCATATTACTGATCTCTCCTTCTGCACATGGTATACAGTCAAAGCAGCACACAGGCTTTCCTTTCTGCACAGCCTTCCTGGTGCCTGGAGGGCAATTTTCACTGCACACAGATGTTGGCACCTATAATCAATGGAGTTATATTTAGTTGTCAGATTTGAACATGTGTACTTTCTTCAAATCTTCAAGTCCTTTATTTTAGGCCAAAGTGCAATGTTTCCTTTATTCTTACCTTATTAGAATTTTTAGCCCACAAAATAGAAGGCATGTTTAGTGATAATCGACTGTTAACAGGGAAAGTGGAGTCATAAAGTCCAATAGTGACAAATTCATGTTGTTGTTCTTTACTTGTTTGCCAGTTTATCACCTCATATCTTGCAGCAGGGTCACCATTTTTATCAAAATAAACTTCTTCACCCTCTTTAGTTTTGAAACGCACCATTTTGAGCTGTTCTAGAAACTGCAGAATCCAAAGGTTATTGCCAATAAATGTTGGTATAAGTTCTATAATTTAAAAACACGTCATTGTCAATGAATGTACATCATTTTGGCTGATTTTCTGAATTATGGCTAAATGTCTGTTCCAAATCTCTAAGTGCAAAAACATTTACTCACTGTGAGAGGATCAGGCTGCATATTTTTATGACATGTGTCTTTGCAGTCAAGATGGTCATGTAGGGCATGGGCAATGGCATAAACCCCTTTATACACATTACTGAAATATGGCATCAGGGACATGTCAGTAAAGGTGTTGTCCATTTCAGACAATTTCTCTTCACCGGTACATATTGGTGAGTCCTCTGAATCATTCCGCACTGTATATTTACAGTGAAATAATGTCTCCCAGTATTTATTAAAAATGGCACTACCTGCAGATTTCAGTGGAATTAAATTAAGAATGAAGTCCTTCAGACCTGTCACCTCTGTTTTCGGCATGGCCAGCCCTATGGCTCCTTGCAGAGTATTGTGCTTGTCCATTGTGGCCAGAACTGGGTCAAAGATCCAGGCCTCAGTTCCCACCCACTGGTATCCTGTGATGTTGTGCTCAAAAAGTGTGTCCAGTAACATTTCTAAGTCCCAGGCATCGACAAATCCCACAATCACTCGAGAAGTGGAACTTTTGATCTGTTCAATGATTCTCAGAACTTTCCTTTGTGAGTAAGTTCTAAAAAATGGAAGGGAATATTCTAAGCATATGCCCAACTGCTCTGCGACTTCAGTAAATGCAGCCATTCCACTGTTGCCATAGTCATCATCTCGTCTTATTGCACCAACCCAGGTCCAGCCAAAGTGCCTGACCATTTCTGCTATTGCTCTGCTCTGGTGGTAATCACTGGGTATAGTGCGCAGAAATGAGGGATATTTCCTTTTGTCACTAAGGCACTCACAGGTGGCACAGTGACTGATCTAAAAGACATTTACACAGCTATTTCAGGCATTATGTTTAGTGAGTTTTAATTAATTAAGTTTATATGCATCACCATAATGACATATGACAATAAAATTGGTGATAATTTTTTTTTTACTTTCATGTTTTTAATAACAATTAAAATGGACTTTTAATAGACAAAGGTAGATGTTCTTAATTGCTTAAATACTTACTAAGGGAATGCTGAAAGGTCCAATGCTCATTGCAACAGCCATGGACACTGATGAGTACGTCTCTCCTATTATGGCTTGTACCTGGGCTGGTTTTTTACAGACCTCATTTGAGAATGATTTCTCATTTCCGTTAACGAGTGCCATAGCCACCTGAACCCCCACTGCTGTGGAACTACATGTGTCGTAGATCTTATAGCCCAGTGAGACACCAGGCAGTAAAGAGGAACTGTTGTTAATCTCCTCTATTGCAAACATCAAGGACTGTGAGAACTGTATGGCTCTGAAATCAAAACTTGTCAATAACAGAAAAATACAATTACATTATTTTATCATAAAACTTTAAAGCTGTGTTGTTCTGTGTCATATAATATTTTTGGTATAATATATGCTCACACAGTTTCTACAATACTTACCTCATACAGTTCAGTGGAGGTGGTGTGACCAAATAGGACAAGTCTTTGATCTCCCAACTACTATGAAAGGGAAAAATTCCTCCAATTATAATATCACCATCCATTGATAGTTGTGGGTATACAGACTCTCCTCGCAGGATACAGGCAGTCTCGTTAGATTTGGAAAAATTTATGATAGCCATTACCAGATGTAAGAGAGCAAAGACAGGCTCCATCCACATACTGACTGGAGCTAATGGCTAAGAATGTCTGGCAAGTCTAATGCTTCAGTTGGTTGAACAGGAAGGATATGTGGTATTTATTTACATAGAAAGGCAAATTCTCTGTGGTAAAGATTTACTGGTAGGCCGAAGTCAAAGGAGGTGTGACTTTGAAATGTGAGAAGAGTGGCCTAGATTATCTGTGGATTAAAATCTGCCAGTCAGATTTGTACCTGTAGATTGAAACTGAGATCTGTTTCTGAACCAGCTGTACTGCCACTTCATTTTATTCCTTACAATAC
This sequence comes from Electrophorus electricus, assembly GCF_041902795.1. Taxonomy (NCBI): domain Eukaryota; kingdom Metazoa; phylum Chordata; class Actinopteri; order Gymnotiformes; family Gymnotidae; genus Electrophorus; species Electrophorus electricus. The sequence continues at coordinate 25,857,812 of NC_137502.1, forward strand.
ATTGTGTCTTTTATTAATAATCACCCCAGCTCAATGGACACCCAGTCAACTTTTAATGTATGTGGTGTCCTATGTATTCATATGATCTTTGCAGATTGAATTGTTTCCCTCTTATATTTGTCTACATGTTTGACTGTTACTTTGTGAATAAATATAATATGCCTTCCACTGCATGGCTATCACAGACATACATTCATCACATATTAGTAGACCTACAGTCTCATCAGCTACTTAATTAGAGACAGTTCTTGATTATAATCCCTATATTAGTGTATAAGTAGTGAATATAGCTTTTCTGTTCGTGCCATGTGCAGTTTGTGTTAGCCATCCTCTAGCTCTCAGTGGTCAGTTGTTTGACCACAGGAGTGCAGGCTTGTCATCATTAAGTGACAGACCACACTCAACACAGTAGTGATACTGACACATCTAAAAGCTTCATCAGAATTACTCTGTCTGATACCCTAATGGGTGCAATGTGGGAGGCAAGGCAGGATGCAGAGGCGAGCCGTGTTGCACAAGCACATATGTGTATTAAAACACATAACAAAAACAGAAAACAAAAAACGCGAATAGCGACTCTAAGTGAAACACAACAAAATGCACTAAGTGATAAACATGACTAGACCCACGATAAGGTGGTAAACAAGAGTCTAAATGAAGTCAACCACCAAGAAGACTGACTAATATGCAAGTACTTAAATATACATGTTAATGATAACTCTAATGAGGGACAGGTGTAACACACAACTGACTAACAATAGAGGTGCTTGGCCATGTAGATACACACACAGACAAAAAAAAACACACACAAAGACATGGCGAGGAGTCTAGGAGGAGAAGACTGTGCCTTGACAGAACCCACCAACCCCCTCCAACAGTGTGACTCCTGGCACATCAGCCTATCGGGCCATGGCCCAGACCAACACTAAATGGTCTGAGACACTAGCGGATCGACACAAGCTTCCATGGACAGGACAGAGGGGAGGACTAGAGGGACCAGGACAATGGCAGACACAGGGTGGACACAAAAGGACCGACATGGTAACAGTGATGGGAATAGGGATGGTGACGGGAACAGGCACATATGAAACAGAACCATACAAAGGAGAGGGAATGAGTCCGGTGAGGCTGGAAAGAAGACCTGCCATTTTTACAGTCGCCAGTTGAGGCGACGGCCGGGGAGTCTAGGAGGAGGTGATTGCCTCCAACTTCGGTGGTGACAGCACCTCTGCTTTATGAGCAGACGAGCCGACGTGCACGCCGGATGAGGTGGCCATCTCAGGATTGTGCGCTGGCAATGCTTCCCCTCTTCCCTGTTTTGGCTGACGTGCAGGCACAGGGGCTTTGCGGTCTTGTGCTCTGGTTAAGGGAGTGTCCTTTACTGACTTGGGAGCCAGTGACAAAACCTCTTGAAAGGAAACATGGGGACACTCGCTGGCTCTTGAGCGACGCTCTTTGGACAGAGCCTTATGTGCTGGGGGATCGTCACTTTCGGAGTACCCTGGTCCTGTTTCTGGCTTGGAAGTGGGATCCTCATGGAGGGCCGCCTCCCCCTTCATCAAAGGGTGTAGTGAGTGGTCAGACTCTGCATCTGACCTGAGGCTAAGGTTGTCATAGTCCTTGCCCATGCCATAAACCTTGTAGCTATCCCAATAGCTATCCCCTGCCGAGTTGTCATTCTGGTAGTCCAGGAAAGGCAGGTAGGTCTCCACAGAATTTGATTGTGAACTACTAGGGTCCTCCCAAATCTTCTCAACGGAGTTCTCCCGCTGCATTGGTAGAAAGTGTGCCTCCACCAGGATGAAGGGTCCCTTCACTTAGATTGGGTTGGGATGGACAAGCCACTTCTTTCCCTTCCTTCTCTTTGCCTTGGCTCACGGCATCCCTCAGCAGTTGGTGTTTCTGTAACATGAGAGGTGATGCAGGATGTAAAAACGAGCTGTGTTGCACAAGCATAGACATTTATTAAAACAGGTAACAAAAACAGACAACAAAAAACACAAACAGTGACAATAAGTGATACAGAGAACATGCAATAAGCGATAAACAGGACTAGAACACAATAATGTGGCGAACAAGAGCCTAAATGAGGTCAAACACTGACAAGGACTGACTAATACACACGGACCTAAATATAGACGTTGATAACTCTAATGAGGGACAGGTGTAACACACAACCGACTAACAATGGAGGGGTGTGGCCATGTAGATACACACATACATACACACACACACACACACACACACACAACACACACGGACATGGGGAGGAGTCTAAGAGGAGGGGGCTGTGCTGTGACAATGGGAATGCAACAACGTCTATTATACACCTACAAAGCTATTGAAACTACTCTATTAATAATGATCTGTCATTCCACTAATATCCAGTCATCAGTGGGCCTGTACTGAGGCACTGAACAGTGATTACCTCAGTTGAGGCTGGCTCATTGATTGTTCACTCTGTTACAGCACACTTTTAATTTAAAGTTATACATATTAAAGAGGTCAGTGATTGTAGGTGCAAGGTAGGTGTTTAAAAATATGTTGTTGTAATAGTTAAAATTCTGAATTATACAAATGTTAGCAAATATAATGGAACATACCATTTACAATTATCAGCATTTTGCAGATGCCCTTATCCAGATTGACTTACGTATGTTTATCGGTATGACAACATTTGTGTTTTCTGGGAAGTGAACCTATGACCTTATCACATTATTTTACCTTCTCTTTCAGGTAAGCATTTGTAATTACATGCACCTTTTATTTAAGTTTCAATGTAATTACGAAATAATTTACGGTAGTTAGGTCTTGACACACCAATTACAGTATTTTGGCCTGTAACAATACAGTGGTGTGAAAAAGTGTTTTTCACCTTCCTGATATTTTTTTGTATGTTTGTCACACGTAAATGCTTCAGATCATCAAACAAATTTAAATATTAGACTAAAATAACACAAGTAAACACAAAATGCATTTTTTAAATAAAGGTTTTTATTATTAAGGGAAAAAAAATCCAAACCTACATGACCTTTTGTGAAAAAGTGACACCCCCCCCCCCCCCCAGTTAAAACATAAATTAACTGTGGTTCATCACATCTTTGGAAAGCTGAGTTAAATTTCTCTAGCCACACCCAGGCCTGATTACTGCCACACCTATTCTCAATCAATAAATCACTTAAATAGGACTTGCCTGACAAAGTGAAGTAGACGAAAAAGATCCTCAAAAGCTAGACATCATGCTGCAATCCAAAGAAATTCAGGAACAAATGTGATCTATCAGTCTGGAAAAGGTTATATAGCCATTTCTAAAGCTTTGGGACTCCAGCGAACCACAGTGAGAGCCATTATCCACAAATGGTGAAAACATGGAACAGTGGTGAGCCTTCCCAGGAGTGGCTGGCTGACCAAAATTACCCCAAGAGTGCAGCAATGACTCATCCAAGAGGTCACAAAAGACCCCACAACAACATCCAAACAACTGCAGGCCTCACTTGCCTCAGTTTAGGTCAGTGTTCATGAGTCCACCATAAGAAAGAGACTGGGCAAAAATGGCCTGCATGGCAGAGTTCCAAGATGAAAACCACTGCTGAGCAAAAAGAACATAAAAGCTCGTCTCAGTTTTGCCAGAAAACATCTTGATGATCCCCAATACTTTTGGGAAAATACTCTGAGGACTGACGAGACAAAAGTTGAACTTTTTGGAAAGTGTATGTCCCATTACATCTGGCGTAAAAGTAACATAGCATTTTATAAAAGGAACATCATACCAATGGTAGTGTGATGGTCTGGGGCTGTTTTGCTGCTTCAGGATCTGGAAGATTTGCTGTGGTAAATGGAACCATGATTTCTGCTGTCTACCAAAAAATCCTGAAGGAGAATGTTCGGCCATCTGTTCGTGACCTCAAGATGAAGCGCACTTAGGTTCTGCAGCAGGACAATGATCCAAAACACACCAGCAAGTCCACCCCTGAATGACTTAAGAAAAACTAAATTAAGACTTTGAAGTGGCTTAGTCAAAGCCCTGACATGAATCCGATTGAGATGCTGTGGCATGACCTTAAAAAGGTGGTTCATGCTCAAAACCCCTCCAATGTGGCTGAATTACAATAATTCTTTAAAGATGATTGGGCCAAAATTCCTCCACTGTGCTGTAAAAGACTCACTGCCATGTAAAAGACTCATAGGACCATGTAGGTTTGGATTTTTTTTCCCTTAATAATAAAAACCTTCATTTAAAAACTGCATTTTGTGTTTACTTGTGTTATCTTTGTCTAATATTTAAATTTGTTTGATGATCTGAAGCATGAGTGACAAACATGCAAAAAATATCATGAAGGGGGCAAACACTTTTTCACACCACTGTACATTTGCTATATTTGTATAACTTGCAAATTCATCAAGAACCTAACTTTCTGTCTACATACTTTAAACTGTTTAAAGTTACCTTTCTGTCGAAATTCTGGTGTTACACTTATTTTGATGTAAAAAAAACCAAAACAAAACCTGCTGAAGCCTATGGCTTTACTTTCTGCTCCACTCATTGCTTATTGCTAGTCTAACTGAATGTTTCAGATATCAAAAATCGTTGGTAATGATCTGAATTCTGACAGTATCTCTGTGATTGTTTAGAAATGGCCATATTACAACAGGGGCCAGTTTTTCAATCTGGACTAAATTTGTTTGGATAATCCCCTTTTACCTATCTAGGACCAAATTGAGCTCAGTTATTTTGTCACGATTTTACAAAATATTCATGTATTGAAAAATGCTTATCCAAACTGGTCCAGATTGGTATTTGGAAATCTTTGTCTTAGAAGTCAACTGCCAGCTGCTGGACATATATTAGTTCCTTTTGAATTAAAACAAAAAAAAATCCATAATGAACCACTTCAAAAGAAAAGTTTCAATCCTCACAAGCTCCTCATAAGAAGTTGCAGGGTATCTGGATTCATGGTTGTCCTTACCTTACTTCTGCTTTAAATTCTTCCTTCCTATAACCTGCTCTATGGTCCTTAACTGACTAGTAACAGTGGCATTAACATGACCACAGATTGGAGCCCAAAGAGCCAACTTATTTTATGAAGTAAATGCTTTTTTCTGGCTCGGAGTAATAAATGTACCCTTCAAGGTGTAGTAATTACATTATACACTGATTTATAAAAATAACTTCAAAATATCATACACCTATCATGTTTTACAGTGTTTATTACTCTAAGTTGTCTTTTATGTCATTTCTTCAGAACATTTGCTGTTCATCCACCCCAGAGCCACTTTGCTATGTAGTATCAACATAATCCTTTTATTTGGTATTGACCTAGATTTTCCTTTAATATATATGTGTAATTATATAACATTTTCAAAGAAAGCCTACAGAATAAAAATCAAATATTAATATCAAAATCACCAGTATCATAAAATCCTTATGAAGAAAGATGATGTCTTCTAAAATATGAACCAGATTAATGTTTCTCCTGTCTGTACTTAATATTATTATTACGTTACTTAACTGGCATTTTACCCATAATTAACTTTTTATGATTCTTTTCTGGTTTTAGAATAATTATGTAACACTTTGGAAAAAAGATACAGAATAGCAAGCCAAAGCTTGAGGCTAAAATGGCAAATATCTCCACAGCTACAGTGAGTTTTCCAGGAGAGCTGATGTAAGCTGGAATAAAGGTGATCCAAACTGCACAGAATATGAGCATGCTGAATGTCATGAATTTGGCTTCATTAAAGTTATCAGGTAACTTCCGCGCTAGAAAAGCCAGTACAAAGCATAAAAGAGCCAGGAGTCCTATATAACCCAGCACAGCCCAAAAACCTATAGATGAGCCTAAATGGCATTCTAGAATAATCTTATCCTTGTAGCGCTTTAGATTTTTTAATGGAAATGGGGGGGAAATTATTAGCCAAAGTATACAGATAATAACCTGTATGAGAGTGAAAGCAAGAACACTGAGTCTCTGCTGTGGAGGCCCAAACCATTTCATGACATTACTGCCTGGAAGTGTAGCCCTGAAGGCCATTAACACCACTATTGTTTTCCCCAGAACACAGGAGATGCAGAGGACAAAGGTGATTCCGAACGCTGTGTGACGCAGCATACAGGACCACTCAGAGGGCCGACCAATGAAAGTAAGTGAACAGAGGAAACACAGAGTCAGCGAGAAGAGCAGCAGGAAGCTCAGCTCTGAGTTGTTGGCTTTGACTATTGGAGTATTTTTATATCTAAAGAATATGACTCCTATTACTATTGTCATAAATGCACCTGTAATTGAAAAGGTTGTTAGTAAACATCCCATAGTTTCCTCATAGGACAGATATTCAATTTCTTTCTTTATACATTCATCCCTCTGTGCGTTTGTCCAGTAGTCTTGATAACATTGTTCACATTTAATAGAATCTGCCATGAAGGTATAGAAAAACACCAAAAAAGAGAAGTTAGATATGCAGCAAAAGTTGTGAGAGTTTTAAAAAGCTCAATCTGTCCTTTAAAATCTCAATCTGTCCTTAAAAACAAATAAAAAACTCAGAACATCTGAGCATACAAGGTATAATTATTGCAACAACAACAATTAACTGTAACAACAGTGACAGCAACAAAAGCAATACTAAAAGTATGTTATATTTGTTACCATTTTCTGGGGATTTATGTACCTGTTGTATTACTGATCTCTCCTTCAGCACATGGTATACAGTCAAAGCAGCACACAGGCTTTCCTTTCTGTACAGCCTTCCTGGTCCCTGGAGGGCAGCTCTCACTGCACACAGACATCGGGACCTATAATCAAGGGAAATACTTAATAGCCTGACACTAAAAATTGTGTTCAAATGTTTTTTGTTTTTATTTTGCATACTTAAAATGCACATTGTAAGAGCAGACAAGCTCACAAGTAATGCATTTACTGAGAATGTGTTACTTCTTGTACTCACCTGATTAGTATTTTGTGCCCACACAATAGACGACATGTTTACTGATTATCACTGGTGAGTAGCAAAAGTGGAATCATAAAGCCCAACAGTGACAAATACTTGCTTTTCTTTAATCGTTTGCCAGTTTACTATCTCATATCTTGCAGCAGAGCCACCATTTTTATCAAAATAAACCTCTTCAAGCTCTTTAGTTTTGAAATGAGCTCATTTGAGGTGTTCTAGAAACTGATTAAATAAAGCAAAATTGCAAAAATAAATAAATAAATAAATAATAATAAAAATCAAAGAAAACACTGCATTTCAAATTATATTACAACATTTTGGCAGGGATTTTGAAGTAGTGCTAAATGTGCATTCCAAATCTTGTGCCAAAGCATTAACTCACTGTGAGAGGATCAGGCTGCATCTTTGTAGAGCATGTTTCTTTGCAGCCCAGAAGTGCATGTAGGGCATGGGCAATAGCATAAACCCCTTTATACACATTATTGAAAATTGGCATCAGGGTCATGTCAGTGAATGTGTTTTCAATCTTAGACAGTTTCTCTTCACCTGTACACACTGGTAAATCATCTGAATCATCATGCTTTGTATATCTACAATTAAACAGAGCTTCCCAGAATTCAGTAAAAATGGCCTTGCCCACAGTTTTTAGTGGATTTATATTTAGAATGAAGTTCCTCAGACCTGTGACCTTTGTTTTAGGGATAGCCAGTCCTATGGCTCCTTGCAGCATCTTGTGCTTATCCATTGTGGCCAGTTCTGTATCAAAAATCCAGGCTTCAGTTCCTACCCACTGATATCCAGTTATATTGTGCTCAAGAAATACACTTAGCAGAATTTCTAAATCTAAGTTGTCAAGAAACCCCACTATCACTCGAGAAGTGGAGCTTTTGATCTGTTCAATGATTCTCAGAACTTTCCTTTGTGAGTAAGTTCTAAAAAATGGAAGGGAATATTCTAAGCATATGCCCAACTGCTCTGCGACTTCAGTAAATGCAGCCATCCCACTGTTTCCATAGTCATCATCTCTTCTTATTGCCCCCACCCAGGTCCAGCCAAAGTGCCTGACCATTTCTGCCAGTGCTCTGCTCTGGTGGTAATCACTGGGAATAATACGCAGAAATGAGGGATATTTCCTTTTGTCACTGAGACATTCACAGGTGGCATAGTGACTGATCTAAAATCAGATTGACATAGTTATCTCATAGTCAATATGTTGTCAGCTTTCCTCTATCTTAACAGCACATCTAATTGTAAGTCCGTTAAAAAATTATTTTTAGCTGCATGTTTCTTATATCCTTGAAAATAGGGTTGTAATAAACTACTGATTAATAATACTGTATGAGTACTTACTAAAGGAATGCTGAAAGATCCAATACTCATTGCAACAGCCTTTGACACTGATGAGTATGTGTCTCCTATTATGGCTTGTACTTGTGCAGGCTTTGTGCAGGGCTCATCCAAGACTGTGTTGTCATTTCCATTCATAAGTGCCATGGCCATTCTAACCCCCACTGCTGTAGAACCACAGGTGTCATAGATTTTGTAGCCCAGTGAGACACCAGGCAGTAAAGAGGAACTGTTGTTGATCTCCTCTACTGCAAAGATCAATGATTGTGAATACTGGAAGGCTCTGAAGTCAAGACTAGTTAGGAAAGTTAAAATAGAAACACATTAAACATTTTATTTTTGCTGTATAATTGTGAACCATGGAACTGTATTTTATACAAAATAATGTCTAAAATACCTTCTTTTGCGTCTTACCTCATGCACTTCAGCGGAGGTGGTTTAACCAAGTAGGACAAGTCTGTGATCTCCCAACTGCTATGGAAGGGGAAAATTCCTCCAACTATAATATCACCAACTTTTGACAGTTGTGGGTATGCAGGCTTTCCTTGCCGATTACAAGCAGTCCCATTAGATCTGGAGAAATTTATGATGGCCATTACCACATGCAAGAGAGCTCCATCCACTTATTCAGAGTACAGATAAAGTTGATGTTTCAACTAGTTGAACAGGAGGGAGTTGTGGTATTTATACAGATGGAAATACAAATCCTCTACGGTAAAGTTTCACTATTGTGCTGCAGTCAGAGGAGGAGTGACTTTCAAATGCTTTGTAGGTGAGGAGGAGGATGGTGGGAGTTGAGGGGTGTAGCTTGGCAAAATTTTAAAATAAACGAGTCCGTGACCTTCTGTCCAAGAAGTGTTTTTAGGCAGTGCAATCCAACAATGTGCCACATGTTTGGTATGAAAAACTTTATTCTCAACATTGCCAAAACTGACTACATCTGTTTGTGAGGTCTTTACATTGCTGGAGTCTACCAGTTTGACAGGAGTGTAGGGACGGGGCATTCTGCATGAAAGAGACTTCTCAGCAGTGCTGGCCTCTGGAAAGGGACATCCTTATATCGATACGTTTTACTTGTCTTGAGTTACATATGTCATGAAGAGAGAGAGAGAGAAAAAAAAAAGGGTTTATGGGATGGTTCATGTTAACCCAAAGAATGCCTCCACAGATTAGTAATCTGAGGATTTCACAGGATTTGTGATGGTTTTGTCCACTGAACATGACACCTCCATGGCAGTAAAAAGCATGTAATTTAGAGGTTCCACAACTTTTGTCTGTGGAAGAGTATAACGTGTACATGCATGGAGTGGACAGGACAGACCTATTGTGAAAATCCTATGAATATTAGCACCTTAGTGGCCTTATAAGTGGCTTTGATAAAAACCTATATTATTTTTCATGAGTGTGACATCTTACTGGATGCAGCTGACTTCAAAAAATCAGTGGTAGAAGGGCTTCTACAGAGCGGGAAATGCGCTGATGCAAGTGAAGATATAACTAAATATGGAACTACTTTTCCTTGGCTAGGATTCTGCATCAATGCCAGACTGTAAGTCTGTTCTTCTAGCAAGAGGTCAAACATTTGGAGGAACAAGAGGAAGCACACTTTTTTTCTGCAGGACCTACCAAGACAATCCTATCCTGTGTCTCATTTCATGCTTTGAACTGCACCACACCACTATGGTCTATAGTAAGAGACGGTGAGTACATTTTTTTTCTGTTGATTTGTGTTTGCCTGTTGTTATGGCTAGTGTGACACTATTAATGTTTATCATATATTTATTTGAACATAAATTGCAGTGCATTTGGGTTTTATTTTCCTACAACATGCTTTACCCTCCCTCTTCTGTTCTGCCTGCTTTTCCATACAGAAATACTTATGTACTTGCTTGCTCTCTTTCTCTCTCTCTCTCTCTCTCTCTCTCTCTCTCTCTCTCTCTCTCTCTCTCTCTCTCTATCTCTCTCTCTCACTCACACACACACACACACACACACACACACACACACAGAGCAGACCAGCTATGCAGCCTACGGGTTTCTAACTGTACACGCATAAACTAGACCTTAAGTAGATGGAGTTCGCTAACCTAGGTTAACGGTTATGTGTACAACAACCCTTTAAATTTGCCTATATAGGCAGGACTCAGTTTAATTAGCCTTGAGTGCTGGCCATTCAACCTAGGGGCCCCACACTTGGCAGGCATAAACTAGGCCATTGAGAGATGACATACACTGAGTTGCATGGTCTACTTTGCATGGTTGGCTTTCTATGACCCTTTGATTTTGGTCAAATAGGCCAAGTGTATTTAAGTTGTAAAGGTCAAAGTAACATTCCAGGCTGGCGGACCAGTCCACACACTTGGCATTAGGGAGATGGCATACCCCAGGTTTGAAGACCCTAGATGAAAAGATTGGTCCTCTGTGACCCTTTATGTTTACCTATAATATTCTTGTTTAGGTGCCATTTTGCTGATCATTTTATAATTTTGTTGAATGAGGTCTATATACATTGTGATGCCACACATTTGACTAGATTTTTTTTTTATGTGAGGTAAAACAAAACTGTGATTTTAGTGTGTAGAATATGTGGTAAACATAGTAATATATTAAAGGTTACTTTAACTAATTAAAACAAGCATATGGATGGACAGCTTTCAGTCATGGCACTGTTGCATAAAATTAGAATATTTTTACATCACTCATATAACTTAGAGAAAAGCATGATATGATTTACATATTGTAGGTTTTCCTTTCAGTGTAAAATAGATGATGTATTTTATAAATTCCACTATGCAGTAGTGCTGCTTTAACTAACCCTTAGAAGAAGAAAAAATAGTTTCTGTTACTTTTGTGTATGGAATCTTTGCGTTTCCACAACACCTCAAATCCAGTATAACAATGACTTATATTCAGGAAAGGTAAATGAAACAGACAAGTCCTTAAATCCTTCTTAAATGTGTCATCAAGAACTACAAGGTCTTCAGTCCGTCAGCCTTTATTTAGGCTTGAGTTACCATGTAGCCAGGATAATACAGAAATAAACAATCATTAAGTATTGAAAAAATTAATCATAGGAGTAAATGTATTAGTATAAAAATATCAGTCAAATCAAAATAAACTTGTTGCAAAAATGACTTAAATACAATAACAGGGATAAAATGATAAAAATAATTAAAAGTATAATAAATATAAAATAATAACTAAAACACACCAAACATACTACAAGTTAAACAAAATCAAATTAAAGTTAGAAATTAGAAATTAAAAGTTTTAAATGTGTGACAGAAACACACAAAGTTTCCTGTGATGAATTCCAGCTCGCTGGTGATCTGTGATTAAAAACAAATTTTTCTATGATACTGAGTGAAGCAGGATGCAAATGCTGTGAAGAGGGACATTTATTATGGGCAAATCCAGTATCGTAATCATAGGGACAGTCTAAAGTCAAAATACTGGGGGTGTCAGATGAGGAAAAAGCCTAAATGCATAATTATATATATAAACAAAGAAACAAATCAGGCAAGGAATAATACGGGCCAAAACTTCTATAAACCACTTACTGGCAAAATGCCATGGTACATCACAAAAATAGTGTAAATAATTTATCTGAATCATCCCAGTGACTGGATTAACCTTCAGGTGCCAAGTGCTTTTACTTAATTGGGAAATGTTTTGGATTCGAGCATAAACACAGAATAGTAAAATAAGAAATTAAATTGAGAACAGGGAATCATAATAAAAAGAACCCAAACTTTTCATACATGGTCAAAATCTTTGAGAGTAGTTGTGGCTGCATATCTGTATATCACATCCAGAATAGACAATAGCTTTGCTTATACAATATTGGTGGCAATACCATTAATATATATGTATTTAACAATACTGGTTAAGTGTCGAGCCTTGAGGAACCCTCTTATTACCAGTAGTAGCTATGATTTACTTTGTCACCGGGACACATATTGCTTTCTATCCAAGAGTTAATTTCTAATTCAGTTGGTAGCAGTGTGGTCAAAACCAATATTTTGTAGATTTTTCAAAAGTAAAGAATGATCAACTGTATCAAAGGCTTTACACAGATCAGTAAAACCAAAGGTCACAAAATAACTACTGATCCTCTCATAATGTAGCAGATGAGCACATTCAAGAGGGTTAGGATGGGGCAAAGAATACAAAGTGGCTCATGCAATATTCTGTAAAAAGTTATATTATAGTAAGTGAAAACAAATTAAAGCTAGTGTAAATATCTAAACTTTATAATTCTGAGATTGTTGTAAGAATATTATAAGGTTGTTCAACTTTTTTGTAGATATTAGCAGATATTTTTTTCTTCTTTTAAGCATCATCTTGAAACAAAAATATATGCCAATATAGTGAAATACTTGTGTTGATACCTGAACTTGTGCTAAATTTAATAGTGTCATTTTGTATTAAGATTCTTTTGAATGTGTAATTAGTTCTAAAATGTTGATCAGCTAAGGCTAGGTTTGTAAAGGCTGTATGCTTTATACAGGTCATATAAATAATAAACATGTATACATAAGCATTACTAATAGTAATAGTAATTATATATCACATGTTGCAAAGTTTTATATTATTGTTTTTTTTTTTCAAGTAAAATACAGAAATTGTAAGTACATTTGTAGAATTTTTAATAGTACCTTACTAACCAAGTTGAGTATCTTCAGATTCTCTTGAAACTTTAAAATAATTTGTTCTAATATATTATCCATCCAGGTACAAGCTTACAAGCTTACACAGGTTATTACCCACATCATTAGTAAACATGTACATTATTAGCTCACTTATTTGACATTTTATCCATAAGTTGTTTTTTGTGTTTTTCTCTGGTTTCAGTATGATTATGTAACACTTTGGAAGAAATATACAGAATAACATTCCAAGACCAAGTCCAGTATCTTTGGAGTCTTTTAATATTTTAAAATAATTTGTTCTAATATATGTCCATCCAGGTTTGCACAGGCTATAACCTTATCCAGATTAATGGTAAATATGTAGTCTGTTAGCTCACTTATTTTGTATTTTACCAATAAGTTGCTTTTTAGTGTTCTTCTCTGGTTTCAGTATGATTATGTAACACTTTGGAAGAAATATACAGAATAACAAGCCAAAACTTGAGGCTAAAATGGCAAATATCTCCACAGCTACAGTGAATTTTCCAGGAGAGCTGACATAAGATGGGATAAAGGTGATCCAAACTGCACAGAATATGAGCATGCTGAATGTGATGAATTTGGCTTCATTAAAATTATCAGGCAACTTCCGTGCTAGAAAAGCCAACAGAAAACATAAACTAGCTAGAAGCCCAATGTAACCCAGCACAGCCCAGAAACCTATGGATGAACCCAAATGACATTCTAGAATAATCTTGTCCTTGTACAGTTTTTGATTTTTGAAGGGAAAAGGGGGGGAAATGATTAACCAAAGCACACAAATAAGAACCTGTATAAGTGTAAAGGCAAGAACACTGAGTCTCTGCTGTGGAGGCCCAAACCATTTCATGACATTACTGCCTGGAAGTGTAGCCCTGAAGGCCATTAACACTACAATTGTTTTCCCCAGAACACAGGAGATGCAGAGGACAAAGTTGATCCCAAATGCTGTGTGGCGCAGCATACAGGACCACTCGGAGGGCTGACCAATGAAAGTAAGTGAACAGAGGAAACACAGAGTCAGAGAAAAAAGCAGCAGGAAGCTCAGCTCTGAGTTGTGGGCTTTGACTATTGGGGTGTTTTTATATTTGAAGAATATGATTAAGATTATCAGTGTCATAAATGCACCAACAATAGAAACAGCTGTTAGCAAAATACCCATAGTTTCCTCATAAGACAGATATTCAATTTCCTTCTTTATACATTCATTCCTGTGTGTATTTGACCAGTAGTCCTGATAGCATTGTTCACATTTAATAGAATCTGTTGTGAAGTAAGAAGAAAACAATTAAAATTGGAATTTAGATACACAGCTGAATATAGGACATATGTTTGAATTAATGTAGTTTGTTACAAGAATCGTATCTCTTAAAAAAGGAGAATAACATTTCACTATAAGACTTTTAATCATGGCAGCAATTCCAACATCCTCCCCTTCCCACCATATTTGGGTGATTTTGTACCTGTTATATTACTGATCTCTCCTTCAGCACATGGTATACAGTCAAAGCAGCAGACAGGCTTTCCTTTCTGCACAGCCTTCCTGGTGCCTGTAGGGCAGCTCTCACTGCACACGGATATTGGGACCTATAATCAAGGAAAATATTTACTTGCCTGTATAAGTGTTTACTTAACTACTTTCTTCAGTTTCAAGTATCATCTCCATTTGAGGAGTTCTTAAGTTAAGGTCAAAGTGCAAATCTTACCTTGTTAGTATTTTGTGCCCAAACAATTGAAGACAAGTTTAGTGTTAATCGACTGTTAACAGGGAAAGTGGAGTCATAAAGTCCAACAGTAACAAACTCGTGTTGCCTTTCTTTACTTGTTTGCCAGTTTATCACCTCATATCTCGCAGCAGGGTCACCGTTTTTATCAAAATAAATTTCTTCACCCTCTTTAGTTTTGAAACGCACCATTCTGAGCTGTTCTAGAAACTGAAGAAATAGAGCAAAGTTTATTTGTTGATAGAAGTTTTTTTAAAATATTATTTTAAAAAAACAGTAAAAACACTGCATTGCCCATTAAATTACATCATTTTGGCTGGGGTTTTGAAGTAGTGCTAAATGTATGTTTCAAATCATTAACTCACTGTGAGAGGATCAGGCTGCTTCTTTGTAGAGCATGTTTCTTTGCAGCCAAGAAGGTCATGTAGGGTATGGGCAATAGCATAAACACCTTTATACACATTATTGAAATATGGCATCAGCGACATGTCAGAAAAAATGTTGTTCATTTCAGACAATTCCTCTTCGCCTGTACATGATGGTGAGTCCTCTGAATCATTCTTGGCTTTATATTTACAATGAAATATTGTCTCCCAATATTTAGTAAAAATGGCACTGCCTGCAGATTTCACTTGATTTAAATCTAGAATGAAGTCCTTGAGACCTGTCACCTTTGCTTTTGGGACAGCCAGTCCTATGGCTCCTTGCAGTATGTTGTGCTTGTCCAGTGTGGCTAGCAATGGATTTAAGATCCAAGCCTCAGTTCCCACCCACTGATATCCAGTGATGTTGTGCTCAAGAAATACATCCAGCAAAATCTCTATGTCTGAGGGATCAACAAATCCAACTATCACACGAGAAGTGGAGCTTTTGATCTGCTCAATGATTCGCAGTACTTTCTCCTGTGAGTAGGTTTTGAAAAATGGAAGAGAATATTCTAAGCATATGTCCCACTGTTGTGCAGCTTGAGTAAATGCAGCCATCCCACTGTTACCATAGTCATCATCTCTTCTTATTGCCCCCACCCAAGTCCAGCCAAAGTGCCTGACCATTTCTGCCAGTGCTCTGCTCTGATGGTAATCACTTGGAATAGTGCGTAGAAATGAGGGATATTTCTTTTTGTCACTAAGACACTCACAGGTTGCACCATGGCTGATCTAAAAACACAGATTGGCAGATTGACTAATCTATAACACATTCAAGCAGGTGTATCAGGTATTATGATAAGTGTATAGCCATCATCATTGCATATGACATTAAAATTGGTGATAAAACAACTTCACATACATTTTTTATCTAACAATTAAAGTTGTTTAATAAATGTTTAATAGACATTAAAGTTATTTGTTTATAATTGTTTAAATTGTAAAGGTTTTAAATGTATTAAAAGGCATGTAAAGTGAGTATTCATAATTGCTTATGTACTTACTAAGGGAATGCTGAAAGGTCCAATATTCATCGCAACAGCCATGGACACTGATGAGAATGACTCTCCTATTATGGCTTGTACCTGGGCTGGTTTTGTGCAGGGTTTATTTGAGACTGAGTTCTCATTTCCATTAACAAGTGCCATAGCCACCTGAACCCCCACTGCTTTAGACGTACAGGCATCATATATCTTATAGCCCAGTGAGACACCAGGCAGTAAAGAGGAATTGTTGTTGATCTCCTCTATTGCAAACATCAAAGACTGTGAAAACTGTATGGCTCTGACATCAAGACTAGATAATTAAAATAAAATCCAAGAACAGTATTTTAGGATAAAGACTTAAAGATCCTTCAGTACTGTCACTGTTTATATTTTAGAATATTACATGTTCACATTGTGTCTGAAATAATCACTGTCCTCTACCTCTTACCTTGTGCATTTTAGCGGAGGTGGTTTAACCAAATACGACAAGTCTGTGATCTCCCAACTGCTATGAAAAGAAAAAATCCCTCCAATTATGACATCACCATCCTTTGATATCTGAGGGCATACAGACTCTCCTAGCAGGGTACAGTCAGTCCCATTACATTTGGAAAAGATGATGATGGTCATTACCAAATGCAAGAGAGCAAATACAGGCTCCATCCACATATCCAGGTCAAAGTGTAGAGATAATGTTTAAGAATGTCTGGCAGATCTGATGTTTCTTCTGGTTGAACAGGAAGGATATGTGGTATTTATAGTGATAGGAAGGTAAATTCTCTATGATACTGTTTTACTGGTAGTCCCATGTCAAAGGAGGTGTGACTTTGAAATGTGAGCAGCGTAGCCTGGTTTATTTTTGGAGTACAATCTGCCTGTAAAATCTGTACCTGTGGATTGAAAATGAGATGTTCCTGCACTTGCTGTTCATATCGCCACTCCAGCTTTATATGCTACAATATGTATTTTTTCATTAATAAGCACAACAGCTAAACAGGAACATAATTAATTTTTTTATGTAATGTCATGAATTTCACGCAATAAGCTGCAGGCTTCAGAAATGTTTTAGCATTTCCTTTTTCTATAAAATCAAATAATTCACCTGCTAATCTTGCCTTAGAAACTGGATGAAAAATACAAGGGAAAAGTAACGAAGCACAGACACAAAGTGTGTATGTGGATTGTGTAATACTATGTTAATGTGTAACAAAAGAGTGTTGGTCTGGTTGGTCAGTGGTAGCCTAGCTAGCACATTGTTCTCATGTAGAATTTGTCCGATGACTTATATCAGGAACACCACCTTAAGTTTAGAGAAAATTGTTAATTGGCATTAAAGAATAATTAATGAGTATTAGCATGTACCCAGGGATCTAAAGGAAGTTAGGCATGATAAAGCATAGTGAATTAGAGATAGAGAGACATGGCTCATGTATATGAAATTTATAGGCATAAAAAAATAATGAAATTTACTTTTAAGTCTGTTTTTAAGTCTGCATTTGATTTTAAATTGTTTACCAAAAAAGGGCAAATGCTTTGGAATTTGGAATACTACAGCAGGGATTCCTGACAGTGAAGCTGAATGTAGATGCCTAGTACTTAACTATACTAGCTTTCACACACACACACACACACACACACACACACACACACACACACACACACGCACACACACACACAAAAAAGTTATCTAAGTCCACTATAATAGCAATATTGTGAAAAATTATTCATTTAGCTGTCAATCTCTTTAATTTTCATATTCTTCTTCATCAAAGGGATCAAACCCATCGGGCTGTAAAGCTCTGTTTTCTTTGGCACTACTGTCCAAAATCGCTACAACTTCAGCAGCTATAAACATTTTGCACGTTTTAGCTAGCTAGCTAGATGTTGATTGAACAAGGAAGGAAATGTTTCCAAAGTGAAGAGTAAATCCTTAGTGATTTCATGATTGTTTATTGGTTAGTTTCACTCAGATTGACACACAAATTAATCAATCAATGGTGAGAGGCAGATGACGTGTATCTTAAACTATATCTAACCTCGATATTTAACCTCTCATAGGCTTACTATTCTTATTATCAACAAAATTGAAATGACAGATTCCAATGATTCAGAGCCATATATATATATATATATATATATATATATATATATATATATATATATATATATATATATATATATATATATATATATATATGCTGTCATATTGCAAAGATATTAATAAAAACATTGAGGAACACTGAATCAGACGCACTAACCTAACCAGGATGACTAACCTAATTTTATAGCAGGACAATCATTGGAATGACAGATCATGAACTTCAAAGACCTTATTTTTTTTTATTGATCTGAGTATCATGTTCAGGTCACCATCTTTTTACGCCTCGAATTAGATCACTCTGTATGATTTTTGGATTTCATGAAAAATTGCCTGTAATTCCATGATTTACAATTGCACTACAGCAACCCATATATATATATATATATATATATATATATAAAGAAAAAAATATACTTGAATGCTGTGTCGTACATGCAGATGTTTATTAACACAATGGAAAACAAAACAGGAAACAGGACGAACGAGAACTGTGTTGAATGATTAACACACAAACAGCTAAACACTGTAATCACAGTTTTATACAAGAAGGCATTTAGAATATGGGGTCAAACACCGACAAAGACCAACAACTAAACATGGCTTTATATGCACATGGTGACGAAGTAAAATGAGGAACAGGTATGATACATGGGAGGGGTGTGGCCATACATACAAAAAAAATGTAATTAATTAAATATATATATATAAACAAATTACTAAATGGTGGCCAGTCACACAGATACCTGCAGAATGTTTTCAACATCTAGTTATATATTGAGTGACTGACAGTAAATGTGAGGAATGTTGTAATTATTGTAATGAACACGTGTGATGTTTCAGGTGCTGTCCGCCAGTGCTGTCAGCAGCTTTTACTGTGTGTGTGTGTGTGTGTGTGTGTGTGTGTGTAAATCTTACTTATAGAACTTATAGAACTAATGAATCAAGGAGCTACCGGTATTCAGTATGTTTTTGCCTTTTAATAATAGTACAACTAAATACTTTGTTACCCTTGATTTGGTTATAATTATATTGTAATTGTGTCATGGCTTGGTCCTCCTAGACTCCTCTCTATGTTTATGTGACGTTTTGTGTGTGTGTGTGTGTGTGTGTGTGTGTGTGTGTCTTCGTGGACACCCCTCCCATGTTTCACACCTGTTACTTGTTTTATGTTGTTAATGTGTGCATTTAAAATCCAGTTTGTTCAGTAGTTTTTGTCGGTGTTGAACCCATGTAAGCTGTACTTAATGCTGTTATTTACCGTTTGTTGCGTTGTTGCGTGTTGCTCATGTTTAGTGTTTTTGTATGCCCACATTCATTCAAAACATTTATTCAGTAGCAGAATGAGGTAGTATGGTGTTCCTTTTGTACAGTGATAACTACAATGCAGCACACCACTCAGATTTATTATGCCAAATATTTTTGCTTGCTAACAATACATATGTATATTTTGATTGTTGTTGTTTCTGTTTGAATTAGACATGATAAAAAATGTTGTTGCTGTAGCATGACTCTAAAGTCTATCTTTTCATCAGTAACCATTTGTTTCTGAAATCTCATCTTTTCTCATTTATTTGCACCAAATTACAATTATGGCACAAGTGGAACTTTAAACATTAAAAATAACATCATAAGTAGAACAGGTACTGCTTTTGTTTTTTAGATTGTTCAATTTTTTTATTTATTTTGTGTTTAGAGTACAATTTCTACAGTCATATAATGTAGCAGGCTATCATATCTACAGATGAGAGCATTTAGGTTGATGATAATACTACTACTACTACTACTGCTAATAATAATAATAATAATACAATTAAATTTATAATGCATTTTTCTTAAACCCAAACACTACAAAGTGACAATAAGAAATATAAAATAAATAAATAAATAAATAAATGAATAGTTAAATAAAATATCAAACATAAATAGAGGCCAATCAAAAAACATGTTAAGTTTTAAGTAACATTTTAAATCAATTCAGAGTAGGAGCATTTTAATAGCGTTACGAAGAGCTTTCCATAATCGATGTGCTCTACAAGAAAAAGCTCTTTCACCCATGGATTTTAATTTTTAAGAAGGCTGCTGTAGATTGAGAGAAATAACAGAATTTTAAAAGCAAAGAGGGTGAAGAGTGCAAAGCAGCTCATGCAAGCTGTAACCATTACAACAGGTCACTGATCTGTTGACCACTGAGCTTTGTATAACAGTATTCCAACTACCTAGCTATAAATATCACATTATAGCTAAATGGTCTGTTACGGTTACACAGTGCTCCTTATGTGTGCTCCTTGCTACTGGCATAATGCTACTGGCTTTTCCACTGCTGGCAGTGCTTTGTCTATTTAGAAAGCTCAACAAACCTTGGTAATATTGATGGCTTTTTTTGCTCCTGTACCAGTACTCAATGGGAGAAATGTATAAAATATTATAAAATATGGTGTTTATATATATATATATATATATATATATATATATATATATATATATATATATATATATATATATATATATATAAAATTTATTTATTTTTGTGTTAAATTATTCTAAAATTATTCTTCAGATTTTCTTGAAAATTTAAAATATTTTGTTCTGATATATTATGTATCTAAGTCCAAGCTTACACAGGCTAGAATCATATATAATCTATATGTTGCCACATTTATGATAAATATGTAGTCTACTAGGTCACGTATTTGACACTATACAATGTTTATTACTCTAAGTTGTGTTTTATCTCATTTCTGCAAGGGATTTACTGATCATCCACTTCAGAGCTACCTTGCTGTTTAGTATCAACAGAATCCTCTTATTTGGTATTGATCTAGATTTTAGGTACTTGATTGTGGCATTATGCCTAATGTTTTCCTTTAATGTGTGTGTGTGCGTGTGTGTGTGTGTGTGTGTGTGTGTGTGTGTGTAATTACATAACATATTCAAAGATATCCTACAAAGTTACAAATTAAATATTAAGATCAAAATTATCAGTATTATAAAATCTTTATGAAGATAATTTGATTTAAAATATGAATTAGATTAATGGTAAATATGTAGTCTACTAGCTCATGTAGTTGGCATTTTACTCATAAGTTGCTTTTTAGTGTTCTTCTCTGGTTTCAGTATGATTATGTAACACTTTGGAATAAATATACAGAATAACAATCCAAAGCTTGAGGCCAAAATGGCAAATATCTCCACAGCTACAGTGAATTTTCCAGGAGAGCTGACATAAGATGGAATAAAGGTGATCCAAACTGCACAGAATATGAGCATGCTGAAAGTGATGAACTTGGCTTCATTAAAGTTATCAGGCAGCTTCCGTGCTAGAAAAGCCAACAGAAAACATAAACTAGCTAGAAGCCCAATGTAACCCAGCACAGCCCAGAAACCTATGGATGAACCCAAATGACATTCTATAATAATCTTGTCCTTGTACAGTTTTTGATTTTTGAAGGGAAAAGGGGGGGAAATGATTAACCAAAGCACACAAATAAGAACCTGTATAAGTGTAAAGGCAAGAACACTGAGTCTCTGCTGCAGAGGCCCAAACCATTTCATGACATTACTGCCTGGAAGTGTAGCCCTGAAGGCCATTAACACTACAATTGTTTTCCCCAGAACACAGGAGATGCAGAGGACAAAGTTAATCCCAAATGCTGTGTGGCGCAGCATACAGGACCACTCGGAGGGCTGACCAATGAAAGTAAGTGAACAGAGGAAACACAGAGTCAGAGAAAAAAGCAGCAGGAAGCTCAGCTCTGAGTTGTGGGCTTTGACTATTGGGGTATTTTTATATTTGAGGAATATGATTAAGATTATCAGTGTCATAAATGCACCAACAATAGAAACAACTGTTAGCAAAATACCCATAGTTTCCTCATACGACAGATATTCAATTTCCTTCTTTATACATACATTCCTGTGTGGATTTGACCAGTAGTCCTGATAGCATTGTTCACATTTATTAGAATCTGTTGTGAAGTAAGAAGAAAACAATTAAAATTGGAAGTTAGATACACAGCTGAATATAGGACATATGTTTGAATTAATGTAGTTTGTTACAAGAATCGTATCTCTTAAAAAAGGAGAATAACATTTCACTATAAGACTTTTAATCATGGCAGCAATTCCAACATCCTCCCCTTCCCACCATATTTGGGTGATTTTGTACCTGTTATATTACTGATCTCTCCTTCAGCACATGGTATACAGTCAAAGCAGCAGACAGGCTTTCCTTTCTGCACAGCCTTCCTGGTGCCTGTAGGGCAGCTCTCACTGCACACGGATATTGGGACCTATAATCAAGGAAAATATTTAATTGCCTGTATAAGTGTTTACTTAACTACTTTCTTCAGTTTCAAGTATCATCTCCATTTGAGGAGTTCATTAGTTAAGGTCAATGTGCAAATCTTACCTTGTTAGTATTTTGCGCCCAAACAATCGAAGACAAGTTTAGTGTTAATCGACTGTTAACAGGGAAAGTGGAGTCATAAAGTCCAACAGTAACAAACTCGTGTTGCCTTTCTTTACTTGTTTGCCAGTTTATCACCTCATATCTCGCAGCAGGGTCACCATTTTTATCAAAATAAATTTCTTCACCATCTTTAGTTTGGAAACGCACCATTTTGAGCTGTTTTAGAAACTGAAGAAATAGAGCAAAGTTTATTTGTTGATAGAAGTTAAAAAAGAAACACAGTAAAAACTCTGCATTGCCCATTAAATTACATCATTTTGGCTGGGTTTTTGAAGTAGTGCTAAATGTATGTTTCAAATCATTAACTCACTGTGAGAGGATCAGGCTGCTTCTTTCTAGAGCATGTTTCTTTACATCCGAGAAGGTCATGTAGGGTATGGGCAATAGCATAAACCCCTTTATACACATTATTGAAATATGGCATCAAGGACATGTCAGTGTAGGTTTTGTCCATTTCAGACAATTCCTCTTCTCCTGTGCATAATGGTGAGTGCTCTGAATCATTCTTGACTTTATATTTACAATGAAATAATGTCTCCCAATATTTAGTAAAAATAGCACTGCCTGCAGATTTCACTTGATTTAAATCTAGAATGAAGTCCTTGAGACCTGTCACCTCTGCTTTTGGGACAGCTAGTCCTATGGCTCCTTGCAGTATGTTGTGCTTGTCCAGCATGGCCAGAACTGGATTTAAGATCCAGGACTCGGTTCCCACCCACTGATATCCAGTGATGTTGTGCTCAAAAAATACATCCAGCAAAATCTCAATGTCTAATGGATCGATAAATCCAACTATCACCCGAGAAGTGGAGCTTTTGATCTGCTCAATGATTCGCAGTACTTTCTCCTGTGAGTAGGTTTTGGAAAATGGAAGGGAATATTCTAAGCATATGTCCCACTGTTGTGCAACTTGAGTAAATGCAGCCATCCCACTGTTACCATAGTCATCATCTCTTCTTATTGCCCCCACCCAGGTCCAGCCAAAGTGCCTGACCATTTCTGCCAGTACTCTGCTCTGGTGATAATCACTTGGAATAGTGCGTAGAAATGAGGGATATTTCTTTTTGTCACTGAGACACTCACAGGTGGCAGAGTGACTAATCTATAATATATTAAAACAGGTATGACACATTTTTTCTTTAGATATTTATATCCATTGCCACAAAATATGACATTAAAATTGCTTAATAAATTACTTCACATGCTTGTTTTTTTATAACAAATATTTTTAATAGACACATTTATGTTTATAATCACTTATTTTTTAAGAGTTTGAAATGTTTTAATAGACATATAAAGTAATTGCTTAAATTCTTACTAAGGGAATGCTGAAAGGTCCAATACACTTTGCAACAGCCATGGATGCTGATGAGTATGTCTCTCCTATTATGGCTTGTACCTGGGCTGGTTTTGTGCAGACCTCACTTGAGACTAATTTCTCATTTCCATTAACAAGTGCCATAGCCACCTGAACCCCCACTGCTTTGGATGTACAGGAGTCATAGATCTTATAGCCCAGTGAGACACCAGGCAGTAAAGAGGAACTGTTATTGATCTCCTCTACTGCAAACATCAATGACTGTGAGAACTGTAAGGCTCTGACATCAAGACTGGATAGTAAAAAAAAAAGGACATTATTTTAAGATAAAATCTTAAGCATCCTACAGTGCGGTCATTCTTGACATTTTAATATATTACATGTTTACATAGTTTCTGAAATTCTCATTTTACTTTATTGCTTACCTCATGCACTTTAGTGGAGGTGGTTTAACCAAATACGACAAGTCTGTGATCTCCCAACTGCTATGGAAAGAAAAAATCCCTCCAACTATGATATCACCATCCTTTGATAGTTGAGGGCATACAGACTCTCCTCGCAGGGAACATGTATTCCCATTAGATTTGGAAAAACTGATGATGGTCATTACTAAATGCAATAGAGCAAATGCAGGCTCCATCCACATATCCAGGTCAAACTGTAGAGATAATGGTTAAGAATGTCTGATAGATCTGATGTTTCAGCTGGTTGAACAGGAAGGATATGTGGTATTTATACAGATAGAAAGGTACATTCTCAGTGGTACAGTTTTACTGGTAGTCCCATGTCAAAGGAGGTGTGACTTTGAAATGTGAGCAGCGTAGCCTGGTTTGTTTTTGGATTAAAATCTGCCTGTGAAATATGTACCTCTGGACTGAAAATTAGATCTATCTCTGCACCAGCTGTTCAAATTGCCGCTCCAGCTTTATATGCTACAATATGTATTTTTTTATTAAAAAGCACAAAAGCTAAACAGGAACATAATTAATATATTTTATGTAATGTCATGAGTTTCACGCAGTAAGCTGCAGGCTTCAGAAATGTTTTAGCATTTCCTTTTTCTTTAAAACCAAATAATTCACCTGCTAACCTTGCAACACAACAGTGTTGGTCTGGTTGGTCAGTGGTAGCCTAGCTAGCACATTGTTCTCATGTATAATTTGTCAGAATTTGAATTTGTCAGAAAAAAAAAAAAAGGTTTACAGAGTAAACTTTCACTAATTGACACTTAATTTTGTCAAACAAAAGTCATGACTGTTGTATTAAAAATCAATTTAATGAATTTTGAACAGATGCAGGATTTAGCTTTCGAGCTAATTGTAGACATTATGCCTAAATATAATAGTTATATGTTTATTGGTTAGTTTCACTCAGATTGACACACAAATTCATCAATCACACAGTGATTAGATGGATAAGACCTGAGTGACACACAAGCACATGAATCACATGGTGAGAGGCAGATGACGTGTATCTTAAACTTATATCTTACCTCGATATTTAACCTCTCCTAGGCTTACTATTCTTAATATCAACAAAATTGAAATGACAGATTCCATAGTTTCAGAACCATATTTCTATGCTGTCATATTGCAAAGATATTAATAAAAACATTGAGTAACATCAAATCAGATGTACTAACCTAACCAGGATGACTAACCTAATTTTATAGCAGGACAATCATTGGAATGACAGATTGTGAACTTCAAAGTCCTTATTTGTTTATTGATCTGAGTATCATGTTCAGGTCACCATCTACTTACACCTTGATTTGGCTCATGCTGTATGATTTTTGGATTTCATGAAAAACTGCACATAATTCAATGGTTTCCAATTGCACTACAGCAACCCAGTGGAGACCCTAAACTTTTCACTGAAACACAGCGGTTTTGCAATGAGTCATTTCCACTTGGAACTGCTCTTTGCTCTATATGAATCACAGAGGCCTCTGAAGATGTTCTGCAGTTGTGGTCACATGGGTGGCCAGGCACTTCTGTACCCTAATGCTGATTTGTCAGTTGACAGTAGTAATTGCCATCGGCTAATAGTGGGAACTAATTCTAACTCTATCAGTTATGAAACTTTAGGCTAAACCTTAATGTTAGGGCAGTGTGACGAGCAGCAATGACTAACTGGCACCAGGTGTGACATAAGCCTAGAAACTTGGTTATGCCTTGGGGTGTATTGCAGGGTCACTGAAAATTTAAGGATAAGATTTTCCATTACACTTGAGCTGCTGAATTCTGAGCCTTCATACTCGTTTTGCAGTATGAAGTTGGACTAGTGAAGTCTGCCTGTACAATCTGTACCTGTGGATTGAAAGTAGGTGGGCAATTATGACTGTGACCCATACAAAAAAGAGATGAGAAAATGGGGAGGAGGCAGGGGCCCTGTGCAAAATACTTTGCTGAGGGCCCAAAATTTCATGCTGTGCCCCTGCGTTCTATTACCGGTTATCAGTATAGCACCTTACCATCAGGTTATTGGTACTTGCCAATGTCTCATCTTGTGTGTTCTGAATGGTGAGTTACTATTCACAAGTTTAGCCTTTATTTGCGTAGTAAAACCTTTCAGGTACCTAATGAAATGTTACTCTTTCTTTGTGATTTAAGGAATTTTCATTTTAAAATTTGTGCCAAAAAGTGTGCAGGAGAAACAATATAAATTTATTACATTTTTATACATGGAATGGCCATTTTAATGATTGGAGCTTCCCTGTTTGGAAATGTTACCCCAGAGAGCAGCATAAAATTGTGAGCAAGTTTTCGGTGGACCAATTGCAATGGGAATTCACGTAAGAATGAAAGGGATAAGAGTGACTTCAAACAAAATATGGTCACCAATTCTAGACCGGCTTTTGTAACGGCCCGAGTGCCGCTGGGCAAGGAGCAGGACATACAGGCTCACTCAATGGAGACAAATGTTTATTAACATATGATACAGACACCGGCACTCACATGTAACGCAAACTGTGAAAGTGAACACACTTACGGCAAACAAGAACAGCGTGAACACGAACACGATCAGTGACCGACAATAATACACACACTGATAAGGGTTTACATACGTGCAAATGTGATGAGACAACATAGGCATGGTTACAAACAAGACACAATCAACAAAGATCTCCCACATCACACAGCGGGCCATACCACGTGATCAGTGGAAGGGGAGCATTCCGTGACAGCTTCGGCAATTATTTCGTAAACAGCCAACCTTGTGGGGTTTTCTCATAAAAGTGTCGAAAGTATGCAGAGAATGGTGTGATCAAAGAAAAACAGCAAAAGGAGATCCTATCAACATAAACAACTCATCAGCAAAAGGAGTCAGAGGAGGATGTCAAGAATCATTCTGTTGAAAAGGTGGTGCACAGTCAAGCAAATTGTAGCCAGATACAATGTTAGTGCTCCGTCTAACATGTCTGCACAATTCATTGTTCTTAGCACGGATGGGCTATAACAGCAGATAAGCAGTTCCATTGTTGTCAAAGGAATCACTGAGAATTGGACAAACATTGCCTGGTAAAATGAATCCAGATTTCTGTTTCACCATGTTGATGTCAGGGTCAGAAGTTGACTCTGAATTGATGAGCCAATCCTGTTAAGTGTCAAACATTCAGGCTGGTGTAGGTGGAGTAATGGTGTGGGGAATGCTTCTTTAACACAGCCTGTATCTTGTGATACTTGTGGGTGGACATTTGTACAGTAGGGTATCATTGTGGCCAACCAAGTTCATCCCTTCATCGCAGCTGTTTCCCCTAAGGCAGAAAGACACTTTCAGCAGTACAATGCACCATGCATTGTACCACGCGTGCACCATGCACCATGCAGTCAGGGATTGATTACAGGAACATAACACCAAGTTTTTCTTGCTTCCCTGGTCTTCACAGTCCCCACATCTTAATCCTATCCATTTGTGGGACACAGTAAACCGGTAAAATGAAGAACAGGTATGATACACGGGAGGGGTGTGGCCATGCATACAAACACACACAGGGAGGCGTCTAGAAGGAGGGGGCCATGCCGTGACAGATATTTATATATATATATATATATATATATATATATATATATATATATATATATATATATATATATATATATATATATATATATATATATATATATATATATATGCGGAATGATGCAATTAATAATCATAGTAAAAACAAAAATACAATTACCAAATAGTGGATTTTATTCTTGTTTGTATTCTTGTAATAAACACGAGTGATATTTGAGGTGCTGTATACACACACACACACGCACACACACGCGCACACACACACACACACACACACACACACACACACACACACACACACACACATATAATATCCTGCCTTTTCATGTTTGGCTTTTAGCTCTGCAGACATTTTACAGCTGCCTCTTACTTAAAGAACTAATGAATCAAGGAGCTACCAGTATTCAGTATGTTTTTGCCTTGTAAAAATAGTACAATTAAATACTTTGCTACCCTTGATTTGGTTATAATCATAATAATATAACTGTGTCATGGCGCAGCCCCCTCCTCCTAGACTCCTCCCTATGTTTGTGACATTGTGTGTGTGTGTGTGTGTGTGTGTGTGTGTGTGTGTGTGTGTGTGTGTGTGTGTCTTCATGGACACACTCTTCCCATGTTTCACACTTGTTTTACGTTGTTAATGTGTGCATTTAAAGTCCAGTTTGTTCAGTAGTTTTTGTTAGTGTTGAACCCATGTAAGCTGTATTTACTGCTGTTAGTTACCATTCCCAAAACCTGTTGTTTGTTTGCGTGTTTCGTGTTGCTCACATTTAGTGTTTTTCTTCCTTTGTTTTAGTTTCATTTTTGTGTATTGTGTTTCATAAACATTTCCTTATCACAGGTCATCTCTGCATCCTGCGTGTCCTGTTAGAGTTGTTTTATCTGTACTCAGATTAAGGTGGAAAGTGACCGAGCTATATTAATTGGGATGGTCTTGGGATAAATCTTTTATTTTGTGTAAATTGTATAATTCAGATTCATGAATTGACCATTTGAAAAAGAATTTCCAGCATTAGATTGACTGATTAATGCACCAGTCATGCTTCTTTCTGTAACAAAATTGCTATGTTTACTCTCAAGAACTCTAATATTTGGTTAAATCAAATTGTAATAATTGTAGATAATGGTGCAGTGCTGTCACTGTACTTGATCTAAGAAGTAAATAATCTGCCAAAGATCCATTTTTTTTTGCTACTGGCATAATATACTTTATACACTGTTGGCAGAGCTTTGTCTATTTAGAAAACGCAACATTTTTGGCCCCTAACCTGTGTTGAATGTGACAAATGCATAATGCATGGTGTGATGATACATACATGATACATACACATATATATATATATATATATATATATATATATATATATATATATATATATATATATATATATATATATATATATATAGTTGTTGTTTTGATGTTATATTATTCTAAAATGTTGATCAGCTAAGATTAAGAATGCAAAGGATGCACATATAGATCAGATGTTGAATTATAGAAAAAAAAAATTCACAAAAGTAAATTACATTTGTTAGTAAATTTGTTGAAGTGTTAATGGTATCTTGAAACCCAAGTCCAGGATGTCCAGATTCTCTTGAAACTTTAAAATAATTTGTTCTAATATGTTATCCATCCAATTCCAAGCTTGTACATGTTATAACCTTTATATGTAGCCAAATGAATGATAAATATGTAGTCTCTTAGCTCACTTATTTGGCATTTTACCCAAAAGTTGCTTTTTTTTGTTTTTCTCTGGTTTCAATACGATTATGTAACACTTTGGAAGAAATATACAGAATAACAATCCAAAGCTTGAGGCTAAAATAGCAAATATCTCCACAGCTACAGTGAATTTACCAGGAGAGCTGACATAAGATGGAATAAAGGTAATCCAAACTGCACAGAATATGAGCATGCTGAATGTGATGAATTTGGCTTCATTAAAATTATCAGGCAACTTCCGTGCTAGAAAAGCCAGTACAAAGCATAAAACAGCCAGGAGTCCTATGTAACCCAGCACAGCCCAGAAACCTATAGCTGAACCCAAATGGCATTCTAGAATTATCTTTTCCTTGTAGCGCTTTAGATTTTTAAATGGAAAAGGAGGGGAAATTGTTAGCCAAAGCATACAGATAACGACTTGTATCAGTGTGAAAGCAAGAACACTGAGTCTCTGCTGTGGAGGCCCAAACCATTTCATGACATTACTGCCTGGAAGTGTAGCCCTGAAGGCCATTAACACCACTATTGTTTTCCCCAGAACACAGGAGATGCAGAGGACGAAGGTGATCCCAAACGCTGTGTGACGCAGCATACAGGACCACTCAGAGGGCTGACCAATGAAAGTAAGTGAACAGAGGAAACACAGAGTCAGAGAGAAGAGCAGCAGGAAACTCAGCTCTGAGTTGTGGGCTTTGACTATTGGGGTATTTTTATATTTGAAAAATATGTGTAATATTGCCAATGTCATAAATGTACCAACAATAGAAACAACTGTTAACAAAATTCCTATAGTTTCCTCATAAGACAGATATTCAGTTTCCTTCTTTATACATTCATCCCTGTGTGTATTTGGCCAGTAATCTTGATAGCATTGTTCACATTTAATAGAATCTGTTGTGGAGTAAGAAAGAAAACAATAAAAATGGGAAGTTAGATACACATCTGAATACAGGACACATATTTTGGTTTAATTAATCTAGTTTGTTACAAGTATCATATATCCTTTAAAACAAGTAGAATAACTTGTCAAACACATCTAGCTGTTTCTATACCTGTCTTGTTACTGATCTCTCCTTCAGCACATGGTATACAGTCAAAGCAGCACACAGGCTTTCCTTTCTGCACAGCCTTCCTGGTGCCGGGAGGGCAATTTTCACTGCACACAGATGTTGGCACCTACAATCAATGGGAATATATTTAGGTTTTTTTTGGTTTTTTTTCTTGAAATCAACGTAGCAGTTGTCATTTCCATATGAAAAGTGCTTTATTTAAGGCCAAAATAAAATGTTTATTTTATTCTTGCCTTATTAGTATTTTGTGCCCACAAAATAGAAGGCATGTTTAGTGTTAATCGACTGTTAACAGGGATAGTTGAGTCATAAAGTCCAACAGTAACAAAGTTGTGTTGCAGATGTTTACTTGTTTGCCAGTTTATCACCTCATATCTCGCAGCAGGGTCACCGTTTTTATCAAAATAAACTTCTTCACCATCTTTAGTTTTGAAATGCACCATTTTGAGCTGTTTTAGAAACTGAAGAAATAGAGCAAAGTTCATTTGTTTTTACAAGTAATATCATTTTTTTTTTTTTTTTAACCCACAGAATAACTGCATTGCCCATTAAATTAAAACATTTTGGCAAGGATTTTGAAGAAGTGCTAAATGTGTCTTCTTTATCTTTAAGTGCAGAATCATTAACTCACTGTGAGAGGATCAGGCTGCTTCTTTGTAGAGCATGTTTCTTTACATCCAAGAAGGTCATGTAGGGTATGGGCAATAGCATAAACCCCTTTATACACATTGTTGAAATATGGCATCAAGGACATGTCAGTGAAGGTGTTGTCCATTTCAGACAATTCCTCCTCTCCTGTGCATGATGGTGAGTGCTCTGAATCATTCTTAACTGTATATTTACAATGAAATAATGTCTCCCAGTATTTAGTAAAAATGGCACTGTCTACAGATTTCACTCGATTTAAATCTAGAATGAAGTCCTTGAGACCTGTCACCTCTGCTTTTGGGACAGCCAGTCCTATGGCTCCTTGCAGTATGTTGTGTTTGTCCATTGTGGCAAGAACTGGATTTAAGATCCAGGCCTCAGTTCCCACCCACTGGTATCCAGTGATGTTGTGCTCATAGAATACATCCAGCAAAATCTCCATGTCTGAATGATCAACAAATCCTACTATCACTTGAGAAGTGGAGCTTTTGATCTGCTCAATGATTCTCAAAACTTTCTCTTGTGAGTAGGTTTTAAAAAATGGAAGGGAATATTCTAAGCATATGCCCAACTGCTCTGCGACTTCAGTAAATGCAGCCATTCCACTGTTTCCATAGTCATCATCTCTTCTTATTGCTCCCACCCAGGTCCAGCCAAAGTGCCTGACCATTTCTGCCAGTGCTCTGCTCTGGTGGTAATCACTGGGAATAGTGCGCAGAAATGAGGGATATTTCCTTTTGTCACTGAGACACTCACAGGTGGCATAGTGACTGATCTAAAATCAGATTGACATATCTCATAGACAATGTTATTAGCTTCCAGCTATCTTAACAGCACATGCAATTGTAAGTCTATTCAAAAAAGAGTTTTCAGCTGAATGTTTCACTTGGAACAGTGTGTAGGAATGAGGGATATTTATTTTTGTCATAAGACACAGGTGGCAGATTGACTAATCTATAACACATTCAAGCAGGTGTATCAGGTAATATGATAAGTGTATAGCCATCATCATTGCATATGACATTAAAATTGGTGATAAAACATCACGTTTTTTTATCTAACAATTAAAATCATTTAATAGACATTGATTAAACTTTTGGAATCGTTTACATTTTAAAGCTTTTAAATGATTTAAAAGACATAATTCCCTAAGCACTTACTAAGGGAATGCTGAAAGGTCCAATACTCATAGCAACAGCCATGGACACTGATGAGAATGACTCTCCTATTATGGCTTGTACCTGGGCTGGTTTTGTACAGGGTTTATTTGAGACTGATTTCTCATTTCCATTAGCAAGTGCCATAGCCACCTGTACCCCCACTACTTTAGACATACAGGTGTCATATATCTTATAGCCCAGGGAGACACCAGGCAGTAAAGAAGAACTGTTGTTGATCTCCTCTACTGCAAACATCAAGGACTGTGAAAACTGTACGGCTCTGACATCAAGACTAGATAATTAAAATAAAGGACAATATTTTAGGATAAAGACTTAAGGATCCTTCAGTGTTGTCACTCTTGATATTTTAGAATATTACAAGTTCACAAATTGTTTGAAATGCTCACTTTATTGCTTACCTTGTGCATTTCAGCGGAGGTGGTTTAACCAGATAGGACAAGTCTGTGATCTCCCAACTGCTATGAAAAGGAAAAATCCCTCCAACTATGATATCACCATCCTTTGATAGTTGAGGGTATACAGACTCTCCTAGCAGGGTACAGTCAGTCCCGTTAGATTTGGAAAAGCTGATGATGGTCATTACTAAATGCAAGAGAGCAAATACAGGCTCCATCCACATATCCAGGTCAAACTGTAGAGATAATGCTTTAGAATGTCTGGCAGATGTGATATTTCAGCTGGTTGAACAGGAAGGATATGTGGTATTTATACAGATAGAAAGGTACATTCTCTATGGTACAGTTTTACTGGTAGGCCAGTGTCAAAGGAGGTGTGACTTCAAAATGTGAGCAGAGTAGCCTGGTTTATCTGTGTATTAAAATTTGCCTGTCAAATCTGTACCTGTTGATTGAAAATTAGATCTGTCTCTGCACCAGCTATTCATACTGCCACTCCACCTTTATATGCTACAATATGTTTTTTTTGTTTTTTTTTTTTTGCTTTTTTATCTTTTTTTGCTTCTTTTTTTTTTTTGGCAGTACTTTGTCTGATTAGAAAGCCCAACATATCTGGGTAGTGTTGAGTAATGTTGAGACACTTGTACTTTTGGCACAAATGTATAAAATATGCAGTTTTAAAAAATTATATATATATATGCGCGCACACACACACACACACACACACACACACACACACACACACACACACACACACACACACACACACACAAGCACTATTAATAGTAATAGTTGATAGTTGATGAAAAAAATGGTGGCTTTATATTAGAAAGTTTTTTTACACAATAAAATACAGAATTTGTTGAAATTTTTGGTACCCTGAAGACCCAGTCCAGTATATTTGGATCCTTTTGAAATTTTAGAATAATTTGTTCTAATATATTGTCCATCCAAGTTTGCAGAGGTTGTAACCTTGGCCACACTAAAGTGACATATGTAGTCTGTTCGCTCACTTATTTTGCATTTTACCCATAAGTTGCTTTTTAGTGTTTTTCTCTGGTTTCAGTATGATTATGTAACACTTTGGAAGAAATATACAGAATAACAATCCAAAGCTTGAGGCTAAAATGGCAAATATCTCCACAGCTACAGTGAATTTTCCAGGAGAGCTGACATAAGATGGAATAAAGGTGATCCAAACTGCACAGAATATGAGCATGCTGAATGTGATGAATTTGGCTTCATTAAACTTGTCAGGCAGCTTCCGTGCTAGAAAGGCCAAAACAAAACATAGACTTGCTAGAATTCCTATGTACCCCAGTACAGCCCAGAAACCTATAGATGCACCCAAATTACATTCTAGAATGATCTTTTCCTTGTAAACTTTGAGATTTTTAAATGGAAAAGGAGGGGATGTTGTTAGCCAAAGCATACATATAATGACCTGTATGAGAGTGAATGCAAGAACACTGAGTCTCTGCTGTGGAGGCCCAAACCATTTTATGACATTACTACCCGGAAGTGTAGCCCTGAAGGCCATTAAAACCACTATTGTTTTCCCCAGAACACAGGAGATGCAGAGGACGAAGGTGATACCAAACGCTGTGTGACGCAGCATACAGGACCACTCAGAGGGCTGACCAATGAAAGTAAGTGAACAGAGGAAACACAGAGTCAGAGAGAAGAGCAGCAGGAAGCTCAGCTCTGAGTTGTGGGCTTTGACTATTGGGGTATCTTTGTATCTATAAAATACAACTAATATTGCCAGTGTCATGAATGCACCAACAATAGAAACAATTGTTAGCAAAATTCCCATAATTTCTTCATAAGATAGGTATTCAATTTCCTTTGTTATACATTCATTCCTTTGTGAGTTTGACCAGTAGTCATGATAACATTGTTCACATTTGACAGAATCTGTTGTGGAGTAAGAAAGCAAACAATGGAAATGGGAAGTTAGATATACAGGAAAAATAATCAGCTGAATAGTCTTCAAATCTACTTTGTTACAATATTCATGTATATCTGTTAAATGTAGGAGATCATTGCGCCTGTAATATTTTTAATCACTGCAGTAATCCCAATAATTAATTATTTTTTGTTTTTATTTTTTGGCATTTATGTACCTGTCATATTACTGATCTCTCCTTCTGCACATGGTATACAGTCAAAGCAGCACACAGGCTTTCCTTTCTGCACAGCCTTCCTGGTGCCTGGAGTGCAGCTCTCACTACACACCGATATCGGGACCTATAATCAAGGGAAATATTTAGTTAGTAGAAGACATAACAGGTGCATAGTTAAATGTGTTCTTCAAATTCACATTACAAGTATCATCTCCATATAAGGAATTCTTTACTTATGAGCAAATCTGACCTTATTTGTATTTTGTGCCCACACAATAGAAGACACGTTTAGAGTTAATCGCTTATGAACAGGGAAAGTGTAGTCATAAAGTCCAACAATGACAAATTCATGGTGCTCTTCTGCACTTGTTTGCCAGTTTATGACCTCATATCTTGCAACAGGGTCACCGTTTTTATCAAAATAAACCTCTTCACCCCCTTTAGTTTTGAATCGCACCATTTTAAGATGTTCTAGAAACTGATGAAATAGACCAAAGTTTATTTGTTGGTAAAAGTTATATTATTTAAAATGCACTGTAAAGAACATTGCTTTACTAAGTGTTATTTTGGCTGCATTTTTGAATTGGTGCTAAATGTGTGTTCTAAAGGTCAGTATGCAGTACAGGGACAGTGCTACAACAGACTATTAACTTACTGTGAGAGGATCAGGCTGGTTCATTCTTTGACATGTTTCTTTGCAGCCGAGAATATCATGTAGGGTATGGGCAATAGCATAAACCCCTTTATACACATTATTGAAATATGGCATCAGGGACATATCAGTGAAGATGCTATTCATTTCAGATAACGTCTCTTCTCCCGTGCATCCTGCGGAGCGTTCTGACTCATTCTGCACTGTATATTTACAATGGAAAAATGTCTCCCAGTATTTAGTAAAAATGGCACTGCCTGCAGATTTCACTCTATTTAAATCTAGAATGAATTCCTTCAGACCATTCACATTTGTATTAGGGACAGCCAGTCCTATGGCTCCTTGCAGTATGTTGTGCTTGTCCATTTTGGCCACAACTGGATCAAAGATCCAGGCCTCAGTTCCCACCCACTGGTATCCAGTGATGTTGTGCTCAAAAAATGCATCCAGCAACATCTCTAAGTCCCCAGCATCGACAAATCCCACTATCACTCGAGAAGTGGAGCTTTTGATCTGCTCAATGATTCCCAGAACCTTCCTTTGTGAAAAGGTGTTATAAAATGGAAGGGAATATTCTAAGCATATGCCCAACTGCTCTGCGACTTCAGTAAATTCAGCCATCCCACTGTTTCCATAGTCATCATCTCTTCTTATTGCTCCCACCCAGGTCCAGCCAAAGTGCCTGACCATTTCTGCCAGTGCTCTGCTCATGTGGTAATCACTGGGAATAGTTCGCAGAAATGAGGGATATTTTCTTTTGTCACTGAGACACTCACAGGTTGCACCGTGACTGATCTAAAAACACATTTGTACAGGTATCTCGTATATTGTTTAGAAGTTTGCATTCATCATCATAATGACATATGACATTAAATTGTTGATCAAATAGTTTCACATTCATGGTTCTTTTTCTGACAATTAAAATGATGTTTTGCTAGACATAAAATCTTTATAGTTGCATAAATTCTTACTAAGGGAATGCTGAAAGGTCCAATACTCATCGCAACAGCCATCGACACTGATGAGAATGACTCTCCTATTATTGCTTGTACCTGGGCTGGTTCTGTGCAAGGCTCATCTGAGACTGATTTCTCATTTCCATTAACAAGTGATAGAGCCACCTGAACCCCCACTGCTTTGGAAGTACAGGTGTCATAGATCTTATAGCCCAGTGAGACACCAGGCAGTAAAGAGGAACTGTTGTTGATCTCCTCTACTGCAAACATCAAAGACTGGGAATATTGCAAGTTTCTGACATCAAGACTGCAGAATAAATAAAGAAAATACAATGACATTATTTTAGAAAAAGACTTACATCGGCTTCGCCATTATTTACATTTTAATATATTACATGTTCTTACACAGTGTCAGAAATACTCACTTTACTGCTTACCTTGTGCACTTCAGTTGAGGTGGTTTAACCAAATAGGACAAGTTTGTGATCTCCCAACTGCTATGAAAAGAAAACATCCCTCCAACTATAATATCACCATCCTTTGATAGATGAGGGTA
Source organism: Electrophorus electricus (assembly GCF_041902795.1). NCBI lineage: Eukaryota > Metazoa > Chordata > Actinopteri > Gymnotiformes > Gymnotidae > Electrophorus > Electrophorus electricus. The sequence continues at coordinate 25,895,123 of NC_137502.1, forward strand.
TACAGACTCTCCTTGCAGGGTACAGGCAGTCCCATTAGATTTGGAAAAGCTGATGATGACCATTACTACATGCAAGAGAGCAAAGGTAGGCTCCATCCACCTACAGACTGGAGATAATGGCTAAGAACTTCTGGCAGGTCTGACGATTCACTTGGTTGAACAGGAAGGATATGTGGTATTTATACAGATAGAAAGGCAAATTCCATATGGTAAAGACACCAATGTCAAAGGAGGTATGACTTTGAAATGTGAGCAGAGTAGCCTGGTTTACCTGTGGATTGAAATCTGCCTGTAAAATCTGTACATGTGGTTTGAAAATAACCACTCCAGCTTTATTTGTTACAATGAGTATTATTTTTTAATTAATAATCACTACATCTAAACAAGGACATAATTAACATATATTATGCAGTATGATGAGTTTCCAAATGATCATGGCTGATTGAAATGTTTCCCTTCTTAATTTGTTTGTGTTAGTTGGGAATAAATGTAATTTCTATTAAATACAGTATTTATTAAATATAAATATAATGTCTTCATTTGCATGATATCTACATCTTAGTTACACTGACATACATTCAAACACATACTGCTGGTAATGTGGATGAATTCAGAACAAGCTTTAGAAGTCAGAGAGAAAAAATATGTATTTGATGAAACAGAAGAACTGGCTCTGGTATGAAACAGAAGATTTGTATATTACTGCTTTTGCCATTTGGAGGCTGAAAAGATCTAGTGATTACATGTATTTGTGTAAGTGATCTGTAAACTGCACGTCTGTAAAGTGCAGGCTGGGGGTGTTTTAGCATTTGCATTTTCTATGAAATCAAATCAGCTGCTAAATGTCAGTGACATTAGAAGTGGTGGATGAAAAATACAGTACCACCACACACACAAAGTGTCTATTTGGATTGGTCTGTTATGTTATACTGGTCATATATTGGTCTGGTTGGTCAGTGGTAGCCTAGGTAGCACATTGTACTCATGTACTCACGATATATGTTTGAATTTGTCAAATTACTTATATCTTGAACACCACTTTAATTTTAGCGAAAATTGTTAATTAGCATTAACCCTGTGAAATTTCAGGGCATTTCCTCTGTTTTTACATATTTAAAACAAATAATTAACTTTAAGAGTACTTACATATAGCATGATACCAATTGTTAATTATAATTAAAGACTAATTAAAGACATGTATTAATGAGTATTAACATGTACGCAGGAATCTAGTACCACTGCTTAGAAATACCTCCTACACCATCAGATTAAATGAATGGAAAGTTTATTGATTGATCAATATAAAAAGAAGTTAGGCATGATAAAGCATAGTAAATGAGAGATAAATGGACATGGCTCATGTATATGAAATTAACTACACCAAGTTATATGTATAAAAAAAATTATGAAAGAAATGGATAAAACCACAACAAACTTTTAAGTCTGCTAGCATTTGATTTTAAATTGTTTACCAAAAAAGAACAAATGCCTTGGAATCTGGAGTACTGCAGCAGGCATTCCTGACAGTGAAGTTGAATTTAGATGCCTAGTCCTTAACCCCCAGAGATCTTATGGCATTTCCTCTGTTTTTGCACATTTTTTTAACTTCACATTAAAGGTACTTACATATAGCATGATACCCATATGTTTCATATCAAAATGTTCAGACCAGTCTCAGCTCTCTTCCCAGTGGGGGACTATTTGATCTAGGGTACTGCATAAAGAATGTCCATAAACCTGAATATATGAGATCGAATTTTAGAAATGTATCATATCTCATATAAAAAAAAAAACCTTTATTCATGGGAACCAACTGTTTTGGTGTTTGAAATAGGTTTACAGGTGTTTTAGTCACATACCCAGTGTAATATATGATTAAAGTTGGATAGAAATGTTTAATGTTGAAAAATAACATTTGAACAGTCATGTATTGAGTAATGTGTGGTCTGTTACATTACTTTCACTCAATCTTACCAGGCCTGAGATAAAATGTGATTGAACAATGACTTTATATTAGATATCAGAATATCAAAATGTCAACCTTCATGTGTGCAAGTGAAAATATATATATAACCAAATTATGCCAAAAAACAAAATCGTTCTAGCTGCATAGAACAGTATTCACTATGGCCAAAATATATCCATCCAGCCATGCTGTACTAGCTTTCACACACAAAATACCTTTACAAAGTAAACGTTTACTAATGGACAGTCAATTTTGTCAAACAAAAGTCATAACTATTGTAATTAATTTAATGAATTTTGCACAGAAGCAGCATTTAGCTAGCTAGCTGATATCAGACATCATGCCTAAATGGGATAGCTATGTAGTGGATAGCTGTCCACTATAATAGCAATATTGTAAAATAACATTTAGCTGTCAATCTCTTTAATTTGTATATTCTTCTTCATCAAAGGAATCAAACCCCTCAGGCTCTAATGCTCTGTTATCTTTGTGACTACTTTCCAAAATCTCTGCAACTTCAGCAGCTGTAAACCTTTTGCACATTTTAGCTAGCTAGCTAGATTTCAATTGGACAAGGAAGGAAATGATTCTTAAGTGAAGGGTAAATCCTTAGTGAGTTCATGATTATTTATTGTTTGGTTTCACTCAGATTGATACACAAATTCATCAATCACACATGGTGATTAGATGGATAAGATCTGAGTGAAACACAAGCATGCAAATCACATTGTGAGAAGCAGATGACATGTATCTTAACCTATATCTAACCATTATATTTAACCTTTCATAGGTTCTTTATTCTTACTATTGACAAAATTGAATGGGAAGAAATGGCTCAGAAAATGTTTGAACCATATTTCTGTGTTTTCCTATTGAAAGATATAAATAAAAACATCGAATCAGACATGCCAGCATGTGCTTTGACCACATTGGGTTAAAATAGACAGGATGACTAACCTATTTTTATACTTGGAGAATTTTTGGAATGACAGATCATGAACTGACTTTAAAGGCCTTACTTGTTTATTGATTTGCATTTTGTGTTCAGAACACCATCTGCTTATGCCTCGAATTGGATAATGTGGTGTGATCTTTGAATTTCACAAATAATCGCATATAATTCCATGGTTTCCAATGGCACTACAGCAACCCAATGGAGATCCTGAATCCTGAGACACCAAAGTTCAGCAACGAGCTGTTTCCACTTGGAACTGCTCTTGCTCCATATGAATCACAGAGGCTTCTGAGCATGTTCTGCAGTTGTGGTCACATTGGTGGCCAGGTGCTTCTGTGAGCTACCCTAATGCTGTTTTTTTTAGTTTAGTACTAATTTAGTACTAATACAATTTAGTACTAATTTCCACCTACCTTTAGTTGGAACTAATTCTAACTCTATCAATGATAAAAAGACAAGCTAATCTTAATGTTAGGGCAGTGGACAAACACCTCAGACTTACTGGCACTGGGTGTGAGATAAGCCTGAAAACTTGGGTATGCCTTGAAGGGTGACTGTAAGGTGAGGAAGATTGGAAGGCCTGTCCATTTTTGATTGCACTTGAGCTGCAGAATTCTGAGGCTTCACCTTGGTTTGTCTGCCTGTCCAATCTGTACCTGTGGATTGAAAGTAGGTGGGTAATCATGACTGGGCCCCATACAAAAAAGAGATGAGAAGATGGGGAGGGGGCAGGGGGCCCTGAGAAAACCACTTTGCCAAGGGTCTAAAATTTGGTACTGTGCCCTGGAATTCCATTACCTGCTAATCAATATAGCACCTTACCACCAGGTAACTGGTACTTGCCAACTTCTCATCTTGTATGTTCTGAAAGGTGAGTGAGTGATCACAAGTTTAGCCTTTATCTGTGTAGTAAAGCAATTCAAGTACCTAATGAAATGTTGTTATTTCTTTGTGATTAAAAAGTGTGCAACATTCTAAATTATGGCATTTTTAAACACAGAAAGGCCACTTTGAGACACCTGCCCTTTCACAATTGGCGCTTTGCTGAGTGAAAATTAGTGACCCCAGAGTGCAACATAACATCAGGTGTGCAAGTTTTCTGTGGACCAGTTTCGGTGTGAATCCACATTAGAATAAGAAAATAACTTTTGTAAGTCTCTCTGGATAAGAGCATCTGCGAAATGTATTGTCATCAGAATTTGGCCCTGAATCAATGGGTCCTTCTTGTTAAGTGTCACCAGTTCAGGCTGGAGTAGGTGGAGTAATGCTGTGGAGAATGTTTACTTGGCGCAGCCTGGGTCTTGTGATGCTTGTGGATAGACATTTGTACAGTAGGGTGGCCATTTGTACAGTCATTGTGGCCAAACAAGTTCATCCCTTCATGGCAGCTGTACACTTTGAGCAATATAATGCACATGCAGCAAGGGTCATATATGACTGCGAGTTTTACTTGTTTCTCTGGCCTTCACAGTCCTTAGATCTTAATCCTATAGAGCATCCCTGGGACAATGTGGACCAGGTTGTTCAGAGCATGTCAGTACCTCCATCTAATTTGCAACAACTGCGAGAAGCTATCCTGTGTGCATGGGCAAAGATTCCTGCTGAATGTTTTCAGCACCTAGTTATATATTGAGTGACTGACATTAAATGTGAGGAATGTTGTAATTAATAATAATAGAAAAAAAAAATAAAAATACAATTACCAAATGGTGGCACACACAACTTTGAGAATGTGTGATCTAATCGCACAGTATTGTTGTGTGGATTTTATTTTTGTTTGTGCTAATAAAGACGTGATGTTTATGTGCTGTCTATCAATGCTGTCAGTAGCTTTTTCTGTGTCCTTAATATTATGTAGAATATGTATATTTTTATTTTGTCTTTTCATGTTTGGCTTTTATCCCTGCAGACATTTTTACATGTTCCTCTTATTATTGCAACTCATAGAACTGATAAATCAAGGAACTACCAATATTTAGTATGATTTTTGCCTTTACTAATAGGGATTACAGATAAATACTTGGCTACCCTGGCTTTGGTTATAATCATTTTGTAGTTGTTTTGTCTGTAGTCAGATGATGGTGCAAAGTGACTGAAGTGTGTGGCACATTTGTGATTGTCTTGGGTCAAACGTTTTATACTGGGTAAATTAATTGACCATTTGTAAAAGAATTTAAGCTTTAGGTTGACTGCTTAATGCACCAGTCATGCTTACTTCTGTAACAACATTGCTATGCTTACTGACTCTTAACTACTCTTGTATTCATATCAGTGTAATTCAAATTGTAATCATATTTGGTTAAATCATATAATGAAATTTGTAGGTAATGGTGCAGCATGCATCTAATACCTGCAAAGCTGCCACTTCCACTTGATGTAAGAAATAAATAATCTACCAAATCTTAAAATATAGAATTTACACATCATTTAACTGTGATTGCAACTCAGATTGAGTGAATGGTTCTCTAATCAACAATGTCATTCTAAATGTATACACATTCATTCAGAACATTTATTCAATAACAGACTGAGTATGGTGAGCCATTTTTTTTTTTTCTACAGGCATAAGATACTGTTTACCTTGTTTACACTGTTGGCAGTTCTTTGTCTGTTTAGAAAGCCCAACATACCTTGGTAAAGCTGAATAATGTTGAGAGCATATTTTGAACCTGTAATTTGAAATATGTGTGATTTTTTTAAATTATATATAGAACTTGAAATATGTGTGATTTTTTAAAATTATATATATATATATATATATATATATATATATATATATATATATATATATATATATATATATATATATATACTATTAATAGTAAAAGTTGATAGCTGATGAAGTGCTGAATTGTAGCTTTACAAGAGAATGTTTTTGGTTTTTGACAAAGTAAACTACAGAATTTGTCAGTTGAATTTTTAATGGTACCTTGAAAAACAAAGTATCTTCGGATTCTTTTGAAACATTACATTTATTTGTTCTAATATATTGTCCATCCAAGTCCAAGTTTACACAGGCTATAATCAATATCTATGGCCACATTAATGGTACATATGTAGTCTGTTATCTCAGTTATTTTGCATTTTACCCATAAGTTGCTTTTTGGTGTTTTTCTCTGGTTTCAGTATGATTATGTAACACTTTGGAAGAAATATACAGAATAACAATCCAAAGCTTGAGGCCAAAATGGCAAATATCTCCACAGCTACAGTGAATTTTCCAGGAGAGCTGACATAAGATGGAATAAAGGTGATCCAAACTGCACAGAATATTAGCATGCTGAATGTGATGAATTTGGCTTCATTAAACTTGTCAGGCAGCTTCCGTGCTAGAAAAGCCAAAACAAAACATAGACTTGCGAGAAGGCCTATGTACCCCAGTACAGCCCAGAAACCTATAGATGCACCCAAATTACATTCTAGAATGATCTTTTCCTTGTAGACTTTCAGATTTTTGAAGGGAAAAGGAGGAGAAACTGTTAGCCACAGCACACAAATAATGACCTGTATGAGAGTGAAAGCAAGAACACTGAGTCTCTGCTGTGGAGGCCCAAACCATCTCATAACATTACTGCCTGGAAGTGTAGCCCTGAAGGCCATTAACACCACTATTGTTTTCCCCAGAACACAGGAGATGCAGAGGACGAAGGTGATACCAAACGCTGTGTGGCGCAGCATACAGGACCACTCAGAGGGCTGACCAATAAAAGTAAGTGAACAGAGGAAACATAAAGTCAGAGAGAAGAGCAGCAGGAAGCTCAGCTCTGAGTTGTGGGCTTTGACTATTGAGGTATCTTTGTATCTATAAAATACAACTAATATTGCCAGTGTCATGAATGCACCAACAATAGAAACAATTGTTAGCAAAATTCCCATAGTTTCTTCATAAGATAGGTATTCAATTTCCTTTGTTATACATTCATTCCTTTGTGAGTTTGACCAGTAGTCATGATAACATTGTTCACATTTGACAGAATCTGTTGTGGAGTAAGAAAGCAAACAATGGAAATGGGAAGTTAGATATACAGGAAAAAATAATCAGCTGAATAGACTTCAAATCTACTTTGTTACAATATTCATGTATATCTGTTAAATGTAGGAGATCAACTTGCACCTGTAAGATTTTTAATCACTGCAGTAATCCCAATAATTAATTATTTTTTGTTTTTATTTTTTGGCATTTATGTACCTGTCATATTACTGATCTCTCCTTCTGCACATGGTATACAGTCAAAGCAGCACACAGGTTTTCCTTTCTGCACAGCCTTCCTGGTGCCTGGAGTGCAGCTCTCACTACACACCGATATCGGGACCTATAATCAAGGTAAATATTTAGTTAGTAGAAGACATAACAGGTGCATAGTTAAATGTGTTCTTCAAATTCACATTACAAGTATCATCTCCATATAAGGAATTCTTTACTTATGAGCAAATCTGACCTTATTTGTATTTTGTGCCCACATAATAGAGGACACATTTAGAGTTAATCGCTTATGAACAGGGAAAGTGTAGTCATAAAGTCCAACAATGACAAATTCATGGTGCTCTTCTTCACTTGTTTGCCAGTTTATGACATCGTATCTTGCAACAGGGTCACCATTTTTATCAAAATAAACCTCTTCACCCCCTTTAGTTTTGAATTGCACCATTTTAAGATGTTCTAGAAACTGATGAATTAAACCAAAGTTTATTTGTTAGTAAAAGTTACATTGTTTAAAACGCACTGTAAAGAACTTTACCAAGTGCTATTTCAAGTTTTTGAATTAGTGCTAACTGTGTGTTCCAAAGGTCAGTATTAAGTACAGGGACAGTGCTACAACAGACTATTAACTTACTGTGAGAGGATCGGGCTGTTTTTTTGTTTGACATGTTTCTTTGCAGCCGAGAATATCATGTAGGGTATGGGCAATAGCATAAACCCCTTTATACACATTATTGAAATATGGCATCAGGGACATATCAGTGAAGATGCTATTAATTTCAGATAACTTCTCTTCTCCTATGCATCCTGCTGAGTGTTCTGACTCATTCTGCACTGTATATTTACAATGGAATAATGTCTCCCAGTATTTAGTAAAAATGGCACTGCCTGCAGATTTCACTCTATTTAAATCTAGAATGAATTCCTTCAGACCATTCACATTTGTATTAGGGACAGCCAGTCCTATGGCTCCTTGCAGTATGTTGTGCTTGTCCATTTTGGCCACAACTGGATCAAAGATCCAGGCCTCAGTTCCCACCCACTGGTATCCAGTGATGTTGTGCTCAAAAAATGCATCCAGCAACATCTCTAAGTCCCCAGCATCGACAAATCCCACTATCACTCGAGAAGTGGAGCTTTTGATCTGATCAATGATTCTCAGAACCTTCCTTTGTGAAAAGGTGTTATAAAATGAAAGGGAATATTCTACGCATATACCCAACCCCTCTGCAACTTCAGTAAATGCAGCCATCCCACTGTTTCCATATTCATCATCTCTTCTTATTGCTCCCACCCAGGTCCAGCCAAAGTGCCTGACCATTTCTGCCAGTGCTCTGCTCATGTGGTAATCACTGGGAATAGTTCGCAGAAATGAGGGATATTTTCTTTTGTCACTGAGACACTCACAGGTTGCACCATGGCTGATCTAAAAACACAATTATACAGGTGTCTTATGTATTTTGTTTAGAGATAAGTTTATATGCATCGTCATACTGACATATGACATTAAATTCTTGATCAAATAGTTTCACATTCATGGTTCTTTTCTTAACAGTTAAATGATGTTTTGATAGACATAACATCTTTATAGTTGCATAAATTCTTACTAAGGGAATGCTGAAAGGTCCAATACTCATCGCAATAGCCATCGACACTGATGAGAATGACTCTCCTATTATTGCTTGTACCTGGGCTGGTTTTGTGCAAGGCTCATCTGAGACTGATTTCTCATTTCCGTTAACAAGTGATAGAGCCACCTGAACCCCCACTGCTTTGGAAGTACAGGTGTCATAGATCTTATAGCCCAATGAGACACCAGGCAGTAAAGAGGAACTGTTGTTGATCTCCTCTACTGCAAACATCAAGGTCTGGGAATATTGTAAATTTCTGACATTAAGACTGCAGAATAAAGAAAGAAAATACAATGACATTATTTTAGGAAAAGACTAACAGCTCTTTCACTGCTGTGTTATTATTTACATTTGAATATATTACATGTTCTCAAACATGTCTGAAATGCTCACTTTACTGCTTACCTTGTGCACTTCAGTGGAGGTGGTTTAACCAGATAGGACAAGTCTGTGATCTCCCAACTGCTATGAAAAGAAAACATCCCTCCTACTATGATATCACCATCCTTTGATAGTTGAGGGTATACAGACTCTCCTTGCAGGGTACAGGCAGTCCCATTAGATTTGGAAAAGCTGATGATGACCATTACTACATGCAAGAGAGCAAAGGTAGGCTCCATCCACCTACAGACTGGAGATAATGGCTAAGAACTTCTGGCAGGTCTGACGATTCACTTGGTTGAACAGGAAGGATATGTGGTATTTATACAGATAGAAAGGCAGATTCCATATGGTAAAGACACCAATGTCAAAGGAGGTGTGACTTCGAAATGTGAGCAGAGTAGCCTGGTTTACCTGTGGATTAAAATCTGCCTGTAAAATCTGTACATGTGATTTGAAAATAAGATATGTCTGTGCAGCAGCTGTTCATATTGCCACTCCAGCTTTATATGTTACAATAATTATTTTTTTATTAATAACCACAACAGCTAAACAGGAACATAATTAACATATTTAATGTCATGAGTTCGCAAATAATCACAGATGATTGAAATGTTTCCCCTTTTAATTTGTTTGTTTGTTAGTTTGGAATAAATGTAATATCTATTAAATACAGTATTTATTAATATAAATATGTCTTCAATTGCATGATCACTACTGCTGAGTTACATTGATATACATTCAGCACATACTGGTAATAATATAGATGGATTCAGATCAAGCTTTAGAAGTCAGAAAACAAATTATGCATTTGACGATACAGAAGAACTGGCTCTGGTGTGAAACAGAAGAGTTGTTCAGCTGTACTGCTTTTTCCATTTGGAGGCTGAAAATTCTGTTGATTGCATGCATTTGTGTAAGTGGTCAGTAAACTGCAGGTCTGTAAAATGCATGCTGGGGGTGTTTTACAATTTCCTTTTTCTATGTAATCAAATAATTCAGCTGCTAAACTTCAAAGACATTAGAAGTGGTGGATCAAAAAAACAATACCACCACACACACAAAGTGTCTATTTGTCAGATTACTTATATCTTGAACACCAGGGAAAATGTTTGATTAGCATTCACTCTCTGAAATATCAGGGCATTTCCTCTGTGTGTGTATGTGTGTTTGCGGAGAAGAGCAAGATTTATTAGGAGCAAGTCCATAGTCAGGGTTATTGTAACAGTCCAGTGTCAAATTACCAACATGGGGAGTTTTAGAATACATGATAAGACAAAAACAAGGGCTAGGGTGTTATACACAGAGGCTAGGATAAACAAAGGCTATGAGATAGGAACAACTAATAACAAATGTGTCGATATACAAACACTGGTTAGAATTACATACACAAACAGTTGGCTATATTTACATACACAGAGGCTATGCTTACAATAAACAGCCAAACATAGGCAAAAAGGCAGGGTTTACATACACAAGGTAACGAGGACTTAACTAGACACAGGTGCAACTCATAAAAACAGAGAAAAACAACATGGACAGGGATGGGAATTGAAAATTGAAACAACAATATGAGATAGGGAAATCATAGATTCAGGGACACTAAGAGGATGGCCAATCATGATAGTACACAGGGATCTAATAGCACAGGTTAGAAATACAGTGGTGTGAAAAAGTATTTGCCCCTTCCTGATATCTTTTTTTTCATGTTTGTCACACTTAAATGCTTCAGATCATCAAACAAATTTAAATATTAGACAAAGATAACACAAGTAAACTGTAAACTGCAGTTTTTAAATGAAGGTTTTTATTATTATGTGGAAAACTGGGCAAAAAAAAAAAAAAAAGAGACTGGGCAAAAATGTTCTGCATGGCAGAGTTCCAAGATGAAAACCACTGCTGAACAAAAAGGCTCATCTCAGTTTTTCCAGAAAACATCTTGATGATCCCCAAGACTTTTGCGAAAATACTCTGTGGACTGACGAGACAAAAGTTGCACTTTTTGGAAGGTGTATGTCCCATTACATCTGGCGTAACACAGTATTTCAGAAAAGAATCATACCAACAGTAATATATGGTGGTGGTAGTGTGATGGTCTGGGGCTGTTTTGCTGCTTTGGGACCTGAAAGACTTGCTGTGGTAAATGGAACCATGAATTTAACTGTCTACCAAAAAATCCTGAAGGAGAATGTTTGAATGCCATCTGTTTGTGACCTCAAGCTGAAGTGCACTTGGGTTCTGCAGCAGGACAATGATCCAAAACGTACCAGCAAGTTCACGTCTGAATGGCTTAGGAAAAACAAAATGAAGACTTTGGAGTGGCCTAGTCAGTCCTGACCTGAATCCGATTGAGATGCTGTGGCATGCCCTTAAAAAGGTGGTTCATGCTCAAAAACCCTCCAATGTGGACGAATTACAACTATTCTGCAAAGATGAGTGGGCTAAAATACCTCCACAGCACTAAAAGACTCATTACCAGTTATTAGGTTTAGGGGACAATCACTTTTTCACACAGCGCCATGTAGGTTTGGATTTTTTTTTCCCCTTAATAAAAACCTTCATTTAAAAACTGCATTTTGTGTTTACTTGTGTAATCTCTGTCTAGTATTTCAATTTGTTTTATCAACAAATTTAAGTGTGACACATGCAAAAAAAAAAAAGATATCAAGAAGGGGGCAAACACTTTCACACCAGTGTACCTCCTCCAACATTAGATTCTATTAATGGAAAGTTTATTGATTCATCAATATAAAAGGAAGTTAGGCATGATAAAGCATAGTAAATGAGAGACAGAAATTAACTACACCAAGTTATAGGCATTAAAATTTGTGAAAGAAATAGATAAAACCTCAACAAGCTTTCAAGACTGGTAGTGTTTGATTTTAAATTGTTTACCAAAAACGGGCAAATGCCTTGGAATTTGGAGTACAACAGCAGTCCTTAACCTTGCCTAGTCCTTAACCCTCTGAGATCTCGGGGCTTTTTCTCGGTTATTGCATATTTTTCTAAATTCACTTTAAAGGTACTTACATATGAAACAAATGGGTATCATGCTATATCAAAATGTTCAGAACAGTCTGGTCCTAGTCCATCTGGGGCCTGTAGGACTCCGCAGCGTCCACCCCTGAACTACACCCAGGGCCCCCCAAAATTTCCCAGACACACTCTCTGGGGAAGAACGGTTATGCGCTGCCTTCTCCTTCTTTTTTTTACTCTTCTTTCCCGGCATCCTTCAGTGGTCGATGTTTCTGTTACACTGAGAGGGCAGAGCAGGATGTGGGGACAAGTTGCGGAACACAGAAGATATGTTTATTAATACACACAACAACGATTACGTAGCTCACAGGCTATCAGGGTCAAACATTGACAACATTCACATTTAAACACGAGACTTATATACACGCACACTAATAATACACAACAAGGAGCAGGAGTGAAACCCAAGGAGGGCGTAGCTGTACAGATGAATGAAGACACACACACACAAGGAGACGTTTGGGAGGAGGGGCCATACCATGACAACTTTTTTTAAACTCAAACACTACAAACTGACAATAAGTAAAATTAAATAAATAAATGAATTATCAAACATAAATAAGGCCTATCTAAAAAGAGGGGTTTTAAGTAACATTTTAAATCAGTTCAGAGTAGGAGCATTTTAATAGCGTTAGGTAGAGCTTTGCATAATCGATGTGCTCCACAAGAAAAAGCTCTTTCACCCATGGATTTTAATTTTCAAGAAGGCTGCTGTAGATTGAGATAAATAACAGAATCTATAGAGCAAAGCTAAGAGGGTGAAGAATGCAAAGCAGCTCATGCAACATGCAAGCTGTAAACATAACAACGGGTCACTGATCTGTTGACCACTGAGCTTTGTATAACAGTATTCCAGCTACCTAGCTACAAATATCACATTATAGCTAAATGGTCTGTTACAGTTACACACTGCTCCTTGTGTGTGCTCCTTGCTACTGGCATAAGCTATGTTTTACACTGCTGGCAGTGCTTTGTCTATTTAGAAAGCTCAACATACCTTGGTAATATTGATGGCATTTTTTTGCTCCTGTACCAGTACTGAATGGGACAAATGTATAAAATATGGTGTGTGTGTGTGAGATATATATATATATATTAGTATGTTAAATTATTCTTATTCTTCAGAATGTTTCAAATATTTTAAAATATTTTGCACAGGCTATAATCTTTATATGTGGCCACATTAATGGTAAATATGTAGTATACTAGTTTACTTATTTTTATAATGTTTATTACTCTAAGTTGTCTTTTATGTCATTTCTGCAAGGAATTTGCTGATCATCCACTCTATAGGCACCTTGATATTTAGTATCAACAAAATCCTCTTATTTGGTATTGATCTAGATTTTATGTTCTTGATTGTGGCATCATGCCTAATGTTTTCCTTAAATATGCATGTGTGTGTGTGCACGTTTGTGTGTGTGTGTAATTACATAACATAGTCAAAGAAATCCTGTGGAGTTACACATCAAATATTAAGATCAAAATGATCAGTATCATAAAATCCTAATGAAGATAATTTCATCTAAAATATGAATCAGATTAATGGTAAATATGTAGGCTACTAGCTCACTTATTTTGCATTTTACCCATAAGTTGCTTTTTAGTGTTTTTGTCTGGTTTCAATACAATTATATAACACTTTGGAAGAAATATACAGAATAACAAACCAAAGCTTGAGGCCAGAATGGCAAATATCTCCACAGCTACAGTGAATTTTCCAGGAGAGCTGACATAAGATGGAATAAAGGTGATCCAAACTGCACAGAATATGAGCATGCTGAATGTGATGAATTTGGCTTCATTAAAGTTATCAGGCAATTTTCGAGCCAAAAAAGCTAAAACAAAACAGAAGAGAGCCAGGAGTCCTATATAACCCAGTACACCCCAGAAACTTATTATTGAACCCACATTACATTCTAAAATAATCTTTTCTTTGTAGAGCTTCAGATTTTTGAAGGGAAAAGGAGGGGAAATAGTTAACCAAATCACACAATTAATGACCTGTATTAGAGTGAAGGCAAGAACACTGAGCCTCTGCTGTGGAGGCCCAAACCATTTCATGACATTACTGCCTGGAAGTGTAGCCCTGAAGGCCATTAACACCACTATTGTTTTCCCCAGAACACAAGAGATGCAGAGGACGAAGGTGATCCCAAACGCTGTGTGACGCAGCATACAGGACCACTCAGAGGGCTGACCAATGAAAGTAAGTGAACAGAGGAAACACAGAGTCAGAGAGAAGAGCAGCAGGAAGCTCAGCTCTGAGTTGTGGGCTTTCACTATTGGGGTATCTTTGTATCTATAGAATACAACTAATATTGACAGTGTCAAAAATGCACCAATAATAGAAACAGCTGTTAGCAAAATTCCCATAGTTTCCTCATAAGACAGATATTCAGTTTCCTTCTTTATACATTCATCCCTCTGTGGATTTGACCAGGAGTCTTCATAGCATTGTTCACATTTAATAGAATCTGTTGTGGAATAAGAAAGGAAATAATAAATAGAAATCAAATACATGTGGAGAATAATTAGCTGAATACACTACAAAAATAAATGTTTATTGAATCTTCTTTGTTATGAGAATGAATGAATAAATGAATGAACAACATGTTGTTCTTTTCATAAAGACTATTACACTATTTTTTTAATTTAATTTTAACAAAAGAAATCTGGGAATTTTTGTACCTGTATTATTACTGATCTCTCCTTCAGCACATGGTATACAGTCAAAGCAGCACACAGGCTTTCCTTTCTGCACAGCCTTCCTGGTGCCTTGAGGGCAGCTCTCACTGCAAACAGATATTGGAACCTATAATCAAGGGGGATATGTTTATTTTTTTATTTTTGTAAAAAGGATTTCTTGAACTCCACATTGCAATTATCATCTCCATATGAAAAGTGCTTTATTTTAGGCCAAAATACAATTCTTCCTTTTTTCTTACCTTATTAGTATTTTTAGCCCACAAAATAGAAGGCATGTTTAGTGATAATCGACTGTAAACAGGGAAAGTGGAGTCATAAAGTCCAATAGTGACAAATTCGTGTTGTTGTTCTTTACTTGTTTGCCAGTTTATCACCTCATATCTCGCAACAGGGTCACCATTTTTATCAAAATAAACTTCTTCACCATCTTTAGTTTTGAAATGCACCATTTTGAGATATTCTAGAAACTGAAGAAACAGTGGTTTATTGACAATAAATATCGGTATAAGTTATACCATTTAAAAACACTATAATACATGGCATTGTCAGTTACACTACAACATTTTGTCTGGGTTTTTTTAATTAGTGCTAAATGTGTGTTCCAAATCTTTAAGTGCAGAAACATTAACTCACTGTGAGAGGATCAGGCTGCTTCTTTGAAGAACAAGTTTCTTTGCAGCCTAGAAGGTCATGTAGTGTATGGGCAATAGCATAAACCCCTTTATACACATTATTGAAATATGGCATCATGGACATGTCAGTAAATGTGCTGTCCATTTCAGACAATTTCTCTTGTCCTGTGCATAATGCTGAATCCTCTGAATCGCTCTCGACTTTATACTTACAATGAAATAATGTCTCCCAGTATTTAGTAAAAATGGCACTGCCTGCAGATTTTACTTGGTCTAAATCTAAAATGAACTCTTTCAGACCTGTCACCTCTGTTTTAGGAATAGTCAGCCCTATGGCTCCTTGCAGTATGTTGTGTTTGTCCAGTGTGGCTAGAGCTGGGTCAAAGATCCAGGCCTCAGTTCCCACCCACTGGTATCCGGTGATGTTATGCTCAAAAAATGCATCCAGTAAAATCTCTAAGTCCCAGGTGTCGACAAATCCCACTATCACTCGAGAAGTGGAGCTTTTGATCTGCTCAATGATTCTCAGAACTTTTCCTTGTGAATAAGTTTTAAAAAATGGAAGTGAATATTCTAAGCATATGCCCAACTGCTCTGCAACTTCAGTAAATGCAGCCATTCCACTGTTGCCATAGTCATCATCTCTTCTTATTGCCCCCACCCAGGTCCAGCCAAAGTGCCTGACCATTTCTGCTATTGCTCTGCTCTGGTAGTAATCACTGGGTATAGTGCGCAGAAATGAGGGATATTTCCTTTTGTCACTGAGGCACTCACAGGTGGCACCATGACTGATCTAAAAACGCATTTATATATATTTCTCAGGCACTATGTTTAGTGACAAATTTATATGCACCATCATAATGACATATGCCAATAAAATTGGTTATTAAAATAACTTTTTTTCTTTCATATTGTTTAATAAGAATTAAAATTATGTTTTAATAGACAGAGTTAAAAGTTCTTAATTGCTTAAATTCTTACTAAGGGAATGCTAAAAGGTCCAATACTCATTGCAACAGCCATGGACACTGAAGAATAGCTCTCTCCTATTATTGCTTGTACCTGAGCTGGTTTTGTGCAGACCTCATTTGAGACTGATTTCTCATTTCCATTAACGAGTGCCATAGCCACCTGAACCCCCACTGCTGTGGAACTACAGGTGTCATAGATCTTATAGCCCAGGGAGACACCAGGCAGTAAAGCGGAACTGTTGTTGATCTCCTCTATTGCAAAAATCAATGACTGTGAGAACTGTATGGCTCTGAAATCAAAACTTGTCAATAGCAGAAAAATATAATGACAATATTTTAGAATAAAATTTTAAAACTTCCAGCACTGCTGTCTCATTCTGGGTCATATCATATTTTTGGTATAATACATGCTCACACAGTTTCTACAATACTTACTTTCCCAGGCCACTTACCTCATGCACTTCGTTGGAGGTGGTATAACCAAATAGGACAAGTCTTTGATCTCCCAACTACTATGAAAGGGAAATATTCCTCCAATTATAATATCACCATCCTTTGATAGTTGTGGGTATACAGACTCTCCTTGCAGGGTACAAGCAGTCCCATTAGTTTTGGAAAAATTTATGATGGCCATTACCAGATGTAAGAGAGCAAAGACAGGCTCCATCCACATATTGACTGGAGCTAATGGCTAAGAATGTCTGGCAAGTCTAATGCTTCAGTTGGTTGAACAGGAAGGATATGTGGTATTTATATACATAGAAAGGCAAATTCTCTGTGGTAAAGTTTTACTGGTAGGCCGAAGTCAAAGGAGGTGTGACTTTGAAATGTGAGCAGAATAGCCTGGTTTACTGTGGATTAAAATCTGCCTGTCAGTTTTGCATGTGTGGCTGTAAAATGAGATCTGTCTCTGAACAAGCTCTATTACACTTGTATTCAGTTTTATTCATTACAATAAATTGTGTCTTTTATTAATAATCACCCCAACTAACTGAACACCTAGTCAACTTTTAATTTATGTGGTGTCCTTTGTATTCAGATGATCTTTGCTGATTGAATTGTTTCCTTCTTATCTATGTCTGCATGTTTGACTGTTAGTTTGTGAATAAATATAATATGCCTTCAACTTCAGTCACAGTTTAGTTAGACTGACATCCATTCATCACATATTAGTAGATCTACAGTCTCATCAGCTACTTAATTAGAGACAGTTCTTGATTATAATCCCTATATTAGTCTATAAGTAGTGAATATAGCTTTTCTGTTTGTGCCATGTGCAGTTTGTGTTAGCCATCCTCTAGCCCTCAGTGGTTAGTTTCTTGACCACAGGAGTGAAGGCTTGTCATCATGAAGCGACAGATCACACTCAATACATTAGTGATACTGACACATCTAAAAGTTTCATCAGAACTACTCTGTGTGATACACTCATGGCAATGCAATGTCTACTATGCCCCTTCAAAGTCAATGAAACTTCTCTATTAAGAATGATGTTATTCCACAAATATTCAGTCAACAGTGGGCCTGTATTGAGGCACTGAACAGCAATTACCTCAGTTGAGGCTGGCTCATTGATTGTTCACTCTGTTACTGTATACCTTTAATATGCTTTAATATAAGTGTATACATATTAAAGAGGTCAGTGATTGTAGGCGCAAGGTAGGTGTTTCTAAAAAGAATTAGGCTGTGGTAAGAGTTTACTCTTACTGAATTATACTTCTGCATCTCTGTATCCGCAAACATTTATGGGTGTCATATGAAGACTTTGACATAGGTGTCAGTAAATATATTTGAACATAAAATTTACATCATCAGCATTTTGCAGATGCCCTTATCTAGAGAGACTTACATATATTTATCGATATGACAGTATTTGTGTTTTCTGGGAAGCGAACCCATGACCATGTTATCACATTGTTTTACCTCTTCTTCCTCGTAAGCTTTTGTACCCGCATGCACATTTCAATGTAGTTGCTAAATAATTTACTGTGGTTAGGGCTTGGAACACTAATCACATTACTTCTGCCTGTAACAAAATTACTACTTTTGCTACATTTTTATAAGCTGCAAATTCATCTAGAAATTAACTTTCTATCTACATACTTTAAACCTTTTAAAGTTAACATTCTGCCACAATTCTGTTGTTAAACTTATTTTCATATGGCGAAACATAGCCTGCTAAAGCCTATGCTATATACTTTCTGCACAAGTCATTGCTTATTGCTAGTCTAACTGAATGTTCGAGATATCAAAAATTAGTTGTTAATTATCTGAATTCTGACAGTTTATCTGTGATTGTATTGACATGGTCTTAGTACACCAGGGGCCAGTTTTTTTAAACTTTTAATCTGGACTAAATTTGTCTGGATAATCCCCTTTTTGACGTAAATAGGACCAAATTAAGCACAGTTATTTGTCACGATTTTACAAAAGATGAATGTATTTGATAATGTTTATACAAATACGTCCGGATTGGTATATGGAAATCTTTGTATTAGAAGTCAACTACCATCTGCCGGACATATATTAGTTTATTTTCAATAATAATAAAAAAAAAATCTATAATGAACCACTTTTAAAAAAAGGTTTCAATCCTCACAAGCTCCTCATAAGCAGTTGCAGGGTATCTGGATTCATGGTTGTCCTTACCTTACTTCTGCTTTAAATTCTTCCATCCTATAACCTGCTCTGTGGTCCTTAACTGACTAGTAACAGTGGCATTAACATGACCACAGATTGAAGCCCAAAGATCCAACTTCCTTTATGAAGTAAATGCTTTCTTCTGGCTCAGAGTAATAAATGTACCCCTCAAGGTGTAGTAATTACAGTGTACTCCGATTTATATAAATAACTTCACAATATCATACACCTATCATGTTTTACAGTGTTTATTACTCTAAGTTGTCTTTTATGTCATTTCTTCAGAACATTTGCTGTTCACCCACACCAGAGCCACTATGCTATGTAGCATCAACATAATCTTATTTGGTATTGACCTAGATTTTAGGTACTTGATTGTGGCATTTTGCCTAATGTTTCCTTTAATATGCATGTGTGTATGTGTAAGTACATAACATTTTCAAAACAGAGCCTACAGAGTAGCATATCAAATATTAATATCAAAGTGATCAGTATCATAAAGTCCTTATGAAGATGATTTCATCTAAAATATGAACCAGGTTAATGGGAAATATGTAGTCAACTAGCTCACTTATTTGGCATTTTACTCATAAGTTGCTTTTTAGTGTTTTTCTCTGGTTTCAGTATAATTATGTAACACTTTGGAAGAAATATACAGAATAACAAACCAAAGCTTGAGGCCAAAATGGCAAATATCTCCACAGCTACAGTAAATTTTCCAGGAGAGCTGACATAAGCTGGAATAAAGGTGATCCAAACTGCACAGAATATGAGCATGCTGAATGTGATGAATTTAGCTTCATTAAACTTATCAGGCAGCTTCCGTGCTAGAAAAGCCAAAAGAAAACATAAACTAGCTAGGAGTCCTATGTAACCCAGTACAGCCCAGAAACCGATGGATGAACCTAATTTACATTCTAGAATAATCTTTTCCTTGTAGACTTTGTGATTTCTAAATGGAAAAGGAGGTGACATTATTAACCAAATCACACAAATAATGACCTGTATGAGAGTGAAGGCAAGAACACTGAGTCTCTGCTGTGGAGGCCCAAACCATTTCATGACATTACTGCCTGGAAGTGTAGCCCTGAAGGCCATTAACACCACTATTGTTTTCCCCAGAACACAGGAGATGCAGAGGACGAAGGTGATCCCAAACGCTGTGTGACGCAGCATACAGGACCACTCAGAGGGCTGACCAATGAAAGTAAGTGAACAGAGGAAACACAGAGTCAGAGAGAAGAGCAGCAGGAAGCTCAGCTCTGAGTTGTGGGCTTTCACAATTGGGGTATCTTTGTATCTATAGAATACAACTAATATTGCCAGTGTCATGAATGCACCAACCACAGAAACAATTGTTAGCAAAATTCCCATAGTTTCCTTATAAGACAGATGTTCAGTTTCCTTCTTTATACATTCATTCCTTTGTGAGTTTGACCAGTAGTCTTGATAACATTGTTCACATTTGATAGAATCTGTTTTGGAGTAAGAAATAAAGTAAACAATACAATGAGATGTTCGATTCACAGGGAAAATAATCAGCTGAATACACTACATCTACTTACTCTCTTAAAACAAGTAGAATAACTTGTGTCTATAAGACTTTTAATCATTGTTGTAATCCCAATAATAATATTTTTTGTTTCTTATTTCTCTGTATTTAAGTACCTGTTATATTACTGATCTCTCCTTCTGCACATGGTATACAGTCAAAGCAGCAGACAGGCTTTCCTTTCTGCACAGCCTTCCTGGTGCCTGGAGGGCAGTTTTCACTGCACACAGATTTTGGGACCTATAATCAAGAGAAAATGTTCATTGACATTACAAGATAAAAGGTACCTAGTGAAAATGCTTTCTTCAACTTCACATTGCAAATATCATATCTATTTAAGGAGTTCTTTACTTAAGACCAAGGTGCAAATCTGACCTTATTAGTAATTTGTGCCCACACAATAGAAGTCACATTTAGAGTTAATCGCTTATGAACAGGGAAAGTGTAGTCATAAAGTCCAACAGTGACAAATTCATGGTGCTCTTCTGCACTTGTTTGCCAGTTTATGACCTCATATCTCGCAACAGGGTCACCATTTTTATCAAAATAAACCTCTTCACCCCCTTTAGTTTTGAATCGCACCATTTTAAGATGTTCTAGAAACTGATGAAATAGACCATTTTATTTGTTGGTAAAAGTTATATGGTTTAAGAGCACAGTAAAGAATACTGCTTTGCCAATTAAAGTATAGCATTTTTGAATTTGTGCTAAGTGAGTGTTCCAAAGGTCACTATGAAATACAGGAATAGTGTTAGAATAGTCTACTTACTGTGAGATGATCGAGCTGATTATTTGTTGAACATGTTTCTTTGCAGCCAAGAAGGTTATGTAGTGTATGAGCGATAGCATAAACACCTTTATACACATTATTGAAATATGGCATCAGGGACATGTCCATAAAGATGCTGTTAGTTTCAGACAATTCCTCTTCTCCTGTGCATAATGATGAGTCCTCTGAATCATTCTGGATTGTATATTTACAATGAAATAATGTCTCCCAGTATTTAGTAAAAATTGCACTGCCTGCAGATTTCACTCTATTTAACTCTAGAATGAAGTCCTTGAGACCTGTCACCTCTATATTGGGGACAGCCAGCCCTATGGCTCCTTGCAGTATGCTGTGCTTGTCCATTTTGGCCAGTTCTGGATCAACAATCCAGGCCTCGGTCCCCACCCACTGGTATCCAATGATATTGTGCTCAAAAAATGCATCCAGCAAAATCTCTAAGTCCCCGGCATCAACAAATCCTACTATCACTCGAGAAGTGGAGCTTTTGATCTGCTCAATGATTCCCAAAACCTTTCCTTGTGAATAGGTGTTAAAAAATGGAAGCGAATATTCTAAGCATATGCCCAACTGCTCTGCAACTTCAGTAAATGCAGCCATCCCACTGTTGCCATAGTCATCATCTCTTCTTATTGCCCCCACCCAGGTCCAGCCAAAGTGCCTGACCATTTCTGCTATTGCTCTGCTTAGGTGGTAATCACTGGGAATAGTGCGTAAAAATGAGGGATATTTCCTTTTGTCACTGAGACACTCACAGGTGGCACAGTGACTGATCTAAAACACATTTTTACAGGTGTCTCAGGCATTATGTTTATATGCATTCTCATATTGATATATGCCATTAATGTTGGTAATAAGATTCATATTTCTTTTTCTAACCATTAAAATTACGTTTTAAAACACAATATACTTATCACTTAAATTCTTACTAATGGGATGCTGAAAGGTCCAATACTCTTTGCCACAGCCATGGACACTGATGAGTATGTCTCTCCTATTATGGCTTGTACCTGGGCTGGTTTTGTGCAGAACTCATTTGAGACTGATTTCTCATTTCCATTAACAAGTGCCATAGCCATCTGAACCCCCACTGCTTTGGACGTACAGGTGTCATAGATCTTATAGCCCAGTGAGACACCAGGCAGTAAAGAGGAACTGTTGTTGATCTCCTCTACTGCAAACATCAAGGACTGTGAATATTGTAAGGCTCTGACATCAAGACTGAATGATAAATGAAAAAATACAATGACATTATTTTACAATAAAAACTTGACTGATGTGCCATTCTTGATCATGTAACATTTTAGTATAATACACGTTCACACTTGCCTCTTCTGCTTACCTCGTACACTTCACTGGAGGTGGTTTGACCACATAGGATGAGTCTGTGATCTCCCAACTGCTATGAAAGGCAAAAATTCCTCCAACTATAATATCACCATACTTTGATAACTGTGGGAATGCAGACTCTCCTCGCAGGGTGCAGGCTGTCCCATTTGCTCTGGAAAAATTAATGATGGCCATTACTACATGCAAGAGAGCAAAGATAGGCTCCATCCAACTATCCACCTTTAATGGTTAATGGTTAAGAAAGTCTGACAGGTCTGATGTTTCAGTTCTTTGAACAGGAAGGATAAGTAGTATTTATGCTGGTAAAATGGCAAATACTCTATGGTGAAGTTTTACTGGTAGGTCAAAGGCAAAGGAGGCGTGACTCTGAAATGTAATCAGAGTAGAATGGTTTACCTGTGGATTAAAATCTGTCTGTGAAATCTGTACCTGTGCATTGAAAATCAGATCTCTCTCTGCACCAGCTGTTCATATTGCCACTCCATCTGTATATGTTACAATAAGTTGTTTTAAATTAAGCCAAACAGCTAGCCAGACACCTAGCCCACATATAATTTATTTGGTCTCGTGTTTTCAAATGCTCATGGCTGATTTACGTGTTCATTTCTTAACTTTGTTTGTCTTTTGGGAATAAATATATCTATTAAATACATTTTTATTAAATATAACACTTTCAATTGTATGATAAGCACACAGCTTAGTTAAACTGCTGTCAATCAACAAAAATTGCTAAACCTACAGTTTGAAACCAACTTAATTAGAAACATTTCTTGATTATAAACCCTATATGTGTCTTGTAAATATAGCCTATCTGTTTTTACCATGCACAGTTTGTATTAGCCAACCTCTAGCCCTCAAAGTGTAAGGAGTGGGAGGTGGAGAGTGAACACACTTGCGAAGTGATGACGCCACTAACTCTGGAAGCCATAATGAACTAACATGGATTGAATAGAATAAATAAATAATATGGTTAATAACAGATACAGACTAACAATACAGAATAAAATGAAGAACAAACAAGCTAACAGAAGAATAATTGGCTAACAGGGTGAGTGCGAGAACTAGGCAACAAAGGAACTAAACATTAAGGAAAGACTAAAGGAGAACAATGATGAGGTATAAAACTAGGACAAGTGGAGAGTACACTGAACCAGGCTACGGAAGAGACAAACAACAACCAAGACAAAAACATAACTCAAAAGAAAACCAGACAACGCTTGTGTATATAAAAAGTGGAAGAGAAACCTAAACAGAAGCAAACTGATGGGAGAACATCTTATGAGGAAAGAGCGGACTCAGACAAGCGAATACTAACAGGGAAAGCAACGTATATGAAAACAGAGAGAAAGTACAACATACAAGCAAACATGAACAGGGAAAGCAACCTAAACTGAGATGGCAACTTAACCTGGAATGTAGAGAGAAAGTACATAGGAACAAGACGAGAGCTCATGCGGAATATACCAAAACAATGACCAGCAAACACAAAAGGAAGAGACAGAGTTTAAATAGACACACTAACAAAGGCTAAACAAGGATCAGGTAGAGCTAAAGGGTAGGAGACAGGAAACCAGTCTTTGAGTGTGACAGTAACCCAACACCCTACCCCACCCCCTCAACACGCAACTCCCGAAGCAAGAACAATCCGAAGTAGAGTGGCCAGAGAAGAAAGCAGGAACAAAAGAACGAGAGACAAATGAAGTACCAACACTAGAAGTAGACACAGTGGCTGACACAATGCGAGAGGTAGACACAGGAGTTGGGACAAGTCTTGGGGCATGACCACGGGCAGGGTTTGTGACAAGACCAGGGGCATGTACGAGACTTGGGACTAAACCATAGACAGGCACGGGGGTTGGGAGAGGTTGAGGGAAAAGGAGTGGGACTGCAAACCTGGTTGGGACAGGAGATTGGCACAGAGACAAGCAAGGAGAGTCCGGGCGGTCCAGAGGTGCGGCCACGATGTTCAGCGGTGGGTCCAGGAGGTCCAGATGCGCGGCCACGACGTTGAGTGGTGGGTCCGGGTGATCCGGAGGCGTGGCCACGGCATTCAGCAGCTGGTCTGGGAGGTCCAGAGGTGTGGCCATGGTGTTCAGCGGCAGGTCTGGAAGGTCCAGATGCTCAGCCACGACGTTCAAGGGTGGGTCCGGGAGTTCTGGAAGCATGGCCATGGTGTTCACTAGCGGGTCTGGGAGGTCCAGAGGGGTGGCCACTGCCTTCAGCGGCGGGTCCAGGAGGTCTGGCGACGTGGCCATGGCATTCAGCGGTGGGTGCAGGAGGCATGGCTATGGCATTCAACTGCAGATCTGGGAGATCTGGAGGTGTAGCTACAAGAACAGACCTGGTACAAGAAACAAGAACAGGCTGAGTGGCATCTCTGGAACATCTCAAAGGGAACTGGCTGGGTGTCGTCTCTCATGCCAGGACCCAACTAGGCAGAGGCCTCCACTATGCCGGAAACAGGATCAGGACAGAAGGCGGCATCCACTATGCTGCGAACAGGACCATGACGGGAGGCGACATCCACTATGCCAGGAACAGGAACTGGATCAGGATGGGTGGCGACTTTCTCGGGCACTAACAGGAACACAAACTGGCTGGGCGGCGTCTTCCACACCAGAGACAGGGGCAGGCTGGGCGGCATCTTCCACGCAGGAGACATGGACAGGCTGGGTGGCATCTTCCACACCAGAGACAGGGACAGCTGTGTGGTTTCCTCCACGCCAGAGACAGGGACTGGCTGGGTGGTCTCCTCTACACTGGAGACTCCCCCTGGGTGAGGTACCTGTAACATATTGCACAGACTGAGAAGCCTCTGAGAGTCTGCCAACCTGGGGCACAGGATCTAGCAGCCGGGTAGTTATCACACTCCTTGGGGCTTTTGGCTTTTGCCCACATGTGCTACAACAGTCCTTTGTCTGGGGAGCTGTGAGGATGGGTAATGGGGCACTGAGCTGGTCTGAGTTGACAGGGGATTTTCTAGATCTAGATGTGTTAGAGCAGCCACACCTCCAGACCTGAAGCTGACCGGCACAGATTCGTTGTCTACAGCAGATGTACTTCCTGACTCATCGCCTGCAGCCGCTGTATCTACAAATCAGCTGTCACTAGATGATGCAGTCCCTGACCCTCAGCCAGTCCATGTCTCCAATGTAAGAAACTCGGTCAGTTCTTGTCTCCAGCTTGAGACATGCCGCCCAGTCAGTCTCTGTCCCCGGTGTGAAAGACTCCGCCTTGTCAGTCCCTGTCTCCGGCGTAGAGGACACTGTCCTGTCAGTCCATGTCTCTGGCATAGTGGATACCATCCTGTCAGTTCTTGTCTTCAATGTAGTGAGAAATGCCGCCCTGCTAGTTCCTGTCTCCGGTGAGGAGGACATCGCTCTACCAGTCCCCATGCCTTGTGCCAGACCTGTACCTGTACTTTGTGCCAGGCCAGTCCCAGTGGCCACACCTTGAGGCGCTACTGTGCCCTTAATGGCTGCTTCATGTGGGCCTTAGGACTCCTGCTGCCACACCTCACGGACGGCCAGGACTCCCGAGCCTCTTTGTTGGCCTCCCGGACCCCAGTGACTCCTATGTTCATGCCCTGTGTTTCTCCAGTGACTCCTGTGCCCTCTGAGGCTGCTGAGTCAGCACCTATGACTAACCCCATGTTCCTCCCATCACCTGTTTTGGACACCGTTTGTTTGTAGTTGTGTATGTCCCAGTTCCTGTTGTGGTGCCAGTATCAGTCCCTTTGTCTGCATCTGTTTCAATCCATGTGCCCCTAACTGTATCTGTTCCAGGGCCAATGTCTGTCTATGTTCCTGTCCCTGTGTCATTTGTACAATCCCTAATCCATGTCCAGTCCCCCATTATATAGTGTTCTGTCATCTGCCTTGTCTCCCCATTCCCCATTTAGGTCACCTGAGTCTGCTTCTCATCCTGTGGTATCTCTAGCCCTGGTTCCTGGACTCACCCCTGATCTTCTGCCTGTTCACCACCCCCCATCCTCTCCTGTGTGTCCTTAGTGTGTCATCCTACTTAGTGTGTCATCCTTGGTTTTGCTCCTGCTTTAACTTGTCATCTTGCCATGCCTGCTACGCCAGTTCCTGATACACCCTGTGTTTTGCTGCCTCACTCAGCTCCTGTTTTATCCATGTTTCCTGTGCCTGTCTAGTCTTGTTTCTGTTCTTCCTTTGTTTACTTGTTTCTTCTTGCTTCCTTGTTTTTTTTTTGTTTTGTTTTTTATTCCACCCCTTGTTAGTATCTCCACCTGATATTGCAATGACCTGTGTCTTGTTAGTCAATTGTGAAGTCTTGCATTAAGTTTCTGAGCCATAGTTTATTATTCTTTGTTTCTCCTGGTTATTCAGATTTCTGTTTATGTCTTTGGATTACCATCTTTGCCTGTTCCCTCTCTGTTTTGGTTTGCCTTGTTGATTGCTTTCTGGATTAGACCTTCATGAGTATTTTGGATTATGTTTATGTGCTATCCCTGTTCTCTAATAAATTGCATCCACCCTCACACTGCAGTTGTTTCTGTCGTTGTTTATGATCTGAATGTTATAGCACTGCATGAATCATCAACACAAAACTATTTGACTTTTTGTAGAATGCTGTCTAGAAAGGTGACAGGGATAGGAACAACAGGGAAACTGAGAATTGACATAATTAACAGCTCTCACATCTTGAACAAAGCTCCACTCATCTTCATCTGGTTCCTTAATATGGGAGAGATGCTCTAGACTGCCAGGAAGAGGAATGAAAATACAATGCTCCTCAAGCAACAACTGTCAACAACTGAAGCAATATCAGCTAGATCTTCAGGTATAAGTGGGTACTGCTTAATTTTAGGAAGACATTTAGAAGGATTCACAGTAATCTTAACTGGAGTAGCAGAGGCTGGGAGGACCTTTCAGGGATGTCTGAGAGACAAAGGGAAGAAGGAGTTAAGACATGGAAACTGAGAAAGGCAATGGGAATTGTCATTGTCTACCCACATCTGGGTATTTGGGACCTCGAGGAAGATGCCTTCTGTGGATAATTCAGTTGTAGCATTCATGTTACTAATTCCTGATCTAAGACATTGATCGTGTTGCCTGATGTGAGGATTTGATGTTCAAAAAATAAAGGGTGTATCTAACAAAGCATAGTAGTAGACTGCTGGTTACAGGCAGCAATACCATCTATAGTAGGTAGCATGGGCTATACTACAGCAGGACACAGGGGCAGCACCTTCATTTGAGACAGGGTGCAGCAGAGGTGGCGCCCTCCATGGAGCAGGCATTGGAGCAGCATCCTTCTTGGCTCAGGGTACTGAATCACCAAAGGGAATCAGAAGGTTTATGAACATGATGGGTAAATCCAGGAGCTCTGGACTCGCACTCAGTCCAGGTAACTAGGCTGCCGACCTGCAAATCACCATGGCATCACTTTAGCTGCAGAAAGGCTCAGTAATGGCATGCTCAAGGAGGTAGGGTGTAGGGGTGGCTGTCTTTGCTGGGGACAGGGTGCAGTCTTCAGAAAGCATAGACAGGGTGGTGTCTTCAACACAGACAGGGCAGTTTTTTTCAACACCACTGACAACAGGAAAACATTCAAATGAAAACTGGGAATCGACTGGTGTGGACTTGGGCTCACATCTTGTTTTGTGGCATCGGTGACACTTTTGGCTATGTGAGCAGGATTCTCTGCCACAGCCTTTTTGTCCACCTAGGCCTCTAGGAGCATTGCCATGGGCAGTAGTCGGGAATGTAGGAAAGATGGGCTGTTGTCTACTTCAGGAGAGGCAGGGTCCTGAACGTCCTCATCTGGGTACTGGAAGTGAGTTAGCTGGAAGTGGGTTGCACTTAGCATTCTTCCATAGCAGCCAAATCTGCCTGAATCCTGGTGAACATGCATTCCCCTAAATATGTCGTATCCTCCAGGATACGATGCAGAGGACGAAGGTGATCCCAAACGCTGTGTGGCGCAGCATACAGGACCACTCAGAGGGCCGACCAATGAAAGTAAGTGAACAGAGGAAACATAGAGTCAGAGAGAAGAGCAGCAGGAAGCTCAGCTCTGAGTTTGAGCTTTGCATATTGGAGTCTTTTTATATTTAAAGAATATTACTAATATTACCAGTGTCACAAGTGCACCAATAATAGCAAAAGCTGTTAGCAAAACTCCCATAGTTTCCTCATAAGACAGATATTCAGTTTCCTTTCTTACACATTTATCCCTCTGTGCATTTGACCAATAGTCCTGATAGCACTGTTCACATTTAATAGAATCTGTTATGGAGTGAGACAGAAAATAATAAAAATGAGAAAAAGAGATTAGACACACAAGGATAATACACAGGAAATATAGTCAAATGAATACATTACAAATGTGACAGTTTAATGGCAATACTTTTGACAAGAATCGTGTATATCTCTTAAAACAAGGACAATAAATGAATTTTCAAAAAGTGGCTATGACTTTTAATCATGGCAGAAATAGTAACATTTTTCATTCCCCCTTTCTGGGTGTTTTTGTACCTGTTATATTACTGATCTCTCCTTCTGCACATGGTATACAGTCAAAGCAGCACACAGGCTTTCCTTTCTGTACAGCTTTTCTAGTACCCGGAGGGCAGTTTTTACTACACACTGATATTGGCACCTATGATCAAGGGAAACATTTAGCTGCCTGAACAAGGTTTAAAAGGTGCATACTTAACTACTTACTTCAAATTTGCATTGCAAGTCCATTATCCATACGAGTAGTCCTTTACTTAAGACAAAATTGCAAATCTTACCTTATTAATATTTTGTGCCCACACAATGGAAGACACATTTATTGTTAATCGGTTGTTAACATTGAACGTGGAGTCATACAGTCCAACAGTGACAAAGTCATGTTGATGTTCTTTATTTGTCTGCCAGTTTATGACCTCATATCTTGCAGCAGGGTCACCATTTATATCAAAATAAGCCTCTTCACCCTCTTTAGTTTTGAAATGCACCATTTTCAGCTGTTCAAGAAACTGAAAAAATAGATCACAGTTTATTTGGTGATGAGAATTATATTTAAAAAGCACAGCAAAGAGCACTCCATTGCCAATTAAATTATATAATTTTGGATGGATTGTTGAATTGGTGCTAAATGTTGGCTAAAAAGCTCAGTATGAAGTTCAAGAACAGGGTATTAACTTACTGTGAGAGAATCAGGCTGCTGTTTTGTTGGACATGTTTCTTTACATCCAAGAAGATCATGTAGGGTATGGGCAATAGCATAAACCCCTTTATACACATTATTAAAATATGGCATCAGGGACATGTCAGTAAACATGCTGTCAATTTCAGACAATTTCTCTTTTCCTGTGCACACTGGTGAGTCATCTGAATTATTCTGTACTTTATATTTACAATGAAATAATGTCTCCCAGTATTTAGTAAAAATGGCACTGCCTGCAGATTTCACTCGGTTTAAATCTAGAATGAACTCCTTTAAACCTTTCACTTCTGTTTTGGGGACAGCCAGTCCTATGGCTCCTTGCAGTATGTTGTTTTTGTCCAGTGTGGCCAAAACTGGATTTAAGATCCAAGCCTCAGTTCCTACCCACTGGTATCCAGTGATGTTGTGCTGAAAGAATACATCCAGCAAAATCTCTAAGTCTGAGGGGTCAACAAATCCCACTATCACTCGAGAAGTGGAGCTTTTGATGTGCTCGATGATTCTCGTAACTTTTTCCTGTGAGTAAGTTTTATAAAATGGAAGGGAATATTCTAAGCATATGTCCCATTGTTGTGCAACTTGAGTAAATGCAGCCATCCCACTGTTGCCATAGTCATCATCTCTTCTTATAGCCCCCACCCAGGTCCAGCCAAAGTGCCTGACCATTTCTGCCAGTGCTCTGCTCTGGTGGTAATCACTGGGAATAGTACGCAGAAATGAGGGATATTTCCTTTTGTCACTGAGACACTCACAGGTGGCACCGTGACTGATCTAAAAACAGATCACAGATACCTAGGCATTATGTTTCGCGATAAGTTTGATTGCACCAGCTACCGGCTATCATAATGACATTAAAACTTTACATCTGCATATCTTTAAAAACAATCACACGTGTTTTAATAGATATTTACAGTGATTGTTCATAATTGTTTAAATCCTTACTAAGGGAATGCTGAAAGGTCCAATACTCATTGCAACAGGCATGGACACTGATGAGAAGGTCTCTCCTATTATGGCTTGTACCTGACCTGGTTTTGTGCAAACCTCATCTGAGACTGTTTTCTCATTTCCATTAACAAGTGCCATAGCCACCTGAACCCCCACTGCTTTGGAAGTACAGGTGTCATAGATTTTATAGCCCAGTGAGACACCAGGCAGTAAAGAGGAACTGTTGTTGATCTCCTCTACTGCAAACATCACAGACTGTGAAGACTGTAAGGCTCTGACTTCAAGACTGGATAATAAAAGAAAAAATATTTAAAAATTTTAAAAGACATTATTTTAGGATAAAGTATTAAAGCTCCTTCAGTGATGTGTAATTCATTATCATGTAATATCTTAATATAATACATGTTCACACAGTGTGAAATGCTCATTTTCCTCTATTGCTTACCTTGTACACTTCACTGGAGGTGGTGGGACTACATAGGACGAGTCTGTGATCTCCCAACTGCCATGAAAAGAAAAAATCCCTCTTAACTATAATATCACCATCCTTTGATAGCTGTGGGTAGGCAGACTCTCCTTGCAGGATACAAGCAGTCCCATTAGATTTGGAGAAATTGATGATGGCTATTACCACATGTAAGAGAGCAAAGACAGGCTCCATCCACCTATCTACCTACAGACTGGAGATAATGGTTGAGAAGCAGGTGTAATATTTCAGATGGATGAACAGGAAGAATATGTGGTATTTATATAGATGAAAAGGCAAATTCTCTATGGTAAAGCTTTACTGGTAGGTCAAAGTTAAAGGAGGTGTGACTTTGAAATGTGAGCAGAGTAGCCTGGTTTAACTGTGGATTAAGGTCGGCCTGTCAGATCTGTACCTGTAGATTGAATGAGATATGTCTCTGTACCAGATGCTTATGTTGTTACTTTAGTTTATAGTACAGTGTTTCATTTTATTTTTTTGTTTTTTTGTTGTTGTTTGTTTGTTTTTTTGTTAATAAGCACAACAGCTAACAGTTGGCTTGTCATATTAAAGTGATCTACCACACCTACCACAGTGATGACACATACATATGTATAAACCTCATCAGCACTGCTACGTCTGATACACTTATAGCAGGGCAACATCCTCTAATGTGCCTCTGAGATGTAACTGAAACTGTTGTAAAATGGTCTGCCATTCCACTAATATACAGTTAACAGTGGGCCTCTGTCGAGCCAATGAACAGTGATTAGGAGAGTTGAGGGTAGCTGATGAATTGTGCATGACAGATAGTTGGCAAGAGACATAGAGAGAAATGTTGGTAAAGGCTAGTTCCCTCCATAGAAATCCACATAGATCTTTGGCTACTGTCTATTTTATTTGTTGACATGATTACTAGAAACCAATATGTCTTCAGCTCCTTTAATGGATAATTCCTGTACTGATTTATTGTTCGATGATGGTATATTTGTGCAAAAGAATGAACCCAGGTTATCACAAACAGAACTGCCTTTTTCTTCAAAATCAAGGGTATTATGTAAAATAAGGTATTCTGTCAAATATGGTAAACTGTTAGCCTGTTAGTTAGTGGATCTTATAACAGTGCCAAGATCTTACAGGAACTGGATAACCTTCCTCAGCAGGAAGGTCTGAAGAGGAAGACTGTAATTCATAGACTGTATGTGAGCAATTGAATCAATTTTATTTAGAAAAAGTTAAGCAAGCTATTATTATATCTAGAGCTAAATGGCTTGAGTTTGATGAAAAGGGTTTTGCTTATTTCTTTAGTCTAAAAAAGAAATGATGTGAGATGAAAACGATTTCTAGTTCACTTGTTGAAAATGTCTGTATCTCTCATGAGAATCTTATTTCATCACCATACTTATTTTTAATAGCTGCAGAACTTCTAAACCTATTTGGGACTTACTGACATAGTAGGTATTAAACGGGAAGTTTTTTATCATATCTAAACACATAGACTATAAGGTGCACTAATTGAGTGGTAGAAATCAATTTCCTCAAAACTATTTTTAAAGGCTTTAAGTGGTAAAAAATAAAAAATAAATACAAAGGCTCACATTGAACAGTAAGGAGGCAGATGCATGTGCAGAGAAGGGCGAGATTTATTAGGAGCAAGTCCAGAGTTGTAGTCATTGGAGTAGTACAGGGCCATAGAGCCAGTACGGAGATTACGGGGATGTATTATAAACCAAAAAGCACAAGAAGGCAAACAAGGGAAACAGGCTATACCATAGGCTAGGAAACATGAAGGCTAGGATAAACAGTCAGACTAGGATACGCGGACTACAAACTTACGGGCATACAGATACGGGCTTGCAAAAAACATCAAAACATACATTAAAACATACATCCAAACAAACATTTCACCAAACATTCAAACATTGAACAGAGCAGACCCAGGGCACACGACAGGGTTTAAATACATAACTTAACAAGCTAGAAATGAGGGACAGATGTGGAAAATCAAATGAGGGGTGGAGAAAACAAAACGACAGAATGGAACTAAAATACACAAGACAGGTACCCACTTTTCACCCACTTTTCTTTGTGATGGTCATTGAATTTCTGCCATGATTGGGTTTGTTCTATTCTTATATTTGTTATAGATCTTATCAATGACCAGGGAACTATTAATTTTCAAGAGTTGATGGATAGAAAGACAATTCCCCTGGTAAGAAAAGATTATGATATGGTTATTACATGGCTCTTACATATTCCTCTCCATTTAATGAACTATTCCTTAAAGGAGACCTTTTATACCCCTTTTACACAGTACAGTTCCCAAGGGCCCTAATTAAATGTCTGAGACCACAAGGTTCAATCACCACAGCACCCTTCTCACCCTGTCAAAACAGCCCTGCTCAAAATGGCCAGTTTGAGTCCCTGTTTCTTTAAATGATAATGAGCTACTGGTCACCCTACCCCCTTCTTCTGAGGGGTTTACTGACACAAGTTCAGATTTGAGCTACCATCAAAAGTGTTGAGCATGAACCCTGGGAGAAACATGGCTACCACATAATACATAGCAGTGCAACCATGTTTGAACCAGAGTCAGACCCTGAGTTTGCTGTGAGGTCTGGTCATTCATTCTAGCAGCTACATACTCCCTAAAATATATACTTACACGCTGCAAACTGTGGCCATTTACCAAATTACAGAAGGTCAGTGCATTTTCCCCTAGTACAACAGGCTAACGTCACAAATCCCTGATTACCTGAGTGGAACATAACTGTAACTTTGTAACTTTCACTTTCACGTTATTGACATAAGATAACATTTCATCTTACTGACATTCAACTAACAAGCTCATAGCATTAATGTTGTTGTGGATTCTGTAACAAGCAATGCCAGTAACTTTCTATTTCTCTAATATATTACCTCAGCTATTAGCATGAGATTGTGCTAAATGGCTAAAGAAACACATGCATAATAATTTTTTTAAATACTTTTGCCACAACCAATTGTTATTCTGATTATTCTGTTTTGCCCATTCTTCCACCCATTATTGTTGACCTGCCTATGTCCCTGCATGGCCCTGGTAGGTAATTTTCTTGTGAATATTCCCTCTAAGTGTTGTTGCTTAATGGTATCCTTAGACTCTGGCCAGATGCATTAGCATTTCTTCCGTGGCCACAATAAAGCACCATTGTAAGTCACTCTGAACAAGATCTACTAAATGATGTGAATGTAAATATAATGATATGAATTCTTTAAAAAAAAAGTATAGGGCAGTAAAGGCCATATTTCAAAATGATAAGTGTAGTGAGAAATAAAGCTGCCTCTCCTGTGGGGAACTGGGGTTCAATTCCTGCCAGGTCACGTGTTACACCAATAAGAGTTCTTGGGCAAGACAGTTATCTCATTTCATTCTTTTGTGGATGATTTATTGTAAAATCTGAACTGTACCAATGTTGCAGCAGATATATGCTTTATATAACAGTAAATGTATAAGTGTTCACTTTATAAAAAAGGCTAATCAATACCAAAGACCAGCCAGAGATACAAGTTTATTTATTGAAATTAGTGAAAAGGTACATTATGATCTATCATAGTTATTACAAGTGTGCTTTACACAGTTTAAGTTCTCTAAACATGGCCATATTAATAATAAATGATTTACTTAACTTGTGCTTTACCCATAAGTGGCTTTTTAGTGTTCTTCTCTGGTTTCATTATGATTATGTAACACTTTGGAAGGAATATGCAGAATAGTAAACCAAAACTGGAGGCCAAAATAGCAAATATCTCTATAGCTACAGTGAATTTTCCAGGCGAGCTGACATAAACTGGAATAAAGGTGATCCAAACTGCACAGAATATGAGCATGCTGAATGTGATGAATTTAGCTTCATTAAACTTATCAGGCAGCTTCCGTGCTAGAAAAGCCAAAAGAAAACATAAACTAGCTAGGAGTCCTATGTAACCCAGTACAGCCCAGAAACCGATGGATGAACCTAATTTACATTCTAGAATAATCTTTTCCTTGTAGACTTTGAGATTTCTGAAGGGAAAAGGAGGTGATATTATTAACCAAATCACACAAATAATGACCTGTATGAGAGTGAAAGCAAGAACACTGAGTCGCTGCTGTGGAGGCCCAAACCATTTCATGACATTACTGCCTGGAACTGTAGCCCTGAAGGCCATTAACACCACTATTGTTTTCCCCAGAACACAGGAGATGCAGAGGACGAAGGTGATCCCAAACGCTGTGTGGCGCAGCATACAGGACCACTCAGAGGGCTGACCAATGAAAGTAAGTGAACAGAGGAAACACAGAGTCAGAGAGAAGAGCAGCAGGAAGCTCAGCTCTGAGTTGTGGGCTTTCACAATTGGGGTATCTTTGTATCTATAGAATACAACTAATATTGCCAGTGTCATAAATGCACCAACCACAGAAACAATTGTTAGCAAAATTCCCATAGTTTCCTCATAAGACAGATATTCAGTTTCCTTCTTAATACATTCATTCCTTTGTGAGTTTGACCAGTAGTCTTGATAACATTGTTCACATTTGATAGAATCTGTTTTGGAGTAAGAAATAAAGTAAACAATACAATGAAATGTTCGATTCACAGGGAAAACAATCAGCTGAATACACTACATCTACTTACTCTCTTAAAACAAGGAGAATAACTTGGGTCTATAAGACTTTTAATCATTGTTGTAATCCCAATAATAATATTTTTTGTTTCTTATTTCTCTTTATTTAAGTACCTGTTATATTACTGATCTCTCCTTCTGCACATGGTATACAGTCAAAGCAGCAGACAGGCTTTCCTTTCTGCACAGCCTTCCTGGTGCCTGGAGGGCAGTTTTCACTGCACACAGATTTTGGGACCTATAATCAAGAGAAAATGTTCATTGACATTACAAGATAAAAGGTACCTAGTGAAAATGCTTTCTTCAACTTCACA
The DNA here is from genome assembly GCF_041902795.1 of Electrophorus electricus. Lineage (NCBI taxonomy): Eukaryota > Metazoa > Chordata > Actinopteri > Gymnotiformes > Gymnotidae > Electrophorus > Electrophorus electricus. The sequence continues at coordinate 25,931,491 of NC_137502.1, forward strand.
TTGCAAATATCATATCTATTTAAGGAGTTCTTTACTTAAGACCAAGGTGCAAATCTGACCTTATTAGTATTTTGTGCCCACACAATAGAAGGCACATTTAGAGTTAATCGCTTATGAACAGGGAAAGTGTAGTCATAAAGTCCAACAGTGACAAATTCATGGTGCTCTTCTGCACTTGTTTGCCAGTTTATGACCTCATATCTCGCAACAGGGTCACCATTTTTATCAAAATAAACCTCTTCACCCCCTTTAGTTTTGAATCGCACCATTTTAAGATGTTCTAGAAACTGATGAAATAGACCATTTTATTTGTTGGTAAAAGTTACATGGTTTAAGAGCAAGGTAAAGAATACTGCTTTGCCAATTAAAGTATAGCATTTTTGAATTTGTGCTAAGTGTGTGTTCCAAAGGTCACTATGAAGTACAGAAATAGTGTTAGAATAGACTACTTACTGTGAGAGGATCGAGCTGATTATTTGTTGAACATGTTTCTTTGCAGCCAAGAAGGTTATGTAGTGTATGAGCGATAGCATAAACACCTTTATACACATTATTGAAATATGGCATCAGGGACATGTCCACAAAGATGCTGTTAATTTCAGACAATTTCTCTTCTCCTGTGCATAATGATGAGTCCTCTGAATCATTCTGGACTGTATATTTACAATGAAATAATGTCTCCCAGTATTTAGTAAAAATTGCACTGCCTGCAGATTTCACTTTATTTAACTCTAGAATGAAGTCATTGAGACCTGTCACCTCTATATTGGGGACAGCCAGCCCTATGGCTCCTTGCAGTATGCTGTGCTTGTCCATTTTGGCCAGTTCTGGATCAACAATCCAGGCCTCGGTCCCCACCCACTGGTATCCAATGATATTGTGCTCAAAAAATGCATCCAGCAAAATCTCTAAGTCCCCGGCATCAACAAATCCTACTATCACTCGAGAAGTGGAGCTTTTGATCTGCTCAATGATTCCCAAAACCTTTCCTTGTGAATAGGTGTTAAAAAATGGAAGCGAATATTCTAAGCATATGCCCAACTGCTCTGCAACTTCAGTAAATGCAGCCATCCCACTGTTGCCATAGTCATCATCTCTTCTTATTGCCCCCACCCAGGTCCAGCCAAAGTGCCTGACCATTTCTGCTATTGCTCTGCTTAGGTGGTAATCACTGGAAATAGTGCGTAAAAATGAGGGATATTTCCTTTTGTCACTGAGACACTCACAGGTGGCAGAGTGACTGATCTAAAACACATTTATACAGGTGTCTCAGGCATTATGTTTATATGCATTCTCATATTGATATATGCCATTAATGTTGGTAATAAGATTCATATTTCTTTTTCTAACCATTAAAATTACATTTTAAAACACAATATATTATTACTTAAATTCTTACTAATGGGATGCTGAAAGGTCCAATACTCTTTGCCACAGCCATGGACACTGATGAGTATGTCTCTCCTATTATGGCTTGTACCTGGGCTGGTTTTGTGCAGAACTCATTTGAGACTGATTTCTCATTTCCATTAACAAGTGCCATAGCCACCTGAACCCCCACTGCTTTGGACATACAGGTGTCATAGATCTTATAGCCCAGTGAGACACCAGGCAGTAAAGAGGAACTGTTGTTGATCTCCTCTACTGCAAACATCAAGGACTGTGAATATTGTAAGGCTCTGACATCAAGACTGAATGATAAATGAAAAAATACAATGACATTATTTTACAATAAAAACTTGACTGATGTGCCATTCTTGATCATGTAACATTTTAGTATAATACACGTTCACACTTGCCTCTTCTGCTTACCTCGTACACTTCACTGGAGGTGGTTTGACCACATAGGATGAGTCTGTGATCTCCCAACTGCTATGAAAGGCAAAAATTCCTCCAACTATAATATCACCATACTTTGATAACTGTGGGAATGCAGACTCTCCTCGCAGGGTGCAGGCTGTCCCATTTGCTCTGGAAAAATTAATGATGGCCATTACTACATGCAAGAGAGCAAAGATAGGCTCCATCCAACTATCCACCTTTAATGGTTAATGGTTAAGAAAGTCTGACAGGTCTGATGTTTCAGTTCTTTGAACAGGAAGGATAAGTAGTATTTATGCTGGTAAAATGGCAAATACTCTATGGTGAAGTTTTACTGGTAGGTCAAAGGCAAAGGAGGCGTGACTCTGAAATGTAATCAGAGTAGAATGGTTTACCTGTGGATTAAAATCTGTCTGTGAAATCTGTACCTGTGCATTGAAAATCAGATCTCTCTCTGCACCAGCTGTTCATATTGCCACTCCATCTGTATATGTTACAATAAGTTGTTTTAAATTAAGCCAAACAGCTAGCCAGACACCTAGCCCACATATAATTTATTTGGTCTCGTGTTTTCAAATGCTCATGGCTGATTTACATGTTCATTTCTTAACTTTGTTTGTCTTTTGGGAATAAATATATCTATTAAATACATTTTTATTAAATATAACACTTTCAAATGTATGATAAGCACACAGCTTAGTTAAACTGCTGTCAATCAACAAAAATTGCTAAACCTACAGTTTGAAACCAACTTAATTAGAAACATTTCTTGATTATAAACCCTATATGTGTCTTGTAAATATAGCCTATCTGTTTTTACCATGCACAGTTTGTATTAGCCAACCTCTAGCCCTCAAAGTGTAAGGAGTGGGAGGTGGAGAGTGAACACACTTGCGAAGTGATGACGCCACTAACTCTGGAAGCCATAATGAACTAACATGGATTGAATAGAATAAATAAATAATATGGTTAATAACAGATACAGACTAACAATACAGAATAAAATGAAGAACAAACAAGCTAACAGAAGAATAATTGGCTAACAGGGTGAGTGCGAGAACTAGGCAACAAAGGAACTAAACATTAAGGAAAGACTAAAGGAGAACAATGATGAGGTATAAAACTAGGACAAGTGGAGAGTACACTGAACCAGGCTACGGAAGAGACAAACAACAACCAAGACAAAAACATAACTCAAAAGAAAACCAGACAACGCTTGTGTATATAAAAAGTGGAAGAGAAACCTAAACAGAAGCAAACTGATGGGAGAACATCTTATGAGGAAAGAGCGGACTCAGACAAGCGAATACTAACAGGGAAAGCAACGTATATGAAAACAGAGAGAAAGTACAACATACAAGCAAACATGAACAGGGAAAGCAACCTAAACTGAGATGGCAACTTAACCTGGAATGTAGAGAGAAAGTACATAGGAACAAGACGAGAGCTCATGCAGGATATACCAAAACAATGACCAGCAAACACAAAAGGAAGAGACAGGGTTTAAATAGACACACTAACAAAGGCTAAACAAGGATCAGGTAGAGCTAAAGGGTAGGAGACAGGAACCAGTCTTTGAGTGTGACAGTAACCCAACACCCTACCCCACCCCCTCAACACGCAACTCCTGAAGCAAGAACAATCCGAAGTAGAGTGGCCAGAGAAGAAAGCAGGAACAAAAGAACGAGAGACAAATGAAGTACCAACACTAGAAGTAGACACAGTGGCTGACACAATGCGAGAGGTAGACACAGGAGTTGGGACAAGTCTTGGGGCATGACCACGGGCAGGGTTTGTGACAAGACCAGGGGCATGTACGAGACTTGGGACTAAACCATAGACAGGCACGGGGGTTGGGAGAGGTTGAGGGAAAAGGAGTGGGACTGCAAACCTGGTTGGGACAGGAGATTGGCACAGAGACAAGCAAGGAGAGTCCGGGCGGTCCAGAGGTGCGGCCACGATGTTCAGCGGTGGGTCCAGGAGGTCCAGATGCGCGGCCACGACGTTGAGTGGTGGGTCCGGGTGATCCGGAGGCGTGGCCACGGCATTCAGCAGCTGGTCTGGGAGGTCCAGAGGTGTGGCCATGGTGTTCAGCGGCAGGTCTGGAAGGTCCAGATGCTCAGCCACGACGTTCAACGGTGGGTCCGGGAGTTCTGGAAGCATGGCCATGGTGTTCACTAGCGGGTCTGGGAGGTCCAGAGGGGTGGCCACTGCCTTCAGCGGCGGGTCCAGGAGGTCTGGCGAAGTGGCCATGGCATTCAGCAGTGGGTGCAGGAGGCATGGCTATGGCATTCAACTGCAGATCTGGGAGATCTGGAGGTGTAGCTACAAGAACAGACCTGGTACAAGAAACAAGAACAGGCTGAGTGGCATCTCTGGAACATCTCAAAGGGAACTGGCTGGGTGTCGTCTTTCATGCCAGGACCCAACTAGGCAGAGGCCTCCACTATGCCGGAAACAGGATCAGGACAGAAGGCGGCATCCACTATGCTGCGAACAGGACCATGACGGGAGGCGACATCCACTATGCCAGGAACAGGAACTGGATCAGGATGGGTGGCGACTTTCTCGGGCACTAACAGGAACACAAACTGGCTGGGCGGCGTCTTCCACACCAGAGACAGGGGCAGGCTGGGCGGCATCTTCCACGCAGGAGACATGGACAGGCTGGGTGGCATCTTCCACACCAGAGACAGGGACAGCTGTGTGGTTTCCTCCACGCCAGAGACAGGGACTGGCTGGGTGGTCTCCTCTACACTGGAGACTCCCCCTGGGTGAGGTACCTGTAACATATTGCACAGACTGAGAAGCCTCTGAGAGTCTGCCAACCTGGGGCACAGGATCTAGCAGCCGGGTAGTTATCACACTCCTTGGGGCTTTTGGCTTTTGCCCACATGTGCTACAACAGTCCTTTGTCTGGGGAGCTGTGAGGATGGGTAATGGGGCACTGAGCTGGTCTGAGTTGACAGGGGATTTTCTAGATCTAGATGTGTTAGAGCAGCCACACCTCCAGACCTGAAGCTGACCGGCACAGATTCGTTGTCTACAGCAGATGTACTTCCTGACTCATCGCCTGCAGCCGCTGTATCTACAAATCAGCTGTCACTAGATGATGCAGTCCCTGACCCTCAGCCAGTCCATGTCTCCAATGTAAGAAACTCGGTCAGTTCTTGTCTCCAGCTTGAGACATGCCGCCCAGTCAGTCTCTGTCCCCGGTGTGAAAGACTCCGCCTTGTCAGTCCCTGTCTCCGGCGTAGAGGACACTGTCCTGTCAGTCCATGTCTCTGGCATAGTGGATACCATCCTGTCAGTTCTTGTCTTCAATGTAGTGAGAAATGCCGCCCTGCTAGTTCCTGTCTCCGGTGAGGAGGACATCGCTCTACCAGTCCCCATGCCTTGTGCCAGACCTGTACCTGTACTTTGTGCCAGGCCAGTCCCAGTGGCCACACCTTGAGGCGCTACTGTGCCCTTAATGGCTGCTTCATGTGGGCCTTAGGACTCCTGCTGCCACACCTCACGGGCGGCCAGGACTCCCGAGCCTCTTTGTTGGCCTCCCGGACCCCAGTGACTCCTATGTTCATGCCCTGTGTTTCTCCAGTGACTCCTGTGCCCTCTGAGGCTGCTGAGTCAGCACCTATGACTAACCCCATGTTCCTCCCATCACCTGTTTTGGACACCGTTTGTTTGTAGTTGTGTATGTCCCAGTTCCTGTTGTGGTGCCAGTATCAGTCCCTTTGTCTGCATCTGTTTCAATCCATGTGCCCCTAACTGTATCTGTTCCAGTGCCAATGTCTGTCTATGTTCCTGTCCCTGTGTCATTTGTACAATCCCTAATCCATGTCCAGTCCCCCATTATATAGTGTTCTGTCATCTGCCTTGTCTCCCCATTCCCCATTTAGGTCACCTGAGTCTGCTTCTCATCCTGTGGTATCTCTAGCCCTGGTTCCTGGACTCACCCCTGATCTTCTGCCTGTTCACCACCCCCCATCCTCTCCTGTGTGTCCTTAGTGTGTCATCCTACTTAGTGTGTCATCCTTGGTTTTGCTCCTGCTTTAACTTGTCATCTTGCCATGCCTGCTACGCCAGTTCCTGATACACCCTGTGTTTTGCTGCCTCACTCAGCTCCTGTTTTATCCATGTTTCCTGTGCCTGTCTAGTCTTGTTTCTGTTCTTCCTTTGTTTACTTGTTTCTTCTTGCTTCCTTGTTTTTTTTTTTGTTTTGTTTTTTATTCCACCCCTTGTTAGTATCTCCACCTGATATTGCAATGACCTGTGTCTTGTTAGTCAATTGTGAAGTCTTGCATTAAGTTTCTGAGCCATAGTTTATTATTCTTTGTTTCTCCTGGTTATTCAGATTTCTGTTTATGTCTTTGGATTACCATCTTTGCCTGTTCCCTCTCTGTTTTGGTTTGCCTTGTTGATTGCTTTCTGGATTAGACCTTCATGAGTATTTTGGATTATGTTTATGTGCTATCCCTGTTCTCTAATAAATTGCATCCACCCTCACACTGCAGTTGTTTCTGTCGTTGTTTATGATCTGAATGTTATAGCACTGCATGAATCATCAACACAAAACTATTTGACTTTTTGTAGAATGCTGTCTAGAAAGGTGACAGGGATAGGAACAACAGGGAAACTGAGAATTGACATAATTAACAGCTCTCACATCTTGAACAAAGCTCCACTCATCTTCATCTGGTTCCTTAATATGGGAGAGATGCTCTAGACTGCCAGGAAGAGGAATGAAAATACAATGCTCCTCAAGCAACAACTGTCAACAACTGAAGCAATATCAGCTAGATCTTCAGGTATAAGTGGGTACTGCTTAATTTTAGGAAGACATTTAGAAGGATTCACAGTAATCTTAACTGGAGTAGCAGAGGCTGGGAGGACCTTTCAGGGATGTCTGAGAGACAAAGGGAAGAAGGAGTTAAGACATGGAAACTGAGAAAGGCAATGGGAATTGTCATTGTCTACCCACATCTGGGTATTTGGGACCTCGAGGAAGATGCCTTCTGTGGATAATTCAGTTGTAGCATTCATGTTACTAATTCCTGATCTAAGACATTGATCGTGTTGCCTGATGTGAGGATTTGATGTTCAAAAAATAAAGGGTGTATCTAACAAAGCATAGTAGTAGACTGCTGGTTACAGGCAGCAATACCATCTATAGTAGGTAGCATGGGCTATACTACAGCAGGACACAGGGGCAGCACCTTCATTTGAGACAGGGTGCAGCAGAGGTGGCGCCCTCCATGGAGCAGGCATTGGAGCAGCATCCTTCTTGGCTCAGGGTACTGAATCACCAAAGGGAATCAGAAGGTTTATGAACATGATGGGTAAATCCAGGAGCTCTGGACTCGCACTCAGTCCAGGTAACTAGGCTGCCGACCTGCAAATCACCATGGCATCACTTTAGCTGCAGAAAGGCTCAGTAATGGCACGCTCAAGGAGGTAGGGTGTAGGGGTGGCTGTCTTTGCTGGGGACAGGGTGCAGTCTTCAGAAAGCATAGACAGGGTGGTGTCTTCAACACAGACAGGGCAGTTTTTTTCAACACCACTGACAACAGGAAAACATTCAAATGAAAACTGGGAATCGACTGGTGTGGACTTGGGCTCACATCTTGTTTTGTGGCATCGGTGACACTTTTGGCTATGTGAGCAGGATTCTCTGCCACAGCCTTTTTGTCCACCTAGGCCTCTAGGAGTATTGCCATGGGCAGTAGTCGGGCATGTAGGAAAGATGGGCTGTTGTCTACTTCAGGAGAGGCAGGGTCCTGAACGTCCTCATCTGGGTACTGGAAGTGAGTTAGCTGGAAGTGGGTTGCACTTAGCGTTCTTCCATAGCAGCCAAATCTGCCTGAATCCTGGTGAACATGCATTCCCCTAAATATGTCGTATCCTCCAAAGAGCAGGACACTTTGTCCCCAGGCCGAGTCCAGGCATGTCAAGTTTGAGGCACCTAGGGTGCACAGCTAGTTAGCAGATCCCAAGAATGTTACTTTGATTTCCCAGTTCAAATGTGCTTGGCTTGTTTAGGCAAATTAAAGGGTTGCAGTCAGCTGACCTTCAGTGTCAGCGTTTGCCATCTCTAAGGTCAACTATATGCCTGCCAAGTTTTTCAATTAATTACATTTTTTTTTCCTTACCTGGCAGTGGGTCTGGTGGCTCTGTACCAATGGTGCACTTTATGGTAATTGCACCATAAAAAAACTATAAATGGGAGATGCAATACAGGTGTTGCATGGCAGGAGCTGGACTTGGGAGAAGAACCTGAACAGAGACAGGAATGTAAACACAGGTAGGAGTGGAGACACTGCAGGGGAAAATACAAAGAAGGGCCTAGGGCTATGACTGGGGACTGAGCAACAGGAAGAATAGGGTACTGGGAACCAGGAGACTGAACCATGGGAACAAAGGCAGAGACAGCAACAGGAACTGGGACGCTCACAAATACAGGGACTGACATGGAGGCTGAGATAGTAATGGAAAAAGCAAAAGTGACAGGCACATGGCCAAACATGGTGACATGGTCAAACACACAACCTGTAATGGCAAACCATAGAGACACAGTGGAATTAGAAGCCTAGGGACCAGACAGGACCAGACTGGTTTGGCAGCAGATAGGGGAATAGAACAATTAGAGTTGGGGAGCATAATGGGTAGGAAACTGTGTAGGAAACTGGATGGATGGCAGCTCATGCAACCCTAGAGATGTGGTAGCTGGCCAGTCCGGTGGGTCCAGCACCAGTGGCACCGTCATGGTATTCATGGTACTGCAATGCCCTCTTGGAAGCAGGGCATGGAAGAGGAAGCACTCTCCTGGGAGCTTAGACAGCAGACAAGGCTGTGTTTTGTGCAGGGGCCACATACTTCTTGGCACTGTATGCTTTAGCAGCACTGATGACAGCAAACATAGATGTATATTTTTATCATCCCTGCTTCCGCCAGATAACCATTGCTAGCCCCTTTCATTGGTCCTTTATTTTCCACTGCTTCCTACTCACTAGTTGTTCCTAGTCATATCCTTCTTACTGATAGTTTAATTGTTCTTACCTATTGTTTATTTTGTTCTTGTTATGCTGGCCAATGCTGACCAGAGGAAGTTTTGGTTCCACTCAAGGTTTCTTGGTCATTTTTCCTCACCAATGTTGCACTTGGCTTTCCTAAAGATGTTTTGTGACAATTCTGTTGTAAACGTGCTATAAAATAAATATTATATAATTTTATTTGAAGCTCCTTTTAAACAGACCAATTTGAAATATTTCAAATCCCCGCCTGTCAGTTGTTGTTTTTTTGACTAACTTGTTGATGTTGTAACATCTTTGGGGATAAATTGCTCAAAGAGCATAAAATAATATTTTGACAGACCTTTTGACTTCTTTTCAGATTTCAGGTGTGGCAGAGATCTACTAGACATTTCATGTTTCTGTTGCTACTCATTGTTTCTGTACTTTGAAGTCACTAAAACAATTCACTAATGCAACAGTTTTTTGTTTTTTTTTCTGTAACAACATAAACTTTGTTTTCTGAGTCCTAGTAAGACCTATTGCATTGACATCAGTTTGAACATATTTTGCTAAATCAAATTTAATAATTGTTTGTAATGACCAAACATGCATATAATACATACAATGCCTTTGTAATTTATTTTAAGCACACAGAGGGATAGTCCAGAGGAGGGGCTATTGAGAGAGATTTGGATAGAGAGCATGGCATTGAATGTAGAGAGTGAAAGGCTTTCATTGGGTATGGTGAAAATTAGAAAAAACAACAACTGAATATTGGTTACAGCAACTGCCATTGCACATAATATAGAAAAAAGAAAGTCTTCCAGAGCATAATCTGCTAGAACATAATCTACACCTTATTTACCTCTGATGCTTGTCAGATGGAGTAATGTTTATGAGATCAAGTCTTTCTAAGTCTTTCTGTGCCTGCGTAAACCCATCATACTGACACACTATGGTGCTCCTTTTATACAGTGACTTCCCCTGGTAAAATGTGTTATCTATGAACATAGTGTATTTGATTTACTTTTGTTGTTTATGTTTGAATTAAATTTGTAACTTGAATTATATATATATATATATATATATATATAACAATATGTGTGTGTGTGTGTGTAACTTGAATAGTATAAGTTGATAATAAACTAAATGAATTAAAATAAGAAATAGATAAACGTGTGCGCGAATCAAGTTGCTAAATCCATCTACTTAATGTCATGAGGTTTGTTACCTATTAAACAGTTACACATATTTTTTTGAGATTAAGCTTTTAACTGGTCCACAATAATAGTGAATATAAACCATTAGTTCACTCAATTATTTTGTAAATGGTTTTCTCTAAAATGTGAATCAGAATAATAAAGATGCAGTCAAATGACCATAATAACAGTAAACATTTAGATTATTAGCTCAGTTAATTGTCATTTTACCAATAAGTTGTTTTTTAGTGTTCTTCTCTGGTTTCAGTATGATTATGTAACACTTTGGAAGAAATATACAGAATAGCAAACCAAAGCTTGAGGCCAGAATAGCAAAAATCTCCACAGCTACAGTGAATTTTCCAGGAGAGCTGACATAAGATGGAATAAAGGTTATCCAAACTGCACAGAATATGAGCATGCTGAAAATGATGAATTTGGCTTCATTAAAGTTATCAGGCAACTTCCGTGCTAGAAAGGCCAAGAAAAAACATAACAGAGCCAGGAATCCTATATAACCCAGTACAGCCCAGAAACCTATGGATGAGCCTAAATGACATTCTAGAATAATCTTGTCCTTGTATACTTTCAGATTTTTGAAGGGAAAAGGAGGGGAAATAAATAGCCAAAGCACACAAATAAGGACCTGTATGAGAGTAAAGGAAAAGACACTGAATCTCTGCTGTGGAGGCCCAAACCATTTCATGACATTACTGCCTGGACGTCTAGCCCTGAAGGCCATTAAAACCACTATTGTTTTGCCCAGAACACAGGAGATGCAGAGGACGAAGGTGATCCCAAACGCTGTGTGGCGCAGCATACAGGACCACTCAGAGGGCCGACCAATGAAAGTAAGTGAACAGAGGAAACATAGAGTCAGAGAGAAGAGCAGCAGGAAGCTCAGCTCTGAGTTGTGAGCTTTGACTATTGGAGTCTTTTTATATTTAAAGAATATTACTAATATTACCAGTGTCACAAGTGCACCAATAATAGCAAAAGCTGTTAGCAAAACTCCCATAGTTTCCTCATAAGACAGATATTCAGTTTCCTTTCTTACACATTTATCCCTCTGTGCATTTGACCAATAGTCCTGATAGCACTGTTCACATTTAATAGAATCTGTTATGGAGTGAGACAGAAAATAATAAAAATGAGAAAAAGAGAGATTAGACACACAAGGATAATACACAGGAAAAATAGTCAAATGAATACATTACAAATGTGACAGTTTAATGGCAATACTTTTGACAAGAATCGTGTATATCTCTTAAAACAAGGACAATAAATGAATTTTCAAAAAGTGGCTATGACTTTTAATCATGGCAGAAATAGTAACATTTTTCATTCCCCCTTTCTGGGTGTTTTTGTACCTGTTATATTACTGATCTCTCCTTCTGCACATGGTATACAGTCAAAGCAGCACACAGGCTTTCCTTTCTGTACAGCTTTTCTAGTACCTGGAGGGCAGTTTTTACTACACACTGATATTGGCACCTATGATCAAGGGAAACATTTAGCTGCCTGAACAAGATTTAAAAGGTGCATACTTAACTACTTACTTCAAATTTGCATTGCAAGTCCATTATACATACGAGTAGTCCTTTACTTAAGACAAAATTGCAAATCTTACCTTATTAATATTTTGTGCCCACACAATGGAAGACACATTTATTGTTAATCGGTTGTTAACATTGAACGTGGAGTCATACAGTCCAACAGTGACAAAGTCATGTTGATGTTCTTTATTTGTCTGCCAGTTTATGACCTCATATCTTGCAGCAGGGTCACCATTTATATCAAAATAAACCTCTTCACCCTCTTTAGTTTTGAAATGCACCATTTTCAACTGTTCAAGAAACTGAAAAAATAGATCACAGTTTATTTGGTGATGAGAATTATATTTAAAAAGCACAGCAAAGAGCACTCCATTGCCAATTAAATTATATAATTTTGGATGGATTGTTGAATTGGTGCTAAATGTTGGCTAAAAAGCTCAGTATGAAGTTCAAGAACAGGGTATTAACTTACTGTGAGAGAATCAGGCTGCTGTTTTGTTGGACATGTTTCTTTACATCCAAGAAGATCATGTAGGGTATGGGCAATAGCATAAACCCCTTTATACACATTATTAAAATATGGCATCAGGGACATGTCAGTAAACATGCTGTCAATTTCAGACAATTTCTCTTTTCCTGTGCACACTGGTGAGTCATCTGAATTATTCTGTACTTTATATTTACAATGAAATAATGTCTCCCAGTATTTAGTAAAAATGGCACTGCCTGCAGATTTCACTCGGTTTAAATCTAGAATGAACTCCTTTAAACCTTTCACTTCTGTTTTGGGGACAGCCAGTCCTATGGCTCCTTGCAGTATGTTGTTTTTGTCCAGTGTGGCCAAAACTGGATTTAAGATCCAAGCCTCAGTTCCTACCCACTGGTATCCAGTGATGTTGTGCTGAAAGAATACATCCAGCAAAATCTCTAAGTCTGAGGGGTCAACAAATCCCACTATCACTCGAGAAGTGGAGCTTTTGATGTGCTCGATGATTCTCGTAACTTTTTCCTGTGAGTAAGTTTTATAAAATGGAAGGGAATATTCTAAGCATATGTCCCATTGTTGTGCAACTTGAGTAAATGCAGCCATCCCACTGTTGCCATAGTCATCATCTCTTCTTATAGCCCCCACCCAGGTCCAGCCAAAGTGCCTGACCATTTCTGCCAGTGCTCTGCTCTGGTGGTGATCACTGGGAATAGTACGCAGAAATGAGGGATATTTCCTTTTGTCACTGAGACACTCACAGGTGGCACCGTGACTGATCTAAAAACAGATCACAGATACCCTAGGCATTATGTTTCGCGATAAGTTTGATTGCACCAGCTACCGGCTATCATAATGACATTAAAACTTTACATCTGCATATCTTTAAAAACAATCACACATGTTTTAATAGATATTTACAGTGATTGTTCATAATTGTTTAAATCCTTACTAAGGGAATGCTGAAAGGTCCAATACTCATTGCAACAGGCATGGACACTGATGAGAAGGTCTCTCCTATTATGGCTTGTACCTGACCTGGTTTTGTGCAAACCTCATCTGAGACTGTTTTCTCATTTCCATTAACAAGTGCCATAGCCACCTGAACCCCCACTGCTTTGGAAGTACAGGTATCATAGATCTTATAGCCCAGTGAGACACCAGGCAGTAAAGAGGAACTGTTGTTGATCTCCTCTACTGCAAACATCACAGACTGTGAAAACTGTAAGGCTCTGACTTCAAGACTGGATAATAAAAGAAAAAATATTCAAAAATTTTAAAAGACATTATTTTAGGATAAAGTATTAAAACTCCTTCAGTGATGTGTAATTCATTATCATGTAATATTTTAATATAATACATGTTCACACAGTGTGAAATGCTCATTTTCCTCTGTTGCTTACCTTGTACACTTCACTGGAGGTGGTGGGACTACATAGGATGAGTCTGTGATCTCCCAACTGCCATGAAAAGAAAAAATCCCTCCAACTATAATATCACCATCCTTTGATAGCTGTGGGTAGGCAGACTCTCCTTGCAGGATACAAGCAGTCCCATTAGATTTGGAGAAATTGATGATGGCTATTACCACATGTAAGAGAGCAAAGACAGGCTCCATCCACCTATCTACCTACAGACTGGAGATAATGGTTGAGAAGCAGGTGTAATATTTCAGATGGATGAACAGGAAGAATATGTGGTATTTATATAGATGAAAAGGCAAATTCTCTATGGTAAAGCTTTACTGGTAGGTCAAAGTTAAAGGAGGTGTGACTTTGAAATGTGAGCAGAGTAGCCTGGTTTAACTGTGGATTAAGGTCGGCCTGTCAGATCTGTACCTGTAGATTGAATGAGATATGTCTCTGTACCAGATGCTTATGTTGTTACTTTAGTTTATAGTACAGTGTTTCATTTTATTTTTTTGTTTTTTTGTTGTTGTTTGTTTGTTTTTTTGTTAATAAGCACAACAGCTAACAGTTGGCTTGTCATATTAAAGTGATCTACCACACCTACCACAGTGATGACACATACATATGTATAAACCTCATCAGCACTGCTACGTCTGATACACTTATAGCAGGGCAACATCCTCTAATGTGCCTCTGAGATGTAACTGAAACTGTTGTAAAATGGTCTGCCATTCCACTAATATACAGTTAACAGTGGGCCTCTGTCGAGCTAATGAACAGTGATTAGGAGAGTTGAGGGTAGCTGATGAATTGTGCATGACAGATAGTTGGCAAGAGACATAGAGAGAAATGTTGGTAAAGGCTAGTTCCCTCCATAGAAATCCACATAGATCTTTGGCTACTGTCTATTTTATTTGTTGACATGATTACTAGAAACCAATATGTCTTCAGCTCCTTTAATGGATAATTCCTGTACTGATTTATTGTTCGATGATGGTATATTTGTGCAAAAGAATGAACCCAGGTTATCACAAACAGAACTGCCTTTTTCTTCAAAATCAAGGGTATTATGTAAAATATGGTATTCTGTCAAATATGGTAAACTGTTAGCCTGTTAGTTAGTGGATCTTATAACAGTGCCAAGATCTTACAGGAACTGGATAACCTTCCTCAGCAGGAAGGTCTGAAGAGGAAGACTGTAATTCATAGACTGTATGTGAGCAATTGAATCAATTTTATTTAGAAAAAGTTAAGCAAGCTATTATTATATCTAGAGCTAAATGGCTTGAGTTTGATGAAAAGGGTTTTGCTTATTTCTTTAGTCTAAAAAAGAAATGATGTGAGATGAAAACGATTTCTAGTTCACTTGTTGAAAATGTCTGTATCTCTCATGAGAATCTTATTTCATCACCATACTTATTTTTAATAGCTGCAGAACTTCTAAACCTATTTGGGACTTACTGACATAGTAGGTATTAAACGGGAAGTTTTTTATCATATCTAAACACATAGACTATAAGGTGCACTAATTGAGTGGTAGAAATCAATTTCCTCAAAACTATTTTTAAAGGCTTAAAGTGGTAAAAAATAAAAAATAAATACAAAGGCTTACATTGAGCAGTAAGGAGGCAGATGCATGTGCAGAGAAGGGCGAGATTTATTAGGAGCAAGTCCAGAGTTGTAGTCAATGGAGTAGCACAGGGCCATAGAGCCAGTACGGAGATTACGGGGATGTATTATAAACCAAAAAGCACAAGAAGGCAAACAAGGGAAACAGGCTATACCATAGGCTAGGAAACTTGAAGGCTAGGATAAACAGTCAGACTAGGATACGCGGACTACAAACTTACGGGCATACAGATACGTGCTTGCAAAAAACATCAAAACATACATTAAAACATACATCCAAACAAACATTTCACCAAACATTCAAACATTGAACAGAGCAGACCCAGGGCACACGACAGGGTTTAAATACATAACTTAACAAGCTAGAAATGAGGGACAGATGTGGAAAATCAAATGAGGGGTGGAGAAAACAAAACGACAGAATGGAACTAAAATACACAAGACAGGTACCCACTTTTCACCCACTTTTCTTTGTGATGGTCATTGAATTTCTGCCATGATTGGGTTTGTTCTATTCTTATATTTGTTATAGATCTTATCAATGACCAGGGAACTATTAATTTTCAAGAGTTGATGGATAGAAAGACAATTCCCCTGGTAAGAAAAGATTATGATATGGTTATTACATGGCTCTTACATATTCCTCTCCATTTAATGAACTATTCCTTAAAGGAGACCTTTTATACCCCTTTTACACAGTACAGTTCCCAAGGGCCCTAATTAAATGTCTGAGACCACAAGGTTCAATCACCACAGCACCCTTCTCACCCTGTCAAAACAGCCCTGCTCAAAATGGCCAGTTTGAGTCCCTGTTTCTTTAAATGATAATGAGCTACTGGTCACCCTACCCCCTTCTTCTGAGGGGTTTACTGACACAAGTTCAGATTTGAGCTACCATCAAAAGTGTTGAGCATGAACCCTGGGAGAAACATGGCTACCACATAATACATAGCAGTGCAACCATGTTTGAACCAGAGTCAGACCCTGAGTTTGCTGTGAGGTCTGGTCATTCATTCTAGCAGCTACATACTCCCTAAAATATATACTTACACGCTGCAAACTGTGGCCATTTACCAAATTACAGAAGGTCAGTGCATTTTCCCCTAGTACAACAGGCTAACGTCACAAATCCCTGATTACCTGAGTGGAACATAACTGTAACTTTGTAACTTTCACTTTCACGTTATTGACATAAGATAACATTTCATCTTACTGACATTCAACTAACAAGCTCATAGCATTAATGTTGTTGTGGATTCTGTAAAAAGCAATGCCAGTAACTTTCTATTTCTCTAATATATTACCTCAGCTATTAGCATGAGATTGTGCTAAATGGCTAAAGAAACACATACATAATAATTTTTTCAAATACTTTTGCCACAACCAATTGTTATTCTGATCATTCTGTTTTGCCCATTCTTCCGCCCGTTATTGTTGACCTGCCTATGTCTCTGCATGGCCCTGGTAGGTAATTTTCTTGTGTATATTCCCTCTAAGTGTTGTAGCTTAATGGTATCCTTAGACTCTGGCCAGATGCATTAGCATTTCTTCCGTGGCCACAATAAAGCACCATTGTAAGTCACTCTGAACAAGATCTACTAAATGATGTGAATGTAAATATAATGATATGAATTGTTTAAAAAAAAGTATAGGGCAGTAAAGGCCATATTTCAAAATGATAAGTGTAGTGAGAAATAAAGCTGCCTCTCCTGTGGAGAACTGGGGTTCAATTCCTGCCAGGTCACGTGTTACACCAATAAGAGTTCTTGGGCAAGACAGTTATCTCATTTCATTCTTTTGTGGATGATTTATTGTAAAATCTGAACTGTACCAATGTTGCAGCAGATATATGCTTTATATAACAGTAAATGTATAAGTGTTCACTTTATAAAAAAGGCTAATCAATACCAAAGACCAGCCAGAGATACAAGTTTATTTATTGAAATTAGTGAAAAGGTACATTGTGATCTATCATAGTTATTACAAGTGTGCTTTACACAGTTTAAGTTCTCTAAACATGGCCATATTATTAATAAATGATTTACTTAACTTGTGCTTTACCCATAAGTGGCTTTTTAGTGCTCTTCTCTGGTTTTATTATGATTATGTAACACTTTGGAAGGAATATGCAGAATAGTAAACCAAAACTGGAGGCCAAAATAGCAAATATCTCTATAGCTACAGTGAATTTTCCAGGCGAGCTGACATAAGATGGAATAAAGGTGATCCAAACTGCACAGAATATGAGCATGTTGAATGTGATGAATTTGGCTTCATTAAAGTTATCAGGTAGCTTCCGTGCTAGAAAAGCCAAAAGAAAACACAAGAGAGCCAAGACACCTATGTAACCCAGTACAGCCCAGAAACCTATGGATGAGCCTACATGACATTCTAGAATAATTTTTTTCCTTATAACGGTTTAGATTTTTAAACGGGAAAGGAGGTGAAATTATTAGCCAAAGCACACAAATAAGGACCTGTATAAATGTGAAAGCAAGAACACTGAGTCTCTGCTGTGGAGGCCCAAACCATTTCATGACATTACTGCCTGGAAGTGTAGCCCTGAAGGCCATTAACACCACTATTGTTTTCTGCAGAACACAGGAGATGCAGAGGACGAAGGTGATCCCAAACGTTGTGTGACGCAGCATACAGGACCACTCAGAGGGCTGACCAATGAAAGTAAGTGAACAGAGGAAACACAGAGTCAGAGAGAAGAGCAGCAGGAAACTCAGCTCTGAGTTGTGGGCTTTGACTATTGGGGTATCTTTGTATCTATAAAATACAACTAATATTTCCAGTGTCATGAATGCACCAACAATAGAAACAATTGTTAGCAAAATTCCCATAGTTTCTTCATAAGATAGGTATTCAATTTCCTTTGTTATACATTCATTCCCTTGTGAGTTTGACCAGTAGTCTTGATAACATTGTTCACATTTGACAGAATCTGTTGTGGAGTATGAAAGCAAACAATAGAAATGGGAAGTCAGATATACAGGAAAAATAATCAGCTGAATAGACTTCAAATCTACTTTGTTACAATATTCATGTATATCTCTTAAATATAGGAGTTCAACTTGCACCTGTAAGATTTTTAATCACTGCAGTAATCCCAATAATTAATTATTTTTTGTTTTTATTTTTTGGCATTTATGTACCTGTCATATTACTGATCTCTCCTTCTGCACATGGTATACAGTCAAAGCAGCACACAGGCTTTCCTTTCTGCACAGCCTTCCTGGTGCCTGGAGTGCAGCTCTCACTACACACCGATATCGGGACCTATAATCAAGGTAAATATTTAGTTAGTAGAAGACATAACAGGTGCATAGTTAAATGTGTTCTTCAAATTCACATTACAAGTATCATCTCCATATAAGGAATTCTTTACTTATGAGCAAATCTGACCTTATTTGTATTTTGTGCCCACACAATATAGGACACATTTAGAGTTTATCGCTTATGAACAGGGAAAGTGTAGTCATAAAGTCCAACAATGACAAATTCATGGTGCTCTTCTTCACTTGTTTGCCAGTTTATGACATCGTATCTTGCAACAGGGTCACCATTTTTATCAAAATAAACCTCTTCACCCCCTTTAGTTTTGAATTGCACCATTTTAAGATGTTCTAGAAACTGATGAATTAAACCAAAGTTTATTTGTTAGTAAAAGTTACATTGTTTAAAACGCACTGTAAAGAACTTTACCAAGTGCTATTTCAAGTTTTTGAATTAGTGCTAACTGTGTGTTCCAAAGGTCAGTATTAAGTACAGGGACAGTGCTACAACAGACTATTAACTTACTGTGAGAGGATCGGGCTGTTTTTTTGTTTGACATGTTTCTTTGCAGCCGAGAATATCATGTAGGGTATGGGCAATAGCATAAACCCCTTTATACACATTATTGAAATATGGCATCAGGGACAAATCAGTGAAGATGCTATTAATTTCAGATAACGTCTCTTCTCCTATGCATCCTGCTGAGTGTTCTGACTCATTCTGCACTGTATATTTACAATGGAATAATGTCTCCCAGTATTTAGTAAAAATGGCACTGCCTGCAGATTTCACTCTATTTAAATCTAGAATGAAGTCCTTCAGACCATTCACATTTGTATTAGGGACATCCTCTAGCCCTCAGTGGTTAGTTTCTTGACCACAGGAGTGAAGGCTTGTCATCATTAAGTGACAGACCACACTCAACACATTAGTGATACTGACACATCTAAAAGTTTCATCAGAACTACTCTGTGTGATACACTCATGGGAATGCAATGTCTACTATGCCCCTTCAAAGTCAATGAAACTGCTCTATTAAGAATGATGTTATTCCACAAATATTCAGTCAACAGTGGGCCTGTATTGAGGCACTGAACAGCAATTACCTCAGTTGAGGCTGGCTCATTGATTGTTCACTCTGTTACTGTATACCTTTAATATGCTTTAATATTAGTGTGTACATATTAAAGAGGTCAGTGATTGTAGGTGCAAGGTAGGTGTTTCTAAAAAGAATTAGGTTGTGGTAAGAGTTTACTCTTACTGAATTATACTTCTGCATCTCTGTATCTGCAAACATTTATGGGTGTCATATGAAGACTTTGACATAGATGTCAGTAAATATATTTGAACATAACATTTACATTATCAGCACTTTGCAGATGCCCTTATCTAGAGAGACTTACATATATTTATCGGTATGACAGTATTTGTGTTTTCTGGGAAGCAAACCCATGACCATGTTATCACATTGTTTTACCTACTCTTCCTCATAAGCTTTTGTACCCACATGCACATTTCAATGTAGTTGCTAAATAATTTACTGTAGTTAGGGCTTGGAACACCAATCACAGTACTTCTGCCTTTAACAAAATTACTACTTTTGCTACATTTTTATAGGCTGCTAAAGCCTATGGTATATACTTTCTGCACAAGTCATTGCTTATTGCTAGTCTAACTGAATGTTTCAGATATCAAAAATTAGTTGTTAATTATCTGAATTCTGACAGTATATCTGTGATTGTATTGACATGGCCTTAGTATACCAGGGGCCAGTTTTTTAAAACTTTTAATCTGGACTAAATTTGTCTGGATAATCCCCAAATTAAGATATGTTAGGACCAAATTAAGCACAGTTATTTGTCACAATTTTACAAAACATTAATGTATTTGATAATGTTTATACAAATAAGTCCGGATTGGTATATGGAAATCTTTGTATTAGAAGTCAACTACCATCTGCTGGACATATATTAGTTTTTTTTCAATAATAATTGAAAAAAAAATTATAATGAACCACTTTTTAAAAAAAGTTTCAATCCTCACAAGCTCCTCATAAGCAGTTGCAGGGTATCTGGATTCATGGTTGTCCTTACCTTTCAATTCTTTAAATGCTTTAAATTCTTCCATCCTATAACATGCTCTGTGGTCCTTAACTGATTAGTAACAGTGGCATTAACATGACCACAGATTGAAGCCCAAAGATCCAACTTCTTTTATGAAGTAAATGCTTTCTTCTGGCTCAGAGTAATAAATGTACCCCTCAAGGTGTAGTAATTACAGTGTACACCGATTTATATAAATAACTTCACAATATCATACACCTATCATGTTTTACAGTGTTTATTATTCTAAGTTGTCTTTTATGTCATTTCTTCAGAACATTTGCTGTTCACCCACCCCAGAGCGACTATGCTATGTAGCATCAACATAATCTTATTTGGTATTGACCTAGATTTTAAGTACTTGATTGTGGCATTTTGCCTAATGTTTTCCTTTAATATGCATGTGTGTGTGTAAGGACATAACATTTTCAAAAGAGAACCTACAGAGTAGTATATCAAATATTAAGATCAAAGTGATCAGTATCACAAAGTCCTTATGAAGATGATTTCATCTAAAATATGAACCAGGTTAATTGGAAATATGTAGTCAACTAGCTCACTTATTTGGCATTTTACTCATAAGCTGCTTTTTAGTGTTTTTCTCTGGTTTCAATATAATTATGTAACACTTTGGAAGAAATATACAGAATAACAAACCAAAGCTTGAGGCCAAAATGGCAAATATCTCCACAGCTACAGTAAATTTTCCAGGAGAGCTGACATAAACTGGAATAAAGGTGATCCAAACTGCACAGAATATGAGCATGCTGAATGTGATGAATTTAGCTTCATTAAACTTATCAGGCAGCTTCCGTGCTAGAAAAGCCAAAAGAAAACATAAACTAGCTAGGAGTCCTATGTAACCCAGTACAGCCCAGAAACCGATGGATGAACCTAATTTACATTCTAGAATAATCTTGTCCTTGTACAGTTTTTGATTTTTGAAGGGAAAGGGGGGGGAAATTATTAACCAAATCACAAAAATAAGGACCTGTATGAGAGTGAAAGCAAGAACACTGAGTCTCTGCTGTGGAGGCCCAAACCATTTCATGACATTACTGCCTGGAAGTGTAGCCCTGAAGGCCATTAACACCACTATTGTTTTCCCCAGAACACAGGAGATGCAGAGGACGAAGGTGATCCCAAACGCTGTGTGGCGCAGCATACAGGACCACTCAGAGGGCTGACCAATGAAAGTAAGTGAACAGAGGAAACACAGAGTCAGAGAGAAGAGCAGCAGGAAGCTCAGCTCTGAGTTGTGGGCTTTCACAATTGGGGTATCTTTGTATCTATAGAATACAACTAATATTGCCAGTGTCATAAATGCACCAACCACAGAAACAATTGTTAGCAAAATTCCCATAGTTTCCTCATAAGACAGATATTCAGTTTCCTTCTTTATACATTCATTCCTTTGTGAGTTTGACCAGTAGTCTTGATAACATTGTTCACATTTGATAGAATCTGTTTTGGAGTAAGAAATAACGAAAACAATACAATGAGATGTTCGATTCACAGGGAAAACAATCAGCTGAATACACTACATCTACTTACTCTCTTAAAACAAGGAGAATAACTTGTGTCTATAAGACTTTTAATCATTGTTGTAATCCCAATAATAATATTTTTTGTTTCTTATTTCTCTGTATTTAAGTACCTGTTATATTACTGATCTCTCCTTCTGCACATGGTATACAGTCAAAGCAGCAAACAGGCTTTCCTTTCTGCACAGCCTTCCTGGTGCCTGGAGGGCAATTTTCACTGCACACAGATTTTGGGACCTATAATCAAGAGAAAATGTTCATTGACATTACAAGATAAAAGGTACCTAGTGAAAATGCTTTCTTCAACTTCACATTGCAAATATCATATCTATTTAAGGAGTTCTTTACTTAAGACCAAGGTGCAAATCTGACCTTATTAGTAATTTGTGCCCACACAATAGAAGACACATTTAGAGTTAATCGCTTATGAACAGGGAAAGTGTAGTCATAAAGTCCAACAGTGACAAATTCATGGTGCTCTTCTGCACTTGTTTGCCAGTTTATGACCTCATATCTCGCAACAGGGTCACCATTTTTATCAAAATAAACCTCTTCACCCCCTTTAGTTTTGAATCGCACCATTTTAAGATGTTCTAGAAACTGATGAAATAGACCATTTTATTTGTTGGTAAAAGTTACATGGTTTAGGAGCATGGTAAAGAATACTGCTTTGCCAATTAAAGTATAGCATTTTTGAATTTGTGCTAAGTGTGTGTTCCAAAGGTCACTATGAAATACAGGAATAGTGTTAGAATAGACTACTTACTGTGAGAGGATCGAGCTGATTATTTGTTGAACATGTTTCTTTGCAGCCAAGAAGGTTATGTAGTGTATGAGCGATAGCATAAACACCTTTATACACATTATTGAAATATGGCATCAGGGACATGTCCACAAAGATGCTATTAATTTCAGACAATTTCTCTTCTCCTGTGCATAATGATGAGTCCTCTGAATCATTCTGGACTGTATATTTACAATGAAATAATGTCTCCCAGTATTTAGTAAAAATTGCACTGCCTGCAGATTTCACTTTATTTAACTCTAGAATGAAGTCATTGAGACCTGTCACCTCTATATTGGGGACAGCCAGCCCTATGGCTCCTTGCAGTATGCTGTGCTTGTCCATTTTGGCCAGTTCTGGATCAACAATCCAGGCCTCGGTCCCCACCCACTGGTATCCAATGATATTGTGCTCAAAAAATGCATCCAGCAAAATCTCTAAGTCCCCGGCATCAACAAATCCTACTATCACTCGAGAAGTGGAGCTTTTGATCTGCTCAATGATTCCCAAAACCTTTCCTTGTGAATAGGTGTTAAAAAATGGAAGCGAATATTCTAAGCATATGCCCAACTGCTCTGCAACTTCAGTAAATGCAGCCATCCCACTGTTGCCATAGTCATCATCTCTTCTTATTGCCCCCACCCAGGTCCAGCCAAAGTGCCTGACCATTTCTGCTATTGCTCTGCTTAGGTGGTAATCACTGGAAATAGTGCGTAAAAATGAGGGATATTTCCTTTTGTCACTGAGACACTCACAGGTGGCAGAGTGACTGATCTAAAACACATTTATACAGGTGTCTCAGGCATTATGTTTATATGCATTCTCATATTGATATATGCCATTAATGTTGGTAATAAGATTCATATTTCTTTTTCTAACCATTAAAATTACATTTTAAAACACAATATATTATTACTTAAATTCTTACTAATGGGATGCTGAAAGGTCCAATACTCTTTGCCACAGCCATGGACACTGATGAGTATGTCTCTCCTATTATGGCTTGTACCTGGGCTGGTTTTGTGCAGAACTCATTTGAGACTGATTTCTCATTTCCATTAACAAGTGCCATAGCCACCTGAACCCCCACTGCTTTGGACATACAGGTGTCATAGATCTTATAGCCCAGTGAGACACCAGGCAGTAAAGAGGAACTGTTGTTGATCTCCTCTACTGCAAACATCAAGGACTGTGAATATTGTAAGGCTCTGACATCAAGACTGAATGATAAATGAAAAAATACAATGACATTATTTTACAATAAAAACTTGACTGATGTGCCATTCTTGATCATGTAACATTTTAGTATAATACACGTTCACACTTGCCTCTTCTGCTTACCTCGTACACTTCACTGGAGGTGGTTTGACCACATAGGATGAGTCTGTGATCTCCCAACTGCTATGAAAGGCAAAAATTCCTCCAACTATAATATCACCATACTTTGATAACTGTGGGAATGCAGACTCTCCTCGCAGGGTGCAGGCTGTCCCATTTGCTCTGGAAAAATTAATGATGGCCATTACTACATGCAAGAGAGCAAAGATAGGCTCCATCCAACTATCCACCTTTAATGGTTAATGGTTAAGAAAGTCTGACAGGTCTGATGTTTCAGTTCTTTGAACAGGAAGGATAAGTAGTATTTATGCTGGTAAAATGGCAAATACTCTATGGTGAAGTTTTACTGGTAGGTCAAAGGCAAAGGAGGCGTGACTCTGAAATGTAATCAGAGTAGAATGGTTTACCTGTGGATTAAAATCTGTCTGTGAAATCTGTACCTGTGCATTGAAAATCAGATCTCTCTCTGCACCAGCTGTTCATATTGCCACTCCATCTGTATATGTTACAATAAGTTGTTTTAAATTAAGCCAAACAGCTAGCCAGACACCTAGCCCACATATAATTTATTTGGTCTCGTGTTTTCAAATGCTCATGGCTGATTTACATGTTCATTTCTTAACTTTGTTTGTCTTTTGGGAATAAATATATCTATTAAATACATTTTTATTAAATATAACACTTTCAAATGTATGATAAGCACACAGCTTAGTTAAACTGCTGTCAATCAACAAAAATTGCTAAACCTACAGTTTGAAACCAACTTAATTAGAAACATTTCTTGATTATAAACCCTATATGTGTCTTGTAAATATAGCCTATCTGTTTTTACCATGCACAGTTTGTATTAGCCAACCTCTAGCCCTCAAAGTGTAAGGAGTGGGAGGTGGAGAGTGAACACACTTGCGAAGTGATGACGCCACTAACTCTGGAAGCCATAATGAACTAACATGGATTGAATAGAATAAATAAATAATATGGTTAATAACAGATACAGACTAACAATACAGAATAAAATGAAGAACAAACAAGCTAACAGAAGAATAATTGGCTAACAGGGTGAGTGCGAGAACTAGGCAACAAAGGAACTAAACATTAAGGAAAGACTAAAGGAGAACAATGATGAGGTATAAAACTAGGACAAGTGGAGAGTACACTGAACCAGGCTACGGAAGAGACAAACAACAACCAAGACAAAAACATAACTCAAAAGAAAACCAGACAACGCTTGTGTATATAAAAAGTGGAAGAGAAACCTAAACAGAAGCAAACTGATGGGAGAACATCTTATGAGGAAAGAGCGGACTCAGACAAGCGAATACTAACAGGGAAAGCAACGTATATGAAAACAGAGAGAAAGTACAACATACAAGCAAACATGAACAGGGAAAGCAACCTAAACTGAGATGGCAACTTAACCTGGAATGTAGAGAGAAAGTACATAGGAACAAGACGAGAGCTCATGCAGGATATACCAAAACAATGACCAGCAAACACAAAAGGAAGAGACAGGGTTTAAATAGACACACTAACAAAGGCTAAACAAGGATCAGGTAGAGCTAAAGGGTAGGAGACAGGAACCAGTCTTTGAGTGTGACAGTAACCCAACACCCTACCCCACCCCCTCAACACGCAACTCCTGAAGCAAGAACAATCCGAAGTAGAGTGGCCAGAGAAGAAAGCAGGAACAAAAGAACGAGAGACAAATGAAGTACCAACACTAGAAGTAGACACAGTGGCTGACACAATGCGAGAGGTAGACACAGGAGTTGGGACAAGTCTTGGGGCATGACCACGGGCAGGGTTTGTGACAAGACCAGGGGCATGTACGAGACTTGGGACTAAACCATAGACAGGCACGGGGGTTGGGAGAGGTTGAGGGAAAAGGAGTGGGACTGCAAACCTGGTTGGGACAGGAGATTGGCACAGAGACAAGCAAGGAGAGTCCGGGCGGTCCAGAGGTGCGGCCACGATGTTCAGCGGTGGGTCCAGGAGGTCCAGATGCGCGGCCACGACGTTGAGTGGTGGGTCCGGGTGATCCGGAGGCGTGGCCACGGCATTCAGCAGCTGGTCTGGGAGGTCCAGAGGTGTGGCCATGGTGTTCAGCGGCAGGTCTGGAAGGTCCAGATGCTCAGCCACGACGTTCAACGGTGGGTCCGGGAGTTCTGGAAGCATGGCCATGGTGTTCACTAGCGGGTCTGGGAGGTCCAGAGGGGTGGCCACTGCCTTCAGCGGCGGGTCCAGGAGGTCTGGCGAAGTGGCCATGGCATTCAGCAGTGGGTGCAGGAGGCATGGCTATGGCATTCAACTGCAGATCTGGGAGATCTGGAGGTGTAGCTACAAGAACAGACCTGGTACAAGAAACAAGAACAGGCTGAGTGGCATCTCTGGAACATCTCAAAGGGAACTGGCTGGGTGTCGTCTTTCATGCCAGGACCCAACTAGGCAGAGGCCTCCACTATGCCGGAAACAGGATCAGGACAGAAGGCGGCATCCACTATGCTGCGAACAGGACCATGACGGGAGGCGACATCCACTATGCCAGGAACAGGAACTGGATCAGGATGGGTGGCGACTTTCTCGGGCACTAACAGGAACACAAACTGGCTGGGCGGCGTCTTCCACACCAGAGACAGGGGCAGGCTGGGCGGCATCTTCCACGCAGGAGACATGGACAGGCTGGGTGGCATCTTCCACACCAGAGACAGGGACAGCTGTGTGGTTTCCTCCACGCCAGAGACAGGGACTGGCTGGGTGGTCTCCTCTACACTGGAGACTCCCCCTGGGTGAGGTACCTGTAACATATTGCACAGACTGAGAAGCCTCTGAGAGTCTGCCAACCTGGGGCACAGGATCTAGCAGCCGGGTAGTTATCACACTCCTTGGGGCTTTTGGCTTTTGCCCACATGTGCTACAACAGTCCTTTGTCTGGGGAGCTGTGAGGATGGGTAATGGGGCACTGAGCTGGTCTGAGTTGACAGGGGATTTTCTAGATCTAGATGTGTTAGAGCAGCCACACCTCCAGACCTGAAGCTGACCGGCACAGATTCGTTGTCTACAGCAGATGTACTTCCTGACTCATCGCCTGCAGCCGCTGTATCTACAAATCAGCTGTCACTAGATGATGCAGTCCCTGACCCTCAGCCAGTCCATGTCTCCAATGTAAGAAACTCGGTCAGTTCTTGTCTCCAGCTTGAGACATGCCGCCCAGTCAGTCTCTGTCCCCGGTGTGAAAGACTCCGCCTTGTCAGTCCCTGTCTCCGGCGTAGAGGACACTGTCCTGTCAGTCCATGTCTCTGGCATAGTGGATACCATCCTGTCAGTTCTTGTCTTCAATGTAGTGAGAAATGCCGCCCTGCTAGTTCCTGTCTCCGGTGAGGAGGACATCGCTCTACCAGTCCCCATGCCTTGTGCCAGACCTGTACCTGTACTTTGTGCCAGGCCAGTCCCAGTGGCCACACCTTGAGGCGCTACTGTGCCCTTAATGGCTGCTTCATGTGGGCCTTAGGACTCCTGCTGCCACACCTCACGGGCGGCCAGGACTCCCGAGCCTCTTTGTTGGCCTCCCGGACCCCAGTGACTCCTATGTTCATGCCCTGTGTTTCTCCAGTGACTCCTGTGCCCTCTGAGGCTGCTGAGTCAGCACCTATGACTAACCCCATGTTCCTCCCATCACCTGTTTTGGACACCGTTTGTTTGTAGTTGTGTATGTCCCAGTTCCTGTTGTGGTGCCAGTATCAGTCCCTTTGTCTGCATCTGTTTCAATCCATGTGCCCCTAACTGTATCTGTTCCAGTGCCAATGTCTGTCTATGTTCCTGTCCCTGTGTCATTTGTACAATCCCTAATCCATGTCCAGTCCCCCATTATATAGTGTTCTGTCATCTGCCTTGTCTCCCCATTCCCCATTTAGGTCACCTGAGTCTGCTTCTCATCCTGTGGTATCTCTAGCCCTGGTTCCTGGACTCACCCCTGATCTTCTGCCTGTTCACCACCCCCCATCCTCTCCTGTGTGTCCTTAGTGTGTCATCCTACTTAGTGTGTCATCCTTGGTTTTGCTCCTGCTTTAACTTGTCATCTTGCCATGCCTGCTACGCCAGTTCCTGATACACCCTGTGTTTTGCTGCCTCACTCAGCTCCTGTTTTATCCATGTTTCCTGTGCCTGTCTAGTCTTGTTTCTGTTCTTCCTTTGTTTACTTGTTTCTTCTTGCTTCCTTGTTTTTTTTTTTGTTTTGTTTTTTATTCCACCCCTTGTTAGTATCTCCACCTGATATTGCAATGACCTGTGTCTTGTTAGTCAATTGTGAAGTCTTGCATTAAGTTTCTGAGCCATAGTTTATTATTCTTTGTTTCTCCTGGTTATTCAGATTTCTGTTTATGTCTTTGGATTACCATCTTTGCCTGTTCCCTCTCTGTTTTGGTTTGCCTTGTTGATTGCTTTCTGGATTAGACCTTCATGAGTATTTTGGATTATGTTTATGTGCTATCCCTGTTCTCTAATAAATTGCATCCACCCTCACACTGCAGTTGTTTCTGTCGTTGTTTATGATCTGAATGTTATAGCACTGCATGAATCATCAACACAAAACTATTTGACTTTTTGTAGAATGCTGTCTAGAAAGGTGACAGGGATAGGAACAACAGGGAAACTGAGAATTGACATAATTAACAGCTCTCACATCTTGAACAAAGCTCCACTCATCTTCATCTGGTTCCTTAATATGGGAGAGATGCTCTAGACTGCCAGGAAGAGGAATGAAAATACAATGCTCCTCAAGCAACAACTGTCAACAACTGAAGCAATATCAGCTAGATCTTCAGGTATAAGTGGGTACTGCTTAATTTTAGGAAGACATTTAGAAGGATTCACAGTAATCTTAACTGGAGTAGCAGAGGCTGGGAGGACCTTTCAGGGATGTCTGAGAGACAAAGGGAAGAAGGAGTTAAGACATGGAAACTGAGAAAGGCAATGGGAATTGTCATTGTCTACCCACATCTGGGTATTTGGGACCTCGAGGAAGATGCCTTCTGTGGATAATTCAGTTGTAGCATTCATGTTACTAATTCCTGATCTAAGACATTGATCGTGTTGCCTGATGTGAGGATTTGATGTTCAAAAAATAAAGGGTGTATCTAACAAAGCATAGTAGTAGACTGCTGGTTACAGGCAGCAATACCATCTATAGTAGGTAGCATGGGCTATACTACAGCAGGACACAGGGGCAGCACCTTCATTTGAGACAGGGTGCAGCAGAGGTGGCGCCCTCCATGGAGCAGGCATTGGAGCAGCATCCTTCTTGGCTCAGGGTACTGAATCACCAAAGGGAATCAGAAGGTTTATGAACATGATGGGTAAATCCAGGAGCTCTGGACTCGCACTCAGTCCAGGTAACTAGGCTGCCGACCTGCAAATCACCATGGCATCACTTTAGCTGCAGAAAGGCTCAGTAATGGCACGCTCAAGGAGGTAGGGTGTAGGGGTGGCTGTCTTTGCTGGGGACAGGGTGCAGTCTTCAGAAAGCATAGACAGGGTGGTGTCTTCAACACAGACAGGGCAGTTTTTTTCAACACCACTGACAACAGGAAAACATTCAAATGAAAACTGGGAATCGACTGGTGTGGACTTGGGCTCACATCTTGTTTTGTGGCATCGGTGACACTTTTGGCTATGTGAGCAGGATTCTCTGCCACAGCCTTTTTGTCCACCTAGGCCTCTAGGAGTATTGCCATGGGCAGTAGTCGGGCATGTAGGAAAGATGGGCTGTTGTCTACTTCAGGAGAGGCAGGGTCCTGAACGTCCTCATCTGGGTACTGGAAGTGAGTTAGCTGGAAGTGGGTTGCACTTAGCGTTCTTCCATAGCAGCCAAATCTGCCTGAATCCTGGTGAACATGCATTCCCCTAAATATGTCGTATCCTCCAAAGAGCAGGACACTTTGTCCCCAGGCCGAGTCCAGGCATGTCAAGTTTGAGGCACCTAGGGTGCACAGCTAGTTATCAGATCCCAAGAATGTTACTTTGTTTTCCCAGTTCAAATGTGCTTGGCTTGTTTAGGCAAATTAAAGGGTTGCAGTCAGCTGACCTTCAGTGTCAGCGTTTGCCATCTCTAAGGTCAACTATATGCCTGCCAAGTTTTTCAATTAATTACATTTTTTTTTCCTTACCTGGCAGTGGGTCTGGTGGCTCTGTACCAATGGTGCACTTTATGGTAATTGCACCATAAAAAAACTATAAATGGGAGATGCAATACAGGTGTTGCATGGCAGGAGCTGGACTTGGGAGAAGAACCTGAACAGAGACAGGAATGTAAACACAGGTAGGAGTGGAGACACTGCAGGGGAAAATACAAAGAAGGGCCTAGGGCTATGACTGGGGACTGAGCAACAGGAAGAATAGGGTACTGGGAACCAGGAGACTGAACCATGGGAACAAAGGCAGAGACAGCAACAGGAACTGGGACGCTCACAAATACAGGGACTGACATGGAGGCTGAGATAGTAATGGAAAAAGCAAAAGTGACAGGCACATGGCCAAACATGGTGACATGGTCAAACACACAACCTGTAATGGCAAACCATAGAGACACAGTGGAATTAGAAGCCTAGGGACCAGACAGGACCAGACTGGTTTGGCAGCAGATAGGGGAATAGAACAATTAGAGTTGGGGAGCATAATGGGTAGGAAACTGTGTAGGAAACTGGATGGATGGCAGCTCATGCAACCCTAGAGATGTGGTAGCTGGCCAGTCCGGTGGGTCCAGCACCAGTGGCACCGTCATGGTATTCATGGTACTGCAATGCCCTCTTGGAAGCAGGGCATGGAAGAGGAAGCACTCTCCTGGGAGCTTAGACAGCAGACAAGGCTGTGTTTTGTGCAGGGGCCACATACTTCTTGGCACTGTATGCTTTAGCAGCACTGATGACAGCAAACATAGATGTATATTTTTATCATCCCTACTTCCGCCAGATAACCATTGCTAGCCCCTTTCATTGGTCCTTTATTTTCCACTGCTTCCTACTCACTAGTTGTTCCTAGTCATATCCTTCTTACTGATAGTTTAATTGTTCTTACCTATTGTTTATTTTGTTCTTGTTATGCTGGCCAATGCTGACCAGAGGAAGTTTTGGTTCCACTCAAGGTTTCTTGGTCATTTTTCCTCACCAATGTTGCACTTGGCTTTCCTAAAGATGTTTTGTGACAATTCTGTTGTAAACGTGCTATAAAATAAATATTATATAATTTTATTTGAAGCTCCTTTTAAACAGACCAATTTGAAATATTTCAAATCCCCGCCTGTCAGTTGTTGTTTTTTTGACTAACTTGTTGATGTTGTAACATCTTTGGGGATAAATTGCTCAAAGAGCATAAAATAATATTTTGACAGACCTTTTGACTTCTTTTCAGATTTCAGGTGTGGCAGAGATCTACTAGACATTTCATGTTTCTGTTGCTACTCATTGTTTCTGTACTTTGAAGTCACTAAAACAATTCACTAATGCAACAGTTTTTTGTTTTTTTTTCTGTAACAACATAAACTTTGTTTTCTGAGTCCTAGTAAGACCTATTGCATTGACATCAGTTTGAACATATTTTGCTAAATCAAATTTAATAATTGTTTGTAATGACCAAACATGCATATAATACATACAATGCCTTTGTAATTTATTTTAAGCACACAGAGGGATAGTCCAGAGGAGGGGCTATTGAGAGAGATTTGGATAGAGAGCATGGCATTGAATGTAGAGAGTGAAAGGCTTTCATTGGGTATGGTGAAAATTAGAAAAAACAACAACTGAATATTGGTTACAGCAACTGCCATTGCACATAATATAGAAAAAAGAAAGTCTTCCAGAGCATAATCTGCTAGAACATAATCTACACCTTATTTACCTCTGATGCTTGTCAGATGGAGTAATGTTTATGAGATCAAGTCTTTCTAAGTCTTTCTGTGCCTGCGTAAACCCATCATACTGACACACTATGGTGCTCCTTTTATACAGTGACTTCCCCTGGTAAAATGTGTTATCTATGAACATAGTGTATTTGATTTACTTTTGTTGTTTATGTTTGAATTAAATTTGTAACTTGAATTATATATATATATATATATATATATAACAATATGTGTGTGTGTGTGTGTAACTTGAATAGTATAAGTTGATAATAAACTAAATGAATTAAAATAAGAAATAGATAAACGTGTGCGCGAATCAAGTTGCTAAATCCATCTACTTAATGTCATGAGGTTTGTTACCTATTAAACAGTTACACATATTTTTTTGAGATTAAGCTTTTAACTGGTCCACAATAATAGTGAATATAAACCATTAGTTCACTCAATTATTTTGTAAATGGTTTTCTCTAAAATGTGAATCAGAATAATAAAGATGCAGTCAAATGACCATAATAACAGTAAACATTTAGATTATTAGCTCAGTTAATTGTCATTTTACCAATAAGTTGTTTTTTAGTGTTCTTCTCTGGTTTCAGTATGATTATGTAACACTTTGGAAGAAATATACAGAATAGCAAACCAAAGCTTGAGGCCAGAATAGCAAAAATCTCCACAGCTACAGTGAATTTTCCAGGAGAGCTGACATAAGATGGAATAAAGGTTATCCAAACTGCACAGAATATGAGCATGCTGAAAATGATGAATTTGGCTTCATTAAAGTTATCAGGCAACTTCCGTGCTAGAAAGGCCAAGAAAAAACATAACAGAGCCAGGAATCCTATATAACCCAGTACAGCCCAGAAACCTATGGATGAGCCTAAATGACATTCTAGAATAATCTTGTCCTTGTATACTTTCAGATTTTTGAAGGGAAAAGGAGGGGAAATAAATAGCCAAAGCACACAAATAAGGACCTGTATGAGAGTAAAGGAAAAGACACTGAATCTCTGCTGTGGAGGCCCAAACCATTTCATGACATTACTGCCTGGACGTCTAGCCCTGAAGGCCATTAAAACCACTATTGTTTTGCCCAGAACACAGGAGATGCAGAGGACGAAGGTGATCCCAAACGCTGTGTGGCGCAGCATACAGGACCACTCAGAGGGCCGACCAATGAAAGTAAGTGAACAGAGGAAACATAGAGTCAGAGAGAAGAGCAGCAGGAAGCTCAGCTCTGAGTTGTGAGCTTTGACTATTGGAGTCTTTTTATATTTAAAGAATATTACTAATATTACCAGTGTCACAAGTGCACCAATAATAGCAAAAGCTGTTAGCAAAACTCCCATAGTTTCCTCATAAGACAGATATTCAGTTTCCTTTCTTACACATTTATCCCTCTGTGCATTTGACCAATAGTCCTGATAGCACTGTTCACATTTAATAGAATCTGTTATGGAGTGAGACAGAAAATAATAAAAATGAGAAAAAGAGAGATTAGACACACAAGGATAATACACAGGAAAAATGGTCAAATGAATACATTACAAATGTGACAGTTTAATGGCAATACTTTTGACAAGAATCGTGTATATCTCTTAAAACAAGGACAATAAATGAATTTTCAAAAAGTGGCTATGACTTTTAATCATGGCAGAAATAGTAACATTTTTCATTCCCCCTTTCTGGGTGTTTTTGTACCTGTTATATTACTGATCTCTCCTTCTGCACATGGTATACAGTCAAAGCAGCATACAGGCTTTCCTTTCTGTACAGCTTTTCTAGTACCCGGAGGGCAGTTTTTACTACACACTGATATTGGCACCTATGATCAAGGGAAACATTTAGCTGCCTGAACAAGGTTTAAAAGGTGCATACTTAACTACTTACTTCAAATTTGCATTGCAAGTCCATTATCCATACGAGTAGTCCTTTACTTAAGACAAAATTGCAAATCTTACCTTATTAATATTTTGTGCCCACACAATGGAAGACACATTTATTGTTAATCGGTTGTTAACATTGAACGTGGAGTCATACAGTCCAACAGTGACAAAGTCATGTTGATGTTCTTTATTTGTCTGCCAGTTTATGACCTCATATCTTGCAGCAGGGTCACCATTTATATCAAAATAAACCTCTTCACCCTCTTTAGTTTTGAAATGCACCATTTTCAACTGTTCAAGAAACTGAAAAAATAGATCACAGTTTATTTGGTGATAAGAATTATATTTAAAAAGCACAGCAAAGAGCACTCCATTGCCAATTAAATTATATAATTTTGGATGGATTGTTGAATTGGTGCTAAATGTTGGCTAAAAAGCTCAGTATGAAGTTCAAGAACAGGGTATTAACTTACTGTGAGAGAATCAGGCTGCTGTTTTGTTGGACATGTTTCTTTACATCCAAGAAGATCATGTAGGGTATGGGCAATAGCATAAACCCCTTTATACACATTATTAAAATATGGCATCAGGGACATGTCAGTAAACATGCTGTCAATTTCAGACAATTTCTCTTTTCCTGTGCACACTGGTGAGTCATCTGAATTATTCTGTACTTTATATTTACAATGAAATAATGTCTCCCAGTATTTAGTAAAAATGGCACTGCCTGCAGATTTCACTCGGTTTAAATCTAGAATGAACTCCTTTAAACCTTTCACTTCTGTTTTGGGGACAGCCAGTCCTATGGCTCCTTGCAGTATGTTGTTTTTGTCCAGTGTGGCCAAAACTGGATTTAAGATCCAAGCCTCAGTTCCTACCCACTGGTATCCAGTGATGTTGTGCTGAAAGAATACATCCAGCAAAATCTCTAAGTCTGAGGGGTCAACAAATCCCACTATCACTCGAGAAGTGGAGCTTTTGATGTGCTCGATGATTCTCGTAACTTTTTCCTGTGAGTAAGTTTTATAAAATGGAAGGGAATATTCTAAGCATATGTCCCATTGTTGTGCAACTTGAGTAAATGCAGCCATCCCACTGTTGCCATAGTCATCATCTCTTCTTATAGCCCCCACCCAGGTCCAGCCAAAGTGCCTGACCATTTCTGCCAGTGCTCTGCTCTGGTGGTAATCACTGGGAATAGTACGCAGAAATGAGGGATATTTCCTTTTGTCACTGAGACACTCACAGGTGGCACCGTGACTGATCTAAAAACAGATCACAGATACCTAGGCATTATGTTTCGCGATAAGTTTGATTGCACCAGCTACCGGCTATCATAATGACATTAAAACTTTACATCTGCATATCTTTAAAAACAATCACACGTGTTTTAATAGATATTTACAGTGATTGTTCATAATTGTTTAAATCCTTACTAAGGGAATGCTGAAAGGTCCAATACTCATTGCAACAGGCATGGACACTGATGAGAAGGTCTCTCCTATTATGGCTTGTACCTGACCTGGTTTTGTGCAAACCTCATCTGAGACTGTTTTCTCATTTCCATTAACAAGTGCCATAGCCACCTGAACCCCCACTGCTTTGGAAGTACAGGTGTCATAGATTTTATAGCCCAGTGAGACACCAGGCAGTAAAGAGGAACTGTTGTTGATCTCCTCTACTGCAAACATCACAGACTGTGAAGACTGTAAGGCTCTGACTTCAAGACTGGATAATAAAAGAAAAAATATTTAAAAATTTTAAAAGACATTATTTTAGGATAAAGTATTAAAGCTCCTTCAGTGATGTGTAATTCATTATCATGTAATATCTTAATATAATACATGTTCACACAGTGTGAAATGCTCATTTTCCTCTATTGCTTACCTTGTACACTTCACTGGAGGTGGTGGGACTACATAGGACGAGTCTGTGATCTCCCAACTGCCATGAAAAGAAAAAATCCCTCTTAACTATAATATCACCATCCTTTGATAGCTGTGGGTAGGCAGACTCTCCTTGCAGGATACAAGCAGTCCCATTAGATTTGGAGAAATTGATGATGGCTATTACCACATGTAAGAGAGCAAAGACAGGCTCCATCCACCTATCTACCTACAGACTGGAGATAATGGTTGAGAAGCAGGTGTAATATTTCAGATGGATGAACAGGAAGAATATGTGGTATTTATATAGATGAAAAGGCAAATTCTCTATGGTAAAGCTTTACTGGTAGGTCAAAGTTAAAGGAGGTGTGACTTTGAAATGTGAGCAGAGTAGCCTGGTTTAACTGTGGATTAAGGTCGGCCTGTCAGATCTGTACCTGTAGATTGAATGAGATATGTCTCTGTACCAGATGCTTATGTTGTTACTTTAGTTTATAGTACAGTGTTTCATTTTATTTTTTTGTTTTTTTGTTGTTGTTTGTTTGTTTTTTTGTTAATAAGCACAACAGCTAACAGTTGGCTTGTCATATTAAAGTGATCTACCACACCTACCACAGTGATGACACATACATATGTATAAACCTCATCAGCACTGCTACGTCTGATACACTTATAGCAGGGCAACATCCTCTAATGTGCCTCTGAGATGTAACTGAAACTGTTGTAAAATGGTCTGCCATTCCACTAATATACAGTTAACAGTGGGCCTCTGTCGAGC
Source organism: Electrophorus electricus (assembly GCF_041902795.1). NCBI lineage: Eukaryota > Metazoa > Chordata > Actinopteri > Gymnotiformes > Gymnotidae > Electrophorus > Electrophorus electricus. The sequence goes on from NC_137502.1 coordinate 25,968,087, forward strand.
CAATGAACAGTGATTAGGAGAGTTGAGGGTAGCTGATGAATTGTGCATGACAGATAGTTGGCAAGAGACATAGAGAGAAATGTTGGTAAAGGCTAGTTCCCTCCATAGAAATCCACATAGATCTTTGGCTACTGTCTATTTTATTTGTTGACATGATTACTAGAAACCAATATGTCTTCAGCTCCTTTAATGGATAATTCCTGTACTGATTTATTGTTCGATGATGGTATATTTGTGCAAAAGAATGAACCCAGGTTATCACAAACAGAACTGCCTTTTTCTTCAAAATCAAGGGTATTATGTAAAATAAGGTATTCTGTCAAATATGGTAAACTGTTAGCCTGTTAGTTAGTGGATCTTATAACAGTGCCAAGATCTTACAGGAACTGGATAACCTTCCTCAGCAGGAAGGTCTGAAGAGGAAGACTGTAATTCATAGACTGTATGTGAGCAATTGAATCAATTTTATTTAGAAAAAGTTAAGCAAGCTATTATTATATCTAGAGCTAAATGGCTTGAGTTTGATGAAAAGGGTTTTGCTTATTTCTTTAGTCTAAAAAAGAAATGATGTGAGATGAAAACGATTTCTAGTTCACTTGTTGAAAATGTCTGTATCTCTCATGAGAATCTTATTTCATCACCATACTTATTTTTAATAGCTGCAGAACTTCTAAACCTATTTGGGACTTACTGACATAGTAGGTATTAAACGGGAAGTTTTTTATCATATCTAAACACATAGACTATAAGGTGCACTAATTGAGTGGTAGAAATCAATTTCCTCAAAACTATTTTTAAAGGCTTTAAGTGGTAAAAAATAAAAAATAAATACAAAGGCTCACATTGAACAGTAAGGAGGCAGATGCATGTGCAGAGAAGGGCGAGATTTATTAGGAGCAAGTCCAGAGTTGTAGTCATTGGAGTAGTACAGGGCCATAGAGCCAGTACGGAGATTACGGGGATGTATTATAAACCAAAAAGCACAAGAAGGCAAACAAGGGAAACAGGCTATACCATAGGCTAGGAAACATGAAGGCTAGGATAAACAGTCAGACTAGGATACGCGGACTACAAACTTACGGGCATACAGATACGGGCTTGCAAAAAACATCAAAACATACATTAAAACATACATCCAAACAAACATTTCACCAAACATTCAAACATTGAACAGAGCAGACCCAGGGCACACGACAGGGTTTAAATACATAACTTAACAAGCTAGAAATGAGGGACAGATGTGGAAAATCAAATGAGGGGTGGAGAAAACAAAACGACAGAATGGAACTAAAATACACAAGACAGGTACCCACTTTTCACCCACTTTTCTTTGTGATGGTCATTGAATTTCTGCCATGATTGGGTTTGTTCTATTCTTATATTTGTTATAGATCTTATCAATGACCAGGGAACTATTCATTTTCAAGAGTTGATGGATAGAAAGACAATTCCCCTGGTAAGAAAAGATTATGATATGGTTATTACATGGCTCTTACATATTCCTCTCCATTTAATGAACTATTCCTTAAAGGAGACCTTTTATACCCCTTTTACACAGTACAGTTCCCAAGGGCCCTAATTAAATGTCTGAGACCACAAGGTTCAATCACCACAGCACCCTTCTCACCCTGTCAAAACAGCCCTGCTCAAAATGGCCAGTTTGAGTCCCTGTTTCTTTAAATGATAATGAGCTACTGGTCACCCTACCCCCTTCTTCTGAGGGGTTTACTGACACAAGTTCAGATTTGAGCTACCATCAAAAGTGTTGAGCATGAACCCTGGGAGAAACATGGCTACCACATAATACATAGCAGTGCAACCATGTTTGAACCAGAGTCAGACCCTGAGTTTGCTGTGAGGTCTGGTCATTCATTCTAGCAGCTACATACTCCCTAAAATATATACTTACACGCTGCAAACTGTGGCCATTTACCAAATTACAGAAGGTCAGTGCATTTTCCCCTAGTACAACAGGCTAACGTCACAAATCCCTGATTACCTGAGTGGAACATAACTGTAACTTTGTAACTTTCACTTTCACGTTATTGACATAAGATAACATTTCATCTTACTGACATTCAACTAAAAAGCTCATAGCATTAATGTTGTTGTGGATTCTGTAACAAGCAATGCCAGTAACTTTCTATTTCTCTAATATATTACCTCAGCTATTAGCATGAGATTGTGCTAAATGGCTAAAGAAACACATGCATAATAATTTTTTTAAATACTTTTGCCACAACCAATTGTTATTCTGATCATTCTGTTTTGCCCATTCTTCCGCCCATTATTGTTGACCTGCCTATGTCTCTGCATGGCCCTGGTAGGTCATTTTCTTGTGTATATTCCCTCTAAGTGTTGTAGCTTAATGGTATCCTTAGACTCTGGCCAAATGCATTAGCATTTCTTCCGTGGCCACAATAAAGCACCATTGTAAGTCACTCTGAACAAGATCTACTAAATGATGTGAATGTAAATATAATGATATGAATTGTTTAAAAAAAAGTATAGGGCAGTAAAGGCCATATTTCAAAATGATAAATGTAGTGAGAAATAAAGCTGCCTCTCCTGTGGGGAACTGGGGTTCAATTCCTGCCAGGTCACGTGTTACACCAATAAGAGTTCTTGGGCAAGACAGTTATCTCATTTCATTCTTTTGTGGATGATTTATTGTAAAATCTGAACTGTACCAATGTTGCAGCAGATATATGCTTTATATAACAGTAAATGTATAAGTGTTCACTTTATAAAAAAGGCTAATCAATACCAAAGACCAGCCAGAGATACAAGTTTATTTATTGAAATTAGTGAAAAGGTACATTGTGATCTATCATAGTTATTACAAGTGTGCTTTACACAGTTTAAGTGCTCTAAACATGGCCATATTAATAATAAATGATTTACTTAACTTGTGCTTTACCCATAAGTGGCTTTTTAGTGTTCTTCTCTGGTTTCATTATGATTATGTAACACTTTGGAAGGAATATGCAGAATAGTAAACCAAAACTGGAGGCCAAAATAGCAAATATCTCTACAGCTACAGTGAATTTTCCAGGCGAGCTGACATAAGATGGAATAAAGGTGATCCAAACTGCACAGAATATGAGCATGCTGAATGTGATGAATTTGGCTTCATTAAAGTTATCAGGTAGCTTCCGTGCTAGAAAAGCCAAAACAAAACACAAGAGAGCCAAGACACCTATGTACCCCAGCACAGCCCAGAAACCTATGGATGAGCCTAAATGACATTCTAGAATAATTTTTTCCTTATAACGTTTTAGATTTTTAAAGGGGAAAGGAGGTGAAATTATTAGCCAAAGCACACAAATAAGGACCTGTATAAATGTGAAAGCAAGAACACTGAGTCTCTGCTGTGGAGGCCCAAACCATTTCATGACATTACTGCCTGGAAGTGTAGCCCTGAAGGCCATTAACACCACTATTGTTTTCCCCAGAACACAGGAGATGCAGAGGACGAAGGTGATCCCAAACGCTGTGTGACGCAGCATACAGGACCACTCAGAGGGCTGACCAATGAAAGTAAGTGAACAGAGGAAACACAGAGTCAGAGAGAAGAGCAGCAGGAAGCTCAGCTCTGAGTTGTTGGCTTTGACTATTGGGGTATTTTTGTATCTAAGGAATATGAGAAGCATTACCATTGTCATAAATGCACCAATAATAGAAACTACTGTTAGAAAAATTCCCATAGTTTCTGCAAAAGACAGATATTCAATTTCCTTCTTTACACATTTATCCCTCTGTGGGTTTGACCAGGAATCTTGATTGCATTGTTCACATTTAATAGAATCTGTTGTAAAGTGAAATAGAAAATAAACAGAGAAAAAAGAGAGGTTAGATTCATGAATAATTTTGAAAAATGCAGTCCAAGAGCAATACTAAAAAATTACATCTGTTTCCTTTACAAGTAGTGAAGGACTTCTGTATCTGATTATCACAATGCTTTTATGAGACTTATTCACAATAACATACACCAAAAGTGTTTGTTTCCCCTTTTTTATACCTGTTACCTGTCATATTACTGATCTCTCCTTCTGCACATGGTATACAGTCAAAGCAGCAGACAGGCCTTCCTTTCTGCACAGCCTTCCTGGTGCCTGGAGGGCAGCTCTCACTGCATACAGATGTTGGCAACTGTGATCAATAAAAATATGTACTTGCTTTAAAAAGGTTGCAATGAAGGTTTTTTTAAGTGTAGATTACCAAAACATGTTGTCAGTACTGGCACCCAATGAATGATTCTCTTAATAAGAAGACTACAGTTTTGTTTTTCTGACCTGTTTGGTATTTTGTGCCCAGACAGCAGAGGTCATGTTTACCACTAATCGATCATGAGCAGGAAAAGTGGAGACATAGCTTCCAATAGCGACAAATTCAAGTTGTTGTTTACTTGTTTGCCAGTTTATTATGTCATATCTTGCAGCAGGTTCACCATTTTTATCAAAATATACTTCCTCACCATCTTTGGTTTTGAAACGCAACTGTTTGAGGTTTTCTAGAAACTGACAAAGAAGAGCAAACTTTATTTGTTAATAATTGTCACTCAAAAAGTACTCTAGTACAGTAAAAAAAAAAGAATCTGAAGTACTTCAATAAACTGTAAACTTTAAAATGGAACAGTGCTACAACAGACTACTAGCTTACTGTGAGAGGATCAGGCTGCTTCTTTGTTGGACATGTTTCATTACAGCCAAGAATGGTATGTAGGGTATGAGCAATAGCATAAACCCCTTTATATACATTACTGAAAGCTGGCATTAAGGACAGGTCGGTAAAAGTGTTCTCAATTTTGGATAATTTCTCTTCACCTGTGCATATTATTGAGTCCTCTGTATCATTTTGCACTGCATATTTGCATTGAAATAATGCCTCCCAAAATTTAGTAAAAATGGCACTGCCTGCAGTTTTCAGTGGCTTTATATCTAGAATGAAGTCCTTCAGACCTGTCACCTCAGTTTTGGGAATTGCCAGCCCTATGGCTCCTTGCAGTATGTTGTGCTTGTCCATTGTGGCCAAAACTGGATCAAAGATCCAGGCCTCAGTTCCCACCCACTGATATGCAGTGATGTTGTGCTCAAAAAATACCTCAAGCAAAATCTCTAAGTCCCATATGTCAAGAAATGCCACTATAACTCGAGAAGTAGACATTTTTAACTGGTCAATGATTCTCAGAATTTTTTCTTGTGAGTATGTTCTGAAAAATGGAAGTGAATATTCTAAGCAGACTCCTAACTGCTCTGCAACTTTAGTAAAAGTAGCCATTCCACTGTTGCCATAGTCATCATCAGTTCTTATTGCTCCCACCCAGGTCCAGCCAAAGTGCCTGACCATTTCTGCCAGTGCTCTGCTCTGGTAATAATCACTGGGAATAGTACGCAGAAATGAGGGGTATTTCCTTTTGTCACTGAGGCACTCACAAGTTGAGTAGTGACTAATCTAAAAACAAATTCACATTTATATCTCAGACATTGATGAATACTCCATATCAAAACATCATATATTAATATGAAACATTGTATTCCAGCTGCACAACATTTACATTAATGAAATGTAGTGAAATGGTCAAAATCTTTTAAAAAATTGTGTAATTCTTACTAATGGAATACTGAAAGGTCCGATACTCATTGCTACGGCCATGGACACTGATGAGTACGTCTCTCCTATTATGGCTTGTACTTGTGCAGGCTTTGTGCAGGGCTCACCCAAGACTGTGTTGTCATTTCCATTCATAAGTGCCATGGCCATTCTGACCCCCATTGCTGTGGAGCTACAGGTGTCATAGATCTTATAGCCCAGTGAGACACCAGGCAATAAAGAGGAACTGTTGTTGATCTCCTCTATTGCAAAGATCAAGGTCTGTGAAAACTGAAAGGTGCTAAAATCAAGACTATAAAAAAATATAAATAAATAAAAAAACAGCAGTATACATTGAGATTGTTTTAGGAATGAATCTGAATGCATCACCACTGCTGTATAAATGTGGACCATGTAAAAATATTTAATATTGTACAGATGCTTTTAATGTATGAAATACTCACTTAATTATTTTGCTTACCTCATGCACTTCATTGTAGGTGGCATGATCAAATAGGATAAGTCTGTGATCTCCCACCTGCTATGAAAGGGGAAAATTCCTCCAACTATAATATCACCATCTTTTGATAGTTGTGGGTATACTGTCTCTCCTCGCAGGGTACAGGCAGTCCCGTTAGCTCTGGAAAAATTGATGAAAGACATTACAACATGCAAGAGAACAAAGGCAGGCTCCATCCACTTATCCAGCTAGAAATAATGGTAGCGAGAGTGGTCTGATTTTTTTAGTTAGCTCAACTGGAAGAATTTGCCTATTTATATGGAAATGTACTGCCTCCATGGTCCTGTGGCCATGGTGAAAAAAAGGTGTGAGAGTTAATGAAAAAAAAAACTGTCTGGTGTAATCTGTTTTATATTTGTTTTGGTGTTGGGCTACTTATTTGTTGTTGTTTTTTCACTATATATTCAGTTTTGTGGGCCTGGGTAGCTGCTTCTACTATCTATTTTGTAAAGGTGTTGTTTCAGTTTTAACTTTTTATCATCCTTGCGCCTATCAAATAGACCCTCTCCAATATCTCTTTAATATTTGCAATTATTGTCTACAGGAGATCAGCCATCTTTTCTGGACAATAATATCACAGCTTATCTTTCTGAGAACATTCTGTCTTAAATTCCTTTTTAAAGTTGACTTGTCAGTGCTTGCACCAATTTCAGTGTGGGTTATTATGCAAACATTGTACAACTTAAAGATAAATAAAAGGGAAGGTGCCCTTCATATCAATAGCTGTTTCATAGAATCATCTACACCAATGCATATGGTATATGCCATTTAATTAGCTTGCACAGATCTACAAACTGCAGAGATCTTGTCAAACCCTAATAGTAGGCGTAACCTAATTAACATGATTACCAATAGGATATGCATTATTTTCTTATTTGTGTCAATAAACTTATGTAAAGTATGAGGTGATTTGCATCAGTGCTGACAGCAGATTGTATTACCTCCTTTTTCTTTTTCAATATATCTTGTACTTTTTGGGTTTTGCTTTTATCTCACAACATTTTACATTTTGCTCCTACTGTGGCTACTTTCATATATCAATGAGCCAGCAATAAATATTATGTTTTTAACTTTTATTCAAAGGGAGTACTGTCACGGTTAGTCCATCCCAGCTTCCATGTTCCATGTTTTCCCTGTCTTGTGTATTTTAGTTCCATGCCGTAGTTTTGTTCTCTCCGCCCCTTGTTTAATTGTTCACACCTGTCCCTTGTTTCTACCTTGTTAAGTTCATGTATTTAAACCCTGTCTGATTCCCTGTATTTTTGCTGTTCATTGTATTTGGTGGATGTCTGAAAGCCCATCTGTTTCAATGCCTTCATTCATGTTAGCCTGTTTTGTTATCCTAGTCTTTATGTTTCCTAGCCTATGTTATAGTCTGCTTCCCTTGTGTGCCTTTGAGTGTTTGTTTGTTTATAATGTATCCCCATAATTTCCATATTGGCTCTATGACCGTGGACTACTCCAACAACTATGACTCTGGATTTGCCTCTAATAAATCTCGCTCTTCTTTGCACTTGCATCTGCCTCCTTACTGCTCAATGTTACAAGAACAGCAAATACTCAACTATAATGGCATTGGTTATAATTATATCATAGTTGTTTAGCCTGTTTTCATATGATGGGGAATAGTAACTTTCATATGTACCATATTTGCAATTGTTTTGCAATAAATATTTTATATTATGTGGCTTGTATTCATTGCATTCAAATTTAGGAATTAAAAAATAATTTTAAGCATTTAACTGACTGCAGCAGTCATGCACCAGTCATGATTCTTTCTGTAACAACATTACTATGCTTACTGACTCCTAGTCAAACACCTCTTATAGTCACATTAATGTGAACATATTTAGCTAAATCAAATTTTAAAAATGTAGATGATAGTGAAACATACATCTAATACATACAACACATTCCTAGAATTTAAGCACACAGAAGGATAGTCCACAGGAAGGGCTTTTGAGAGAGATTTGGATAGAGAGCATGGCATTGAATGCAGGGTGTGAAAGTGAATCTGGTGGTTATCACACATAATATAAAAAGAAAAATGTTGACACTTTAAGGAATATAACCTTCAGTTATTTTACCTGTGATTGCTTTTCTGATTTGTTTTACTGTTTATAATATCAAGACTAACTTGTCCTAAATCTATGCCCACATTCAACATCATGCTCCTTCATCATGGGGCTCTCATCTAGCTCTTCAAGTCAACAGCATTCATAGCACCATTGAAAATAATGGTTTTTATGGAATACAAGCTAGTGTAGTTCCAGCCATCTCTTCATCTGCTTGCCCTTGTTGCTCATGACTTTGCCTGATGCAGATTTGTGTTGGACCAATAACCTTTTTAATCCTATTGTACATTCCACATATTTTCTGCATTAACTGAGGACTGCATGCCATCACAGAGTCTAAGATAGAAGTCGCTGGCACAGCAATGTGCTGTTTTTTGAATGTTGTTTCTGGCTGACCTCAGTGTTTGCAGTGTTGATGGTGTTGGGTTTCATTTATGCTCCAAAAATGAGCTTGTTTTTCTTCTATAATAGCTCATAGCTCATTGGAATTAGCTTTAAACCAGTCTTGTGTAGCACCTTGCCTCCTTCCCAAGGTACAGGTGCAGGTACTTCCCAAGGTGGCAGTGCTATGAACAGTGCTCCTCAGACAGTTCCATCTGCTCTGGGCATCACCTTCTGGATGGTCTGCTTGTAGCACTCTGTCTAGGCACTTGATAAACATCTCTGTCCTTTCTGCCTGTTGCGTTTTGCTGGTGTTGATGCAGAGCTTCCCTTGTGGTTTGAAGTGGGGTGTCTGCTTCGGCTGGAGTCAGAGCTTGCAGCAGACCAAGGAATGGTCAGTGACACACTCGGCACACTGATAGGAACATCTGATGAGCACATTTCTAAAGTGAGAGCACCTTGTAATGATCAGATCCAGCTGATGCCAGTGTCTTGACCATGGGTAACTCCAGGATACATTGTGCTGCAGCTTGGTTTAAAAAAGAGTATTGTCATTGATGAGGTCCAAATAAAAGGCAAGAGCCTAAATAATTCAGCAGCAGTTGCTTCGCAGGAGCTGCCAGAAAGGAGTTCTTGGTGCCCCCTAGGGGCACCAACTCCAGATTTACTCTTGAAACCTTTTCCATGGGTGTGTATGGCCACAAGACAGTAGAAGTTTGAAATCAGTGTTTGCCCTCTCCTAGGTAAGCAGCTTAAGCAGGCTAAGGAGCCCCACCTGCCTGAAGCAATTTATTTTAAAGCAACAGAAATCCATTTTCTCCTGTCAGTTCAAACAGTTATGCCGGGCTTATATCTAAGGCACAAGACAAGGCCAGGAGTTAGATTTAGTCGTCAGAGGCTATTTGAGTCACATGCCATTAAAACATTTTGCAGATAGTGGGAGCCTATCCCCACTGTCACCCTCAGATATGACAAACTTTAAACTACGCATTATATACAACCAAATTAAAAGTAAATATGTTGATTATTAGCTCAATTAACTATTTTTCTCATAAATTACGTTGGAGGTTTCACTCCCAAGGCCTTCAGAAGCTTTCTTGGCCCAAGACCTCTTATTGAAATCTCTTATTTCTCCTTATATCTTGCATACTATAGTACAGTTGTTACTAGCATTACATGAATCCTGTAATCATAGTATCTGGTTTTCTGTTAACAGTATCTTTGTTGTTTTTAGCAGCTTCTCATATAATGTAGTAGCCTGTTTTATATACAGATGAAGGCATTCAGGTCAACAGAGTGAAGAACAAAAAGAAATTCACACAGTGCACAAGCTGTAACCATAACAACACATTTGACCACTCAGCTCTGATTTGTGTCTCACTATTCCAGATAGCTAGCTGCAGATTTCAGCTATTCTACTCTGCTATGGTTGCAATTCGATCATCTTTTATGATACTTTTTGCTACAGGTGTAAGATATGTTTTTACATCTCAATACAAAAGGTGCTTTGGCAGTGTTTTTCTATTACAAAAACAATGTAGCTTGTTTACTTTCAGAGCATTTCTTTGCCCTTGTGCTTTTATTATATGGGACGAATGAATAAAATATGGTTGCTTTTTTTTCCTTAGTATTTTTGATGCTGATTGTACTTCACAACAGCAATGTACATAATTTCACATAATTCTGATCAATTTTAATGGTACCTTGGCAGCTTGTCCAACCTTTGCATTTTAAAAAATTTCAGTAAAGTTACTTAACATTTAGAAAGTAGGCAATGCAATAACAAAAGGAATAGAAAAATCTTAGGGACAAATTTACATAGAATTAGTCTCCAGAATCTAATGAATGCTTAAAATAATATGTTCTAAACAGATTAGGCAAAAAATGCATTATAAAATGTATTAATAATGACCCAAATGTTAAATTGTGACATTATATTGTTATGATTATTTTTACAAAAAAAACAACAAAGACAGACTTTGAAAGTGAATATCAGCATTTTTATTGGCACCTTGCAAAACAAAGCCATTACTCTTTTGATTCTAACGCTAACCCTTTTTATATAAAATAGTTTGTTCTGTATTACCCAGCTCAAGCCTAGCTTGCACAGGTGATGAACTTTTTATGTGGCCACATTAATAGCAAATATGTCGAGTATTATCTCACTTAATCAGAATTTTACCCATTATTTGCTTTTTAGTGTTTTTCTCTGGTTTCAGTATTATTATGTAACACTTTGGAAGAAATATACAAAATAACAAACCAAAACTGGAGGCCAAAATGGCAAATATCTCCACAGCTACAGTGAATTTTCCAGGAGAGCTGAAATATGCTGGAATAAAGGTGATCCAAACTGCACAGAATATGAGCATGCTGAACGTGATGAATTTGGCTTCATTAAAGTTATCAGGTAGCTTCCGTGCTAGAAAAGCCAAAAGAAAACACAAGAGAGCCAAGATACCTATGTAACCCAGCACAGCCCAGAAACCTATGGATGACCCTAAATGACATTCTAGAATAATTTTTTCCTTATAACGTTTTAGATTTTTAAAGGGGAAAGGAGGTGAAATTATTAACCAAAGCACACAAATAAGGACCTGTATAAATGTGAAAGCAAGAACACTGAGTCTCTGCTGTGGAGGCCCAAACCATTTCATGACATTACTGCCTGGAAGTGTAGCCCTGAAGGCCATTAACACCACTATTGTTTTCCCCAGAACACAGGAGATGCAGAGGACGAAGGTGATCCCAAACGCTGTGTGGCGCAGCATACAGGACCACTCAGAGGGCTGACCAATGAAAGTAAGTGAACAGAGGAAACACAGAGTCAGAGAGAAGAGCAGCAGGAAGCTCAGCTCCGAGTTGTTGGCTTTCACTATTGGAGTATTTTTATATCTAAAGAAAATGATTAATATTACTAGTGACAGAAATGCACCAATAATTGAAAAAGCAGTAAGCAAAATTCCCATAGTTTCCTCATAAGACAGATATTCAGTTTCCTTCTTTATACATTCATCCCTTTGTGGGTTTGACCAGGAGTCTTCATAGCATTGTTCACATTCAACAGCATCTGTTGTAGAATGATATAAACATAACGGATTAATGCATCTTTAGTGTATGTTAAAGCAAGGAGAATCACTTATGGACTTATTTTTCATGTGTTTATTAGATGTTTATTCATAGTTGTAATACCAACTGGGTTTTTTTTTAACATTTCCTGGGTATTTTCCTACCTGTTATATTACTTATCTCGCCATCAGCACATGATATACAGTCAAAACAACAGACAGGCTTTCCTTTCTGCACAGCCTTCCTGGTTCCTGGAAGACAGTTTTCACTGCATATGGATATTGGTACCTATGGTCAATAAACAAATATTCAGTTGCCAGAACAACAGTGTATATTTTGCTGATATCTTTACAAGTACTGAGTTCGTATCAATCCTTTAATTAAGGCAATGGTACAATCTCTTCCTTATTCTTACCTTAACAGTATTTTGTACCCACACAACAGCAGACATATTTAGTGATAATCGACTGTTAATAGGGAACGTGGAGTCATAAAGTCCAACAGTAGCAAACTCATGTTGCTGTTCTTTACTTGATTGCCAGTTTATGATTTCATATCTTGCAGCAGGGTCACCATTTTCATCAAAATAAATTTCATCATCTTTGGTTTTAAAATGCACCATTTTGAGCTGTTCTAGAAACTGATGACATAGATTAAGGTTTGTATTCTGATGAATGCTTTATCAATTAAAAAGCACACTCAGGGACACTATTAACTTAAGTACAACTTTATGGTTGGGTTTGGGAGTTAATGCATATTTTATCTTCTAAAGCTCTAAGGCTGAAGTACTTCAACAAACTTTAAACTTTAAAATAAAGTACAGAAACAGTTCTACAACAGAGTATTAGCTTACTGTGAGAGGATCAGGTTGCTTCTTTGTAGGACATGTTTCTTCGCAACCGAGAAGGTCATGAAGAGCATGAGCAATGGCATAAACCCCTTTATACACATTACCGAAAATTGGCATTAGGGACATGTCAGTAAAAGTGTTTTCTATTTCTGACAATTTCTCCTCTCCTGTGCATATTGGCGAGTCCTCTGAATAATTCTTCACTGCATAACTGCATTGAAATAATGCCTCCCAGAATTTAATAAAAATGGCACTGCCTGAATATTTCAGTGGTTTTATATCTAGAATGAAGTCCTTCAGACCTGTCACCTCTGTCTTAGGGATTGCCAGCCCTATGGCTCCTTGCAGTATGTTGTGCTTGTCCATTGTGGCCAGAACTGGGTCAAAGATCCAGGCCTCAGTTCCCACCCACTGATATCCAGTGATGTTGTGTTCATAAAATACATCCAGCAAAATCTCTAAGTCCCAGGTGTCAACAAATCCCACTATCACACGAGATGTGGAGCTTTTGATCTGTTCAATGATTCTCAAAACTTTCCCATGAGAATATGTCCTAAAAAATGGAAGTGAATATTCTAAGCATATGCCCAACTGCTCTGCAACTTCAGTAAATGCAGCCATGCCACTGTTTCCATAGTCATCGTCTCTTCTTATTGCTCCCACCCAGGTCCAGCCAAAGTGCCTGACCATTTCTGCCAGTGCTCTGCTCTGGTGGTAATCACTGGGAATAGTGCGCAGAAAAGATGGGTATTTCCTTTTGTCACTGAGACACTCACAAGTTGAATAGTGACTGATCTAAAAACAGATTCACACAGGCATGCAGGCATTATTGTTAAATGATATTTTGGAATGCACCAGCTGTCAGGTGGTGGATAAAATGTGGGTAATTGAATAATTTTAAGCTGCATGCATCCTTTAACATTTAAAAAGACAGTGATTGGTCATAATTAAAAAACAATCTTACTAATGGAATGCTGAAAGGTCCAATACTCATTGCAACAGCCATGGACACCGATGAGTATGTCTCTCCTATTATGGCTTGTACCTGGGCTGGCTTTGTGCAGACCTCATCTGCGACTGATTTCTCATTTCCATTAACAAGTGCCATAGCCACTTGAACCCCCATTGCTGTGGAACTACATGTGTCATAGATCTTATAGCCTAGTGAGACACCAGGCAGTAAAGAGGAACTGTTGTTGATCTCCTCTATTGCAAAGATCAAGGACTGTGAGAACTGGAAGGCTCTGAAATCCAGACTCATTAATAAAAGAAAAATACAGTACTTAGACAGTATTAAGATATATATCCAAAGAATGAAATCATTCAACTCTGTCATGGCTATGTTATTATATGTGTGGATCATGTAACATTTTATTATAATACATGTTCTCATAGTGTCTGAAATGCTCTCTTTCCCATACTGCTTACCTCATGCACTTTAGTGGAGGTGGTGCAACCAAAAAGGACAAGTCTATCATCTCCCATGTGCTATGAAATGGGAAAATCCCTCCAAGTATAATATCACCATCCTTTGATAGTTGTGGGTATGCAGGCTCTCCTCTCGGGGTACAGGCGGTCCCGTTAGCTCTGGAAAAATTCATGACGGCCATTAAGACATGCAAGAGAGTAAAGACAGGCTCCATCCACCTATCCACCTACAGACAGGAGATATTGAAGAGAGGCAGGACTAATGTTTCAGTTGGTTGAACAGGAAGCATGTAGGGTATTTATACAGTTAGAATGGCAGATCTTCTACAGTAAATGATCACTGGTGGACTACGGTGAAAGGGGGTGTGACTTTAACATGTCAGTAGAGTAACCTGGTTCACCTGTGAATTAAAACCTCTAAAATCTGTTCAAAAGCATTGAAATTGAGGTCTTGATTATACACCTCTTAGAAGTATTTAAATAATAAATATCGCCCATCTGCTGCCATGTACAGCTTCTGCTAGCCATCCTCTTGATCATCTATTAATAGACAGTTCTTGGCTAGAGGATTGCTGTTGGCTAGACATCTTTGGTTGGCAGGCTGGTCTTAACCCAGGACTAAGATTGATAAATGGAAAAACCTCATCAGCACTGCTGTCCCTGATGCACTCACAGCTGTGCAACAACCTCTGCTAAGCACCTTCCATGTAATGCTGCAGTCTATAATTGTACACCTTTAATACACATATAATATAGGTGAATATAATAAAGAAGCCAGTGATTGTAGGTGCAGGTTAGGTATCAAAATTTAAAATAAGATTTTAAATAAAATTTACTGCAATGCCTCTAATGAATGTATTATTGACACTGCATGGTTTAATGTATTAATCGTTTATTTTCTTCCAGTTAATGTTTTTGATGGGGCACTGATAGAGTAGCACCATTAATAATTTAACAAATGCAGTGTTTAATATCAATATTATGTTACATGTATGTATGGATGGGGGTATGAAGAATTAAAGATTGTTGGTCTGTTTTAATAAAATGTTCATCCAATCTACTTTAGGAGAATACTTTTTCAAAATATGGTAATATTACTTGGGAAGAGTGCCAGGTTAATGTTGGACTAATAGACAAATCAATGTGCTAGCAAGCATGTTATGTATATAAAAATTCATAATACATTTGTCTGTTGTTTGTATGCATTACAGATGAGCACCCTGCTGTAGAACTGTTTAGAATACTGTCAGATATATGTTTGATCAGATGATAGAGGAAAGTTATTAAACTGTGTGCCACATTTTTCATGGTGAATACACTATACTTGGTGAAATCACTATACTTTAAAAGAATTGTATTTAGCATCATGAACTGACATCTGGGCTCATATATAGATAAAATACCACTACATTATATGAGATGCTGCTCCAAATAAGTCTCTTTGGAAATTTGTCTAACTAGTGTTAACAAAACTGCAGTGTACCATTTTGACTACACTACAGTCATTTGGTATAAGCTGTTTCATAAGTGCCTCCCTCTGTTCCTACCATGTGGTATTTGACATTCATTTAAGCAACAGAGCAAGAGTGTTATCATTAATAACATCAAGGCTGAGACATAGATCAGAATCAGTTTATCTGTTTTTAGATTCGAGTACAATATTTAGGGTAGTTTGCCACAAAAGTAACATACTAAATCTTACGATTCTGGTGAATTAATATGCGTTTCATTCTCAAACTGTTGTTGAAGGTGCATGACTGTAGTTCTTTGTAGTTCAGTGTTCTAGAAGTACATCTGAGAATAAATCTAAATATTATTTGGGAAACAATAGCAATGTGTATTAAGGTCTGTATTGCAAAAAACAAGCTTTTTTGCAGTCAGAACTCATATACCTCTTATAATGCAAACAGTCAGAGATGCAGAAATGTATACCTTTGTGGAAAGTTATGA
This sequence comes from Electrophorus electricus, assembly GCF_041902795.1. Classification (NCBI taxonomy): domain Eukaryota; kingdom Metazoa; phylum Chordata; class Actinopteri; order Gymnotiformes; family Gymnotidae; genus Electrophorus; species Electrophorus electricus. The sequence continues at coordinate 25,983,952 of NC_137502.1, forward strand.
AAACTCTTGTAGCAACACTACTGAAATAGTTATTTTTACGAGCTGAAAAATATCATGTTTGAGTGAGATGGTCATTCTCTTTCAATATGTAGCTATGCAGTCCTGTTTGTTCCTGGCATCAATTATTTCCATAAATTGTAAGGGTTATCTCCTTCCATTCGCTCTCATCTTGTCTCTTCCCATGATATTCTTGCTTTGTGCTTGCACTTTACTTATATATGTGTTGATCTTTACCGCCGCAGCATAAATGAACATGAATCTGCTTGTTAAACTCTAGTTGTTACGCTTCTGGTGCTAGAGGCTTTGGCTTGTTGGAGTAGCACTGAACTCTAAAACAGCATTTATGTTCATCTTACTTAACTGCCATAAGTTATAACTACTTATTTGTAATTGGATACTGCAAATATACATGATCCTCAATCATTTTAAATTCAGCACAGCAAATTTAATTACCCCAATTTGGACACATTTGTGATTGTTTTAGGATACATGTGTAATTTTTATTGAGTAAATTGTTGGATTCAAATTAATGAATTGACTGCAAAATAATTTTATGCATTTGTTTTATTAATGAATCAGCCATGTGTCATGTTCTGCTGGGGTGTTTTACTTCTTTCTGTAACAACATTGCTATGACTACTGAATCAGTAGCGTAGTTAAAAGGGTATACTGTGGTTTGTTACTATTGGTTAGGTACATTTCCAAAGCAGCATTTAATATAAAGTAGTGGTCATTTATCTGCAGATTAGAGCATTCAGATCAACAGGGTGAAGAATGAAGCTGTTCACAGTGCACAAGCGGTAACCATTACAACAAGTTACTGATCAGTTGACCAACCCCTGAGCTCTGATTTGCATCCCATTATTTCTATTCCAGTTAGCTGGCATTATCAGATTTTAGCTAAATTATCTGTTTTAGTTATAATCAGGTATGCCGAATACACCTTTTTTTGCAGGTATAAGACACTTTTTTTTCCCTATTCAAAAAGCCATAAGTAGTTTTGGTACTTTCAGGGCATTTTTTGCCCTTGCACTTGTGTTTTATGGGACAAGTTAGAACAATATGGTTGCAGTTTTCCCTTTGTATTTCTAACATTGTACTTCCTAAGAGCAAAATACAGAATTTCACAGAATTCTAATGAATTTTAATGCTACCTTGGTAGCTTGTCCAACATGTGCATTTCTTAATTTTTCAGAACAATTACATAATGTTTAGAAAGTAGGTAATGCAGTAACAAAAAGAATAACAAAACTTAGGGAAAAATGTATCTCTATTTATAGAATATTTTAAATGAAATAGAGATTAGAAATGTTATGTTATAAATTTTAAATCGGCTAAAGATTTAAATCGGCTAAAGATCCAAATATTATATACTTTATATAAGATGTATTAATAGTGAATATGTATCATATGAGTCCCTTGCAGTCTTCAAACACAGACTGAAGACCCATCTCTTCTTGTACCCAGAGGTACAAGAAGAACCAGAAACCAAAAAACAACAAGGGACAAATGAAGGACCAACACAAGTAGGAGACACAGGGGCAGAGACAATGCGAGAAGGAGATGCAGGAGTAGGGACGGGTCCAGGGCCAAGACTCTGGGTAGGGTTCTTGACAAGATATAGGGCACGCACGAGACTCAGGACCAAACCCTGCGCAGGAACTGGGGTCATGGTAAGTGGAGGGACAGGAGCGGGACTGAAGACATGGTTGTGATTGCAGAGACACGAGAGGAAGAGAGAGAACTGCTGGTCTGGGGCATAGCTGTGGAACTGGGGACCAGGACAGAAGCAAAGACAGAGGAGATCATATGAACTATGACAGATAAGGGTAACAGAACAAAACATACAACAGGCATGGATACAGGAACAGGGACAGGTAGGATGACTGATACCACAAGGCAGGGTAACGGGTTGAAGTACAGAAACACAAACAGGCACGGATGTATGAATAGGAACATAGACAAAACCAGGAACAGGATGAGGCAACACAGGAACTAGGGTAACAGGAGGAACAGTCACTGGGGTGGACACAGCAGTCTGGAGCAGAGGAGTCCTAGGTGTCTCTGGGAGTCCATCTGTTGCAGCCTCCTTAGGCACCGGAGAGTTAATCGTGGAAACCCCAGGGACGGGTCTGGCACGAGCCATGGGGAGTTGTGGAGTGGCTTCTTTTACTCCAGGAACAGCTGGGCCCAGGGGTGTGGCTGCGGTGTATGGTGGCGGGGAATCCAGGGGTGTGGCTATGGCATTTGGTGTCTATGGAACTGGAGGTGCGGCTGCGTCCATCAGCGGCGGCAGTGGGTCCTGGAGTGCAGCAGTCACCGGGAGATCCTTGGGTGCGGCTCCGGTGACCAGAGGCATGTCCGGGACCTCAGCAGTCACTGGTGGGTCCGCGGGCAGGGCTGCGGTGACCAGTGAAGGGTCCGAGAGTGCAGCAGTCACCGGGGGTCCAGGCAGCATCTCTCGCCCCAGGGTCTGGAACAGGATCAGGATGGGCGGCATCTCTCACACCGGGAACAGGCTCAGAACCAGGACGGGCAGCGTCTCTCATGCCGGGAACAGGCTCAGGATCAGGATCAGGATGGCGTCTCTCGCGCCGGGAACAGGCTCAGGATCAGGACGGGCGGTGTCTCTCGTGCTGGGAAAAGGCTCAGGATCAGGTTTGGCGATGTCTCTCGCGCCGGAGGCAGGGACCGGATCAGGTTTGGCGGCATCTCTCGCACCGGAGGCAGGGACAAGATCAGGCTTGGCGGCTGTGATGATGGGTGATGGGATATGGAGCTGGTCAATGATGGCAGGGGGTATTGATCTTGAAAACCTGGCCTTTAACTGATCAAAAAATCCCTACAAGGTACTTATTTCTTTAGGCCTGTGGGTCATGAGAAGGTCTGCCCACTGTAAGGCCTTACCCTCTAAAAACTGTAGCAGAAAACGTATTTTGAGGAATACTGGTGGGTCTGGCTGGAGGAGGTATTGGAAGTACAAGTTGCTTTGTAAAATTAATTCTTCCAAAGAACCCTCCCCATTGTTCTCGTGTGGAGAGAACATAGCCGGAGGGAGAGACCAAGCCTTGCCAGTTGTAAGGCAATCTAATAAGTCCACGTAAAATGCCCTGGGATCCCGAGCCCCAATGTCCATTACTTGAGTGACACCTACAGTGCCGGAAACATGAACACTGCCGGAGACTTCAGCAGTAAGCTCATCCTTAATATTAGTGTTGTGATCCGTAGGGTGTGAGCACTTGCCGGGAGTCTCGACCGTCTTGTGTCTGACATTTTCTTACCCTTGGCAGACTCCTTAGTCTTCCGTTGAGCACTCCTTGTCCCCATGGTGCCAAGGGTGTTATTCTGCCTGGGATGGTCCTGCTGAGAGAACTCGTCTTTACAGATAGGCAACCACTGACTGGATAGGCGTGCACTCACTGTGTTCAATGTAGGTGGGTTATTTTGTAACGCGGGAGGGGTGGTGAGCAAGGGCGAACATATGTGCAAAGTGCCGGCGCCTTGGATGTTATGATGCAAGGAACTAACTAAGGATGCCATAGCAAGGGATATAATAAGATAATATGTTTATTAACAGGCATAGACTAACAATACCGAGTAGAAAAAAAGACTAAAGAGACAAACATAAAAGGAGCTAGACAAATAAGACAACAAAACAGCAAGTATAACTAAACAGAGAGCGCGGGGAGAAAAGATATATATGAACGGGGGGTGAGGAATGGGAAGTGGGAATAAACAGGTGATAAAAACACACAATTGAGTGAATGAAAACAAGATCTAACTACACACGGGATCTAACTAAATGCGAAGAACACACGGGAGATAACTTAACGAGGAAATCCAAGAGCTAAACACATATCTTACAAAACAATAACCCACAAACAAGAGACGTGAGAATGGGATGTTTATAGGACTACAATTAGGGACAAACTCAAAACAGCTGGAGACTAGGGGGAGGAGACAGGGAACCACAGAGACTGACATAAACCCGGAAGTAACTAGGTTGTCTGGGAAATGGGGAATGCTCCGGTCTGTGAATGTGACAGTAAATAACTTCTCACTTTTATGTCACCTTGCACACTACAAGTTCAAAAGTTCAAAGTTCAAAAGACTTTTATTGTCATTTCAGCTATATACAAGTACACAGCACAATCGAAACAATGTTCCTCTCAGACCATGGTACAACATGAAACAAAACAAATGCAACAGACAACAATCTACACGAGTGCAAACAATACATTACAGTGCGATTAATTAAACAGCCATTAATCTCAAGATTCTAACTCTAACCCTATCTTCTTCTATATTACCAGGTCAGGACTATCTTGAACAGGTGATAAACTTTTTTGTGGCCACATGTATAGCAAATATATCAAACATTAACTCACTTAATCTGTATTTTTCCCATAAGCTGCTTTTTAGTGTTTTTCTCTGGTTTCAGTATTATTATGTAACACTTTGGAAGAAATATACAGAATAGTAGGCCAAAATGGCAAATATCTCCACAGCTACAGTGAATTTTCCAGGAGAGCTGACATGAGATGGAATGAAGGTGATCCAAACTGCACAGAATATGAGCATGCTGAATGTGATGAATTTGGCTTCAATAAAGTTATCAGCTATGCTATGGTTGCAATTCGATCATCTTTTGTGATACTTTTTGCTACAGGTGTAAGATATGTTTTTACATCTCAATACAAAAGGTGCTTTGGCAGTGTTTTTCTATTACAAAAACAATGTAGCTTGTTTACTTTCAGGGCATTTCTTTGCCCTTGTGCTTTTATTATATGGGACGAATGAATAAAATATGGTTGCTTTTTTTTCCTTAGTATTTCTGATGCTGATTGTACTTCACAACAGCAATGTACATAATTTCATATAATTCTGATCAATTTTAATGGTACCTTGGCAGCTTGTCCAACCTTTGCATTTTAAAATTTTTCAGTAAAGTTACTTAACATTTAGAAAGTAGGCAATGCAATAACAAAAGGAATAGCAAAATCTTAGGGACAAATTTACATAGAATTAGTCTCCAGAATCTAATGAATGCTTAAAATAATATGTTCTAAACAGATTAGGCAAAAAATGCATTATAAAATGTATTAATAATGACCCAAATGTTAAATTGTGACATTATATTGTTGTGATTATTTTTACAAAAAAAAAATCAACAAAGACAGACTTGGCAAGTGAATATCAGCATTTTTATTGGCACCTTGCAAAACAAAGCCATTACTCTTTTGATTCTAACGCTAACCCTTTTTATATAAAATAGTTTGTTCTGTATTACCCAGCTCAAGCCTAGCTTGCACAGGTGATGAACTTTTTATGTGGCCATATTAATAGCAAATATGTCGAGTATTATCTCACTTAATCAGAATTTTACCCATTAGTTGCTTTTTAGTGTTTTTCTCTGGTTTCAGTATTATTATGTAACACTTTGGAAGAAATATACAAAATAACAAACCAAAACTGGAGGCCAAAATGGCAAATATCTCCACAGCTACAGTGAATTTTCCAGGAGAGCTGAAATATGCTGGAATAAAGGTGATCCAAACTGCACAGAATATGAGCATGCTGAATGTGATGAATTTGGCTTCATTAAAGTTATCAGGTAGCTTCCGTGCTAGAAAAGCCAAAATAAAACACAAAAATGCAAGGAACCCAATATAACCCAGCACAGCCCAGAAACCTATGGATGACCCTAAATGACATTCTAGAATAATCTTTTCTTTGTATCGTTTTAGGTTTTTGAAGGGGAAAGGAGGGGAAATTATTAGCCAAAGCATACAGATAATGACTTGTATAAGTGTGAAAGCAAGAACACTGAGTCTCTGCTGTGGAGGCCCAAACCATTTCATGACATTACTGCCTGGAAGTGTAGCCCTGAAGGCCATTAACACCACTATTGTTTTCCCCAGAACACAGGAGATGCAGAGGACAAAGGCAATCCCAAATGCTGTGTGGCGCAGCATACAGGACCACTCAGAGGGCTGACCAATGAAGGTAAGTGAACAGAGGAAACAAAGAGTCAGAGAGAAGAGCAGCAGGAAACTCAGCTCTGAGTTGTTGGCTTTCACTATTGGTGTATTTCTATATCTTAAAAATATGATTAATATTACCAATGACAGAAATACACCAAAAATTGAAAAAGCAATAAGCAAAATTCCCATAGTTTCCTCATAAGACAGATATTCAGTTTCCTTTTTTACACATTTATCCCTCTGTGGATTTGACCAGGAGTCTTGGTAGCATTGATTACATTCAACAGAATCTGTTGCAGAATAAGACAGAAAAAATAATTAAAGATAGGGACAATGAATACATAAATATATAACTTAAAAATAACTTATGGACTTATTCTTATTTAAAATTGTTATTCATGAGAATGATGCCAACGGTTTATTTCATTTTTTAACCTTTTCTGGGCATTTTTGTACCTGTCATATTACTGATCTCTCCTTCAGCACATGGTATGCAGTCAAAGCAGCAGACAGGCCTTCCCTTCTGCACAGCCTTCCTGGTGCCTGGAGGGCAGCTCTCACTGCACACAGATACTGGCACCTATGATCAAAGGAAATCTTTCATTGTGTAAACAAGATTTTAACAGTATCTACTTAACTGATATCTTTAAATTACTGTTGCAAGTAATTATTTCATTTGGATCCTTTAATTAAGGCAATGGTGCAATTTCTCCCTTATTCTTACCTTATTAGTATTTTTTGCCCACACAATAGAAGACAAGTTTAGTGTTAATCGACTGTTAACAGAGAAAGTGGAGTCATACAGTCCAACAGTAACAAACTCATTTTGCCGTTGTTTACTTGTTTGCCAGTTTATGATGTCATATCTTGCAGCAGGGTCACCATTTATATCAAAATAAACTTCTTCACCCTCTTTGGTTTTAAAATGCACTCTTTTCAGCTGTTCTAGAAACTGATTAAACAGGTCAAGGTTTATTTGCTTGTAAAGGTTATATCACGTAAAAGCACAGTTAGGAACACTACATTGCAAAAGTATAATATTTTGCCTGGGTATAGGAATTAGTGTTAAATATTTGGCTGAAGTGCAAAATAGTAGTTACACAGTCTGTTAACTTACTGTGAAACAATTTGTTTGTTAATAATTATTTAAATTTAAAATAATCAAAAAACTTGGAATATTAACTTACTGGAAGAGGATCAGGCTGCTTCTTTGTTGGACATGTTTCTTTACAGCCTAGAAGGTCATGTAAGGTATGGGCGATAGCATAAACCCCTTTATACACATTAATGAAAACTGGCATAAGGGACATGTCAGTAAAAGTGTTTTCTATTTCAGACAGTTTCTCTTCACCTGTGCACATTTGTGAATCCACTGTATCATTCCACCCTGTATATGTACAATTAAATAGTACCTCCCAGAAATTAGTAAAAATGGCACTGCCTGCATATTTTAGTGGTTTTATATCTAGAATGAATTCTTTCAGACCTGCCACCTCTGTCTTTGGGATTGCCAGCCCTATGGCTCCTTGCAGTATGTTGTGCTTGTCCAGTGTGGCCAGTTCTGGGTCAAAAATCCAGGCCTCAGTTCCCACCCACTGATATCCAGTGATGTTGTGTTCAAAAAGTACATCCAGCAAAATCTGCAAATCAAAGTTGTCAACAAATCCCACAATCACTCGAGAAGTGGAGCTTTTGATCTGCTCAATGATTCTCATAACTTTTCCTTGTGAGTAAGTTCTAAAATATGGAAGTGAATATTCTAAGCATATGCCCATCTGCTCTGAAACTTTAGTAAATGCAGCCATGCCACTGTTGCCATAGTCATCGTCTCTTCTTATTGCTCCCACCCAGGTCCAGCCAAGGTGCCTGATCATTTCAGCCAGTGCTCTGATCTGGTGGTAATCACTGGGAATAGTGCGCAGAAATGAGGGATATTTCCTTTTGTCACTGAGACACTCACAGGTGGAAAAGTGACTGATCTAAAAACAGAGTCACACAGTTAGAGATATCCTGGTATATGCAAGGTGTCAACTGTTACAATTACATATAATATTAAAAGTGGGTAATTAAATGATTTTATGTTGGATGCTTCTTCTAACAATTACAGTGTTTTATTTGACATTATATTAATTGGTTTTAATTGTTAAAATCTTACCATGGGAATGCTGAAAGACCCAATACTCTTTGCAACAGCCATGGACACTGATGAATACGTCTCTCCTATTATGGCTTGTACCTGGGCTGGTTTTGTGCAGACCTCATTTGAGACTGATTTCTCATTTCCATTAACAAGTGCCATAGCCACCTGAACCCCCATTGCTGTGGAACCACAAGTGTCATATATCTTATAGCCCAGTGAGACACCAGGCAGTAAAGAGGAACTGTTGTTGATCTCCTCTATTGCAAAGATCAAGGACTGTGAAAACTGGAAGCCTCTGAAATCCAGACTCATTAATAAAAGAAAAATACAAAAGCATTATGTTAGGATGAAATCTTAAACCTTCATCATTACATGATTGTAGTTTGTGTAACATTTTTATAATAATACATGTTCTCAGAGTTCCTAAAATGCATTTTTTTTCTACTGCTTACCTCATGCACTTCAAGGGTATTGGCTTCACCAAGTAGGACAAGTCTATGATATCCCATCTGCTATGAAAGGGGAAAATCCCTCCAACTACAATGTCACCATCCTTTGATAGTTGTGGGTATGCAGACTCTCCTTGCAGAGTACAAGCAGTCGCATTAGCTCTGGAGAAATTCATGATGGCCATTAAGACATTCAAGAGACCAAAGACAGGCTCCATCCACCTATCCTTTCACAGGCTGTAGATAATGAAGAGAGGTGAGATGTTTCAGCTAGTTGAAAAGGAAGCATATGACATTTATTCAGCTCGAAAGGCAGAGTCTCTACAGCAAATGATCACTGGTGGGCCACAGTCAAAGGGGGTGTGACTTTGAAATGTGAGTGTCAGCACTGTATATTGGCATAGCAGATTTCATACATTACAGTCTCTTTTGTCTTTTATTGATGAGCACAACAGTTAAAAATACAACTAGCTTGAGCTTGATATAATGGATTCAAATTATCACAGCTTCCTCCTTTCATAGTTTGTCTGTAAGTTTGTCACTGAAAAGCATTCATCACAAGCTGGTAAGCATACAGTCTAGATTATAAGATAAGGGAAGTGTATAAGTAATAAATATAGTCCATGCACATGCATAATGTCTTTTAACCATCTTCTCAGTGCTTTATCAGTAGTCACCCATATTTGGGTGGCAAACCGATCTTATCCCAGGAGTGACACTGATAAATGTAAAAACCTCAGCAGAACTGCTGTGCCTGATACACTCAGAGCAGTTCAGCAGCCTCGATGCCTCTCATGTCAGTGAAACTGCTCTATTAAGAAATTTCTCTATCATTCTACTACTATCCAGTCAACAGTGGGCCTCAATTGAGGCACTGAACATTGATTAGTTGCATCCAGGAGTGGCATTACAACTAACATGTTGCATTTCTGTTATTGCACACCTTTATGCAACTATCATATTGGTGTACATAATAATGGAAGCCAGTGGGTGTCAGTGCAAGTTAGGAATGAAACCTAAAAGTTTCTGAATTAAATTTACTACAGTGTTTCTGATGAATGTCTTACTGAGACAGAAGTATCAAGGTTTCAGATTTTAGTGCCATATCAGTCAGTACTTCTTTAGTTACTGCTCAAACAAACTTCTGCGAGGGAAGACAAAGACTCTGACTTTTTGTTTTCTAAACTAAGTCAGTAAAGTCTCACTAAGAGGCTACAATTCTAGGTTCTAGGTTTGTTTACCATATTGTAATTGTAATGTTTTCCTTTTTTATTGTTTCTTTTGCTTATTAGTTTACTAGTTTCATAACATTAGTGTGGGTTCTTCTGAATTTGCTCATCACAGCTTATACTGAGCAAAATGATCTGGATGGGTTGATTAAGATAGGAGTTCCATTGTGCTGCCAATATGAACCAAAACTACTACTTCGGAAAGGTCTGCCTACGAAGACGTATGGCTCTGTTAGCCATCTCCGCCAGCTCCAACAATACAATTCCTCGGTTCATGAATCTTGGTCTCCTCACCTTTATCAGCCTTCATCACTCTCAGGGCAACCAGAACAATTAAATGGAAAAGCAGACTTTCTCTCTCTCTCTCTCTCTCTCTCTCTCTCTCTCTCTCTCTCTCTCTCTCTCTCAGAGGTACCAGAACTATTTCAGGCAAAGGCAGACTCTCTATCTCTCCCAGATACATTAGATGATTTCAAAGAACGGATGCTCTTTTCAGTGCCATTGCAGCAATTCGATAAAAGACTCTCCTAGAATGCCAACCCAGTAGACCCAAGTTAAATGGACGCTCTCTCATTCTCTCAGCTCTATCCCGATGACTCCAATGGAACACACTGGAACATATGCTTCTGCTAGTGGTAGTGCTGAGTTATGTCTATGTTGTCTTACCCAAACCAAAACCCCTGCTTTCTCTCTGTGTTTTCTTTGCTTGGTTCTTTGCTCATTGTGGTTGTTTGACATTCCTTTTCTGTTTCATAAAATCTAATTCTCCAATGAGAAAACCTTGGTTGGCTTGAATAGAGGCATACTGTCTCAAATGAGTAACATCAAATTGGTGACTGGTGATTGGACTGGGGTTCATGTCACGTTTGTGGAGGGAGTTCCTGGAAAGTTAAACATCGCAGTGTGCCTTTTGTCAGGGATACCACCCACAGTCTAACAAAAAAGACTAAATGAGTAAACAAAGACCTGGGAAAATTATTGAAGCTCCACGCATCACAACACGTGAAGCTGTTTCCTTGGTTGGGCGCAGTATGCTCAGACGCTGTCACGTTTTGGCCCCGCCCCCTCCTCTAACGTCTTCGTGTGTGTGTGTTCGTCTGTATTGCCACGCCCTCTCGTGTCATCCACCTGTTCTGTATTATGTGTAATCATCTTGAGTGTGTATACGTCTCGTGTTGTAGTACGTGTTGTTGGTGTTTGAAATTTGCATAGCTAGTGTTCCCCGCATCTTGTTTACCTCGGAACATCACACCAGTGTTTTGCATTATTGCATTAGCCTGCTCCCAGACTACCTGTATGCTTGTTTTTCTTGCTTCTGTTTGATTTCCTCTTGTTTTCCTTTTAGCTGTTTGTTTTATTTTGTTTTCTGGTGAGTGATCATTAAACCTGTTCACTCACCAGCTTTCATCTCACTCCCTTGGTTTACTAACATGTGACATTAAGATTAAGGATACAACTATTATATGATTTACAGTATATAAGATGTGTTGATAGTGAATATGTATACATATTAATAGTAAATATATACAAAATGTTGAATTGTGACTTTATATTGTGTGATTTATTTTACAAAAATAAAATAAATAATTTGAAAATACCACATTGTCATTTTTAATGTAACTTTGCAAACCATAGCCATTAATCAACAGATTCTAACACTAACCCTAAAAGTTTGTTCTAAAATATTATCCACGTCAAGCTTAGCTTGCACAGGCAATAAACCTTTTATGTGGCCACATTAATAGCAAATATGCAGACTATTAACTCACTTAATCGGCATTTTACCCATAAGTTGCTTTTTAGTGTTCTTTTCTGGTTTCATTAAGATTATGTAACACTTTGGAAGAAATATACAGAATAACAAACCAAAACTGGAGGCCAAAATGGCAAATATCTCCACAGCTACAGTGAATTTTCCAGGAGAGCTGACATAAGCTGGAATAAAGGTGATCCAAACTGCACAGAATATGAGCATGCTGAATGTGATGAATTTGGCTTCATTAAATTTATCAGGCAATTTTCGTGCTAGAAAAGCCAAAATAAAACACAGCAGAGCCAAGAACCCAATATAACCCAGTACAGCCCAGAAACCTATGGATGACCCTAAATGACATTCTAGAATTATCTTTTTCTTGTACAGTTTTATATTTTTGAATGGGAAAGGAGGAGAAATTATTAGCCAAAGCATACAGATAATAACCTGTATGAGAGTAAAAACAAGAACACTGAGTCTCTGCTGTGGAGGCCCAAACCATTTCATGACATTACTGCCTGGAAGTGTAGCCCTGAAGGCCATTAACACCACTATTGTTTTCCCCAGAACACAGGAGATGCAGAGGACGAAGGTGATCCCAAACGCTGTGTGACGCAGCATACAGGACCACTCAGAGGGCTGACCAATGAAAGTAAGTGAACAGAGGAAACACAGAGTCAGAGAGAAGAGCAGCAGGAAGCTCAACTCCGAGTTGTTGGCTTTGACTATTGGGGTATTCCTATACCTTAAAAATATTATTAATATTACCAGTGTGATAAAAGCACCAATAATAGATACAGCAGTAAGCAAAATTCCCATAGTTTCCTCATAGGACAGATATTCAGTTTCCTTCACTACACATTTATCCCTTTGTGGATTTGACCAGGAGTCTTCATAGCATTGATTACATTCAACAGAATCTGTTGTGGAGTAAGACAACAAAATAAAAAAATAAATAAAACAATAAAAAATAGAAATTAGATTCACAGGAACAATGAACACCTAAATACAATACAAATGTGATGGATTAATGGATCTACTTTGTCTTAAAGAAAGTAAAATAACTAATATACTCTATACATATATGGACATATTTGTTTGAAAGTGTCTTTAAGATTTTTATTCACTGGAGTAATGCCAACCGTTTTATTTATTTATTTATTTATTTTTGTTTTTACATGTTTTCTGGAAATGTTTGCACCTGTCATATTACTGATCTCTCCTTCAGCACATGGTATACAGTCAAAGCAGCAGACAGGCTTTCCTTTCTGCACAGCCTTCCTGGTGCCTGGAGGGCAGTTTTCACTGCACACAGATATAGGCACCTATGATCAAAGGAAAACATTTGTTGCCTAAAGAAGATTTAAACAGCATCTACTTAGCTGATATCTTTACATACACATTTCAAGTACTGACTTCATATGAATCTTGTTAGTAAGGCAAAGGTGCAATTTCTCCCTTATTCTTACCTTATTAGTATTTTTTGCCCACACAATAGAAGACATATTTAGTGTTAATCGACTGTTAACAGGGAAAGTGGAGTCATAAAGTCCAACAGAAACAAATTCATTTTTCCGTTCTTTACTTGTTTTCCAGTTTATGATGTCATATCTTGCAGCAGGGTCACCATTTTTATCAAAATAAACTTCTTCACCCTCTTTAGTTTTAAAATGTACCATTTTGAGCCTTTCTAGAAACTGATTAAACAGATCAAAGTTGGTATGTTGATAAATGCTTCATCCTATTAAAAGCACACTCAGGAATGCTACATTGCCCATTTACTTACAAAACTTTGGCTGGGTATATGAATTAGTGCTGAATGTGTGCTCCAGAGAAGCTTAATTGTCAAAACACTTACTGTGGAAGGATTTGGCTGGTTCTTCATGTGACATGTTTCTTTACATCCGAGAAGGTCATGTAGGGTATGGGCAATAGCATAAACCCCTTTATACAGATTAATGAAAACTGGCATCAGGGACATGTCGGTAAAAGTGTTTTGTATTTCAGACAATTTCTCTTCACCTGTACATGTTGGTGACACCACAGTATCATTCCAATCTGTATATTTACAATCAAATAGTACCTCCCAGAATTTAGTAAAAATGGCCTCGCCTGAAGATTTAAGTGGTTTTATATCTAGAATGAAGTCCTTCAGACCTGTCACCTCAGTTTTGGGGATTGCTAACCCTATGGCTCCTTGCAGTATGTTGTGCTTGTCCAGTTTGGCCAGTTCTGGATCAAAAATCCAGGCCTCAGTTCCCACCCACTGATATCCAGTGATGTTGTGCTCAAAAAATACATCCAGCAAATACTGTAAATCAGAGTTGTCAACAAATCCCACAATCACTCGAGAAGTGGAGCTTTTGATCTGCTCAATGATTCTCATAACTTTTCCTTGTGAGTAAGTTTTAAAAAATGGAAGGGAATATTCTAAGCATATGCCCAGCTGCTCTGCAACTTTAGTAAATGCAGCCATACCACTGTTTCCATAGTCATCGTCTCTTCTTATTGCCCCCACCCAGGTCCAGCCAAAGTGCCTGACCATTTCTGCCAGTGCTCTGCTCTGGTGGTAATCACTGGGAATGGTGCGTAGAAATGACGGGTATTTCCTTTTGTCACTAAGACACTCGCAGGTTGAAAAGTGACTGATCTAGAACAGATTCACATTCATGTCAGGCATTATGTTAAGAGATAGCTGTTAACTTTACAGGTAAGCTGTCAACATATACATGTAACACTAGCTGTCATAAATACATATAACTTTAGAAGTGGACAGGATTATAAGATGCATGCTTCTTCAAACATTAAATGTTTTATGAGACATTACATTAATTGGTCTTAATTGTTAAATACTTACTAAGGGTATGCTGAAAGGTCCAATGCTCACTGCGACACCCATGGACACAGATGAGAAAGTCTCTCCTATTATGGCTTGCACTTGTGCAGGCTTTGTGCAGGGCTCCTCCAAGACTGAGTTTTCATTTCCATTCATAAGTGCCATGGCCATTCTGACCCCCGTTGCAGTGGAGCTACAGGTGTCATAGATCTTATAGCCCAGTGAGACACCAGGCAATAAAGAGGAACTGTTGTTGATCTCCTCTATTGCAAAGATCAAGGACTGTGAAAACTGGAAGCCTCTGAAATCCAGACTAATTAATAAAAGAAATATAGACATTATCTTAGGATGAAATCTTAAAACTCCACAATTTCCGCATTATTGTGGATCATATAAAACATTTTTAATATATCCTCACACATTTTCTGAAATGGTCTTTGCTTACTGCTTACCTCGTGCATTTCAGTGGAGGTGGTTTCAGCAAATAGGACAAGTTTGTGATCTCTGAAATGAGATTAAAAGAGAAAATTCCTCCAACTAATATGTCTCCATCTTTGGATAGTTGTGGGTATACAGATTCTCCTCTGAGGATGCAAGTAGTCCCATTAGCTCTCGAAAAGTTTATGATGGCAATTATTATATTCATGAGAGTAAAGATATGCTCCATTTATTTATCCACATACAGACTTGAGATAATGGTTAAAAGTGTGTGCCAGGTCAGATGTTCTAGCTTGTTGAACAGTAAGGCTATGTGGTATTTATACAGATGGAAAGGCAAATTCTCAAAGGTAAGATTTTACAGGTAGGTCAAAGTTAAAGGAGGTGTGACTTTGAAATGTGAGCAGGGTAGCCTAATTTACCTGTGGATTAAAATCTGCATGGGAAATCTTTACCTGGGAATTGAAAGCGAAGTATGTTTCCTCACCAACCATTTAAATTGCCATACCGGGTTTTATATTTTGTTGTAATCCTGAACAAATACCTTCTGAAGACATATGGCATTTTCACTGTTTTTGCATTTTCTTAAATTCACTTTAAAGATGTTTACTTATAGCATAATACCTATTTGTTTCATATCAAAATGTTCAGACCAATCTCAGCTCTCTTCCTAAATATGATTCATTTAACCTAGAGCACTACATAAATAAATTATATCGCCATAAATCTGAAAATATGAAGTCCAATTTTAAGAAATCTATGATAATTCATATGATAACATGATAAGTTTACCAATGCATTTGTGCATTTGGTTCACAAAAGCAGTGCAAAATATAAATAAAGTAGTATCCATGTGTGTATGTATATATATATATATAAGAGTAAGGTTAAAGTGGTAAAAGTTCAGGTTAAAACTTGATAAAAAGTTCCAGAAAAGAGAAAGTTGGAACCTCTCATGTGTGTCATGGGGAGGGGGGGTCGGCCTGTCTGCAGGGGAACCACGCCCATTCGTCATGGGATGCACGGTAAACACCTACCTCGCTCCCAATCACCTGCCTACTAACCCAGTGCACCTGTTTCCCATCACCTATTTCAACCCACAGATCGGTAGGGAGGACGCTGCGTATTAACGGATTACCATGTGAGGAGTTGCCAAGCCAAACCAAGCCAAGCATTCATCTTTTTGGTTTTCATTTTTGTTGCCAGACAATTGTGCCTTCATCCATGGAGAATAAAGAGCACTTTCTGGCAACCTCGCCTCTTGCTTCCTCTGTGCCGCCACCATCACAACGAGAAGAATGTACTTAGAAGTACTTAGAAAAGTATTTATTTTATGTCTGTCTTATATTTATTGTGTTAGTCTGTCATAACCCATTTAATTTGCTTTCCACCACTCTATCAATGTCGTCAATTTTTTGTTTTTGCAACACGTGTCTCACAACATCAATTTGTTTATTCATTAATCAATAAACCTCACATTGTCATACCCTCTACCAGACTACACTACCCAGTAGCCTGTTTTTCACCCAGCCAACAACTCTGCCAATCAGGGACATTCAATCAGATCGTCTTCACCGGAGTATTGAACTCCCCTGTGTGTTCAGAGAGATTGTTGTATATAAAACTGTTTCAAGCACTCATTCATTGTGAAGTACTGCCTCTAGAATTCCTAAGTATACCGAGCGTTATTTTCTTCGACTAGCTTCCTGTGTACCGTACCTTTACTTTGTCTTTCTCAATGACAATTTTGCCTGACCCCCTTTTGGATTTAGTACCTGGTTTTTGTCTTCCTCTTCTGGCTTTGGACATGGACTTTGACCTCTTTATGATTTGGATTTCCCTTTATGTTGCTCTTTTTATTTTGACCCTGAGTTAGTCTGCTACCACCAATTGGAACATTAATAAATTTCCTATTCTTAATCCATGAGCATCTGATTCTGCCTGGCCCATCACAGAATACTTCGACTTCAAGCAGACGGCGGATTCGGAGGCCTTGAGGTAGGCTCTAACCAACCAGAGTCAGCTACTCAACCAACACCAGCAGGTGCTTGAGGGCCTCACGCAGTCAATGGACACGATCGCCAAAAAACAGGCGGATCAACTGACACAAATGTCTGAACTCGGGTGGTGCCTCAGAGAACTAACCTCCAGGCTGCACATGTTGACTACCTCGACCCAGCTCACTCCAATGCTGGTATCCACTGCCGCTCCCATCAGTACTCAACCGACCTTCCCCATAAGTAAACCAGAGAAATACGATGCTTCCCGTGATAGGTGTCAGGGTTTCCTGCTATAATGCCCTATATACTTCAATAGTATTCCACCCTGCTCTAGCCAAGAAAAGATTTCCTTCCTTACCTCTCGTCTATCAGACAAGGCGATGGATTGGGCCATTGCCATTTGGGATAGTATGTAATCATCATCATATGAGGAGTTTATCATTCGATTCAAGGCAGTTTTTGACCACCTGCATGAAGGAAGAGCCTGCGCTGAATTGCTCACTAAACTCCACCAGGGCAACTGTTCGATAGCTGATTATGCACACGAGTTACGCACTGTGGCTGCTGGTAGCAGGTGGAATGATGTGGCTTTAATTGTCGCTGTCCAAAATAGCCTTAATTTGGAGGTGCTGCATGAACTAGCTTGTTGGGATGGTAAGCTTGATTTGGATTAACATATTGCACTTGCCGTCCACCTGGATCATTTTCTTCAGAAATGAAGACCGCGGAGAACCAGTAGTACTCGATTGACCTACCCCCATCCCAGTAAGAGAAGCGAGCCTAGACAAGAACAATTGGAAGAGCCAATGCAATGTGATTCCTCTCGCTTAACCGAAAAAAAGCGGCAGTGCCGGTTCCAAGAGATCCTGTGTCTCTACTATGGCTCATCTGGTCATCTTATCCAGGAGTGTCATCTTAGACCCAATAGATCTAGAGGAAATTTAACTTCCACACCTCAAACCCAGGTATTAATCTTGCCTGAGCAAAGGATGGTAGTTAAGTCATTCACTTTGCCTGTCTATGTTGGATCTCACACGCCATCCTCTATTTTCACAGCCCTAGTTGACTGCGGAGCAGAGGGCAACTTCACACATGCCTGTCTGGTTCAAGAATTGGATATCCCTGTAGATCCTTTACCCAAGACCCTTCGCCTGGCCCCTCTGGATGGGTCACTAGATGGGGATAGTTCAATATCACTCTGCACAGCACCCGTAAAACTCTCCACCAGCGCACTACACTCCGAACTCACCTCTTTTCTAGTCATGAATTCCTCATCCTTTCCCGTTATTCTGGGACTCCCTTGGTTTGAAAAACATAACCCAAGCATATCATGGCCCCAAAAGGTGATAACTCAGTGGTCAGCTCAATGTCGTAAGGACTGTTTGACACTACCCACAATGAAAATATGTTCCACAACAATCAGGAGTCCTGCTGATGAACAAGCCTTTTCCCATCTGCAGGAATATCAGGATTTCAAAATAGTGTATTTCATAAAAAGAAAGCTGCCTTGCTACCCCCTAACCATGCCTATGATTGTTCAGTTGAACTCTTGGAGGGAGCTGCATTATCCAAGGCTCACATATATGCTCTCTCCCAAGAGGAGGAGAGAGCCATGGAACAATATATAGACAAGGCACTAAGGCAAGGCTTCATTAGGTCTTCCACTTCCCCCCTAGCATCGGGCTTCTTCTTTGTAAAGAAGAGGGACGGTGGTCTTCACCCCTGCATCGATTATCGAAATCTCAATCAGATTTCCAAGAAATATGCATACCCATCACCACTGATCCCCATGGCCCTAGAACAATTATGAGAGGCTAAATACTTCACCAAATTAGACCTTTGTAGTGCTTACAATCTTATACAAATAAAGAAAGGAGATGAGTGGAAGACTGCCTTCATTACCACTAGGGGTCGCATGTGGCCTCAGTGTAGCTCCATCTGTGTTTCAGGCCTTTATAAATGATGTCTTTCGAGGAGTAATAGGGAAATTTGTTATTGCATATATTGATGACATCCTCATCTACTCACCTGATCTTCAGACACAGGTATGACATGTGTAATCTGTGTTGAAGATTCTCCTTGAGAATGGACTTTATGTGAAGGGGGAGAAATGCGAGTTCCATACTACTACCACTACTTTCCTGGGATATGTAGTTAGCCATAGGGGAATTACAATGGATGATAAAAAGATAGAAGCCATCCTCCATTGGCCAGTTCCTACTACCAAGAGGCTCCAGAATTTCTTAGGTTTTGTGAACTTTTATAGACGTTTCATCAGAAACTTCACCATTATAGCAGCCCACCTCACAGCCCTCCTAAAAGGGCCATTGGCTGGAATAAAGAGTCTGAACAACCATTCATCTGATTAAAGGAGGCTTTCACCACTGCTCCCATACTTAAACATCCTGATCCTACAGTCCCATTTGTAGTAGAGGCTGACACTTCAAGTATCAGTGTAGGAGCTGTACTCTCTGAAAGACATAAAGAAACAACTACATCCAGTGGCCTATTTCTCCTGAAAATTATCCCCAGTGGAATAGCTCTATGGTATAGGAGAACGCGAATTATTGGCCATTAAGCCAGCTTTGGAGGATTCGAGGCTAGAGGAGGCTAATCATCCTTTTTTAGTGATAACTGACCATTGGAACTTGGAGTACATGTGTGTGGTCAAACAATTGAATCCCCGACAAGCTCGTTGGTCAATATTCTTTTCAAGATTTAACTTTAAGATTATGTATCATCCAGGAACTCGCAATACTAAAGATGATGCTCTATTCATCTAGGGGAGAATGAAGAGAAATCAGGCAATAAAGAAACCATCTTACCTACCTGAGTGCACCTGGCGTCCATATGTTGGACTATAGATGAAGAAATTGATCAAGCCACCCAAGGCATTGTCACCCCACCAGAATGTTCAGCGGGAAACTGTTATATGCCTACCTCTTGCCGGGACCGTCTTATAACCTGGGCTCATTCCTCCCTCACTTCGGGACATCCGGGGGAGACCTGTACTCATCAGCTCATGGCTAACCGGTACTGGTGGGAGAGTATGACCAGCGACATTCATCAGTATGTTTCATTATGCTCTATCTGTAGCCAGAGTAAGACTCCTAAGACTCTTCCTGCAAGAAAACTCATGCCACTTCCTGTACCTGAAAGACCCTGGTCTCACATTGCCTTGGATTTCATCACTGAGCTCCCCTGTTCCGAAGGTAACACCACTATTCTCACCGTAGTGGATAGGTTTTCTAGAGGGGTGAGAGTCGTTGCATTCCCTAGCCTACCCACAGCCTTCCAAACTGCTGAAACTCTATTCACCTAAGTGTTCCATGTATTTGGCATCCCAGAGGACAGATTATCTGATGGGGACCTCAATTCACATCCCGCATTTGGTCTTCCTTTTTGAACACCAGATGTGAGCTATTAGTCTCATGTCTTGTTATCACCCACAGTCTAATGGACGATGTGAAAGAACGAACCAAGAACTGAACAGATTCCTACGATACTTTTGCATGAATAATCCATCAGACTGGCCCAAATTCCTACTTTGGGCAGAAATGGCATAGAATTTACTCATTAGTTCTTACACCGGCATAACACCATTTGCATGTTATGACTCCACCCATGACTCCGTGGACTTCTAACACAGCTGATATCCCGGCAGTTGACGATTAGATGCAATGTAGTGAGAAGGTGAGGGAGGAGACACACCAATATATTGAACACACCCTAAAAAGATACAAAGAAATGGCAGATAGACACAGAGGGGACACCCCGACCTACCAACTGGGTCACCGTGTGTGGCTTTCCACAAGGAACTTCTATAAACCAGGGTCCTGCCGCACATTAGGTACCAAGTATATCAGCCCTTATGAAGTATCCAAGCACATCAACGAGGTAACACGTCAACTCAACCTGCCTTCACACTTCTGCATCTCGAGGTTGTTTCCTGTGTCTCTTTTTAAGCCTGTTATTTCAGGTCCGCTGGATGAAGTTTCTTCAGATGATACCCCGCTGGAGCC
The DNA here is from genome assembly GCF_041902795.1 of Electrophorus electricus. NCBI lineage: Eukaryota > Metazoa > Chordata > Actinopteri > Gymnotiformes > Gymnotidae > Electrophorus > Electrophorus electricus. Next base: position 26,004,803 of record NC_137502.1, read on the forward strand.
AATTGATTATGACGGCACCCTGGTATACACAGTGCGCCACATTCTGGACCCCAGGAGAAGGGAAGGTTTTGTGCAGTACTTGATGGACTGGGAGGGATTCGGGCCTGAGAAACAAAGCTGGGTCCCTCGCTGTGATGTACTGAATCCTGGCCCATCACACACATTTATTCACCAAATTGGTCATCGTGGCAAATATATTTGAAACAATGCTCTTTGGACACTGCACAAAGTATGAACTAATTTAGAAATGAGACTGAAATAACTGGTTACTGCACCTTCGCCATCTAGCATCTGGCATACTCAAATAAATCACTTGATAGCATTGAATATTCTTAAAATATAGTACATCTATCAACATAAAATTTCTTAGGACTAATATATGTACCTGATTACTGATTTTGAGCCATCTATGTGCAATTATTTGCTATGTGCAATTAATCCCATGCTGAATATACTGTTTATTTGGTGTATTTCCACAACAGTCATGCCTGTCCTTTTAAATGGCCTTTTAAAACATGCTTCTGGTATAAGATTCAGATTTTGTCATAGAAAATTCAATTACCATCAAAGCAATTGACATGTTTAAAAGGTATATAGAATGCTACTAAATTTCTTTATTTGCTTGCTCACATCTTTGTACAGTTGTGTTCCTTTCCTTTGTAAGCTAACACAAAATACACAAGCCGTTTGTTACCCCAAAATGCGTGTTACTCGTGTTAAATCAGAGCTACATCTGGTCTGTGCTGTTGGGCCATAAAGAGCTATTTTCCTGGAGTAATCATTGTTCACACCTACGAAGTACCAAGGTGTTAGGGGGGAAGGGGAGCCAGAGGGCACAGGTGCAGTAGGTTAAAGCTGGAGGTTCTTTTTTTTTAAGAAAAATAATGTGTAATTGAAGGAATAAGGATTAAACTATTTCCCCACTTCTTTCAGGAATCTAAATGGACAAAAAAGCTAGTGCAACCTGAATTTGTTTAACAAGAATCAAAGGAGTAAACAAAATGAGAACAATAACAATAATAAAAATCAATGAAGAGTTTAAGAGTCAACTAGAGAAATGCAGTTGAAAATATGCAACAATTATGGGCAGAGAGGTTCAAGTAACTGTGTAGGTTAAAGGTGAACTAAGCTGCTGGAGATTTTAATTCAAGGTGAGGTTGAACATGGTTGAGTCTGGAACTGTGTTAGAAGCTTTACCACAGCAGGTAGCAAGTGGGCAATCAAATAGGCCAGAGCAGGATGATCGGGGCAACAAAATTGGAAACTGGCTTTGAGCATGACATCCAGCACATGCTCAACAGTAATCCAGCATCCACCCTCTTGTGGAATAATTCAGGAATATTGTTCCTCTCAGGTGATAGTATTACGTGTAAGGTGGTATCCACATGCCAAAGCAATTGTTTGTACTGTAGATATGATCAACATCAGGAAGATGGAGTGCCATAGGCCTCATTTTTCTTAATAAATGTTACCTTGTTTCTTCCTAAAGGTTACCTTCAACGAGATCAAGTGTTCTTATATAAAACAATTATTTGCTTATTTATTTAATAAATAATTAATATGTGTTTTCACCATTTTTTTGTAGTAAAACAGGATTGTGGAATGTGCTGGGGCTCTAAACAAAAAAAAAGATTGAGAGAATAATTGAGCAGGCTCAAGCAATTGAATGCATTCTAGCTGTTGAGTGATGTGCACAACCAGTGACCTGGCAGGACCTTGATATCCTGGAAGCAATGAAGAAGGCTCTTAAGCCAGTTGCAATGATATTTTCATTATTCAATGATATTTTGTCAGGAAAGGATTATGTCACTGTATCATCACTTTTTCTAACGCTTCAGCTTCTGATAAGCAAAATATTAAGTGTACTGGAAACAGATGTACCACTAATGAAGGACAGGAACAGGAACTGAAGTCCAAATACGACTGTGAGTCAACCAAAAGATTGATGTGCATTACAACATTTCTTGGACCCCTGATTCATGGTGAACTCTCAATTGAAGATTAATTGCAGCAGGAAAAAGCTGAAATACATACTGAAATTGTCACAATGGAGCTTGAACAGGTCCAGTGTGTCCATTAGACAAGAAGAGGATTAGCAACAAGTACACCATTCAAGCATGTTTTTAGCACAGTTGGAAATGTTGTTACCTCTTCACACTCTCATGTTAAACCTGACAAGGTTAACATGCTTGTCTTTCCTTGCAAAGAATGCCTAAGTGTGCTGGCACATGGTAGTGAAAAAAACGTAATTTTGCTACCAAATGTGCAAAAATTGCGAATTTTTGCGAATACTATTTGTATTTGTATTTGTTCATTTTTAGCATATTTTAGCGAGCCAACAGAATGTTTTTGTTAATAGTTTGTTATTTATTGCTTACTGTTTAACCCTTGGTGGTTGATACATGCACCGGCACTTTTTTTAAATCGATGTTTCACAGTTTTTATTAATATATTTGCAATAAGATAGCATAGAAATATTTTTCAAACATTTCCTGAATCTGTGCAACTTGCCCTTTAAAAAATGTTTAGATAGTAAGAATAAGAGGCTACAAGAGTTTAGATATAAAGGTTAAATACACTTCTTCTCACCGTCTGATTCGTGTGTTCCTTCCAAGTTCAGTGGACATTTTGTGAAACATGTATACAGCTGCTAAAGTTCCAGCAACTTTTGAGAGTAGTGATGAAGGTAATAGAGGTAACCTTTGATGAAGAATACAAAAATAAAAGAGATCGATGGGTAAATGACTATTATTTTACAATATTGCTACAATAGTAGATTTAGATAGCTAGCAAGCTATCTAGCAAGCTAAATGCTGCTACTGTCCAAAAATCATGAAATTTATTTCTAATACACTTGTCATGACTTTTGTTTGTCAAAATTGTCCATCCAATAGTAAAGTGTGTGTGTGTGAAAGTAAGCTAGTATAAAATATGAAATATGATTTGTATTAAATATTAAATATGATACATATGAAATATGATATATTTCTAAAGTTGGACCTCACATTTCTGCTTTATGGCCATATTTCTTTATGCAGTTCTCTAGGTCAAATAGTACCTCATTAGGAAGAGAGCTGAGATTGGTCTGAACATTTTGATATGAAACATATGGGTATCATGCTATAAATAATAACCTTTAAAGTGAATTTAATAAAATATGTACAAACAGAGAAAATGTCATTAGACTTCGGAGGGTTAAAATCTAACATTAGCCTTAATTTGTTAAGGATGATGTACAAGTAAACCATTCTGGATTGTTAAAGACTTTTTTATAGACTAATTATAGCTACTAAGGTAATATACATGCATCAGAAACAGATTTTATTATTATTATTTCTTCCTAATTTTGTTTTTTTCCAGAATTGAGATTCACTGTTATCATTCTCCTTTACCTCTGATGCAGCAGATTAATTACATAGGTAATGAACACTGAAACAGGTGAAAGGCCCTGTAACGCTCACATAGACCTGGGTGGGAGCAATAAGAATTACTTAGTAAATGAATTTTTAACACAATAATATTGTTTATTGAGATAATCGTTTATATAAATTTACATTATCATCCATACCTAGTGTGTGTGTATTTTGATTGTGCTCTCTTTTAGTTTTACTCTGTTAGTAGCATTTACCATTTTCATGCTACGCTTCATTTTCACTTATCTTCCTCTCCATTTTCTCTATAAGTTAAAGGAGAAAAAATATCTTTGCTTCTTTTTAACTTTATGAAATATCCATTATACTGACACCCAGTGGCCTGGATGTATGAGAGATTCTATAAAAATTTAACCTTTGTCATCATGTGGGGGCCAACTGTATGTAGTATAAATTCATGGCAATTTTATTCTTCATCTCATGTGAACTACACTTTATGACAAAATAATGATAATCACATTCATACATTGTTTTCTATTGTATGGTACTAAAAGTTTTCTTTTCTGCTTGTTCTGTATGCAAGTAATTTGAAAAGTACACTGTTAAATAAAAAATCTCTTCTTCAAGCAGAAATTTCTCAGATGCTATACTATATATTGTGTTTACATGAATAAAGAGATATTACATTGTTGCTTGCTAAGTGGCTCTAAGATTGTTAAATGGGAGGAATGTGGTGAAAAAAAAGACAATGACCAAATATTGTAAAGTCACTTTACACTGCAAAACATTTTAATTAAAGGACCTTTGAAACAGTGAAACAAAGAGTAGGTCAATAATCAATAATTTTACAAAGTTTATAAATACCCTGCCTTTGGACTGGAGAACAGAACAGAAAATGTACAATTAAGGCCTAAATAGGCAGTAGCACTAGAATATTTTGAATGAGTTTAAAACATAGATTAAACTTTTAGGATTTAATTTAGTTTATTAAATATTAAACACTAATTCTTAAGATGTTATAAAGATTTTTATGTGGTGCCAAATTAATTATATGTAAATGATTATCTTACTTGGTCTATATTTTACCCATAAGTTGTTTTTTTGTGTTCTTTTCTGGTTTCAGTACGATTATGTAACACTTTGGAAGAAATATACAGAATAACAAACCAAAACTTGAGGCAAGAATAGCAAATATCTCCACAGCTACAGTGAATTTTCCAGGAGAGCTGATGTAAGCTGGAATAAAGGTGATCCAAACTGCACAGAATATGAGCATGCTGAATGTGATGAATTTGGCTTCATTAAAGTTATCAGGCAACTTCCGTGCTAGAAAAGCCAAAACAAAACACAAGAGAGCCAGGAATCCTATGTAACCCAGTACAGCCCAGAAACTTATGATTGAACCCACATTACATTCTAAAATAACCTTTTCTTTGTAGAGCTTCAGATTTTTGAAGGGAAAAGGAGGTGAAATTGTTAGCCAAAGCACACAAATAAGGACTTGTATGAAAGTGAATGCAAGAACACTGAGCCTCTGCTGTGGAAGCCCAAACCATTTCATGACATTACTGCCTGGAAGTGTAGCCCTGAAGGCCATTAACACCACTAATGTTTTCCCCAGAACACAGGAGATGCAGAGGACGAAGGTGATACCAAACGCTGTGTGACGCAGCATACAGGACCACTCAGAGGGCTGACCAATGAAAGTAAGTGAACAGAGGAAACAAAGAGTCAGAGAGAAGAGCAGCAGGAAGCTGAGCTCTGAGTTGTTGGCTTTGACTATTGGAGTATTTTTATATCTAAAGAATATGACTCCTATTACAATTGTCATAAATGCACCCATAATAGATAAAACTGTTAGCAAAGATCCCATTGTTTCCTCATAGGACAGGTATTCAGTTTCTTTTTTTATGCATTCATCCCTCTGTGTATTTGACCAGTAGTCTTGATAGCATTGTTCACATTTTATAGAATCTGTGATGAAGGAAGAGAAGAATACAGCAAAAAAGAGAGAATTCAGATACATTGAGAAAGTTTTCAGAAGTATAAGATGATTTATGGTACTTTGTTGTTGTTACAAGAATCTACCTCCATATATTCCTTAAAACAAACAGGAAAATGACCTTTGAGAAGTTGATACTTAATTATCACAAGAAAATTTATTTTAACAATACTGAAAATATTTTATGTTTAGTTACCTTTTTTGCAGCAATTATTTACCTGTTATATTACTGATCTCTCCTTCTGCACATGGAACACAGTCAAAGCAGCACACAGGCTTTCCTTTCTGCACAGCCTTCCTGGTGCCTGGAGGGCAGTTTTCACTGCACACAGATATGGGGACCTATAATCAAGGAAAATATTTAAGTGCCTAAATATTATACAATGCATTATTTGCTAGTAATAAATGCACAGCTGTAAAAACTGACACTTAATGAGGAATCACCTGATTGGTATTTTGTGCCCATAGAACAGAGGCCATATTTACTGCTAATCGATTGTGAGCAGAGAAAGTGGAATCATAAAGTCCAACAGTGACAAATACAAACTCATCTTTACTTGTTTGCCAATTTATTATCTCATATCTTGCAGCAGGGTCACCATTTTCATCAAAATAAACTTCTTCACCTATTTTGGTTTTGAAATGTACTGTTTTGAGGTGTTCTAGAAACTAACAACATATGTAAACGTTATAGGTTATTAAAAGTATTATTATTTAAAAAGTCATTTTGCATTAAAGTTAAATACATATGTTTGGCTTGTTACTTAAGTTAGTACTTGAAATAGTGTTACCGCCTAAGAAGTGCCAAAGCTTAAGTGTTACGTTTGTGCTTTAAGAGGCTTTTAACTCACTGTAACAGGATCAGGCTGCTTGTTTGTTGGACATGTTTCTTTACAGCCCAGAAGGTCATGTAGGGCATGGGCAATAGCATAAACCCCTTTATACACATTATTGAAAATTGGCATCAGGTTCATGTCAGTGAAGGGGTTTTCAGTCTCTGAAAGTTTCTCTTCACCTGTGCACACTGGCAAATCATTGGCATCATTCTGCTTTGTATATCTACAATTAAACAAAGCTTCCCAGAATTTTGTAAAAATGGCACTTCCTGCTGTTTTCAGTGGATTTATATTCAGAATAAACTCCTTCAAACCTGTCACCTCAGATTTGACGATAGACAGCCCTATGGCTCCTTGCAACATCTTGTGCTTATCTATTGATGCCAATTCTGGGTCAAAGATCCAGGCCTCTGTTCCCACCCACTGGTATCCAGTTATATTGTGTTCCAAAAATAAATCCAACAAAACCGCTAAGTCCCAGGTGTCCAGAAACCCCACTATCACACGAGAAGTGGAGATTTTGATCTGTTCAATGATTCTCAAAACTTTCCCATGAGAATATGTCCTAAAAAATGGAAGGGAATATTCTAAGCATATGCCCAACTGCTCTGCAACTGTAGTGAATGCAGCCATCCCATTATTGCCATAGTCATCATCACTTCTTATTGCTCCCACCCAGGTCCAGCCAAAGTGCCTGACCATTTCTGCCAGTGCTCTGCTCTGGTGGTAATCACTGGGAATAGTGCGCAGAAATGAGGGATATTTCCTTTTGTCACTGAGACATTCACATGTGGAATAGTGACTGATCTTTAAAAAAAAACACATTCACTGTGGTATCTCAGGCATTATGATTAATGATGACTTTTTGTTTACTATCTATCAACTTTTATAACATCACATAACATTTCTATCAAAATGCATATAAAATATGTTCAGTCATGAACATGTGCACAAAATGTCAACTGCCTTAACAGCATATATACATGTAAATCAGTTATTTCTTATCTTTTGTTCTCATAACCTTTTAAATAGCTGCATTCATGCTGATTTATAATAGTTCTTACTAATAATAATAGTTCTTACTAATGGAATGCTGAAAGGTCCAATAGTCTTCGTAACGGCCATGGACACTGATGAGTACGACTCCCCTATTATGGCTTGTACTTGTGCAGGCTTTGTGCAGGGCTCACCCAAGACTGAGTTTTCATTTCCATTCATAAGTGCCATGGCCATTCTGACCCCCATTGCTGTAGAACCACAGGTGTCGTAGATTTTGTAGCCCAATGAGACACCAGGCAGTAAAGAGGAACTGTTGTTGATCTCCTCTACTGCAAAGATCAAGGACTGTGAATACTGGAAGGCTCTGAAATTAAGACTTGTTAGAAAACATTAAAGAGAAATAAGATATCATTTTAGGATGAAATCTTAAAATTAAATCTCTGCAATTATGCATGGTTCATGACAGTATTTAATAAAAATAAAGTCTGAAATAATTATTTTCTCATTTTGCTTACCTCATGCACTTTAATGGAGATGGTGTGACTGAATACGACAAGTTTGTGTTCTCCCATTTGCTATGAAAGGGGAAAATCCCTGCAACTATGATATGGCCATCCTTTGATAGTTGTGGGTATACAGACTCTCCTCGCAAGGCACAAGCAGTCTCATTAGCTTTGGAAAATTTGATTATAGCCATTACCACATGTACAAAGGCAAAAACAGGCTCCATCCACCTATATAGCTGAAGAATAGAAATAATGGGTTAAGAGCGTTTGGCAGGTGTGTTGTTTCAGTTGGTTGAACAGGAAGGATTTGTGCTATTTATATGGGTAGAAGGGCATATTCTCTATGGTAAACTGTTACTGGTGCCCTGCCATCAGAGGAGGGTAGACGTTTAAATGCAAGTAATGCTGCTGCAATTAATTGTACCTAAAATGTTACACTTTGAATTAAAGCTGCAAGATGATAGTTTTATGGAGTTGGTGACCATTCTGGTGAAAATATGTAATTGCATAAAATGATAATTACATTTAAATTGAAAAAACTTGGTAAGAACTCTGTGATGGAAAGTCTTCTGAGGACATAAGTAAATTATCTACTGTTCATCATATCCTTATCAGTTCATGTTGGATTTACATTATCAATGGTTACAATTTTTTATATTGACAACATAGTTTGTTGTGTGTAGTTATGGATAATCTATGTACCTGTAATGAATGCACACACGTAGAAGAACATCCAGTTGCAGAGGTTTTATTTTAGCAACCAAATTATTACGTGCAGTAAGACAGGTAAGCGTGGTCAGGTCGGTCCGAGGTCGATGCACAGGTACCGTTCAGGAGGTGTCCGAGGGTCAGGCAGGAGACGAGGTCTAATAAGCAAGCAGGAGTCAATAACCGGGAAAGCACACAGGATGAGGAAATGCTCGGTACGCCACATAGGAGCAATACTTTGCGACTAGTATGCGAGGAGGAGAAGCTTATAAAGGGGTAGGTAATGAGGGGAATAGTAATCAGGTGTGCACTAGAATTCTGGTGAGTCAGATTGGGGGGGTGTGCGAGTGGGCATGGCTGTGCCATGATGGTTGTTCTTGGGGTTCTTAACATTACACAGACAACAAGTAAATGCTTATATCTGAATAAATACTATGTCAGTGTTGTTTTAAATCCATAAATTAACTGGAGAGAGGATAAAAACAAATCACTTAATTACCCAATTAACATTTCACGTATCCAACACTGTTCAAGTATGAAAGCCTGAGTTATTTTTTTTCAAGCTATGCTACTCTAATGAGTTGTACATACAACATTACACTTTGAATTAAAGCTGCACCATCATAGGTTTAGGGAATTGTTAATCATATCCTTCTCAGTATAAATTTGGATTTGCATTTGAGACCTTTCAAATGCATATATGTTTGAAAATAAAACATGTATTTACCAAGTACTATGTTAAACTTTAGCTATAAGAGTGATTGATCAATCTGACAGTGACAATATAAACTCAGGGTCTAAGATCCAACTGGCTGGCACCCAACTTTTCTCCGTGGGCCTGTACCGCTTCCAGTTCACCAGATTTTACAAACCTCAACAGCAAAATCCAACAGCATGTATCTCATGTAGGCTGGCAGCCCCTTGATATCCCATGGAAGCAGAGCACTGAAAGGCAAGCTGGCTTTGTTCAGTGGACATGCAATGACAGGCTTAAGGAGTGACACATAAAAGATGGAAGACACCTGGCTACCCACAGGTAGGTTGACCTGTTAGGTGACTTAATTTATTCTTTCTTTAATGGTATAGGGTTCAACATACCTGGTGGTGACTTTATTGCTGGGACCCTTCTGATTGTCTCATTTCATGACTTCAAATTTGAATGGAACTGAATGATTTTGTAATCAAGGTCAGGACAGTTTTGCTGGTGTGGATGATTTCCACACAGTGGTATTACAAATGTCTCACATCAATATCAGAACACTTCATTAACCAGTCATTACTCTCTGATGTATTATCTGATTAACTGAAATGGGCAACAGTTATCCCATTATATAAAATTGATGACCTCACAGTATTTTCTAATTTACAGACCTATATTTTTTTCTTTGTATTTCCACAGACTTTCTAAAGAGATGCGTACAATGAGCTCACCAACCATGTTAATACATTCAATTTGCTATCTGTGCGTGATATGCTTTCTGGGAAAATCATTCTACCTCCAAGGTTTTGGTCCAGTTAACTCAGAAGATTTTCTGTGTGCTTGGTAATAATGAAATAACTATTAGAATATAGACTCTTTATTGACCTAGGTAAAGTATTTGATACAGTTAACAACAGTGTTCTTGGACAGATGCTACAGTATTATGGCATTAAAGACGTGGATCTAGAATGGTTCCAAATGTATTTATCATATAGAAAATATTGTGTGTCAATGCAAAACTCTTGATCTAGCTTCATTATCATAAAATGTGGTATTCCATCATAAAATGTGGGATCAATACAGGGACCAATATTGTTTTTAATATACGTTAATTGTCTTTATTTGGCAGCAAAGAATGGTTATCTTGTTTACTGATGACAACAATATTTTTATCTGATAAAGACCACCATAAATCAATTACATCTTTACTGAATTATCCAACACTGATCTAAGGTTCAAAACAAACAAACTGTCCTTCATTATTAAAAGGTACACACATGATGTTCAATCCCAAAATTCTAAAAAGGCAATTATATACCTCCACCAGTCTGTATATCCTGTCATACAATAATGTATGTCTAATGTACCAATTTTTTTGGCATGCTCATAGATGATAAACTCTGCTGGAAAGAGCACATTAATTTCCAACAAAAAAGCAAAAATATTGGTGTTATTAGAAGAGTTAAATTTCTTCTGCCAAAATCTGTACTACTTAACCTGTATTATGCATTGATTTATCCATTGTGTGTGTGTGTGTGTGTGTGTGTGTGTGTGTGTGTGTGTGTGTGTGTGTGTGTGTGTGTGTGTGTGTGTGTGTGTGAGAGAGATTTATACTGACCCTTCTTCTATGTTGACTAACTGAAACTATTACTTGTTGTCGGGTATTGTTTATTACACGGATGTTGACTAACAAATTATTGTACTTATTGTTTATTGCACTTATCAATGTCTAAGATAGAGCTTATGTATTTTGTACTTCGAGATATCAACATTGATCTTTGTATTTCTACAGTATTCTAGATCTTTGGTATATTGGATTCTAACCTACTGTACTGGCTAGGAAGTATTCTATGAGTAAATGACAAAGAACTTTTGTAATTCACTCTGGATAAGAGCATCTGCTAATTACCATAAGTGTAAATGTGCTAAACCATTAGAGCTTCACATAGGGCTCAGCCAACTCACTTCATACCAGAAACAACATCTCATAATTATAAGACATCTGACATGTTCAGAAAAATTTCCATCAAATCCGACCCAACTTTTGAATGAATATTCCAAGCTTTACACAGTGATTTACTACAGCAGAAGGACACTATATTTTAGCAGATATTTTTTTCCTCTTGACTGGAACAGGTCATACTTTTGTCCTGCTTTAAACTGATGCTATATATTAGTTTTAAATGAGAAACTATACATTGTTTTGTTACAAGCTATGTGACTCTTCTATTATTAAATGTGTCATGGACAAAGAACAAGCAGACAAAAAGAAAGAGAACAACTGAAACAATTAATGAAAATAATGAAAATTAACATAGTGTGCTACCTACAACAAAAGAAGCCAGTATAACGTTAATGATCGACAAATGCTCATATGACCTAAACAGTCTTAAATAAAATACAATATAATGACATAATATCTCTCAGCTGGTGTTGTTCCTGATAGACAACACACCACTGAGGGAGGTGTGGACAAACGGAGCATTGACATGTGTAAACACAAGAGAAACATAAACAAAGTCCATGTGTTCACCACCGCTGAATGCCAGTAATTGTTGGTAGGGGGACAACACCATGACATGTAATGAATATAGGGGAAAAGGACTAGTTAATCAATTTTGACAGTCCATTTACATTGCAAAACATTTTATTTGAATAGATTTTAGAACACAGAAATACAGAACTTGACAAAAAGTTTTTGAAAATATCCTGTCCATCATCTGTATAATAGAGAACCAAAACTTAAGGCCTAAATGGCCTGCATTTGTTGATTTTTTTAGAAGTTAAAAACATAGATTACCATTTTAAAATGTAAAATTACTCTAAATTATTGAACAGTAAAGATTAAAGTCGTGCTGGATATGCTTTATAAAATGTCCAATTAATAATTAGCTAGAACATAAACTATTACCTCACTTAATCGGTACTTTACCCATTAGTTGCTTTTTATTGTTCTTCTCTGGTTTCAGTATGATTATGTAACACTTTGGAAGAAATATACAGAATAACAAACCAAAACTTGAGGCAAGAATAGCAAATATCTCCACAGCTACAGTGAATTTTCCAGGAGAGCTGACGTAAGCTGGAATAAAGGTGATCCAAACTGCACAGAATATGAGCATGCTGAATGTGATGAATTTGGCTTCATTAAAGTTATCAGGCAACTTCCGTGCTAGAAAAGCCAAAACAAAACACAAGAGAGCCAGGAATCCTATGTAACCCAGTACAGCCCAGAAACTTATGATTGAACCCACATTACATTCTAAAATAACCTTTTCTTTGTAGAGCTTCAGATTTTTGAAGGGAAAAGGAGGTGAAATTGTTAGCCAAAGCACACAAATAAGGACTTGTATGAAAGTGAATGCAAGAACACTGAGCCTCTGCTGTGGAAGCCCAAACCATTTCATGACATTACTGCCTGGAAGTGTAGCCCTGAAGGCCATTAACACCACTAATGTTTTCCCCAGAACACAGGAGATACAGAGGACGAAGGTGATCCCAAATGCTGTGTGACGCAGCATACAGGACCACTCAGATGGTCGACCAATGAAAGTAAGTGAACAGAGGAAACAAAGAGTCAGAGAGAAGAGCAACAGGAAGCTGAGCTCTGAGTTGTTGGCTTTGACTATTGGAGTATTTTTATATCTAAAGAATATGACTCCTATTACAATTGTCATAAATGCACCCATAATAGATAAAACTGTTAGCAAAGATCCCATTGTTTCCTCATAGGACAGGTATTCAGTTTCTTTTTTTATGCATTCATCCCTCTGTGTATTTGACCAGTAGTCTTGATAGCATTGTTCACATTTTATAGAATCTGTGATGAAGGAAGAGAAGAATACAGCAAAAAAGAGAGAAATCAGATACACTGAGAAAGTTTTCAGAAGTATAAGATGATTTATGGTACTTTGTTGTTGTTACAAGAATCTACCTCCATATATTCCTTAAAACAAACAGAAAAATGTTTGACCTTTGAGAAGTTGATACTTAATTATCACAAGAAAATTTATTTTAACAGTACTGAAAATATTTTATGTTTAGTTACCTTTTTCGCAGCAATTATTTACCTGTTATATTACTGATCTCTCCTTCTGCACATGGAATACAGTCAAAGCAGCACACAGGCTTTCCTTTCTGCACAGCCTTCCTGGTGCCTGGAGGGCAGTTTTCACTACACACAGATATGGGGACCTATAATCAAGGAAAATATTTAAGTGCCTAAATATTATATAATGCATGATTTGCTAGTAATAAATGCACAGCTGTAAAAACTGACACTTAATGAGGAATCACCTGATTGGTATTTTGTGCCCATAGAACAGAGGCCACATTTACTGCTAATCGATTGTGAGCAGAGAAAGTGGAATCATAAAGTCCAACAGTGACAAATACAAGCTCATCTTTACTTGTTTGCCAATTTATTATCTCATATCTTGCAGCAGGGTCACCATTTTCATCAAAATAAACTTCTTCACCCATTTTGGTTTTGAAATGCACTGTTTTGAGGTGTTCTAGAAACTAACAACATATGTAAACATTATAGGTTATTAAAAGTATTATTATTTAAAAAGTAATTTTGCATTAAAGTTAAATACATATGTTTGGCTTGTTACTTAAGTTAGTACTTGAAATAGTGTTACCGCCTAAGAAGTGCCAAAGCTTAAGTGTTACGTTTGTGCTTTAAGAGGCTTTTAACTCACTGTAACAGGATCAGGCTGCTTGTTTGTTGGACATGTTTCTTTACAGCCCAGAAGGTCATGTAGAGCATGGCCAATAGCATAAACCCCTTTATACACATTATTGAAAATTGGCATCAGGTTCATGTCAGTGAAGGTGTTTTCAATCTCTGAAAGTTTCTCTTCACCTGTGCACACTGGCAAATCATTGGTTTCATTCTGTTTTATGTATCTACAATTAAACAAAGCTTCCCAGAATTTTATAAAAATGGCCTTGCCTGCAGATTTCAGTGGGTTTATATCCAAAATGAACTCTTTCAGACCTGTCACCTCAGTTTTGGGGATAGCCAGCCCTATGGCTCCTTGCAATATTTTGTGCTTGTCCATTGTAGCCAGTTGTGTATCAGATATCCAGGCCTCAGTTCCCACCCACTGGTATCCAGTGATATTGTGCTCAAGAAATACACTTATCAAAATCTGTAAGTCAAAGTTGTCAAGAAATCCCAGTATCACTTGAGAAGTGGAGCTTTGGATCTGCTCAATAATTCTCAGAACTTTTTCCCTAGAGTATGTTTTAAAAAATGGAAGGGAATATTCTAAGCATATGCCCAACTGCTCTGCAACTGTAGTGAATGCAGCCATCCCATTATTGCCATAGTCATCATCACTTCTTATTGCTCCCACCCAGGTCCAGCCAAAGTGCCTGACCATTTCTGCCAGTGCTCTGCTCTGGTAGTAATCACTGGGAATAGTGCGTAGAAATGAGGGATATTTCCGTTTGTCACTGAGACACTCACAGGTGGCATAGTGGCTGATCTAAATTCAGATTCACACAGTTATCTTCAGTAATAATTCTTTGTGTACTAGTGGTATTATCAAAACATTCAATTATAAGTCACTTATTAAATGACCTTGCAGCTGCCTTTTTCAGGTGCATCTATGCTTGAAATGCAGTGCTTATAGTCATAATGTTGATTAATATAACATTGCTTGAGTTCTTACTATTGGAATGCTGAAAGGTCCAATAGTCTTCGTAACGGCCATGGACACTGATGAGTACGACTCTCCTATTATGGCTTGTACTTGTGCAGGCTTTGTGCAGGGCTCATCCAAGACTGTGTTTTCATTTCCATTCATAAGTGTCATGGCCATTCTGACCCCCACTGCTGTAGAACCACAGGTGTCGTAGATTTTGTAGCCCAATGAGACACCAGGCAGTAAAGAGGAACTGTTGTTGATCTCCTCTATTGCAAAGATCAAGGACTGTGAATACTGGAATGCTCTGAAATTAAGACTTGTTAGAAAACATTAAACAGAAATAAGAAGATATAATTTTAGAATTAAAAAAAAATAAAATTAAAATTAATCTCTTCTGAGTATGTGTGGCTCATAACAGTATTTTATAACAAAATAATGTCTGAAATAATTATTTTTCTTTTTGCTTACCTCATGCATCTTATTGGAGATGGTGTGATCGAATAGGACAAGTTTGTGATCTCCCATTTGCTATGAAAGGGGAAAATCCCTCCGACTATGATATTCCCATCCTTTGATAGTTGTGGGTATGAAGATTCTCCTCGCAAGGCACAAGCAGTCCCATTGGTCTTGGAAAATTTGATGATAGCCATTACCACATGCAAGAGAGCAACAATAAGCTCCATCTACCTATATATCTACAGAGTAGAAACAATGGGTTAAGGGTGTTTGGCAGGTCTGTTGTTTCAGCTGGATGAACAGGAAGGATATGTGCTATTTATACAGCTGAAAGGACATATTCTCCATGGTAAACTGTTACTGGTGCCCTGCAGTCAGAGAAGGGTAGACTTTTAAATGCAAAAATGCCTTTTGGGAGTTTAGATAACTCACTATTTTTGTTTCATGTTTGAATTGTTTGTTTAAACAAAAATATACAATTTATGGTCCTTTATACTTTTTTAAAATTTTAACTAAATTACAAAAACACAAGAGTTAATCTGTTTATTTTCTAAAAAATATGTAATTGCACAAAATGATAATTGCATTCAATTTGAAAGAGTATTCAAAGAAACCCTGATAAGAACTCTGATGGAAATGTCTTCTGAGGACATAAGTGAATTATCTAATTAATGAAATCCTTATAAGTATAATGTTGGATTTGCATTTAAGACCTTTCAAATTCAGATATCTATGGAAAGAACTTCGAAAGCAATGTTTCTGTGGTCAGTATCATGAATAATCTAAGGGCATGTTCTCTGTTTTTGCATATTTTCTTAAATTCACTTTAAAAGGTTCTTACTTATTGTAATGGTGAGCAGTAAGGAGGTGGATGAGTAAGGAGCGGTAAGGAGGTGCATGTGCACAGAAGAGCAAGATTTAGGGTCAATCCAGATTCAGAGTTGTTAGTGTAGTCCAGGGTCATAGAGCCAACATAGAAAATACATAACAAAGAAACAAAAGCACACAAAGGCAAACGGGGAAGCAGGCTATAACAGAGGCTAGGATAACCATAGAGACGAGGAGGCAAAGAGTACAAACTTAAGGGTATGGGCTTCCAAACACATCAATAGAGACATTCATTCATTCAATGAACAGCCAAGACAAAGTAAACAAGACAGGGTTTAAATACATAAACTTAACAAGGCTAGAAAAGAGAAACAGGTGAGGAAAACCACAAGCGGGGTGGAGAACACTAAACTATGGAATAGAACCAAAACACACAAGACACGGAAACCATACAACAGGGAAGCTAGGAGGGACTAACTGACAGAATCCCCCCCCCCCAAAGCGCGCAACACTGGGGCGCACAAAAACAAGGCACACAAAACACTAAAACCAAACAGAACAGACCATAAACAGGGCTACGATGGGACACTAACAGGAACAGAACGGGCAAGACATGGAACAGGGAGAGGACCCAGATGAGACACAGGAACAGACAGGGCAGAAACGGGAGCCAAACATGGGACACAACAAGGAGTAGGCACTGGAGCAGAAGAGACCAAAGACACAGAAGCAGGAGACCCAACAGACACAAAAACAGGAGGAACAGGAGCAGAACCAACATAACAAGAACCAGGCACCGACGCAGAAGTGGGAACAGAATCCACAACAGACTGAGAACGACAATAGACTGGGAGGGAGGCCGAGGAGACACAAAATACGACAAATGACGAGGTACGACCAGAGGCACAAAAGGACGAAGAAAACAAAAACGTAAAACGCCGGGTAGAACGGGCAAGAACCCGGAGGTGGAGACAGCAGGAGACACAGGCTTGGGTGAGACGGGTGGTAGCCCAGAGGCGGCGGCAGCAGGAGACACAGGATAAGGCAAGATGGACAGGGAACATGAAGTTTTTGAGTCAGAAGGCAGGTCCAAGGACACTGAGGAGAGCAGCGACAAATCCAGGGTGCTCTCACACTGGGAACAGGAACTGGATCAGGTCAGGTGGCATCTCTTATGCTGGGAACAGGGACTGGATCAGGAAGAGCGGCATCTTGCATGCCGGGAACAGGAACCAGATTAGACTTGTGGAGTCTGAGACGTACCGAACTCGGACTGTGTAGAAACAGCCAGAGTTTCATCCCAGCAGAAAAGCCACCTCCCAGATTCTTGCTTTCTCGCTGCGTCCTTGTTTGGCTGTTCATTCTGGGTGGTCCAGGCTCATAGAGCCAACATAGAGATTCCAAGAATACATGACAACAAAGAAACAAAAACACATGAAGGCAAACAGGGGAAGCAGGCTATAACAGAGGCTAAGAAATGTGAAGGCTGGGATAACTATACAGATGAGGAGGCACGGAGTACAAACTTACAGGTACAGGCTTTCAAACATATCAATACAGACATTCAGTCATTCATTGAACAGCCAAGACAAAGTGAACAAGACAGGGTTTAAATACATGAACTTAAAAAGGCTAGAAATGAGGAACGGGTGAGGAAAACCAAACGAGGGGTGGAGAAAACTAAACTACAGAATGGAAAACATACAATATCCCTATATTGTGTGTTTTCCATTCTGTAGTTTAGTTTTCTAAACCATGGAAGCTAGGAGGGACTAACGGTGACACTTATAGCATGATGCCCATATGCTTCATTTATGGCATGTAATATATATGTGTGTGTGTGTGTGTGTGTGTGTGTGTGTGTACACACTGCCTGGCCAGAAAAAAAAAAAGGTCACCACCTGGATTTAACTAAGCAAATAGGTAAGAGCCTCCCATTGGATAATTACTGCATGGGTAATTATATTTCAGCTGGCAACAAGTTATTTAACCCTAACTGATGCAGTGAGTAGCTTCTCATTTGTTAAAGAACCATGTCAAAAGACATATCCTGTGGTCATGGAAAATATGTTAATCTGTTTCAGAAGCGTTAAAATATTGGCATGCATCAAGCAGAGAAAACATCTAAGGAGATTGCTGAAACTACTAAAATCGGGTTAAGCACTGTCCAACACATTATTAAAAAGTGGAAGGACAGTGGGGAAACATCATCTTCGAGGAAGAAACGAGGTTGGAAAAATCTTGAATGATCATGATTGGCGATCACTTAAATGTGTGGTGAAATCAAATCATAGAAAAACAATAGTAGAACTCAGGGATATGTTTAATAGTGAAAGTAAGAACATTTCCACACGCACAATGTTCAAGTTCAAGTTTGGTTTATTTGTCACATACATAGTCATACACAGTAAAACTGATTTGAGAGAGCTCTGTCCAAACTGAGGGAAAAAAAAGCAGGGGTACATAGAGAAATATATATCTATATATATACAAAATATATTAACAATGTATGTACAATATATGTATATTATGTTTATATACACAATGTACAATGTATATATGGATATGTATATATATGTATGTACACAATGTACAGTTCCATCCTACAGTTGAACATATTTACAGTTACATGTTACATGGTGGTGGTGGTCCCCACAGTTTATCAGTTTCCCTGATTAAGGGCCCAAATGGCCTGTGGGAAGAAGCTCCTCTTCAGTCTCTCTCTCTTGGTCTTCAGGGAGCAAAAGCGCTTCCGTGACCTCAACAGAGAGAAGAGCCTATTTTTGGGATGGGTGGGGTCCTTCACAATCCTCCTGGCCTTGGTCTGGCACCACTTGTAATAGATGGTCTGCTGGACAGAAAGTTCCGTATGAGTGATGCGCTCTGCTGAACGCACCACCCTTTGGAGTGCTTGTCTGTCCTGCTTGGTGCTGTTCCCAAACCAGACTGTGATGTTCCCCGTGAGGATGCTCTCGATAGTGCAGGTGTAGAAGTTTCACAGTACCTTGGAGGGCAGTCTGAAGTCTCTTAGGCTTCTGAGGTGGTAAAGACGCCGACGAGCCTTCTTTGCCAGGGAGTTGGTATGGCGGGACCAGGTCAGGTCCTGTGAGATGTGAACACCAAGGTACCTGAAACTATCTACTCTCTCCACTGTGGTTCCACTGATCCCCACAGGTTGGTAGTGCCGCTCCTGCTTCTTGCTGCAATCCACGATCCGCTCCTTTGTCTTACTGATGTTTAGGAGGAGATTATTTTCGTGGCACCAGTTTTCCAGGTGTTTAATCTCCTCCATGTAGGCCCTCTCATCGTTGTCCGAGATCAGGCCCATGACGATGGTGTTGTCAGCAAACTTGACAATGATGGTGGAGCTGGAAGTGGCTGTGCAGTCGTAGGTGTACAGTGAGTAGAGCAGGGGGCTTAGGACACAACCCTGAGGAGCTCCAGTGCTGAGGGTGATGTACAGTCGCACAGGGATGTATGCAGTCCTAGATCCTCCAACTTAGTAGTGAGTAGGGAGAGGATGATAGTGTTAAATGCTGAACTGTAGTTGACAAACAGTATTTTATCATAATTACCCCTCCCTTTGTCCAGGTGGGTCAGTGTGGTGTGGAGCAGATGTGCAATTGCATCATCAGTGGAGTGGTTGTGGCGGTATGCAAACTGCAGTGGGTCCATGGAGGCTGACAGTAAAGATGTGATGAAATCTCTGACTAGCTTTTCAAAGCATTTCATCACGACTGATGAGGGCAACAGGGCGGTAGTCATTGAGGCCGGAGGGTCGAGATTTCTTCAGGACGGGGACAATGGTGGATCGCTTGAAGCTGGACGGGACGATACCGAGCGTCAGGGAGAGTTTGAAGATATCGGTGAATACCAGTGCTAGCTGGTCTGCACAGGCTTTGAGGACTCTCCCGCAGATACCGTCTGGTCCTGCCGCCTTCCTGGTATTCACCCTTTTAAACACTCTCCTCATGTCACTCTCCGTGATGATGAGAGGGCGCTGTTCTATGGTGGGCTCTGTGCATGCACCGTTGGCTGCACCGATAGTACCATTACCATTAGCACTGCTACCATTAGCGCTACTAGATGTAGCCTCGAAGCGAGCGAAAAATGTGTTCAGCTCGTTCGCCAGAGACTCATCCGCACTCATCAGTCCAGAGGGTGGGCTCCTGTAGTCCGTGATCATCCGTAGTCCCTGCCACAGGGATCTAAAGCCACTCGGTTGGAACTGTGTCTCTAGTTTCCTCCCGTAGCGCCGCTTCGCCTCCGTATGCCACAGACTTGTACTCGTCCATAATCCCACTGATGATCCCCACGTTGTAGGCAGCAGTGCGAGAGTTCAGAGCCTCACCGATGGTTTTGTCCACCCAGGGCTTCTGGTTGGGAAACTTCTTGATGGTGGTTCTTGGAATCGTGTCGTCCACCAGTTTCCTCCTACTGCCTCCGTAAACTCGCTGACATCATCAGTGCTGCGCCGGAACATGTCCCAGTCTGCGTCATCCAGAGCGTCCTGCAGTGTGGCCACCGATTGGTCTGTCCAGCGCGCTACCTCCCTCTGAACCAGAGGTTTCTGTTTCAGCCTTTGTTTATATTTTGGTAGGAGGAAGATGGCGGTGTGGTCCGACTTATCAAACGGTGGATGAGCTAGTGCCTTGTAGCTGTCCTTGTATGGGGAGTAGCAGTGGTCGAGTGTCCTATTTCCCCTGGTGGGGAAGATTACGTGCTGGTAAAGGTTGGGCACTGCACACTTGAGATTAGCGCTGTTGAAATCCCCGACCACGATAAGTGTAGCGTCCCGGTGTTGTGCCTGAAACTGTGTGAGAGCCTCATGAAGTTCACACAGTGCAGTGTCCATGTTGGCCTGAGGTGGGATGTACACAGTGTTGATGATGACTGAAGTGAACTCCCGAGGAAGGTAGAAAGGATAAAACTTGAAGACGAGCAGCTCCAGGTTGGGTGAGCAGGAGCAGGCAAGAGTAACAACATTGGCATTGTTGCACCAGCTGTTGTTTACCATCACACATACTCCACCTCCTCTCGACTTACCCGAATCTGCCATCCTGTCCATATGGTGTACAGACAAGAACTCGGCTGGCTGGATGGCGTAATTTGGTACCACTGGGTTCAGCCACGACTCGGTGAAGCAGAGGAGGTTGCAGTCCCGAATGTCCCTCTGGAACTTTATCCTGGCCCGGAGGTCGTCGAGCTTGTTGTCCAGAGACTGGACATTGGCTAGCGGGATGCTGGGTAAGGGAGCTCAGTGTGCCCGAGCCCTCAGCCTGTTCCTGACGCCAGCTCGCTTCCCTCAAGGCCTTTCCCTCACGTTGCGTCCTTTGTTCTCCCTCAGGATCTCCGTCGCCCATCTTGGGTCTGGGGTTAGAGACGGCTTGAGGTGAGTACTATGTAGATTAAGAAAAATAAGAGTGTCTCTGCTGTATGAGATATGCGTCGTGGTGTAGACAGTAGGTCTGTGGAGAAATCAGGGGTAGCGGGAAGAGCGAAAAGAGCAAAGAAGATAGCGAAAAGAGCAAAAAAAGTGCCAGGTGTGGACGGAGCAGTCATGACGGCAGCCGACCTCACCGGCACCATCTTGCATGTGAAGGGAACTCAAGGGATTGGGACTAAACAGTTGTGTAGACTTAAGAAAACCACTTGTCAGTGAGGCTAACTGGCAAAAACGGCTTCAATTTGCTAGGGCATATAAAGATTGGACTCTGGAGCAATGGAAGAAGGTCATGTGGTCTGATGAGTCCAGATTTACCCTATTCCAGAGTGATGGGCGGATCAGGGTAAGAAGAGAGGCGGTAAGAAGAGTGATGCACCCATCATGCCTAGTGCCTACCGTACAAGCCTGTAGGGGCAGTGCTATGATCTGAGGTTGCTGCAGTTGGTCAGGTCTAGGTTTAGCAACATTATGTGCCCAAAGAATGAGGTCAGCTGAATATACTGAATGACCAGGTTATTCCATCAATGTATTTTTAGTGGGCATATTCCAAGATGACAATGCCAGGATTCATCAGGCTCAAAATTGTGAAAGTAGTTCAGGGAGCATGAGACAATTTTCACACATGGATTCGCCAACACAGAATCCAGACCTGAACCCCATTGAGAATATTTGGGATGTGGTGAAGAAGACTGCACAGTGGTGCAAATCTTCCATTATCAATACAAGATCTTGGGGAAAAATTAATGCAACGAAATATTAAAGTGTAACCTATATATATATATATATATATATATATATATATATATATATATATATATATATATATATATATATATATATATATATATATATATATATATATATATATATATGTGTATATATGTGTATGTATATATGTGTATGTATATATGTGTATATATATATGTGTATATATATATGTGTATATATGTGTATATATATATGTGTATATATATATGTGTATATATATATGTGTATATATATATGTGTATATATATATGTGTATATATATATGTATATATGTATATATATATGTATATATATATGTATATATATATATATGTATATATATATGTATATATATATGTATGTGTGTGTGTAATAATGTATAATTATATATATGTAATAATATATAATTATATATATAGATATATACACACACTATAATAGCTTTCTTTCACACAAATAACTTTTACTAATGGATGGTCAATTTCGCCAAAAACTCAAGACAAGTGTATTAGAAGCAGCATTTAGTTTGCTAGGTAGTAGCAGACATCGTGCCTAGATGTGATCATAGCTATCTAAATCCACTATTGTTGCAATATTGAAAGATAACATTCATTTAGCCATCAATCTCTTTTATTTTCGTATTCTTCTTCATCAGTGGAATCAAACCCCTCAGACAATAAAGCTCCGTTACCTTCGTCACTACTTTCCAAAATTGCTGCAACTTCAGAAGCTGTAAACTTGTTGCACATTTTAACTAGCTAGCTAGATGTCAATTGAATGGGAAAGGAAATATTTCCGACATGAATGGTAAAGCCTTCGTGGTTTTATGATTGTTTATTTGTTAGCTTCACACAAATTGACACACAAATTAATCAGTTACACATGGTGGGATGGATGAGTTCTGAATGACAAACAAACACACGAATCATATGGTGAGAGGCATATGATGTGAATCTTAACCACATCTAACATAACCACATCAACCATATCTAACCTCTGTTAGGTTCTTTATTCTTATTATCTAAAAATTAAAAGGGCACAGATTCAAGAATGTTTGAACCATATTTTTTCTTATTTCAAAGATATTAATAAAAACATTGCAAAACATTTAAAAAATGTGTTGGCACATGCATCAACTACCAAGGGTTAACTAGGAGAAGATGGAAAGGACTTTGGTAAGGACAAACTGAAGAAAAAAGACATTAGCTAAGTAGCTAGCAAACAATAACTAGCTAATGTTATCTTCACAGCTAAAACAATTTCAAAATTACAAGGGCACATTGCATTCAGGGATCAGCATGGAATGACATGATGGAATGAATGATGGAATGACATTATGAGCTTAGGGTCTAAGATCTGCCTGTCTGGAATGTATCTTTTCTCCTTGGGCCTGTACCACTCACAATCTACCAGGTATTGCAATCCTCAGCAGCACCTTTTGGAATCCAATGGCACGTTCACTGTGTAGGCTGACACCCCCCTTGATGTTCCAGGGAAGCAGAGGGCTGGAAGGCAAGCTGGCTTTGTACAGGGGACATGCAGTGACAGGCTTAATGAATGACACAGGGAAGATGTACGACATCCAGCTACCTACAGGTAGGTTAACCAGGTAGGTGACTTAATTTATTCTTTCTTTGATGGTATAGGGTGCAACATACCTGGAGGTGACTTTACTGCTGGGGTCCATCTGACTGTCTCTAATGGCCACTCATTCAAGATTTCCCAGCTATTACATGGTGGTCTCTCCCCATCATTCAGTCTTCCTATAAATGTCAATAGCTCTGTTGTGGCAGCAATGTATCTCCTCCTAGACTGACTGGCTGTCCTGGTACCAGGTCTGCACTGCAGGGAGACAAGAATTGGGCATATTCCAGGGTTACAGCAGGGGCTGGAATCCCAAGACTCACTCAAATGGAGTGAGTCCAATGGACAAGTGCCACAGGGAGTTTTGGCTGTACTCCTCCCAGGACAGGTATGTGCTCCAAGTGTCTGGGTGCTCTTAACAGTGCAGGCAGAGGAATTATTGGATTATCCTTTAAACCTCTTCCTTGGCCTGTGAGTGGTACCCATATTTTAGACTGTTAATTGCATCCCTCTATTGGAGACGGTGTCCTCCAATAGGCAGAACTGGCAGAAGACATGATGATAGAGTGGGATGATTGTTTCAAGGGTTGTTGGGAGAGCTGGGAGACAAATGAATTGCACCATTTTGGAATAGGAATCGACCACAGAGAGAATGGTTGTGTTACACTGAGATATTGGGAGATCATTGATGAAATCAGCTGCCACATGGGAGCATGGTCTCTCTGGAATGATCAACTTACTGTAGGAGAATGGCATGAGTGCATACAGTTCAGGAAGCCACATAAACCACGTCCCACTGCATGAAGGGCTACCAGCAGTGGGTAGTCAGTAGCTGTCTGGTGCATGTCCTGCCTGGATGAATGGTCCCCAGAGAGGTGTGGAGTTTGCACATTCAACAACGTGCTTGAGGTCCCATTTGATGACCCCCAGGAAGCATGAGGATGGGTTCCTGACTAGTGGGGAGGTTTTTGGGTTGAACTGTTGCAAAAGTCAGCCAAAATTGATATTAGTTGGAATCCAGCCAATAGGTGATGGTGAAGTTGAATCTGGAGAAGAACATGGACTTTCTGACCTGCCAAGAGTTCAGGCATTTGGTGGTTTGGAGATACTGGAGGTTTTTATGATCCATTATGACCTCAAACCGATGTTGGGTAACTTCCAACCAGTGCCCCCATTCCTTTAACACTAGTTTTATGGCCAGTTCTCTGTCCCACTTACCACAATTTCTCTCAGTCACTGTCACTGTGTGCTGGTCTTCAGAAGATTTTGCCTTGTTTTTAGGCAACCAAAAATGGTACACTCCACATACCTTATTTTAGAACCACACTTACACACCTACCACACCTACACTCCCAAGGACATTCAATATGAAACGTCTTACCACCTCATCTAAAAAACTGCAGTAGTCTTTTCATCTTAAAAAATGTCAAAGCTCATCTACTTTTACAATAACAAACTCCTATGTATTTGACCTATCTCTGTGTTTTTACTTCAATTCCTGGAAAAGTACATTGCACACTCACAACGTCAAAATAATACATAAAGACTTCTCACATGTTCAGAAAAACGTCTGCCAAAATTCTGCCAAATTAAATGTCTCAAGGGTAAAGAATGTGCAGACAAAAAGAAAAAGAGAAGTAAACACGAGTCACCAACTGAAGTGAAAATAAAATCTAAACTGAACAAAGTGCACTAACTACAACAAAAGAAGCCAACATAACATTAATGATCAACAAACATACAAAGTCATACAAAGTAAATAGGCTTAAATAAGATAACGATGATCTTATTTAATATAATGACGTTATAACTCTCAGGTGTTGTTCCTGATAGACAACACACACCACTGCGGGAGGTGTGGACAAACAGAACAATGACATGTGTAAGCACAAGAGAAACATAAACAAAGTCCATGTGTTCACCACCACTGAATGCTGGTAGCTCTTGGCAGGACAACATCATGACAACATGTAACAAATATGGGGAAAGAGGACTAGTTAGTAAGTTTTTGCGAGTTACTTTACATTGCAAAAC
Organism: Electrophorus electricus; assembly: GCF_041902795.1. Taxonomy (NCBI): domain Eukaryota; kingdom Metazoa; phylum Chordata; class Actinopteri; order Gymnotiformes; family Gymnotidae; genus Electrophorus; species Electrophorus electricus. The sequence goes on from NC_137502.1 coordinate 26,030,677, forward strand.
CTTTTAATTGCAGATATTTTAGAACAGAGAAATACAGAATTTGACAAAATATTTTTCAAAATATCCTGTCCATCACTTGTCTAATAGAGGACACAAGCTTGAAGCCTAAATGGCCTGCATTTGTTGATTTTTTAAAAAAGTTAAGTTTTAAAATGTAAAATTACTCTAAATTATTAAACATTATAGATTAAAGTCACACTAGACAAAAAGTAAAATTAATAATTAGCTAGTACATGGACTAATACCTCACTTAATCAGTACTTTACCCATTAGTTGCTTTTTATTGTTCTTCTCTGGTTTCAGTATGATTACGTAACACTTTGGAAGAAATATACAGAATAACAAACCAAAACTTGAGGCAAGAATAGCAAATATCTCCACAGCTACAGTGAATTTTCCAGGAGAGCTGACGTAAGCTGGAATAAAGGTGATCCAAACTGCACAGAATATGAGCATGCTGAATGTGATGAATTTGGCTTCATTAAAGTTATCAGGCAACTTCCGTGCTAGAAAAGCCAAAACAAAACACAAGAGAGCCAGGAATCCTATGTAACCCAGTACAGCCCAGAAACTTATGATTGAACCCACATTACATTCTAGAATAATCTTTTCTTTGTAGTGCTTCAAATGTTTGATTGGAAAAGGAGGGGAAATTTTTAACCAAAGCACACAAATAAGGACCTGTATGAGAGTGAAAACAAGAACACTGAGTCTCTGCTGTGGAGGCCCAAACCATTTCATGACATTACTGCCTGGAAGTGTAGCCCTGAAGGCCATTAACACCACTATTGTTTTCCCCAGAACACAGGAGATGCAGAGGACGAAGGTGATCCCAAACGCTGTGTGGCGCAGCATACAGGACCACTCAGAGGGCCGACCAATGAAAGTAAGTGAACAGAGGAAACACAGAGTCAGAGAGAAGAGCAGCAGGAAGCTCAGCTCTGAGTTGTTGGCTTTGACTATTGGAGTATTTTTATATCTAAAGAATATGACTCCTATTACGATTGTCATAGATGCACCCATAATAGATAAAGCTGTTAGCAAAGATCCCATAGTTTCCTCATAGGACAGATATTCAGTTTCCTTCTTTATACATTCATCCCTCAGTGTATTTGACCAGTAGTCTTGATAGCACTTTTCACATATTATGGAATCTGTCATGAAGGAAGAGAAAAATAAAGCAATTTTTTTAAATACACTGAGAAATTAGGAACACTGTTAATGGTTTTGGAACTATAAGATGTGGCAGATTAAGAAAGGTACTTTGTTGTTATTACAAAAATCTATCTCCCGATATCTCCTAAAACAAAGAGAACAATGTTTATCCTCTGAACAGTTGAGACTTAATTATCACAAGACTACTAGTAAATTTATGTTAACAGTACTGAAAATATTTTAGGTTTGGTTACACTTTCGCAGCATTTTGTACCTGTCACATTACTGATCTCTCCTTCTGCACATGGAATACAGTCAAAGCAGCACACAGGCTTTCCTTTCTGCACAGCCTTCCTGGTGCCTGGAGGGCAGTTTTCACTACACACAGATATGGGGACCTATAATCAAGGAAAATATTTAAGTACCTAAATACTATATAATGCATTATTTGCTAGTAATAAATGCACAGCTATAAAAACTGACACTTAATGAGGAATCACCTGATTGGTATCTTGTGCCCATAGAACAGAGGCCACATTTACTGCTAATCGATTGTGAGCAGAGAAAGTGGAATCATAAAATCCAACAGTGACAAATACAAGCTCATCTTTACTTGTTTGCCAATTTATTATCTCATATCTTGCAACAGGGTCACCATTTTCATCAAAATAAACTTCTTCACCCATTTTGGTTTTGAAATGCACTGTTTTGAGGTGTTCTAGAAACTAACATCATATGTAAACGTTATAGGTTATTAAAAGTATTATTATTTAAAAAGTCATTTTGCATTAAAGTTAAATACATATGTTTGGCTTGTTACTTAAGTTAGTACTTGAAATAGTGTTACCGCCTAAGAAGTGCCAAAGCTTAAGTGTTACATTTGTGCTTTAAGAGGCTTTTAACTCACTGTAACAGGATCAGGCTGCTTGTTTGTTGGACATGTTTCTTTACAGCCCAAAAGGTCATGTAGGGCATGGGCAATAGCATAAACTCCTTTATACACATTATTGAAAATTGGCATCAGGTTCATGTCAGTGAAGGGGTTTTCAGTCTCTGAAAGTTTCTCTTCACCTGTGCACACTGGCAAATCATTGGCATCATTCTGCTTTGTATATCTACAATTAAACAAAGCTTCCCAGAATTTTGTAAAAATGGCACTTCCTGCAGTTTTCAGTGGATTTATATTCAGAATAAAATCCTTCAAACCTGTCACCTCAGTTTTGGTGATAGCCAGCCCTATGGCTCCTTGCAACATCTTGTGCTTATCTATTGATGCCAATTCTGGGTCAAAGATCCAGGCCTCTGTTCCCACCCACTGGTATCCAGTGATATTGTGTTCCAAAAACAAATCCAACAAAACCGCTAAGTCCAAGGTGTCCAGAAACCCCACTATCACACGAGAAGTGGAGATTTTGATCTGTTCAATGATTCTCAAAACTTTCCCATGAGAATATGTCCTAAAAAATGGAAGTGAATATTCTAAGCATATGCCCAACTGCTCTGCAACTGTAGTGAATGCAGCCATCCCATTATTGCCATAGTCATCATCACTTCTTATTGCTCCCACCCAGGTCCAGCCAAAGTGCCTGACCATTTCTGCCAGTGCTCTGCTCTGGTGGTAATCACTGGGAATAGTGCGCAGAAATGAGGGATATTTCCTTTTGTCACTGAGACATTCACATGTGGAATAGTGACTGATCTTTAAAAAAAAACACATTCACTGTGGTATCTCAGGCATTATGATTAATGATGACTTTTTGTTTACCATCTATCAACTTTTATAACATCATATAACATTTCTATCATATAAAATGCATATAAAATATGTTCAGTCATGAACATGTGCACAAAATGTCAACTGCCTTAACAGCATATATACATGTAAATCAGTTATTTCTTATCTTTGATTCTCATAACCTTTTAAATAGCTGCATTCATGCTGATTTATAATAGTTCTTACTAATGGAATGCTGAAAGGTCCAATAGTCTTCGTAACGGCCATGGACACTGATGAGTACGACTCTCCTATTATGGCTTGTACTTGTGCAGGCTTTGTGCAGGGCTCATCCAAGACTGAGTTTTCATTTCCATTCATAAGTGCCATGGCCATTCTGACCCCCACTGCTGTAGAACCACAGGTGTCATAGATTTTGTAGCCCAATGAGACACCAGGCAGTAAAGAGGAACTGTTGTTGATCTCCTCTATTGCAAAGATCAAGGACTGTGAATACTGGAAGGCTCTGAAATTAAGACTTGTTAGAAAACATTAAAGAGAAATAAGATATCATTTTAGGATGAAATCTTAAAATTAAAACTCTGCAATTATACGTGCTTCATGAGAGTGTTTAATAAAAATAAAGTCTGAAATAATTATTTTCTCATTTTGCTTACCTCATGCACTTTAATGGAGATGGTGTGACTGAATACGACAAGTTTGAGTTCTCCCATTTGCTATGAAAGGGGAAAATCCCTGCAACTATGATATGGCCATCCTTTGATAGTTGTGGGTATACAGACTCTCCTCGCAAGGCACAAGCAGTCTCATTAGCTTTGGAAAATTTGATTATAGCCATTACCACATGTACAAAGGCAAAAACAGGCTCCATCCACCTATATAGCTGAAGAATAGAAATAATGGGTTAAGAGCGTTTGGCAGGTGTGTTGTGTCAGTTGGTTGAACAGGAAGGATTTGTGCTATTTATACAGGTAGAAGGGCATATTCTCTATGGTAAACTGTTACTGGTGCCCTGCCATCAGAGGAGGGTAGACGTTTAAATGCAAGTAATGCTGCTGCAATTAATTGTATCTAAAATGTTACACTTTGAATTAAAGCTGCAAGATGATAGTTTTATGGAGTTGGTGACCATTCTGGTGAAAATATGTAATTGCATAAAATGATAATTACATTTAAATTGAAAAAACTTGGTAAGAACTCTGTGATGGAAAGTCTTCTGAGGACATAAGTGAATTATTTACTGTTCATCATATCCTTATCAGTTCATGTTGGATTTACATTATCAATGGTTACAATTTTTTATATTGACAACATAGTTTGTTGTGTGTAGTTATGGATAATCTATGTACCTGTAATGAATGCACACACGTAGAAGAACATCCAGTTGCAGAGGTTTTATTTTAGCAACCAAATTATTACGTGCAGTAAGACAGGTAAGCGTGGTCAGGTCGGTCCGAGGTCGATGCACAGGTACCGTTCAGGAGGTGTCCGAGGGTCAGGCAGGAGACGAGGTCTAATAAGCAAGCAGGAGTCAATAACCGGGAAAGCACACAGGATGAGGAAATGCTCAGTACGCCACATAGGAGCAATACTTTGCGACTAGTATACGAGGAGGAGAAGCTTATAAAGGGGTAGGTAATGAGGGGAATAGTAATCAGGTGTGCACTAGAATTCTGGTGAGTCAGATCGGGGGTGTGTGCGAGTGGGCATGGCTGTGCCATGATGGTTGTTCCTGGGGTTCTTAACATTACACAGACAACAAGTAAATGCTTATATCTGAATAAATACTATGTCAGTGTTGTTTTAAATCCATAAATTAACTGGAGAGAGGATAAAAACAAATCACTTAATTACCCAATTAACATTTCACGTATCCAATACTGTTCAAGTATGAAAACCTGAGTTATTTTTTTTTAAGCTATGCTACTCTAATGAGTTGTACATAAAACATTACACTTTGAATTAAAGCTGCACCATCATAGGTTTAGGGAATTATTAATCATATCCTTCTCAGTATAAATTTGGATTTGCATTTGAGACCTTTCAAATGCATATATGTTTGAAAATAAAACATGTATTTACCAAGTACTATGTTAAACTTTAGCTATAAGAGTGATTGATCAATCTGACAGTGACAATATAAACTCAGGGTCTAAGATCCAACTGGCTGGCACCCAACTTTTCTCCGTGGGCCTGTACCGCTTCCAGTTCACCAGATTTTACAAACCTCAACAGCAAAATCCAACAGCATGTATCTCATGTAGGCTGGCAGCCCCTTGATATCCCATGGAAGCAGAGCACTGAAAGGCAAGCTGGCTTTGTTCAGTGGACATGCAATGACAGGCTTAAGGAGTGACACATAAAAGATGGAAGACACCTGGCTACCCACAGGTAGGTTGACCTGTTAGGTGACTTAATTTATTCTTTCTTTAATGGTATAGGGTTCAACATACCTGGTGGTGACTTTATTGCTGGGACCCTTCTGATTGTCTCATTTCATGACTTCAAATTTGAATGGAACTGAATGATTTTGTAATCAAGGTCAGGACAGTTTTGCTGGTGTGGATGATTTCCACACAGTGGTATTACAAATGTCTCACATCAATATCAGAACACTTCATTAACCAGTCATTACTCTCTGATGTATTATCTGATTAACTGAAATGGGCAACAGTTATCCCATTATATAAAATTGATGACCTCACAGTATTTTCTAATTTACAGACCTATATTTTTTTCTTTGTATTTCCACAGACTTTCTAAAGAGATGCGTACAATGAGCTCACCAACCATGTTAATACATTCAATTTGCTATCTGTGCGTGATATGCTTTCTGGGAAAATCATTCTACCTCCAAGGTTTTGGTCCAGTTAACTCAGAAGATTTTCTGTGTGCTTGGTAATAATGAAATAACTATTAGAATATAGACTCTTTATTGACCTAGGTAAAGTATTTGATACAGTTAACAACAGTGTTCTTGGACAGATGCTACAGTATTATGGCATTAAAGACGTGGATCTAGAATGGTTCCAAATGTATTTATCATATAGAAAATATTGTGTGTCAATGCAAAACTCTTGATCTAGCTTCATTATCATAAAATGTGGTATTCCATCATAAAATGTGGGATCAATACAGGGACCAATATTGTTTTTAATATACGTTAATTGTCTTTATTTGGCAGCAAAGAATGGTTATCTTGTTTACTGATGACAACAATATTTTTATCTGATAAAGACCACCATAAATCAATTACATCTTTACTGAATTATCCAACACTGATCTAAGGTTCAAAACAAACAAACTGTCCTTCATTATTAAAAGGTACACACATGATGTTCAATCCCAAAATTCTAAAAAGGCAATTATATACCTCCACCAGTCTGTATATCCTGTCATACAATAATGTATGTCTAATGTACCAATTTTTTTGGCATACTCATAGATGATAAACTCTGCTGGAAAGAGCACATTAATTTCCAACAAAAAAGCAAAAATATTGGTGTTATTAGAAGAGTTGAATTTCTTCTGCCAAAATCTGTACTACTTAACCTGTATTATGCATTGATTTATCCATTTTGTGTGTGTGTGTGTGTGTGTGTGTGTGTGTGTGTGTGTGTGTGTGTGTGTGTGTGTGTGTGTGTGTGTGTGTGTGTGTGTGTGTGTGTGTGTGTGTGAGATTTATACTGACCCTTCTTCTATGTTGACTAACTGAAACTATTTCTTGTTGTCGGGTATTGTTTATTACACTGATGTTGACTAACAAATTCTTGTACTTATTGTTTATTGCACTTATCAATGTCTATGATAGAGCTTATGTATTTTGTACTTCTAGATATCAACATTGATCCCTGTATTTCTACAGTATTCTAGATCTTTGGTATATTGGATTCTAACCTACTGTACTGGCTAGGAAGTATTCTATGAGTAAATGACAAAGAACTTTTGTAATTCACTCTGGATAAGAGCATCTGCTAATTACCATAAGTGTAAATGTGCTAAACCATTAGAGCTTCACATGGGGCTCAGCCAACTCACTTCATACCAGAAACAACATCTCATAATTATAAGACATCTGACATGTTCAGAAAAATTTCCATCAAATCCGACCCAACTTTTGAATGAATATTCCAAGCTTTACACAGTGATTTACTACAGCAGAAGGACACTATATTTTAGCAGATATTTTTTTCCTCTTGACTGGAACAGGTCTTACTTTTGTCCTGCTTTAAACTGATGCTATATATTAGTTTTAAATGAGAAACTATACATTGTTTTGTTACAAGCTATGTGACTCTTCTATTATTAAATGTGTCATGGACAAAGAACAAGCAGACAAAAAGAAAGAGAACAACTGAAACAATTAATGAAAATAATGAAAATTAACATAGTGTGCTACCTACAACAAAAGAAGCCAGTATAACGTTAATGATCGACAAATGCTCATATGACCTAAACAGTCTTAAATAAAATACAATATAATGACATAATATCTCTCAGCTGGTGTTGTTCCTGATAGACAACACACCACTGAGGGAGGTGTGGACAAACGGAGCATTGACATGTGTAAACACAAGAGAAACATAAACAAAGTCCATGTGTTCACCACCGCTGAATGCCAGTAACTGTTGGTAGGGGGAAAACACAATGACATGTAATGAATATAGGGGAAAAGGACTAGTTAATCAATTTTGACAGTCAATTTACATTGCAAAACATTTTTATTTGAATATATTTTAGAACACAGAAATACAGAACTTGACAAAAAGTTTTTGAAAATATCCTGTCCATCATCTGTATAATAGAGAACCAAAACTTAAGGCCTAAATGGCCTGCATTTGTTGATTTTTTTAGAAGTTAAAAACATAGCTTACCATTTTAAAAATATAAAATTACTCAAAATTATTGAACAGTAAAGATGAAAGTCGTGCTGGATATGCTTTATAAAATGTCCAATTAATAATTAGCTAGAACATAAACTATTACCTCACTTAATCGGTACTTTACCCATTAGTTGCTTTTTATTGTTCTTCTCTGGTTTCAGTATGATTATGTAACACTTTGGAAGAAATATACAGAATAACAAACCAAAACTTGAGGCAAGAATAGCAAATATCTCCACAGCTACAGTGAATTTTCCAGGAGAGCTGACGTAAGCTGGAATAAAAGTGATCCAAACTGCACAGAATATGAGCATGCTGAATGTGATTAATTTGGCTTCATTAAAGTTATCAGGCAACTTCCGTGCTAGAAAGGCCAAAACAAAACATAAAAGAGCCAAGAATCCTATATAACCCAGGACAGCCCAGAAACCTATGGTTGAACCCAAATGACATTCAAGAATGATCTTTTCTTTGTAGTGCTTTAGATTTCTAAACGGGAAAGGAGGGGAAATTGTTAACCAAAGCACACAAATAAGGACCTGTATGAGAGTGAAAGCAAGAACACTGAGTCTCTGCTGTGGAGGCCCAAACCATTTCATGACATTACTGCCTGGAAGTGTAGCCCTGAAGGCCATTAACACCACTATTGTTTTCCCCAGAACACAGGAGATGCAGAGGACGAAGGTGATCCCAAACGCTGTGTGGCGCAGCATACAGGACCACTCAGAGGGCCGACCAATGAAAGTAAGTGAACAGAGGAAACACAGAGTCAGAGAGAAGAGCAGCAGGAAGCTCAGCTCTGAGTTGTTGGCTTTGACTATTGGGGTATTTTTATATCTAAAGAATATGATTGCTGTTATTGTTGTCATAAGTGCTCCAATAATAGAAAAAAATGTTAGCAAAATTCCCATTTTTTCCTCATAGGAGAGATATTCGATTTGTTTCTTTACACATTCATCCCTGTGAGGATTTGACCAGTAGTCCTGATAGCATTGTTCACATTGAACAGAATCTGTTATGGAGTTGGAGAAAGAAATAGATGTTACATGTGTAAAGGTAAATTCAGCACAGTGCAGTTTAGGTGTGACAGTTTAAGGAAGCTACTTTGTTACTGCTAGAACATTCAACTATTTGTTCATGTACCGAAATAAAAAAATTCTAGACTTCAGAATTCTAGACTTCTAGAGTTTCAGCAAAGGTTTTTGTTGTTTTTTTGGTTTATTGTTTGTTTTAATCACAGCAGTATCAAACATACCAAAAGTATTTTATGTTAGCCTTTTGATGTATTTTTGTACCTGTTATATTACTGATCTCTCCTTCAGCACATGGTATACAATCATAGCAGCAGACAGGCCTTCCCTTCTGCACAGCCTTCCTGGTGCCTGGAGGGCACCTTTCACTGCACACAGATGTTGGGACCTACAATCAAGGGAAATATTTAATTGCCTGAATAAGATTTTACTGTTTATTTAACTACTTTCTTCAAATTCACATATCAATGATATCTATTTGAGGGGTCCTTTAATTAAGGCTAAGGTACAATTCTTACCTTATTACTATTTTGTGCCCACACAATAGAAGACAAGTTTGGTGTTAAAAAGTGTCGACTGTTAACACTGGTACCTATGATCATGGAATATTTTATATCTAAAAAATATTAAATGAAAGTATTTTGATTTAGATTAAATAATAATTATATATATATATATATATATATATATATATATATATATATATATATATATATATATATATATATATATATATATATATATACAAAACCAGGTTATTTCATAACCCTGACTGATAACTTCAAATAACAGTATGTAAGAACTTATGGTCTATAAAAAATGCTTTTTTTCCTTACATGATTGGTATTTTGCGCCCACACTATCGAGGCCATGTTTACCACTAATCGACTGTGAGCAGGGAAAGTGGAGTCATAAAGTCCAACAGAAACAAACTTATGTTGCTGATCTTTACTTGTTTGCCAGTTTATGATGTCATATCTTGCAGCAGGGTCACCATTTATATCGAAATAAACCTCTTCACCCATTTTGGTATTGAATTGCACCCTTTTGAGGTGCTCTAGAAACTAACAAAATAAAGTTTGTGTTAATTAACATTTAGTTATTAAAATAGATGTACAGAATGGAACATTATACTCTTAATCAAAATTTAGTACGTTGGATGGTTATTAGAATTAGTGCTAGAAGTGTATCAAAAGTGTCAGAAGCTAAATTGCAACAACATTGCTTCAACAAACTATTAACTCACTGTGAGAGGATGAGGCTGCTTTTTTGTAGAACATGTTTGTTTACAGCCAAGAAGGCCATGTAGGGTATGAGCAATAGCATAAACCCCTTTATACACGTTACTGAGAATTGGCAGTAGGGACATGTCAATAAAAGTATTTTCCATTTCAGAAGGTTTCTCTTCACCTGTGCACACTGGTAAATCAGTGGCATCATTCTGCTTTGTATATCTACAATTAAACAAAGCTTCCCAGAATTTTGTAAAAATGGCATCGCCTGCAGTTTTCAGTGGATATACATCTAGAATGAACTCCTTCAGACCATTCACATTTGTTTTAGGGATAGCCAGCCCTATGGCTCCTTGTAATATCTTGTGCTTATCCACTGTGGCCAATACTGAGTCAGAGATCCAGCCTTCAGTGCCTACCCATTGGTATCCAGTGATATTGTGCTCAATAAATATATCCAGCAATATTTCTAAATCCCAATGAGCAAGAAACCCCACTATAACTCGGGAAGTGGAGCTTCTTATCTGCTCAATGATTGTCAGAACTTTTTCCTGTGAGTATGTTTTAAAAAATGGAAGAGAATATTCTAAGCATATGCCCAACCCCTCTGCAACTTCAGTAAATGCAGCCATGCCACTGTTTCCATAGTCATCGTCTCTTCTTATTGCTCCCACCCAGGTCCAGCCAAAGTGCCTGACCATTTCTGCCAGTGCTCTGCTCTGGTGGTAATCACTGGGAATAGTGCGCAGAAATGAGGGATATTTCCTTTTGTCACTGAGACATTCACATGTGGAATAGTGACTGATCTAAACAAACAAACAAACAAACAAACAAAAAACACATTTACTCTGGAATCTCATGCATTATGATTAATGATGACTTTTTTGTTTACCATATATAAACTTTTATAACACCACATAACATTTAAATGGTCTAAAATCCATATAAAATATGTTCAGTCATGAACATGTGCACTAAATGTCAACTGCCTTAACAGCACATTCAAATGTAAATCAGTTATTTCATTTATTTGATTCTCATAACCTTTTAAATAGCTGCATTCATGCTGATTTAAAATAGTTGCTTGAGCTCTTACTAATGGAATGCTGAAAGGTCCAATAGTCTTCGTAACGGCCATGGACACAGATGAGTATGACTCTCCTATTATGGCTTGTACTTGTGCAGGCTTTGTGCAGGGCTCATCCAAGACTGTGTTGTCATTTCCATTCATAAGTGCCATGGCCATTCTGACCCCCACTGCTGTAGAACCACAGGTGTCGTAGATTTTGTAGCCCAGTGAGACACCAGGCAGTAAAGAGGAACTGTTGTTGATCTCCTCTACTGCAAAGATCAATGACTGTGAATACTGGAAGGCTCTGAAATCAAGACTGATTTAAAAAATTAATAGATAAATACAAATATATTATTTCAGAATAAAACATTTAATGGTTTTTCTCTTATACTGCTTACCTCTTGCACTTCAGTGGAGGTGGTGTGACCAAATACGAAAAGTCTGTGATCTCCCAACTGCTATGAAAAGGGAAAATCCCTCCAACTATGATATCACCATCCTTTGATAGTTGTGGGTATGCAGACTCTCCTCTCAGGGTACAAGCAGTCCCATTAGATCTGGAGAAATTGATGATGGCCATTACCACATGCAGGATAGCAAAGAAAGGCTCCATCCACATGCAGACTTGAATTAATGGTTGAGTTTCTTCATAAGGGATAATGTTTCAGCAAGTTGAACAGGAAGGAGTTGTGGTATTTATACAGATGGAAATGCAGATCCTCTAGGGTAAAGTTTTACTAGTGGGCCAAAGTCTAAAGAGGTGTGATTTTGAAATGTGAGTTGCCTGAAACGGAGAGGTAGACTTTATGGTGTTCTTTAACTGACTTGTAGTTTTTGGTAGTTGTCCTGTTTATTTTTTGCTTTTTCTTTTGTTTGATAAAAACAGTATGTCAGTTTTATGATCTCTCTAATGCTTATGTCTTCCATTTTTCAGATCTTCACGTATCATCTAAGTGTGTAAGTGGTAAACAATCACAACAAATAAAACCTTGATTTTCATCCCTGTCCTCTTTACTTTGTAGACCTCTGTGAATTTTTCACAGATGTAGGTGGTTTTATATTTACTGTACTTACTTACCCCTACCCTGGTTACTTACACCCAATGACAGAAATAGGTGCGGGCAAAGGTTTAAGTTCTACTGCATAAGCGAACCTAATTTAACGTTTAACCCAATAAACATATGCAGCAGATTGGGTACTTGTAACAAAGGCTGAAGGCAGTCACCCTATCTGAGACTCCACATGTCCCTCCACACACAACTGTCCTTTACATCAGGGACATACCCATGCACCTCATCAGGGGTTATCACATTGGGGTACACCATCAACTCACAGCAGGGGTGGGTTCATCAGCCTGGGGCACACTTCCAAGGGCCTCACTGCCATCCCACTGCTAGGGTTATAAACGAGGATGTGATCAATGTAAACCAGTACCCATTCATTAAGAATATCTCTGAGGACATCATTTATAAAGTAATGGAACCCTGAGGGAGTGTTGACTAGGCCATAAGGCATCATCTGATATTCATAGTGGCCAAAGTGGTGAAAGGCTGTTTTCCCACTCATCCCCTTCCTGGATGCAGATGAGGTTATATGCACTCTGAAGGTCTAATTTAGTGAAATAGTTGGCATTTTGTATTTGTTCCATGGCGACTGGGATCAAAGGAAGGGGATTAAAAAAAAATTAATGGTGATGATTAGATCTCCATAATCTATTCAGGGGCAGAGACCTCTGTCTTTTTTCTCTATGAAGAAAACCCCAGCTGGTGCTGGTGAAGTAGAAGGCGAAATATATCGTAGGGCTAGAAACTCCTGGATTTACTACTCCATTGCATGCATCTCAGGAATAGATAGCAGGTAAATGTGACTCTTAGGGGGTGTGGTGCCACACAGGGGCTCAGAAAATCTCCAGGTTCTCCACAATATAAGCAGAGTCTCTTCTGAATCCTCCAGTTTCTCCCCTCCAGAGAAAGACATGCCCTACTAATATACACAGCCTCCGTGTCAGAAAAGGGGACTGGTACACTAGATTGGGGTGTATGTTGGCCTGGCTGACTTCTCTGGGCCTGATGAGGTTTTCCAACCATATGGAGAGCTGAATCGGTTCAGACAGAGGTGATTGGTCAGCCTTACATGCCATCTCTGATTCTACCAACTTGTTAAGCCCGTGGTAGTATACTGTTTTGGGATCTTGATTATTCCCCTTGATTTCCCCTGCCACATATGAAGTAATTGCTCACCTGGGTCCTTCCCACACTTGAATACCTCCTTGAATGACCTTTTTAACTGGGCATATGATTGGGTTTGAGACTCCCATATGGCTGTTGCACGTTTGAGAGCCTTTCCCGTAAGGAGGGATAGAAAAAGGTGATCTTAGGAGTATCTGTGGGAAAAGCTCCCAGACAGTGACAAAAGTATAAAGAAAATTGTAATACAAAGCACTTAAACAGTCCTGGGGTTCTGTCGAATTTATCCATAAAAAGTGATTTTTTTCCTTAGATGATTGGTAATTTGCACCAACACTATTGAAGCCATGTTTACTGCTAATTGACTGTGAGCAGGGAAAGTGGAGTCATAAAGTCAGGTAGGGCTAATGTAATAGGGGAGACTATGGTCTTTGCAGTGACAACCAGAGCTGGTTGTGAAGTGGGAGGACAACTGGATGTTATACCTCATAATTCGTGTCTCATGCTTTCCAGGAAGCTGTGTACCTCTTGGAGGTGTATTTCAAATGAGTCAAGGCATCTTCCCTGTGCTTGTATAGCCATTTGTAATTCCAGGATTCCTGCTGGATCTGTTGGTGGCAAAGTGTTCTGTGAAGGACTGAACTCAGACACAGTGTTGAGGTCAGAGGCAAAACGTGTAGGCAGGGTCAAAAGGGACTACTCAAAGAGGCAGAGGTATAAAGCAAGGGCAAGGTGAATTCTAAAAGACAAAACAGGCATAGGTCAGAAACCCAATTGTAAATGACTTGATTTTAAACTGGGAAGAGAGCAGTACTTCATAGTGTCTGTGTGTTTCTGAAGTCATTATATAGTGTGATAATTAAATAACAGGTGATAGACATGAGTGAGTATAGCAACCAACAGTATTCAGGAGATAGGGACCTCTGGTGGCCAGAAGCTATTGCCCTGACACATTCCTGACACACATAGTCTACTTGCATATGTGATTATAGATTATGTTCAAGCCATGGAGGCCAATTTGTTGACCATGTAATTTAAATTTTCTATGGTGCAGTTTCTTAAGGAGACCAGCTTCTCAAGTGTTGCATGTGTAGTCATTTCACACTGGTTCTTAGTGTGTGGCATTCTACTGCTAAGTTTCACAGAGTGTTCATAGTCAGATGGTGAATGCAGTGGGGTGGAATATTCCCAAAGTGTGTTTATTTAAAATATAATAGTCTTATCAACCTTTTCATGTATTACAAATTTATGTATTACATTTTTTTAATGATCATGGGTCATTGGGATTTTATAATATATATCTGGCAACACGTGTGCTAGACAAGCCAAAATAAAGCATAAAACACCCAAGAGTTCTATTTAACCCAACCCAACCCAGCCCAGAAACCTATAGCTGAACCTAAATCACACAGTGGAATGAACCACGGTTTTGTGATGCACTGGAGGTGATAGTCCTAACCATAGAGCACATATAACTGTTTCAAAGAGTGCAACATACAACATTGTAATTCTCTGTACTGGCACTGAACACTGAGGAGGGCTGTTTGCTGGCACTGTGGCTTTGAATGCCATCACTACTGCTATTGTTTTTGACAAAACACGGGACATGCAAAGAGCAAAGGAAGATAAAATCCACTTGATGGTTCCAAATTTCCTATAAATGTATTTCTGTTTAGATGTGATATTTGGGGAGACCATGTGTTCCTTACACATGCTGGCAGTTCAGATTCAATGTTTAGCAATGTTTTTATTAATATCTTTGCAATAAGTCAACGTAGAAATATGGTTCAAACATTTTCTAAATTTGTAGAATCTGCATCACATTCATGTTAGATATCCTAAGCAAGGATTGAGTTTGAACAATAAGATGCATTTGATTCTGTAAAATTGTAAATTTTTGGGGGGCATGATACAACCATGTATACTAATGACTAACTATACTTATACCATTGCTCATCCACAGTTATGTTTAGCGCTTAGCATCAGACATTGTACATTGTTCATTGTACATATGGATATAGGTGAAATTTACAGTGTTTAGCAACTGTTCTATTAAATGTCTGCGCATGTCGATGAGGGAACTTCACTCCTCTTTTGACTGCTCTTTGACAGTGTAGTTTATGGCTTTAGTTTAATTTTTAACTGTCCCCTTGTCACATTAATTATTTTTGCATGTTTTGTGACCTACCACTATAATCTCTGACTATTTACCTTTTTTAGCTTGGTCTTACTGATGGTAAGCAGCTTTAAATAAACAGTTATTGAGTTCACAGAATACAAAATAATAAGCAGTAGGAAGAATGTAATAAGCAGCATGAGGTATGGAGTCATTGTATGGCTCAACTTTCATTCTTGAGAACGTTGTATTTCTCATTGTTTATTCAGGGTTTTACTTGTGTGAGCACATTCAAGATTTAAACTTAAATAACCACTCTATGTGAATATTCTGTATGTTTATATTTTATTGAATTTCTTATAGTGATTTAGATGCCATTTTCCCCATCACGTGTTTCTTTGTGTTTAATTCAGGCTTCAACAGAATTATATAACATTTTGGTGTAAAAATACAAAACAGTAAACCAAAACTGGAGGCCAAAATGGCAAATATCTCCACAGCTACAGTGAATTTTCCAGGAGAGCTGATGTAAGCTGGAATGAAGGTGATCCAAACTGCACAGAATATGAGCATGCTGAATATGATGAATTTGGCTTCATTAAAGTTATCAGGCAACTTCCGAGCTAGAAAAGCCAAAACAAAACACAAGAGGGCCAGGAATCCTATATAACCCAGTACAGCCCAGAAACCTATGGATGAGCCTAAGCTACATTCTAATATTATCTTTTCCTTATAGTATTTCATGTTTTTGTACGGCAAAGGAGCAGAAATTGTTAACCAAAGCACACAAATAATGACCTGTATGAGAGTGAAAGCAAAAACACTGAGTCTCTGCTGTGGAGGCCCAAACCATTTCATGACATTACTGCCTGGAAGTGTAGCCCTGAAGGCCATTAACACCACTATTGTTTTCCCCAGAACACAGGAGATGCAGAGGACGAAGGTGATCCCAAACGCCGTGTGGCGCAGCATACAGGACCACTCAGAGGGCCGACCAATGAAAGTAAGTGAACAGAGGAAACACAGAGCCAGAGAGAAGAGCAGCAGGAAGCTCAGCTCTGAGTTGTTGGCTCGGACGATGGGAGTGTCCTTGTTTATTAGAAATAAAATGGCCACTAAAATAGTTAATCCTGCTCCAAATAGAGAAAACAATAAAAGTACTATCCCCATAACCTCTGTAACAGAAAGAAATTCTATGACCTTTAACACACATTTATCTCTCTCAGCATTAGGCCAGTATTCTCCTGGACACTGCTCGCAGTTATTTGAATCTGCAAAACAATTAGGATCATTCTGATTAGGAAAGAACACAGCCATGGTCCTATGTTTTTATTTACTGATGCCATTGCTCAGGAACTGTACCCTAAAAAGCAAGAGCAGAATGCAAAATGTACAACTAACAAATTTTCTTTGGAACTTCGTAAGCCTAAAATTACCTGTCATGTTACTGATCTCTCCCTCTGCACATGGTACACAGTCATAGCAGCAGACAGGCCTTCCCTTCTGCACAGCCTTCCTGGTTCCTGGAGGACAGCTCTCACTGCATACAGACCTTGGCTTCTAATATGAGCATAATAGGTGGCATTCATTACTATTTAAGTAAAATGCAGAAATAATAAAACAACAGAACAAATCCTCTGCAATCATTTTCATATGTTTATAATATTTTATAATAATTACTATGTTTAAAACATTTATAATCAGCCAACCGTATCTGTACCTCAGTTTTTCCTCCAGCCCAAACTATGTTTTTAGTAGTTAGGACAATTTGCTCTCCAGGAGGCATAGAGGCATCATAGTAGCCCACTTGCTTAAATTGCACTTCTCCATTGACCCCAAGTTGCCAGTTCACCACATCATACTTCGCAGACGTTGCTCCAGTGCTGTCAAACCACACCTGCTCTCCTGATTTTGTGGTAAAATTGACCTTTTTCAGAGCCTCAGAAACCTTGAGAGGTAAAAAGAGAATGTTGGTATCTATGTGATCAGTGTCAGTTACAGACTGGGTTTTTTTGTTCCTTTTTTTTT
This sequence comes from Electrophorus electricus, assembly GCF_041902795.1. NCBI lineage: Eukaryota > Metazoa > Chordata > Actinopteri > Gymnotiformes > Gymnotidae > Electrophorus > Electrophorus electricus. The sequence continues at coordinate 26,048,115 of NC_137502.1, forward strand.
ATTATTGTTTTACCTGCCAAGGTTGTATTATCTTGTCCTTATTACATCTCTGGTTTTCTGTGCATCTGAGCAGGCTGTGTAGAGAATGGGCCACAGCATAAATTGCACTGTAGATGCCATTGGCATATCGCAGTTCTGAGATATCTTCATTGAAGTTTTGAAATGGAAGAAGATCCTTATATCTGCTGCAAGTGTTTTCATCTTGAGAAATGTTTCCTCCTGTCAGGAAGCAAGGGATAGCTGTTTCCCAAAAGTCTTTTAGGACATAGTCAGCAAAGCCTTCAATGTTGGCTTTTCCCACATCAAGTCCCAAGCTTCCACCCAGCACACTGTAGCTTGTTGGAGTTATTAGATTAACGGCAGTAATCCACACCTCAACTCCAATAAATTGTAATCCTGTGACATTCTTTAGAATAAGCTGTTCTATTAGAATGTTCATCTCAATATGGGCAACAAATAAAATAACCACTTTAGCTGTGCCTTTCCTAATAGTGTCTACCACCTTCATGAGTTTGGTAGTCTCAGATCGGTCAAATTTCTCTGAATACTCCACACATATCCCTTCTTCTTTCGCAGCTTCAAGGAAAATGGCCATCCCATTATTACCATAGTCACTGTCACTGTTCACAGCTCCTACCCAGGTCCAGCCAAAATGCTTGACCAGTTGAGCCAGTGCTGTGCTCTGGTAGTAATCACTAGCTATGGTCCTGAAGAAGGAGGGGAACTCTTTTCTGCTGCTCAAACATTCACATGTGGCAGCATGACTGATCTGGGCAGAGAAAGACAGAAGATTTACAGAACATTTAGCACACTTTAATTTACAGACCATTTAGCACACTTTAATTTACAGAGCATTTAGCACACCTTAATTTACAGAACATTTAGCACGCCTTAATTTACAGAACATTTAGCACAGCTTTACACCTTAATTACCAATCATTCGACCAAATGCCTCAGTGTATTCAAAAGATTAATCATGCAGGAGGCAAGCATACAAGTGGCAAAAATATATATCTGATGGAATACAAACTATAAAACGCATTTGTAAACTTTCACTAATTATATCAAAGAAATTGAACTTTCCCTTGCTGAGTTTACTCAACATGATTTGTGAAAACATAATGTCTTAGTTTGAATGTCTATAATAATGTATCTGTGTATTTTCAACACACAAGATTTTTCAATAAATATTTGTACAAAACTAAGTAACAACATTTAGCAACATATTTAATAAAGTTATATTTGTATTTACAATATACAAATTCTCATTTGCTGATGCAGTTTTTAAGTATCTCAGAGAATCACAGACACACTACTACAATGTCTGCAACATGTCTGGTTTCACACCAAACTAAGTTGTTAAATGTTTTGAGTATTCAAGAGACTGATATCCAAGTATGTATAATTAGTTGGGATAGCTGATGAATAACAGGTGAACTAAAGGCAGTGCCCTATTAATTGTTATACTAATAAAATTTGCTCTCCAAGTACTTTGCGCGTCAGCACATGGCATGACAGTAGCTTATTCTTACAATTGGGATTTTGAAAGGCCCTGTAGTTTTAGCGAGTACTATAGTAGGAGTAGACTCTGACTCCCCTATAATGGCCTGCACTGCTGCTTTTCCAGAGCAAGCTCCATCTGCTCGTAGTTCCTGACCATTCATCAGAGCCATAGCTGCCCTCATAGATAAGAATCTTGAGCCACAATTGTCATAAATCCTGTAACCAATAGAAACATTTGGGAGCAGGCTGCTGCTTCTGTTGATTTCCTCAATGACAAAAATCATGGTCTGGGCAAAGCGTAGTTCTCTGAGGTTAAGACTGTGGACATACAGGAAAAAATTACACAACAGTAATTGGTTTCCTGAAAACATCACTGGAATGTGAACTTTTTCTTTTAACAAACCTATAGCATATTAGAGGTTCAGGTTTTTCTGTAAATAAAAATGATGGCAGTATTACAGCGCTGTGTATTGAAAAAGCTCCTCCAATTATCACATCTCCATCCTTAGACAGTAAAGCATACTCTGGACTTTCTAGAATATGGCAAATTAGATTTTCACCCTTTGCTGCAAGAACAACTGAAACCAAGAGCACATGAAAAAACATCCCAAAATCTCTCTGCTGCTAGTGCTACATGAATCCCCATCCACTGTCACATTGATTCTTTTTATAAACATGCACAGATTTGTTCCAGACATTACTGTTCACATTGAACAAATCGGGAACTGTGGACTTCATGACCTCATTAAGGGACAGGATGCTAGCTGGGGCTTATTGAATTCAGCCAGTTGTTTTTTTGTTTGTTTTTTTAATAAGTGAAGGATAATACAGTAGAATTGTTTGCAGATGTCAGCCTTGACAGCAAAAATATTTGGGGGAAAAAATTGTTTATAGGTTACGGAACAGTTATTGAGCAATTATCAACAACTCTCAATTTTAAGAAGTCACAATTGAAAATAAAGTCTTTTAAAATAACTTTTTCAATATTTGTTATTATGCACAAAGAAAAGATACAAACCAAGATATAAACAAATAACTGGCTTTCACAGTGGTAACAAAATCTAACTGCAAATATTTTCAGTGTTTCTGATAAATCTTTTGTATTCAAATTTACATTTTAATGATTGAGTTCAGGTCCAGTGAATGCTTTGTTAGTAGCAGCAGAGCAAATACAGCCACAAATGCAAAACAAGGGAGAACTAATTTGGAAAGTGATCTGCAGTGCTCCCACTTATATGCCTGATCTATAAATGTGATATAAGTACTCATCCAAAGATTAAAATGCAAAGTATCTTGCAGACCTGGCTCCTAACTCACCCACATTCTCATTCATACATGTTTAGTAGATGGAAACTTCTCCACAAGGGGGAGATATCAATGAATGGAGCTTTGCGTATGTGATCTTGTTTAATGGATATATTGCTTCTTTATGAGAGATTCCAGCAAGGCTGAAATAATGGGATTTTCTGATTACTGCTTCCAAAACGTACTTAAACATGCACCCATAAAATCAATTTTAATGTCATGAATACACTTAGGAGGACACCCAGAGGACATGTTTCTAAACTAGCAAACATACCCAAGCATGTGTATTGAGGTATCCTAAAATTTGTTTTATTGGCACAGGTATATTTTTCATTTATTTAACATGACAGTGCCCTTTAGTCCAATAGTAGTCATTTTTAAATCTTTACATTTCTGTTTCTGCCACTTTGACACTTTGACATGTTATTGTCTATGAGGGGGTTTTCATTCTTCCAGGTCACGTGATTAGAGTCATGTGTCTCGTGTGATTACACTAGACTGAGGTGTCAAAATAACTACAATTATAAATTTAATCACCTAGACTTGATAATGACCAGGATGACTAAAAACTCTCATAGATGCATCATAGAGTTAGAATACCATTAAAATGTTGCAAGAGTATGTGAGCAAAGCCAGATTAGCATTTTACAAGAACCACCTGGTATTCAACATTGGGTGCAGACTGTATGGGTCACTCCTAAAAGTTTATCCTTTGGTTCGACTTTGAAAAGTTATTGTTCAGATGTTTGTTTGGAAGGTGTAGTAACAACTGAAGAATGAGTGATACACTTTCACTTCATTACTGATGCTCTAAAACAGAAGATCAATCAGACACTATAGTTTAAAAAAACTATGATCTTCTGCTATCTTCAGAAGAATGGCTAAATTCTGTTAGCATGCACAGCTTAGCCTACTCTTTCAGGAGCAAGTCTAAATAAACTAGGATGTTCACTGCATTACTACACTGGGAGCAAAACAAAACCAGTACAGTAATTTTGACTTACTACTAGACCTACATCATTAACACATTTATAAACATTGACCTTGAAAGAAATGCTGGACTTCAAACAGATGGCATTCACACTATGCACTGGACTGTGGCAGATGCTGGCCTTTAAGATTTGTAATGCACTGGCTATGTTCCTACACTTGATGGAAAGAGTGCTCGCCTGCACTTTCAGGGATTGGTGCATCATCTGTCTAGGTGATATACTGGGCCGTGCACCCAGCTCGCTCGGCATACTTGCAAATCTGGAGCCTGAAGCCAGTTTTACAGGCTATTAAGTTACTATGGCGTGGGTTTGCAGATACATGGGTTTGCTGATACACCGGCTCACTTTGAAGCTAAGCGTGTGCTTGCTGTTCTCTGTGCTTGGCTGTGTGAGAGGCCAGTGCTGATGTTTCGCAGGGCAAGCATAGCGTTCATCATGGACACAGATGGTTTTGATAAGAGCATTGACCTTGTCCTCTCACAGAAAATGGCTCCAAGTGGGACAAAAGATGGGATGGGCAGATGTGATACCACATGGATCCACCACAAGGTGTAGATTTCATGCTGGTTTGAACAGACTCCAGATACATGACTTCTGTATCATGTGGGATTGGAGCAGTTGCATGGGCAGCGTGGTTAGCAGCTGCTGGTGCCACACAGCCTGAGAAGGACTGTACTAGGCATGATTCATAGACAGGCTGGTGTGGGTCTCCCCAGCATAAGCAAGACACTGAAGTGGCTGCATTGAGATTTTACTGGCTGCCGCACGGACGTGGAAGTACATATGCACTGCTGCGATCAGTACACAGCTAAGAAGGGTCTACCACATTAGTCACAGGCCCCAGTGTAGTCTCTGCACTCCAGTGCTCCTATGGAGAGAATTGCCATGGTAGATGCCTGGCCCCTATCCTTGGATTACTTCTCTAAGAGGCTTATGCAGCTGTGGACAAGATTGTGGCTGCAACTGTGGAGCAGCTATTGGAGGAGCCAATCTGCCACTTTGGATTGCCTGAGGAGCTCGCCGGCAACCAGGGGCATAATTTTTGAGTCAGAGATTATGGCTAAAGTCAGCCATTGGCTCAGCATATGGAATACTCAAACCACTTCACTCCAGCCACAAAGCAATAGCCTTATTGAACACTTCAAGCATTTAGTTTCAGATCCCTTTCCTGCTTTGTTCTGCGCGTGTCCTTTTAAAGGCTGTGCTTGAATAAAGAGCTTTTATTTGAAACAGAAATGGCATTCTCTTCATCTTCAGTACCGACACTATAATATTTTTGTTCATGCTCATAGCAAAAAAGTTTTATATATTTGATATTGACCACTCGGAGAGATGGTGAGGCTGTGTGTGCAGTGTTTATTAACAAATAAACAAGTCCAAACTGTATTCCATGGAAGCATACTCTCAAAACATGCAATGGTAAAAACACACATAACAACCAGGCAAATTAACAGAAGGTTAGTCCAAAAGTCAAGAGACACTGCCCAAGAACAGCACAAGGGTATATAGAATGGCTTGGAATTACACACACCAGAGTTAGGGCAATATTTAACACACAACAGAGTTATGGCAATACTTAACATATGGTACCAAAAAGGCAGGTTTATACAGATAGACTAGTTTAAAAAGGTACATGTGGAGAAACAGAAGGACTCAGGTTAGGGTGACCTCCAGTGGTGAGAGGTGATGCTATCTTCAGCTGGTGTCACAGATATACTGAGGAATCTGTGATTTTAGCAGGCCTCTAGGGCCTTGCTACAGGCAGTTGTTAGATCAGTTAGTATGTCACAGAGGCCTAATATAACTAATATAACCTGGGGGCTGCACGGGGTGCTAACATGTGGGGAGAAAGGACTGAGAGCATCCACACTGGCTTCTACCTGATGTGTGGGTTATCAGGCCTCTGTGACCTGCTACATGCTCTACACTGTTAAGGGTGATTACGGTAAAGTAGCATCATCATGCAGTGTATTTAGTGGGTATAGCACTGAATGGTCCTTTTTGTAAAAAAAAAACAAACAAAACAAAACAAAAAAACCTGACTATTCAGTAATTGTCAGTCTCATTTTCAATGTTCAGAGTTAGTCACCTTATACAAGCTTTAATAATATCAAATGATATAATGGTTACAATCTCACACTTGCACAAAAATGGGAATCTACATTATACTGATTGACATGTGGTCAGTTTAGCTCATGAACAAACAGGCTGTCTATGATCAACTTTGACTGGAGTTTTAGTGATGAACAGTAGTGCTTCATTCTTTTCATACCTACTAAAGAGAGGCCTGTATTTATTTACTATTTAAGTTTACTTATGCTTTCAAAATAGTGTTTTAGTAATAGTGTTCTGGAATATAGATTTATTACATTTATTATTATTTAATTGATAATCTTGTATCATATGGTTCACCACTTATTGTGAGAGTTTGGAAAACATCTATTGTATAATTAACCAATTATGGTGCCTACCAGGAAAACTATGATAGCTAATGGATTTTGCTAGTAATTTGATCTGTTAATCAAGCATGGCCTGTTAACTCCTTGTCAGTTACAGGGCTACATGCACTTCTGGATGATATGGCAAGCAAAGATCTAACCCTCAATACAGAGAGTTTAAATAACAGTCATATTAGTGCTGTGGTTTCTTTGTGTTTGGTGAAACTTTGTGTTAAGTGCTCCGTAAACGTGGCACATGACATGGTATGGCATGATTAGAGTGGACATAAAATAATATTCCGATTTTTTGAATGACACCTTTTTCATAATGTTCATCCTATCTAGGTGATGTTCTGCTGGCTCAGCTCAGTGAGGCCTACATAGACAACTCGACTTCAATGTGTGTGTGTGTGTGTGTGTGTGTGTGTGTGTGTGTGTGTGTGTGTGTGTGTGTGTGTGTGTGTGTGTGTGTTGTGAACTTGTTTGTACTTCATGGAGTTTTACTGTAGCTTTAACATGGTATCTTTCAGTTATGCGCAATGTCAATATATGTAGTTTAGTTTAGTTTAGTTCATGTGAATATGAAATGTGTCTTCTTTCTTGTCATTCAGGCCTGTAAGCACTTGAATTAGATCATTATGTTACACTTGTGACAGCTGCAAAACACAGAATAAACAATTAATCTGTTATGCCTAATTTAATGTTGCATCAGGCAGTGTCTGCTGGGTGCTGTTGCTGTTCAGAGCATTGTCAAACCCTGAGGATGTTTATGACAGTCATGTGATGCCTGGACCAGTTGCTGTTAATTAATAGGGCTGTTATTTGTGTTTTTATTGTTTGTCAGGACTCCAGTCAGATTGCTTTCTAGGGGAGTACATCCTAGAGGGAGTCTGTTAGTAAGCTTGTTCTGCAAGTTGTAACACATCACTCTCTAAGTCCCTGGACTATTGCCCTCTTCCCTCGGCAGCGCCTCTCTAGTATCCCCAACTATGGCTCTTGGTTTGTTTATCTGGGTCAAAACACAAATAATGGTGCAAAACACTTTTATAAAGCATACATTTTGTAAATGAACATCAAGCTATTTACATAGCACTACACATGTAATTTATCCACTCTATTTTGAGATCTTTTTTCATGAAACTTACTAAATGAAAATGTAGTCATACTGATAAACATGCAAGTTGCTCTGGATAAGAGCATCTGCCAAATGCTGGAAATCTAAATGAAAATGTCAATATGCAGTTAATACACATGTTCATTTTTAAATATGGTATTGTCTCTCATGCTGATGATACACAGTATTTCAGGCAAACTAAAGAACTAACAACTGGACAGCTAACCCCAGCTAACATGAAACTGCATCATCTGGCACTGCCAGACCTGACCTTGTAGTACCTGGCTACCTAGTCCCACAACTTGTCAATTATTATTAAAACAATAAACAATATTCATTTCCAACTGCAACTGTCTCCATTTAGTAGTATTCTTTTGCATGCTCAGTGCTACCCAGTTTTGAGTCTTAGTTCTTTTAACCTAAGGAGTTTCTCCTTGCCACTGTTTCCTTTGGCTAGCTCATTAGATGCCTATATCTGGTACAAAGCTTTCCGTATCTCAGCAATCCAGTTTTGATGCTGTATGCTAATATTGAATCCAGATGTAATTTGCCTTATTGTGGCTCATCTGTTTGGGGGATTCTCACCAGCCTCCCTTGCCTGCTCCTATGGATGAAAGGATTTCATTCACAGGGTCACTGATCACCTGTAGCAGTGTTTTGCACCATTCTTGAAATTCTTGAAATGCTAGAAACAGCAGTCCAAGCAGTAAGACAACCACTATGCCAGGTTCATTGGCACTGACTTCACTTTTTCCCATTGAAGGAGTCATTTCCAAAACTAACTAATGCAGATTTATGCTGCATCACATGTATTACATTGCATATAAGCAGCTCAGTAATCATTGTAGTAAACTTATAGTCATGCAACATCATCCCAACATTTATTTATTTATTGTTATTTATTAACTTATTTAATTATGTACCAATTAGCATATTTGCTGCATTTACACAGCAGCATGGTCAAAGGTGTTTGAAGGAATTTTTGCCCATCATATGTTTTTTTGTGTTCTTGTCTGGTCTCAGTAAAATAATGTAGCACTTGGGAATAAATATACAAAAAAGCAATCCAGAACTTGAAGCCAAAATGGCAAATATCTCTACTGCTACAAGAAATTTTCCAGGAGAGCTGACATACGCTGGAATAAAGGTGATCCAAACTGCACAGAATATGAGCATGCTGAATGTGATAAATTTGGCTTCATTAAAGTTATCAGGCAGCTTCCGTGCTAGAAAAGCCAAAACAAAACATAAAAGAGCCAAGAGCCCAATATAACCCAGTACAGCCCAGAAAGCTACAACGGATCCCACATGACATTCTAGAATAATTCTGTCATTGTAGTGGTTTGTATTTTTGTATGGAAAGGGAGGGGAAATTGTTAACCAAAGTGCACAAATAAGGACCTGTATGAGAGTGAAAGCAAGAACACTGAGTCTTTGCTGTGGAGGCCCAAACCATTTCATAACATTACTGCCTGGAAGTGTAGCCCTGAAGGCCATTAACACCACTATTGTTTTCCCCAGAACACAGGAGATGCAGAGGACGAAGGTGATCCCAAACGCTGTGTGACGCAGCATACAGGACCACTCAGAGGGCCGACCAATGAAGGTAAGTGAACAGAGAAAACACAGAGTCAGAGAGAAGAGAAGCAGGAAGCTCAGCTCTGAGTTGTTGGCTCTAACTATGGGAGTATTTCTATAGTAAAAGAAAATTAACCCTATTGTGATTGTAAGACATCCACCACATAAAGAAAATGCCATAAGCAGAATACCCATGAGTTCATTAAAGTTCAAGAATTCAGTGTTTTTCAGATCACATCGAGTCTTGTTCCCATTTGATTTGTACTCAAGAGGGCATAGAAAACATGCCACTGCATCTGAAACCATAGACATATTAAAAAGGGCAAATGAGGACATTTCAACATGGTGTAAAATCATTTGAACTTTTAGCTGACCACTTAAAAACACCACCAGCATTAGGGTAAAAGAAATGAGCTTGGTCTTCTCACTTGTGGAGTTGCTGAACTCTCCATCTGCACAGGGGATACAGTCAAAGCAGCAGACAGGCTTCCCCTTCCTGAAGGCCCTGATAGTGCCTGGGAGACAGCTTTCACTGCACACTGACCGAGGAACCTGGAGCATATAAAATGCCCATTCAGAGTTCACTAAGCAATAGACATTATACAGTATAAAGTTAAGCACAATGACAGACCAGTAATCACAATGTAGTGTCTGCATGCTTTACACCACAGTATAACTATTCAATTAAATGTCTAGTACATGTAATTTGTGTTAAAAGGTATAAAACCTCAACACTTTATCATCAACAATTTCTCTGCTTTGCGTACCATTTTTTGGTCCCCTGCCCAGACAGCATTAACGTCATCATTCATTACAAACTCCTGGCCATCTTGCCGAGATGTGTCATACATGCCAATGGTCTCAAATGTTATTATTCCTTTACTATGAATCTGCCAGTTGACCAGAGCATATTGTGCAACTGGATCACCAAGTTTGTCAAACAATACTTTTTCTCCAGTTTTAATAGTAAAGTTCACGTGTGTCAGGTAGTGCAGCACCTGAAAAATAATATAATACATCATATATCTGTTGAACTAGATTGCTTGGTTAAATCATTCATTCATTAAGATAGGGGTATAAATGACTGAATAAATTCAGTGAAAGTGGAATTATACTATGCGTACACCACCTGCCATGCCTCTATTCTTTTCCTGTCTGCACATGTGCCATTGGGGAATGGTCCCTTTCCTTCCTCACAGGCCACTAGTCCATCCACAGCATGTGCCACAGCATAGACAGCCTTATAGACATTGTTCAGGAGGCTAGCATCTGACACGTCTGTGAAGCTTGTGTGCGTGTTCTCCAGAGACTCCTCTCCAGTGCAGGGTTTTGCAGCATTGTGAGACTCAAGGCCTAGAGTGCAATCAAACATGCTCTCCCACATTTCAACTAGTCCTGTATTACCTGGCCTCACAGAGGGTCGACTACTTGTGATAAACTCTTTCAAACCGGGAATGTACGCATTGGGTACAGCGAAGCCCACTGCACCACCAACCACTGCGTAGTTCCTAGCATTGGCGAGGTACCGGTAGGTGATCCAGCCCTCACTCCCAACCCACTGAAATCCAGTCACATTCTTGTAGTAAAGCTCTTTAATGAGGATGTCCAGGTCATTTCCATCTGCAAAAGCCACAATGACCCTGGAGGTAGATGTCTTTATAATGTCCACCACATCTAGAAACCGCTTTCTTGAGTCAGTCCTGTAAATAGCAACTGAGTACTCGATGCATACTCCTTCTTTCTCAGAAGCCTCTAGAAAACTGGCCATTCCATCATTTCCATAATCACTCCTGCTTCTGATAGCTCCCACCCAGGTCCAGCCAAAGTGTTTGACCAGTTTAGCCAGTGCTTTACTCTGGTAGTAATCACTAGGAATTGTTCTGAAAAAGGAAGGATACTCCTTTCTATTGCTGAGACATGCACAGGTAGCTGAGTGGCTGAGCTGCAATGGAAAATAACATTACTATACTCGGATTACAATACTCATATTTTAAAATAAAATTCATGCTCATGTTATAACTAATGTCACCTAGCCAGCTGAATCACAGATGTTTTTGCCTTCTCCTTAAACTACATTTTACAAAAGAAAAACATATAAGTTAATTACTTTTTAATATAATTAAACATAAATGCAATGTATATAAAGTGCCACTTGCACAGTCATGTAAATTATACTATTAAGGTTATAATTGTGAAGAAGTTTCTTAAGACTTTGTGTTCATAATATCCATGGTACAAAGGAAAAAAGAAGCAAGATTTTTATTCAGTTTACTGGCTACATTTTATGCAACATTCATCAACACTGTATTGACCATATGTAGAGTCATCTGCAGAGATTGTCACAACACAGTTTGGGTGTTTACACAACATGGTTAACTAAAATTGGAAGTAATTGTATCTCTATACAGGTGATGGATCCAATGAGACAACTGCTCATCAACATGTATATAGACATGTAATTACCTAAATCTGTAAGCATGATTATCTTAATATATAACATGAACAAATAATTTGTTGTTAACCTTTTTATTTACAGTTATCATGTACTTTTCATTTTGAATGAATTGGTAGTGAGCCATTCATTTTGCTCACCACTGGTATGTGAAATGGGCCCATGGTCCTTGCAATTCCTATGGTGGCTGTGGAAGTGGTCTCTCCAATAACAGCGTGCATGGTGGAAGGTTTGGTGCAGCTTTCTCTACCCTCTCCTGGCCCGTTCATGAGAACTAGTGATGCCATAACCGAGAGAGGAATGCTAGGGCATGAACCATATATCCTATAGCCCAGAGTAAAGCCAGGTATTAGGTCTGTGCTATTGTTAATCTCCTCAATAGCAAACATCATTGTCATGGCATACTGCAGCTCACCTGGATCAACCCTGAAAACAAATGTACATTTTCTTTTCTGATAAAGCAGGTTTTTTTTCTACCTGGTTGATGCTTACTAACTCAACTATCTATCAGCTGATTTCAGATGAACTTTTACATGTTCACGCATTATACAGTACTTATTGGTGGTATAAAAACTGTTGTTTTTCAGTTCTGTAATATCCCACAATTAGTTCATTAATATCTTACCCATAACATCTCATATGTCCTGGACTAGCCTGCAGTGTTGGATTCATACTGACTGGATACTGATTGAATGAAAAAATTCCTCCTATGGATATATCGCCTTCTTTAGAAAAATAAAGGAGTTCATCTGACCCATAAGCTGTGCATTTCTCATCTTCAGCATTAGCAGTAAACATTATTATTATCAGTAGGTTTGAAAGCAATAGCATGGCTATACGGGACATATTTGCTTTTACAGTATCCTGTGGCAGTACTAAATGGACCTCTGTCTTTATGCACGTCTAATAACTATGGAACATGTGGCCTGAGAATGCTGAAGTGGTATGTTTACCATTTCTGTCCAATGATGAAAGCAAGTTTGTTGACTGACAGAAAAACAGAACAATGATCTCTGGATTATATTTGGTCCAATCCTAGACCTTAACATGAATCCAACATTCCACCTTTTCTCATAGTAGCACCTTTCAGAAAATTATGATGAGTTTTTTATTCCTACAATTTGCTTTAGTGCTTATAAAAATCATTATTTTTGTAAGTAATTAATTAGTAATTAATAATTTAGTAATTAATAATTATTTAATAATGATTTAATATTGTTACTATATTATTATATTAAAATTAGTTTCCAGTAAGAAAGCCCTTAGGTCATAATTTACTTAGGCTACATGTATTCTACATGTAAGCAGGCTTGTCAAAATGATCTGCAATTCCACTTGCAATAGTTAGGAATATATGTAATTTAATAGATATATTTTATTAATGCTTTTGATATATTATGAAATATATTTTGTTTGTATTCAAACATTTGAATAATTATCGCATTTGTTTAATGATATATACATTTCTTTAGCTTTAGCATGTATTGTATTTACATAGACATGGATCTACAGTCTTATTACAGTGTGTTCCATGTATGCAGTGTGCAGAGAGAAGAAGGGTCATTGTGATCTTGCATGTGCTTTACCCATGACATGCTTTCTAGTATTATGTTCTGGCTTAAGCATAATAATATAACATTTTGGACTAAATATACAGAACAGTAAACCAAAGCTGGAGGCCAGTATAGCAAATATCTCCACAGCTACAGTGACTTTTCCAGGAGAGCTGACATAAGCTGGAATAAAGGTGATCCAAACTGCACAGAATATGAGCATGCTGAATGTGATGAATTTGGCTTCATTAAAGTTATCAGGCAACTTCCGTGCTAGAAAAGCCAAAATAAAACACAAAGCAGCCAAGACTCCTATATAACCTAGCACAGCCCAGAAACCTATAGCTGAACCTAAATCACATTCTAGTATTATTTTATCAGTGGAGTGAACCATGTTTTTGTGAGGCACTGGAGGTGCTAGTCCTAACCACAGAGCACATATAATGATTTGAAAGAGAGTGCAACAAAAAACACTCATTCTCTGTACTGGCACTGAACACTGAGGAGGGCTGTTTGCTGGCACTGTGGCTTTGAATGCCATCACTACTGCTATTGTTCTTGCCAAAACACAGGACATGCAAAGAGCAAAGGTGATCCCAAACGCTGTGTGGCGCAGCATACAGGACCACTTAGAGGGCTGACCAATGAAAGTAAGTGAACAGAGAAAGCACAGAGTCAGAGAGAAGAGCAGCAGGAAGCTCAGTTCGGTATTGCTTGCCTTTACAAGGGGTGTGTCTATAAAATAGAAAAATACCATCCCTACAGCTACAGTAAAAGAAACTCCTGTTAATGAAAACACTGTCAGAATGACTCCCATGTCTTCATCAAATGACAGGAATTCCACTTTCTTCGGAACACATAGGCTGTGGTTTTCATTTGACCAGTACTCCAAAGGACATCTGATGCATTCAATAGAGTCTAAAATGAGACAAGATGAGACTATTTTTTTATTGATGCCTATCACAGAAATCTTTTATTTCTGTGATAGGCATCTTTTATTTTATGTGTTTATATGTTCTTTAATCAATAAAGAAAAGCATAGATTACCTGTCATGTTGGTGATTTCACCTACAGGGCACTGTACACATTCAAAGCAGCAGGGTGGCCTTCCTTTGATTTGGGCCTGTCTGTAGCCAGGCTGGCAGCTCTCACTGCACATGGATCTGGGCCTCTGATACAAACTCTGATTCAGTTACACTCCCCCCAAAATAATTTATATGATTTTTGTACTAGAACCTCATAGTAAGTTTTTTTCTTGTAGTGAACTTACTGTGTAGGCTACCTACCATATTACTGTTTCCAGCCCAAACTATATTGACAGGTTTCATGACGAACTGTTCATCACTTGGGTGAGAGGCATCGTAGTTACCAACTGTAACAAAGGTTACTTCCCCTGCCTCATTCCTCTGCCAGTTCACCAACTCATACCTCGCAGTAGGGTCTCCATCACTGTTAAAATACACTTGCTCACCTGAGGGCATTGTGAAGTTCACAGTCTGTAAAGAGTGTAGTATCTAAGAAAAAAAATGGTACATGAAAAAAATTATTCTGTGCTGTGTGTGCATGTTTATTTGCATGCAATGTTCTCATTTTTATTTATATTGAAGATTCGTTGTTTTTCGTACCTCACCTGGAAGTAATATGTCCTTTTGGGAGCAAAGTACATTGTCAAGGTAGCCATCAGTTTGGCAAGCCAGTGTGTTATGCAGGGCATAAGCTATTGCATAAACTGCCTTATACACATTGTTTGATATCCTTAGCTCTGATACATCAGTGAATGTGTTATTAATCTCTTTGAGATTCTCATATCCAGTGCAAAGCTTCACATTCTCAGCTTCTGGAAAAAACTGACATCCAAATGTTGTTTCCCAGAACTCAGTCAGAAGGGCATTTGTGGGACTCTGAGAAGGATGGACCTTAAGAAGGAAGTCCTTCAAGCCTGGAATTTTTGACTTGTTGATAGTGAAGCCTATTGCGCTGCTTAAAATGTTTGAAGTTCTTTTAGTTGCCAAGTACCTGGCTGTTATCCAGGACTCACTGCCTACCCACTGTAGCCCTGTTATATTTTGAACAAGGGCTTCCTCTAACAGTACTTCCATTTCACTCTGGGCAAGAAATGCTACTAAAACTTTAGCAGTGCCTTTTTTGATCACTTCCACAACTTTAGCAATGCTCTCTTTGGAATTTGTTCTGAGAATGGCCACAGAGTATTCAACACATACACCCTCTTTTGCCACTGCCTCCATAAATGTGGCCATACCATTGTTGCCGTAGTCATTGTCACTTCTTACAGTTCCTACCCACGTCCAGCCAAAATATTTTACTAGCTGAGCCAGTGCTCTGCTTTGGTAGTAATCACTGGGAATTGTTCTAAAGAAAGTGGGATACTGTTTTCTGTTGCTCAGGCAAGCACACGTAGCAAAATGACTTATCTGTTGGAAATAAGAAACATGAAAATAGAATTATTTCTATGTGACTATTATCACTTTTGCTGCATTCTTTGGTTTAATAAATTAGATTGATGTTCATTGTTTTACCACTGGAATCATGAAAGGTCCAGTTGAGCTTGACATCACTATGGTTGAGGATGATTCTGATTCTCCAATGATAGCTTGTACTGCTGAGTGCCCATAGCAGATTTCTTGTGCTGTATGATGCTGACCATTTATCAAACCCATTGCTGATCTCATAGAGGCTAATGTTGAGCCACAGCTATCAAATATTTTGTATCCAATAGAAATATTAGGGAGGAGGCTGCTCTTGTTTATTTCATCAATAGCAAACAGCATAGTTTGAACAAACTGGAATTCTCTGAAGTTCAGGCTAAAGAAATAGAGAGAAACAATTGTACACTTTGCCTGTCTTGTAGTGACCTGCTAATGATCTTATTATTTACAGTTTTAGCATTGTACAGTATTAGATAGGTATTTGTTTATACAATTAATTTTTAATACTTGCTTTGGCCCCCAAACTCCAATCTAAGTAAAAGAAAAAAGGTTTGATTTATATTGCAAAAAAGAAAAGAAGGAACAAACCTGGTGCAGGTTAGACGTTGTGGTTTCTCGGTAAATGATGGTGTCTGTAGTGTAATTTTGGTGTGAATTGAAAAAGCTCCTCCAATGATAACATTCCCATCCTTGTAAAGCACGGGGTACTCTGGGCTTCCAATCATTTGACAGTTAACTTTCTCACCTTTTGCTTTAAAGACCCAGAGGAACAGTAATGTGTAAAGAAACATCACAGAGGTTCTAGGGCACGACTCTGCCACCCTGCCCTAACTGGAAGAGCATATTATATAGGGATTGATAATCCATTCTTGGTGCATTGAGTATGCAATCATGTGATCTGAACATGTGATCAGTTTCTGTAAGTGAAGCTCGTGTTTGACTGGATATCATTTGGATTTATTGGTTGACATGGTCAGTCCAAAACCATTTTTCTCCCTTGGCTGCTCATCTGCAGAGTCTTTAACTAATGAAGGTCATGGTAGTCATGCTGTTTGTTAATGACTATAATTGCTTCCCTCCAACTTCATTGCCTATAGATCTTCCCTTCTGTAAGACTCTTTATCACATGAGCATGCACAGACTTGGGAAGAATATAGCCACATCATTGTCATCATTGTTTGACCTGCCTGGTTTTATACAGCTTTGCCAATATCTAGTTTACATTAAAGCGGATATTACATTATATGTATGTAATAGTTACCTTAAATATATAATTTTTAATATTACATTGAAGATCTGTGGATATTATATGTATGTAAATATTACATTAATATATATGTTATAATATTACATTAAAGCCTATGTAGATATCCTGAATCAAAGTATTTTGTTAGAATCCAATTAATTCAATTTTATTTTTAATTAAGGTTTATGGGTGGACAAAATAACTGAAATATCTAACAATGTGTAGATATAATAGACATTTCTGTTTGTAGAAATTGGTAACAAATCACACAAACAGTGAAGGCAGAAATGCTCAAAGGCACCAAACTTCCGTTCCTCCCTGTACTCTTATACACAAGTGTGACTTTATTTTGTTTTCTTTTAAAGCTTCTCATTTTCAGTGATATAGGTGTTATAATTTAATAAAATCTGCCAGAAAAACAAATAAAATCATTTTTCCAAATCTTTTCAATTAGAGCAGCATATAGATTTCTCCTTCATACACAAGGCAATTACACTGATTTTTAAAATAAAGACATTCACACACTAAGTCCCAAAACAGCCAAACATTTTAATAAAATGTTATCAAAACATCCATTCTTTTGTAAAGGTGTATTATAGTTCTCACATCCAATGTCAAAACTAATTATTTTAAACTGCAGTTATATTTTTAAAAGGCACCTGTGACCTACACTTTTGACAACATGCAGTCATGCAATAGATAATAGGGATTAGCCAAAAATAATAATTTGGTAAATTATATAATAATGTTAATAACCATGCCTCAATCAGACCTTTCAGTGTACATACAAGTATTTAATCTAAAAGACTATGAGGAGGACTTCATAAACTCTAAGCAGTGGTCTAAAATGATCATTAATATACTTATTGAATGCATTTTTTGATTACCTTATGCTAAAGACAATGGCTTTTTTTTTTTTCCTCAGGCCAGAATGTATATGGTAAAAATGTAGATGAATTTTATTTCTGTTTGGACATACAACATGATGGTTATGTATACTTGGACAAACACTTTCAGATCTTTCATTTCTGTCACTTTACTCATTTATTTTGTGGCGCCAGCAAACATTTGCAAGCACATCCACACCGGTCCAAAAACAGGTCTTTAAGTTCACATATGCAAAAAAAGGTCTAAGAACTTGATTTCATTTTGCTTGGAATGCTGTCATAGTACTGCAAAATGCTGTTATCCTGCAACATTTTCTGTTCAGATGTGATATTTGGAGAGACCAACCATGAAAAGCAATTGAAGTCATCCTCTGTGTTCATCACTTTATTTTGATTTTTGACAGACCACTTATTGCATTAAATATTTTTTCAGGATTTTGTGACCAGTGCACCTACCACTATAATCTCTGACTATTTACCTTTTTTAGCTTGGTCTTATTGATGGTAAGCAGCTTTAAATAAACAGTTATTGAGTTCACACAATACAAAATAATAAGCAGTAGGAAGAATGTAATAAGCGTGAGGTATGGAGTCATTGTATGGCTCAACTTTCATTCTTGAGAACGTTGTATTTCTCATTGTTTATTCAGGGTTTTACTTGTGTGAGTACATTCAATATTTAAACTTAAATAACCACTCTATGTGAATATTCTGTATGTTTATATTTTATTGAATTTCTTATAGTGATTTAGATGCCATTTTCCCCATCACGTGTTTCTTTGTGTTTAATTCAGGCTTCAACAGAATTATATAACATTTTGGTGTAAAAATACAAAACAGTAAACCAAAACTGGAGGCCAAAATGGCAAATATCTCCACAGCTACAGTGAATTTTCCAGGAGAGCTGACGTAAGCTGGAATGAAGGTGATCCAAACTGCACAGAATATGAGCATGCTGAATGTGATGAATTTGGCTTCATTAAAGTTATCAGGCAACTTCCGTGCTAAAAATGCCAAAATAAAACACAGAAAAGCCAAACATCCAATATAACCCAGTACAGCCCAGAAACCTACAGCTGAACCTAAGCCACATTCTAATATTATCTTATCCTTGTAGTATTTCATGTTTTTATAGGGGAAAGGAGGAGAAATTGTTATCCAAAACACACAAATAATGACCTGTATGAGAGTAAAAGCAAGAACACTGAGTCTCTGCTGTGGAGGCCCAAACCATTTCATGACATTACTGCCTGGAAGTGTAGCCCTGAAGGCCATTAACACCACTATTGTTTTCCCCAGAACACAGGAGATGCAGAGGACGAAGGTGATCCCAAATGCTGTGTGGCGCAGCATACAGGACCACTCAGAGGGCCGACCAATGAAGGTAAGTGAACAGAGGAAACACAGAGTCAGAGAGAAGAGCAACAGGAAGCTCAGCTCTGAGTTGTTGGCTCGGACGATGGGAGTGTCCTTGTTTATTAGAAATAAAATGGCCACTAAAATAGTTAATCCTGCTCCAAATAGAGAAAACAATAAAAGTACTATCCCCATAACCTCTGTAACAGAAAGAAATTCTATGACCTTTAACACACATTTATCTCTCTCAGCATTAGGCCAGTATTCTCCTGGACACTGCTCGCAGTTATTTGAATCTGCAAAACAATTAGGATTATTCTGATTAGGAAAGAACACAGCCATGGTCCTGTGTTTTTATTTATTGATGCCATTGCTCAGGAACTGTACCCTAGAAAGCAAGAGCAGAATGCAAAATGTACAACTAACAAATTTTCTTTGGAACTTCGTAAGCCTAAAATTACCTGTCATGTTACTGATCTCTCCCTCTGCACATGGTATACAGTCATAGCAGCAGACAGGCCTTCCCTTCTGCACAGCCTTCCTGGTTCCTGGAGGACAGCTCTCACTGCATACAGACCTTGGCTTCTAATATGAGCATAATAGGTGGCATGCATTACTATTTAAGTAAAATGCAGAAATAATAAAACAACAGAACAAATCCTCTGCAATCATTTTCATATGTTTGTAATGTTTTATAATAATTACTATGTTTAAAACATTTATAATCAGCCAACCGTATCTGTACCTCAGTTTTTCCTCCAGCCCAAACTATGTTTCTAGTAGTTTGGACAATTTGCTCTCCAGGAGGCATAGAGGCATCATAGTAGCCCACTTGCTTAAATTGCACTTCTCTATTGACCCCAAGTTGCCAGTTCACCACATCATACTTCGCAGACGTTGCTCCAGTGCTGTCAAACCACACCTGCTCTCCTGATTTTGTGGTAAAATTGACCTTTTTCAGAGCCTCAGAAACCTTGAGAGGTAAAAAGAGAATGTTGGTATCTATGTGATCAGTGTCAGTTACAGACTGGGTTTTTTTGTTCCTTTTTTTATTATTGTGTTACCTGCCAAGGTTGTATTATCTTGTCCTTATTACATCTCTGGTTTTCTGTGCATCTGAGCAGGCTGTGTAGAGAATGGGCCACAGCATAAATTGCACTGTAGATGCCATTGGCATATCGCAGTTCTGAGATATCTTCATTGTAGTTTTGAAATGGAAGAAGATCCTTATATCTGCTGCAAGTGTTTTCAGCTTGAGAAATGTTTCCCCCTGTCAGGAAGCAAGGGATAGCTGTTTCCCAAAATTCTTTTAGGACGTAGTCAGCAAAGCCTTCAATGTTGGCTTTTCCCACATCAAGTCCCAAGCTTCCACCCAGCACACTGTAGCTTGTTGGAGTTATTAGATTAACAGCAGTAATCCATCCCTCAACTCCAATAAATTGTAATCCTGTGACATTCTTTAGAATAAGATGTTCTATTAGAATGTTCATCTCAATATGGGCAACAAATAAAATAACCACTTTAGCTGTGCCTTTCCTAATAGTGTCTACCACCTTCATGAGTTTGGTAGTCTCAGATCGGTCAAATTTCTCTGAATACTCCACACATATCCCTTCTTCTTTTGCAGCTTCAAGGAAAATGGCCATCCCATTATTACCATAGTCACTGTCACTGTTCACAGCTCCTACCCAGGTCCAGCCAAAGTGCTTGACCAGTTGAGCCAGAGCTGTACTCTGGTAGTAATCACTAGCTATGGTCCTGAAGAAGGAGGGGAACTCTTTCCTGCTGCTCAAACATTCACATGTGGCAGCATGACTGATCTGGGCAGAGAAAGACAGAAGATTTACAGAACATTTAGCACAGCTTAATTTACAAACCATTTAGCACACCTTAATTTACAGAACATTTAGCACATCTTAATTTACAGAACATTTAGCACACCTTAATTTACAGCACACCGTTATACCTTAATTACCAATAGTTCAACCAAATGCCTCAGTGTACTCTCATTCAAAAGATTAATCATGCAGGAGGCAAGCATACAAGTGGCAAAAATATATATTTGATGGAATACAAACTATAAAAAGCATTTGTACATTTTCATTCATTATATTAAAGAAAGTGAACTATCTGTGTATTTTCAAGAAACAGAATATTATTCAGTAACTATATGTAAAAAAATAAAATAACAACATTTAGCAACATAGTTAAATATGGTTAAATTTTTATTTACAATGTGATTTCGAAATCTGATATCCAATGTATAATTGCTTGGGATAGCTGATGGATAACAGGTGAACTAAGGCAGTGCACTATTAATTGTCATATTAATTTTTAAATAAATTTGCTCTCCAAGTACTATGCAACATGTCTGCAACATGTCTGGTTTCACACCAAACTAAGTTGTTAAATGTTTTGAGTATTCAAGAGACTGATATCCAAGTATGTATAATTAGTTGGGATAGCTGATGAATAACAGGTGAACTAAAGGCAGTGCCCTATTAATTGTTATACTAATAAAATTTGCTCTCCAAGTACTATGCGCGTCAGCACATGGCATGACAGTAGCTTATTCTTACAATTGGGATTTTGAAAGGCCCTGTAGTTTTAGCGAGTACTATAGTAGGAGTAGACTCTGACTCCCCTATAATGGCCTGCACTGCCGCTTTTCCAGAGCAAGCTCCATCTGCTCTTAGTTCCTGACCATTCATCAGAGCCATAGCTGCCCTCATAGATAAGAATCTTGAGCCACAATTGTCATAAATCCTGTAACCAATAGAGACATTTGGGAGCAGGCTGCTGCTTCTGTTGATTTCCTCAATGACAAAAATCATGGTCTGGGCAAAGCGTAGTTCTCTGAGGTTAAGTCTGTGGGCATACAGGAAACATTACACAACAGTAATTGGTTTTCCTGAAAACATCACTGGAGTGTGAACTTTTGCTTTATAACAAACCTATAGCATATTAGAGGTTCAGGTTTTTCTGTAAAATACAATGATGGCGGTATTACAGCGCTGTGTATTAAAAAAGCTCCTCCAATTATCACATCTCCATCCTTAGACAGTAAAGCATACTCTGGACTTTCTAGAATATGGCAAATTAGATTTTCACCCTTTGCTGCAAGAACAACTGAAACCAGGAGCACATGAAAAAACATCCCAAAATCTCTCTGCTACTAGTGCTACATGAATCCCCATCCACTACCGCATTGATTCTTTTTATAAACATGCATAGATCTTTTCCGGATGTTACTGTTCACATTTAACAAATCAGGAACTGTGGACTTCATGACTTCATTAAGGGACAGGATGCTAGCTGGGGCCTGTTGAATTCAGCCAGGTGTTTTTAATTCATTGAAGGATGATCAACTAGGATTGTTCACAGATAAGATGTGAACCTTGGCAGGAAGAACAATTGCAAATAAATATTGCTTAATGGTTATAGAAACTTATAGATAATTTATCAGCAACTCTCAATTTGAAAAACTTAATTTAAAATAAGTTCCAATAATTACTAATAAAATCTAAACATTTTCATTGTCTCTGATTAACTTAAAACCTTAATAATATGAGTTAAGCATTAAATATTGTGACATTGGCCATTGGCCTGTGAGAGAGATCGAGGGCAGTTACTGCACAGGTAGGTTTCCCAGTGTGTTCCCTGACCTGTAATTTAGTTCAACATTAATGCTGTTATTGCTTTCCCTAATGTGTCACAATTGTGCACATGTTTACTTTAGTCACATAATTTTGCAGTGAAGTGGTGTTCTTTTGTGTTATTACCATCATTGTGTGTAGTGTTGTTTTCAGGTACTCTGCACCTTTTCCTGTATTGAGTAGTTCAGTTCCATCTCTGCCTGTTTATTATGTACACTTTTCAATAAATCAGTATTCACATGCGAGAGATGTCGTCTCACGGGTTTTCCTTGCCGCCAACACTGTAATGGTTTCAGATGGGCTGCACTGCTGAATTGAGATGGATTGGGCAATGCAATGAAAAACTCAGCAAAGAAGAAGCAGCCCAGAGGAAGCGGGAACCCGGGTCCTGCCGGGTCCTGCCGGGTCCAACCAGACGAGAATGAAGCAGCTGTCTGGTGATAATGGCAAGGAGAGCAACGCAGAAAGGCTCAGCGCAAGAGCCTGGCCTGCTCCCAGTGACAGAGGGCCCACAGCGTCAGCAGTGACAGTACTCCTCCATACTGGAGTGTATGCTCCACACAGAAAGTAGCTGCCCAACACCAAAGCTGGGCCGAGGCTATTGCCATGGGGCAGCTGTACCTGGCACTGGTGGGAAAAGCATTGTGGGTGCTCATAGAGCTGCCATAATAACAGCATGATAAGCTCGTAGCATTGACCGCGTCCCTCCAACATCCTTTTTGGCAGGCAGCGCAGTTGCTATATGTCAAGTGGCTGCTTTCAGAGCAGCTGTAGGGAGAGCAAATGAGCATACTTGTTGTCGGAATTGAGCACAATGGTCCGGTACGCATATCCAGCATTTGAGAAGGCAGTGCGCAGAGTTAGCACTATGCTACTTCCTTAATGTCTTATTGTCAGAATGATACCGCGCCAGCCAGCCTCCAAGCAGCCATCACCCAGGCAGAGAGAGCAGAACTCATCATCAGCACAGACGCACTGCAGCGAACAGCTCAGTGCTATGCAGCGGAGGACACGTGCCAAGCAAATGGTGGCGCAGCATCTTGTATTCTGGTGGTGCAGGAGGAGAGGGCACCACACCAGACAATGCTGAGAACATAGAGCAGTAGGAAAATAGAATTGGGGCTGTATAACGAGTGGCGAAACAAAGGTAGAAAGCAGGCACTCTATAATAAAATATATTGCTCTCATTTTATTTCATTTAAAAAAAAAACCCACACAGATCTGTCTAAGCGGAATTTCTAATATTCTTCAATTAACATCTGTATTAGGCACTGCTGAAAAGGGAATGTTTGAAGTAGCCACCGCCTGTAGCAATTCTGACGAGGCCCTCAGTCTCGGATCATCTGACATTTTATGAGATGCTATTAGACTTCAATTATGTCTGTTGATGCATTTACAGTTGAAAATAAATCCACCATTTTCATTCCACTATGTAATTCATCCTTTGACAGTTTTTCCATAATGTAAGAAGCTTTTTGTCTCCCTGGCACATTACTGACAAACTCATTCAAAATTACTTACAGGTTACATGGTGTTCCTCACTAGTGACATCTGCAGTCATTGTGGTATTACTACAGCTTGACGCAACAGGTAAATTTAAGGTCAGGTATACATCTTCTTGTGCTCCTTGGATATGTAAATGTAAAGGGTTGTGTGATGCTGACTTTTGACCTAGGCCAATCTTTGCTTAAAGGCTTACCTAAGGATTAAAGTATGCTTGCCACATTTGGGGCCCCAAGGTCATGTGGATGGTCTGCAGGCCTCTAGAATGTTACTTTGACTTATTTAGGAAAAATTAAAGGGTCGCAGAAAGCCAACTGTGTGATCAGCAGCCTCTAATCTCGGCATACACTGTCTAAGGCCTAGATTATGCTTGCCCAGTATGGGGCCCGTTGAGTGGCTGGCACTCAGGCCCCAGACTAATTAAACTGAGAACTGCCTATACAGGTAAATGTAAAGGGTCGATGGCCACCAAACCTTTTGACCAAGGGCCTTCAAACTCAGCACACACCCTCTCTCCTAGGCCTAGTCCATGTACCAAGTTAGGTTAAATTAACCCTAGGTTAAATTTCTAGTGTGCAGCTCATGGGAGTGTACCTTCGACAAGCTAATTAAGATGCTGCCTATGTAGGTAAATGTAAAGCTTTGACATAGGGTCATAAAACTTGTTGGATGAAGGCTCCCTGATGCCTAGTCTCTGTATTTTCTTTCCCTTTTAGGGGCAAGGGCAAACAAACAGGGATGTTCACTGTATTATTAAACAGAGGTAAAAACAAAAGTACAGTCACTTTGACTTATTACTACTGTCATATTTAACACAAGTACAAACATATTTCTGTTCATAATCATAGCAATCATAGTTTTTAGTTAGAAGATACACTAGGGATATAACTTGGTAAAGGCTGTTTTTAGAGCATATAGCAGAGGTTTGATATAACTGACAGGATTGCTTGGCCTAACTGTTATAAACTGGGGCTAAACTGGGGCCACTGTCATATCTAAGATCAGGGAATACACAAACTAAAGGATAGCTCAGAATTACACACAACAGAAACAGGGCAATACTTAACGCAGGGTACAACAAAAAGACTAAGATAAAACAAGGAACAGGTGGAAAAACAGAAGGACTCAGGTTAGGGTGACCTCCGGTGGTGAGAGGTGATGCTATCTTCAGCTGGTGTCACAGATATACTGAGGAATCTGTGATTTTAGCAGGCCTCTAGGGCCTTGCTACAGGCAGTTGTTAGATCAGTTAGTATGTCACAGAGGCCTAATATAACTTATAGGATCACTATGGCCTGGGGACTGCACTGGGTGCTAACATGTGGGGAGAAAGGACTGAGAGCATCCACACTGGCTTCTACCTGATGTGTGGGTTATCAGGCCTCTGTGACCTGCTACATGTTCTACACTGTTAAGGGTGATTACGGTAAAGTAGCATCATCATGCAGTGTATTTAGTGGGTATAGCACTGAATGGTCCTTTTTTTGTCAAAAAACTGACTATTCAGTAACTGAATAGTCTATTCAGTCAGTCACATTTTCAATGTTCAGAGTTAGTCACCATATAGAAGCATTAATATTGATGAAATTCTATAAATATTATAATCTCAGACTTGAACAAAAACTGAATATCACATTATACTGATTAGAGGTGCATTTTATATACTTGGTCCTTAGTAATTACAGGCCTAAACATCTGGTTGTATTTACTATTTAAGTTTATGTTTGTTTTAAAAACATAGATGACTGAAGCAGAAATAAACCCTGTTGATCAGGGATATGTAATAGTGATCTGGGATATATAATATTTACTGTTACATTTATTATTATTTAATTATTTAATGAAAAGACTACAGCCTAATGAATATTTAATTTTCTTTATGACCTTTCAGAGGATTTTCTCTGCTCATATGTATCACCACTTATTGTGAGAATTTGGGGGAAAGCTGCCATATAACTAAGCCATTATGGTGCTTGCCAGTATGGTGGTGTAATCCTGATCTGTTCAGCAAGCATGTCCTGTTAATGTCCTGTCAGTTACAGGACTAAAACTACTTCTGGATGACATGGAAAACAAAGATCTAACCCTAAATACAGAGAAAGTTTAAATAAGTTATATTAGTGGTGTGGTTTCTTTCTGTTTGCTGAAATTTTGTGTCAAGTGCTCCCTAAACGTGGCACATGGCATGGGTATGACTAGAGAAGAGATAAGATAATATTCCATGTTTTTGCATGACACATTTTTTCATAATGTTTTCATCCTAACTGTATCTAGGTGATCTAGGTATCCAGCTCTGCTGGCTCATAATATACACACAGTGCACACAGTGAGTAAGGCCTACATAGCCAACTTTATTTTACCGCAACTTCTGTGTGTGTGTGTGTGTGTGTGTGTGTGTGTGTGTGTGTGTGTGTGTGTGTGTGTGTGTGTGTGTGTGTGTGTGTGTGTGTTTTATGAACTTGTTTGCACTGCATGGAGTTTTACTGTAGCTTTAACATGGTATCTTTCAGTTATGCACAATGGCAATATATGTAGTTTAGTTTAGTTCATGTGAATATGTAATGTCTTACTTCTTGATGTTCAGGCCTGTAAGAACTTGAATTAGAATAACACATTACACTTGTGACAGCTGCAAAACACAGAATAAACAATTAATCTGTTATGCCTAATTTAATGTTGCATCAGGCAGTGTCTGCTGGGTGCTGTTGCTGTTCAGAGCATTGTCAAACCCTGAGGATGTTTATGACAGTCATGTGATGCCTGGACCAGTTGCTGTTAATTAATAGGGCTGTTATTTGTGTTTTTATTGTTTGTCAGGACTCCAGTCAGATTGCTTTCTAGGGGAGTACATCCTAGAGGGAGTCTGTTAGTAAGCTTGTTCTGCAAGTTGTAACACATCACTCTCTAAGTCCCTGGACTATTGCCCTCTTCCCTCGGCAGCGCCTCTCTAGTATCCCCAACTATGGCTCTTGGTTTGTTTATCTGGGTCAAAACACAAATAATGGTGGAAAAAAAAGAGATCTTGAAAAGTAAATGTTGTAAATTAACTCTTTGTCCTTAAGATATTTACATAGCACTGTATATGTAATTTATTTTGAGATCTTTCTTCATGAAACTTACTAAATGAAAATGTAGTCATACTGATAAATATGCAAGTTGCTCTGGATAAGAGCATCTGTGAAATGCTGGAAAACTAAATGAAAATGTCAATATGTGGTCAGTAGGCATATGGTCATTTCTAAATATGGCATTGTCTCTCATGCTGATGATACACAGCTGTACATTTCAGTCAAACCAACGAAGGAACAACTGGACACTGGGTCCCTAACATGAACGTGGATCACCCGCACCTGCTAGATCTGAACCTGGAGTACCTTTATGTATTTACACAGCACTGCACATGCAATTTATTTCTATTTCAAGATTTTTTTTCAGGAAATTTACCAAATGAATATACTTTATTTTATCCCATAAGCATAATATTACTTTGAAAATACATTCATGTCCTAATTCTCTTTTTGTGTGGGAGGCATTTTGACAGGTGCACCAGCCTGGCAGTTCAGCTACTGATCTTTAGCACCCTCTGCTGGTCACTTGCTAAGGCAACCAGATACTTCAAACAAGCAGGAGGCCATGACTAAACTTATGTCATCCAGCAGTGAAATCATTATTTGTTTTAGTAAAAGTTGCCCTATTTACTGTTCTGAAATCAGTTTTTACATTTTTAATTTGTAATGTTGCTTCATAGGAGGTGCCAGGGGAAGGAGCACATTTACAAAAGCTGTTAGTAACAAAGGCCATAAATCAATATGTTGGACTGTACGCGTTTCAATTTCAAAGGTGATAAAAGGACTAAGTATGTGAAACTTTTAGAGTCCTAGTTGATTATTTGTTACTTATCTAGGCCGGTTCTAGACTTCATTGCCCAGTTTCAGAGGCCGGGAGGGTGGCATAGTTTGTTGCCAAACTGCTGGACTCTGCAGGACTCTGCTGGACTCCGCAGGACTCTGCTGGACTCTGCAGGACTCTGCTGGACTTTGCTGGACTCTGGCCCACCAGCACCTGCCTTTGTGCATACCTGAACTAAACACTTAAGTTAATTTATTTTTCATTGCATCTTTTTTTATTGCCACTTCTGATTTATCTCTTCACTTATTAGGAAATGAGCTTTCTTTGCAAGATACTATGAGAATGTTTAGTGCTAATATGACCAATGCACAGTGAGAATGTACAGAGGGACAGTCAGCCACAATAAGATAGCAGTCATGATATTTATACTAAAACCTGATGTTAATAGTAAATCTGTTGTCATGCCATACTTTAGTATCTGAAATCTATATCACTGAGCATCATCATATATGAATATATGTAGTGGTGGCTCAGAAGTTAAGGTACTGGCCTGGTAGTCAGAAGGTTGCCAGTTCAAGCACCACCACTGTTGGGCCCCTGAACAAGACCCTTAACCCTCAAGTTGTGTCCAGTCATAATTGTAAGTTGCTTTGGATAAATATAAATATATTAATAAGGTTGATATAGGCCTGTAATGTTCTTATCCTATAGTCTTAAATATATTTTATGATGGAGATCTTTATGGTATGATCACTCCTTGACCAACTGACATGGTAGCCAGAACATACATTTACCATCCTGAGTAATGGTCTCTGTCGTAAGTTCACACTGTCACACTTTGAACTTATGTGACCTTTAGTAGGCATAAAGGCTACCTTCCTAAAGGGACATCATGTGAACACAGAATGCCCAGAGATGTAATATATTTGAAAAATGTGTGTCATGTGAGTTTGAATGGACCGTCTAGCATGCCTAGCAAAGTCCCTGGTTATTTTGATAAGGTGCACTTTAGAATTGTTTAAAAGTGGAATTTCCTTCAATGAATTAATAAAAATATGCTCAGTATGCAGTGTGTGCAGGCCCTGAACAAACCTCTGAATGTATACCCAGGCCGATGTATTGATGTTTATATTAACATTCATATTGTATATTAAAAAACAGAATGATTATAATAATCAGTATATTATAATTATTTATTTTTTTTATTTTTTTTATTTTTCTTCACAATAAGCTTAACGTCATAACAGTATTATTATTATTACATTATAAAACTAATCTGTAATGATTTATAGTTTTAAAATGTTTTGTGCTTAATTTTTAGATTCCTTATTAGATTACTTAGTCTTATGCAGCCCAAGTCTCATGTGGAAAGGCTTGGTGTTGTTAAAGGTGTTTTGACTAAAAAGAACAGTCCTCTGTGTGCATTCTTTTGGCATCAGCCTTCTCCTAATCACTCCTGCCTTTACTACAAAGCTGCTAATTAATTATGATGCAATGCACCATTATAATACAAGCTGCCATTTGATCTCATAATTTGGAAACACTTACCTGTCAGCGCATGCCTACCAGGCTGAGCTGCATCTGCCACCCAACCCCTGAAGCCTCATTCGTGGGCAGATTATGCCGTCTGGCTGCTTCTCATCTTTCAGCTCCAATTAAATCATAGCCTTGGGCCTACACTGATTAAAAACTGACACAAGGGTGCCCTAGTGGTGTGTCTGAGCTCACAAACAACACACCTCAGCCCTCGAGACCAAGGTTTTCATTTGGGTTCGCCAGACAGCAACAGTCACTTTCACCCTGGAGACCTCTATTGATAATAATATTTTGGTGCAGTTTTGTTTTTTGTTTTTTTTCTCTGACTGGTGAATGCTAATTGTTTTTTATAACAAGTTGTTTTGGAAGTTAGTCGCACTCAATAACACTTTAATGCTCTTGCGTCAGATGTTCTGTTTGCTGAAAGGTTGCAGATGCTCTTTCGTGACCTTTTAATGAACAAAAAAATACCATGTTCTTTTACTGTAGTACTTCTGATATTAAAGTTGGTAGGGTATACTGGTATAACATGGTATAATGTTCTTTGATAATCCATGATGATTGTTACCTTTAGTAATGATCCCTGAATGAACCCTAGTTGAAAGAACAGATTTCTTTTCTCCTGTTAGATTTTTTTTTCTTTCGTTAAATCTGTGCATGATTGTACAAGACAGTATCATTTTACTATATTAACTAATATATCAAACCAAATAATGTAGGTTATGCATTGTTCAAAAAATGATATCACAAATGGTGTCACATCATAAAATCTAATTGTGTGTATAGTAAATTAAATGTGCAGCTATAAAAAATAAGAATAAAAAATTTAAAACTTTGACATACAAATGAAATAACATAAATTGTTCATCATAAAAGAAACTTGGAGAAGTTTTAACTGTTTAAGCCCTTAATATTCTGACTCTGTAGCTGCGTTTACACTGCAGCATATGTAAAGGTTACAGTGTAGAGGTTGCACATGCAGGGCCTCACATTCATGGCTGTGGACAGACCATTGCATATGAACAATGGCTATGGTCAGACCACTGCATACAACCAGTGGAGTTTTGGTGACATTGTAATATGCATGTTGGTAATTATGTGTGAAAGTGGAAGGTTAGTCTGAGGTCACTGGCATAGTGGAAGGTGTTTGCTTTTGTAAGAATATTCAATCTTTAATGTTTAATATTGTGATTGGTCCAAGGACCACTGCTGAACTCAGTACATGTTGAAATGTTGAAATTACAGTGCTATAATGTTCTTGATAAACACAGTCATGACACTGTGTAGAACTAGTGAGTATGATTACATGTTTGCTTACAGTTATGGAGCTGGATTCCTCTATGAAACAACACTAACACCCTGTTTAATTGTATATTACTTGCAATAATATGACTGGCCGAAGACACTAATTAATCACAACGACCATTCATATTTCACTTTGGCCAACTTATTAGCATATATTGTATATGACATAGTTTATATACAATATCATCTAACATATATAACAAATAACATCTTTATATAATAACTATATAACAGCTTTTATATGACAACAAATGCAGTTGCTTTTTAGATGCATCTTCGTGTTTCATATTGCAGTGGACAGCAATCATATTCCTCAAGGACTACATATGTTACAGTCATTCGGCTCCAACCCTCACCTAGCAAACCTGACTAGAGACCACAGTTGTAAGTAACTGCAAAGATAGGGCCTGAACAGTGTGATTAACTATTCCAGAGCTCTACAAATGTCAGCAGCAGCTTGGCCAATTCCACTTGTTTACCAGTGAGTCAGGTAGACTCAGTGTCAGGTAGATTAGACACCTGTTCCATACTAAATATTTGGTTGAGTTAGAATTCAGATAAAGTACCATAATAGAAATTCATTTTCAGTGCACTAGTTTATAATTTCTTTTACTGAACTTCATGTATAATATTAGTTAGTCAATTTACTACCGAACTTGCTGTTGTGTGTAACAACCAGAAACATCGTTTTCTGTTTCACTCTCTGAGCTTCTCAATTGATAGGCATGCAGTCTTCAAAAAATATGAGGTCAACCCCTGCCAAATTGCCTTAGATACCGCAGCAAAAGGACATTCAGAGGTCATAGAAGTGAAATGAGAGAATAGAACTTACATTAATATATTAGGAGTGGCAACAAAAATACCTTTATCTCTTGTATTATCCTTTTTAAATTAACCAAATGTGTGCATTGCCCTCAAAGAAGATTTAGAAGCCACATAAAACTGAAAATAAATAAATAACTATATGAATAAAAACATATATAGGTTTGCAGCTGTAGAATTGCAGATGATGGCTGCATTCTGGGTTTACCAAATCTCCATGGCTTCTCCATGGCATGCAAACAAGCTATTTTGTAAGCTTTGTCTGTGTTCTTATGAAACCACAGCAAGATCCTGGATTTTGTTAAATGCCATCGTAGCTTTGGGAATAGGTTCTATGGTTAACAAAAGTCTGAAATAGACATTTTTTGGTCACAAATACCAGGGCTGAAAACATAAGCTCCTAGTGAAGTACGATGATATGATTGCAGGTCTGTTTTCCTTCCAGAGGCCTTGGAAGTCATCATGTTAGTAAAATGCAGCTGTCACTGCCAGAATGATCCCCAGATGTGTCCTTAGGGCAATAATGCACATCATAGCTCAGGTCCCATGCAAAAAAGTGTTGCACTCATCACAAAAACAAGCTTTTATCACAACCATCCTAAACCCACTGAAGACTTTTGGTGTGGGTTGAATTGGAGCTAAAAAGGGCTTTTTCTCCCAGAAAAATATTTCTCAGTATTTATAAATACATATGCATTTTTCTGACATCTACCTTCTGTAACACCTGGCAAATCTCAACACCCCACCGTTATAACCATTATCATGATAATAAAACACAGGCTGTGCTCCACCTTCCTTTCACAGAGAATGATAATCTTACATTAAACTAAAGACAGCAATGTTGATGCCCTTTAGGGATGGCACCATAGTATTACACCGTTAGAGACCTCCTATTCGTAGGAATACTCAGAGAACATTCAGTGACAATATCTTTACTTGGTAAGTGTCTCACAGCATTACATGAAAATTTTTGCTCAAAGTTTACTTATTTGCTTACTGCTGTGTGTAAATGGACCCCTTTGTAAATGGACATTCTGCTAATTTGGTTTTGTATGTTGGCATTCATCTTATTCTGGCCCTAGGTCTTGGACATGAATTCCAGTACCAGCTGTATTAGACAATGGCTATTTCTATGGATGTCTAAACTTATAATGAGCATCCCACATGAACAATGAATGGCACTGTTCCTCTTTCCACTGTTACTCTCTCAAATGAGGCTGTCAAATCTGTTGGCGGTAGAAAACAGAGACAGCAGTTTTATTCACTGACAGTTCATTATCATAGATATTGATATTCTGTGTTATTAGGAACACCTGCATACCTGCGCAATTCATGTAATTATCCAAGCAACTCGTTGTGTGGTAACTGCATATTGAACAAAATCATGTAGACATGGATCTAGCGCAAACATCCAAATGGGGAAAAATGTGTGGATTTGACCATAGCATGGCTTTTGGCGCCAGATGGCGCCAGTGAGTTTGAATATTTCAGAAATTTTCAGAAAACAATTTTTGATGAGACGTGCAGATGGTAGGGTCAGAATTTGGTGTAAACAACATGAATCCATGGATCCAACCCATCCTGCCTTGAGTCAAGCGTGTAGGCTGCAGGTGATGGTGTAATGGTGGGGGAATGGTTTCACTGGCACACACTGGGCCCCCTAACGCAAGTCATGAGATTGGATGAATGTTCTGCTGAAAAATCTGCAGCAATTACATGTTGCAATCTTGTCAATATGGACCAAAATGTTAAAGGAATGGTTGCGACACCCTGTGGGCTCCATGACATGTGGAACTGAGGCTGTTCTGAGGAAATGGTGGCCAGTCAGTGTACTACATGGGAAAAGATGGTGGTGGCAGGCTTCATTCCCTTTGATTTATAGTGAAGATGGAGGTGGTGTCTGGGAAGAGTTTTACAACATTAGAAACTGTCTGTAAATAAAGCTGAATAAAGCATTCATAAATAAAGCATTCATTCCATGTATTCTACAGTATTCTAGTTCATTGGTATGTTTAATTCTAGCCTACTGTACTGTGCTTGGATATATTCTATGAGTAAATGACAAAGAACTTTTGTAAGTCGCTCTGGATAAGAGCGTCTGCTAAATGCCGTAAATGTAAATGAAACAAAACTGGACAATGTTAATAAATGATGTGTTTAATTGTGGTTGTGACAGTATAATGGTAAATGAAATGCATCAAATACAGCCCTTTCTCACTTTGGTAAGGGTCTTAATTTCTTTTTATATTTATTTGACATCTACTGATCTACTGTACTCTGCAGCACTACTCTCTGTGATGGGGTTTCACACCTGCCCTCTCCCCCTTCTGCTTTGTGGTCTCCAAGGCTCCTGCACACACTGCCCTTCTGCAGTTTTAACCTCCTTACACAAGCCACTGTTGATTAACTAAATGTGTGGTCAGTGCTTCCACATTTGATTGTATGATTAACTCTGATAAGAATGGATAATACAGCAGATACAACGAGTCACAATAAATCAATATGATCTAATTGTTCTTGTAAGGCTGAAAGTGACATGATTCTGTTTGCATTTCTTTGTTCCAGATTTTCTCTCCATATAATAGTCTGAATGTATTGTGCATACTATCCTGTTTGAAAACAAAGGATTCTATACTTTCACATATTACGTAATTTTACATAATCAGGGAAAAACAACTGAATAAGGCTTCATTTCAAATGTACTTGCAGTATTTCTAAGATGCTGCCGGTTTTTATACGTCTGACATCCTTACTGTGGTTCCTTTTAATAAACTCTGCTTGCTTTTATTAAGACTACCACATCGGGTCATAGCAAGGGTTTCTCTCTGCATAGTAGCAGTGAGCTATAGCAATGTTTCCTTCTTACACAGTGCCATGTTGACCTCTGAACTGATCCTCGGAGAGCTCATCATGGTTGAAGTAGCAGTCTCCTGTTGATATTAGAGAGGACTGAGTAGGAGAAACAGCCCCAGGTCACACTCTAATGCACCCTTATTTTCAACTCTGTGTGAACATCGCCTGCAGCGCTTACAGATACACTCCCAAAAGCCATTAAACAGCCTTTAATGAGGCACTAGTCCTCACACCTAAATACCCTACTGACAGAGCCTTGGGCTGGCAACAGCCTGATCTGTCAGTGTGTCTCATTCTCTCAGCCTCTTAATGTGCTATTGTTTCATGTCTGGGACTTTTATAACACTTGGCTGGTGGTTGGCACAGTTGGATAAGTAAATATTGAGACATGGGATGATCAGAATAAACTACTCCCGTAACCGGTTGCTCAAAATTTAGCAGCTGTCTCCCTCTTGTGAAATGGTGTAATAGCACAAAGTGATGTGTGAAGCTTACCTTTCAGAGATATATTTCCCCACAAGCATTTTAACATTAAGACATCTTAATTATTAGAGAAATTGTTCCTAGTCATATTTGACTTTATGTTGCCATTTTGCTTTTTATTCACTGAGTCTGGAGGTCAGACCAGGATTCATTCATGAAGCCTGCTATGCCAGAATGTCTGTAGTAAAAAAGAATGAATGCCCGATACCATTAAGAACTCTCTGATACCATTACGATCCAGTGTGCAATGAAAATGTGTGGTTTGTTATTGCAATGTGTGATTGTCCTGGGGAGCATTTCTGTTTCCACTGCACGAAGGCCTCAGGGGGGTTGGAGGCCTGGTGTGATGCAGGTGCTTCATGTTAGGAAGCCTTTGCCACATAAAAATGGGGATAGGTGAACCTTGCATCCACTACATGGGCGTCAGCTTTGCCTGTGCGTCTCATCTGTCGTCTGTGTGGCAAAATGCCACAGATGAAGCTTCTCTGTGCAGAGCAGAGAATTTTCCCAGCCGTGTGATTTGGGTCGAGTGGCTGTGTGCCCGGAGCCATAATGCAGCAGGGTAGCGTGCTTGTGCGTGCACACGTGTGTGTGTCTGTGGTGTTCCTCTTTCCTCTGGTCTCTTCCCAGGTCCTTCATAGGCAAACCTGTCGGTTCATCCATGGCCCCTCTCAGCTGCCCATGGTGGCCAGGGAGGGGGACATCACACTGGGGGCCCTGTTTTCTCTCCACGATGCCACACAGGAGCTGCAGCTCTCATTCACCTCTCAGCCGGAACCTGTTCAGTGCACTGGGTCAGTCAGCCTGCCAGTCAGACTGTATTAGGACATCTCCAAAGACCTGGCTGGATCTATGAATTTTTATATGTTATGGGTTGATACATTTTATTTTACTTCACATTTCCTCATTTTAAAAATGGCTTTAAGATGCTTTAACTTTTTCTTCACTGTTGTTCTATGTCAAAAACCTTTGGCGTTTGTATTTGCTCTGACTCTGTCTTAGAGAAGTGTTTCTATGTGCCAGGTCCACAGCACTGCATATTTTAACATTTATCCTGTTGCTTTTTTAGCTTATGAAAAGCTGAGTAATTCTTAGAGTTAGAGTTAGGTATGTAAGAACAGAGAAAATGCCGAACTGTATTTTTCAAGTATAAGCATTCAGAGACAGAATTATAAATAATGTAGACATCTCTAGTTTAGGGAGAAATAAGAATGTATTTTTATATAGGTTTAATTTCCGGACCTTCCGGTGGATGCAGACAATGATTTTTGCCATGGAGCAGATCAACAGAGATGGCCGTCTCTTGCCCAACATTACCCTGGGCTACAAAATCTATGACTCCTGCAGTAACCCCCTCTATGCCCTTCGCACAGCGATGGCACTGATGAGTGGCAGAGAGGAGGGGAGTGGGAACACTGAGTGTCAAGGCAACATTCCTCTTGTCATTGGTGATGGTGGATCCACACTATCAATAGTGGTTGCAAATTTTCTAGGTATTTTCCAACTGCCACAGGTGAGCAGTTTTATGGTCGAACAAAGTTGCACAAACACATCAAAATAACTGTAGTTAATTGCAATTAAGGGCAGTTTGTAACATGATAAAATCCTTACAGATTAATTCTTGGCATTCATATCATCTTGTCTTCTTTCCTCTCCTCTCCTCTCCTCTCTTCTTCTCTCATGTCCTCTCCTCTCTCCTCTCTTCAGATTAGCTATTTCTCCAGCTGCGCGTGTTTAAGTAATAAAAAAGCATTCCCAGCATTTCTGAGAACCATGCCCAGTGATTTCTTCCAGGTGAATGCCCTAGCTCAGCTGGTGCAACACTTCGGCTGGACCTGGGTGGGAACGGTTGCCGGGGACGATGCGTATGGTCGCGGAGGCGCCCAAATCTTTAATGACAAGGTCACCGGAATGGGTGCCTGCATTGCCCTATATGAGATCATTCCCAAAAACCACGCTCCGGCAGAGATATCCAGGATTGTGGAACGTATCAGTGGATCCAGCACACGAGTGGTGCTGGTGTTTGCTCTAGAACAGGACGCAAATGCCCTTTTCTCTGAGGCTCTCAGACAAAACCTCACAGGAGTGCAATGGCTGGGTAGCGAGGCTTGGATCACGGCAGCGATCCTCAACACGCCCCAGTTCCACAGCATCCTCCAGGGTTCCATGGGCTTTGCCATCCGCAGAGCTACGATTCCCAACCTGCAGTCTTTTCTGCTGCGTCTGCATCCCTCCTCTTTTCCCGATGATCCCTTTGTTGTGCAGTTCTGGGAGGAGTTGTTTAAGTGCTCTTTTCACAGCGTAGCTGGTGGAGAGCTCTCGGACAGACGCCCCTGTAACGGCTCAGAGGAGCTGGCAAGTGTGAAGAGCCTGTACTCAGACGTGTCTCAGCTCAGGATCTCCTACAATGTCTACAAAGCAGTGTATGCTGTTGCCCATGCTCTGGACACTATGCTGAGATGTGTGCCAGAAAGAGACCCCCTCACAGGGGGGGCCTGCCCTGACATACGCAACATCAAGCCCCAGCAGGTGGAAATACATCTTCAAATGCCACATTTCTATGTTCATGTTTTAACACACACTCTGGGTTTTGGGCGCGCCTAAAGAAAACACGGTTCTCCAGTTTTCACTATTTTATTCAATTGTCCATTTGGCTATGCAGCTTATTTTTGAGTTTTGGGAGTTAAAAATCAGGATCTGTGAACCTTAAGGTTTCATGATTAAGCTAAAGTAGTGGAGTCTCCTGAAAAGTTTTTTAAACATCCACATTTGGACAGCAGTAATATTCAGTTTGTAACAAAGCTGCTTTTTCCTAAAACGCTTTTCCTCGTTATTTCTGACTGTCTCCTCTCTCCTTTCTCCCTTTGTGCCTCTCCGTGTACCTCACCCCCTCCGTGTACCTGACCCCCACCGCGTTCCTCACCCTCTCCGCATTCCTCACCCCATCCGTGTACCTCACCCCCTCCGTGTACCTGACCCCCACTGCGTTCCTCACCCTCTCCGCGTTCCTCACCCCCTCCGTGTACCTCACCCCCTCTGTGTACCTCACCCCCTCCGTGTACCTGACCCCCATCGCGTTCCTCACCCTCTCCGCGTTCCTCACCCCCTCCGTGTACCTCACCCCCTCCGTGTACCTGACCCCCACCGCGTTCCTCACCCTCTCCGCGTTCCTCACCCTCTCCGCGTTCCTCACCCCCTCCGTGTACCTCACCCCCTCCGTGTACCTCACTCCCTCCGCGTTCCTCACCCCCTTTGCATTCCTCATCCCATGCATCTCTCTTCTTCTCTGGGTCTTTCAGCTCCTGTACTATTTGAAGAAGGTGGACTTCACTAATGAATTTGGTGAGGAAACTAAGTTTGATGAGAATGGTGACCCGGCAGCCATGTATGACCTGATCAACTGGCAACTCTTGGAGACTGGAGAGGTCCAGTATGTCACTGTGGGCAGGTTTGATGAAACCAAGAGTATTAAATTGGAGATAGAGGAAAAACAGATTATCTGGAATGGTAACCAGAGCCAAGTAAGCCATTGTGTATTTCAAAACCTTATTCAAGTGCCTTAATGTTTTACAAAAGTGCAGAACAGGGCAAGATTTCTGTGCTACTGAATATTTTGCATACAAGATTTATTCAGCTGTCACTTCCATGCCTAAGAAAGCACTTTCAGATGCTTGCTATAGATTCTGTCCCTAATATGTAAGTGAAGTTGTGTAGTTGCTTTGTTCTTTGCTCTGCAGGTGCCGGTGTCTGTGTGCAGTAGCAGCTGCCCCCCTGGTACCAGGAAGGCATTTAGACCCAGTTTCCCTGTCTGCTGTTTTGACTGCATACTCTGTGCAGTTGGGGAGGTTAGCAATCAGACAGGTGAGTCACCTGCACATGTCTGTAGCAAGCATACAAGAGAGAAATCCTGTGGAAACATTTAATGTAAACCAAAGAATTACAGTCATTATACAGATTTGTCATCTTTATGAACACTATTTTTTGAGTATGACAGTTTTCTAAAATCTGAAAATTATATTTGTTCAGGCATTGATGGGCTTGTTCCTGTCTCCCTGAAACCTTTGCTAGGTATGTTCATCACAATTTAAAGAGATTAGTGGTCTTATTCTAAAATGTGGCTGTAATGTGCCCTGTGCCTGTGATGTGTCAGATGCCATAGAGTGTATGACGTGCCCACCTGAGTTCCGGTCCAACCCGAAGAGGGACACCTGCATCCCGAAGCTGGTGGAGTTCCTGTCCTACAGTGACACCATGGGCATCACGTTGCTAGCTATGGCCCTGCTGGGTTCCTGTGCCACGCTCGCTGTGGCCCTCGTTTTCGCCTGTAAGCGCCACACACCCCTCGTCAGGGCCAGCAACTCAGAGCTCAGCTTCCTCATCCTCAGCTCTCTGTGGCTGTGCTTCCTGTGTGCGCTGGCGTACATCGGTCAGCCCACTCCGTGGTTGTGCCAGCTACGCCACACGGCCTTCGGCGTCGCTTTCTGCCTTTGCCTGTCGTGCATCCTGGGAAAGACGATGGTGGTCTTGATGGCTTTTAAGGCCACTCTCCCAGGCAGCAATGTCATGAGCTGGTTCGGGCCTCTACAGCTGCGCACTTTGATCTTCCTGTGCACGGCAGTGCAGGTGGTGATTTGTGGCACATGGCTGGGCCTGGCACCACCTCTGCCGCGTAGGCTGATGAACCGTGAGTCAGCACGCATCATTCTGCTGTGTGACATGGGCTCAACACTTGCCTTCTACCTAGTGCTGGGATACATCGGCTTATTGGCAGGTGTCTGCTTTGTTATGGCCTTCCTCGCCCGGAAGCTTCCGGACAATTTCAATGAGGCAAAATTCATCACATTCAGTATGCTGATCTTTTGTGCTGTGTGGATCACCTTTGTTCCAGCATATGTCAGCTCTCCAGGGAAGTACACAGTGGCAGTGGAGGTCTTTGCCATCCTGGCCTCCAGTTATGGCCTTCTGCTGTGTATATTTGCCCCAAAATGTTACATCATTCTGCTTAGACCAGAGAAGAATACAAAGAAACACCTCATGCACAAATAAATGTGAGGCAAGATATTTTAATATTAAAAATAACATTTTTAAAAAACTTTATAAATTTTTTATTGACACCTTCAAACCAGTTCGTATATATCAAACTATATCATATATGATGCAATTTCAGCATAATTTGTGCTATGTAAGTATATATATAATGGGGGGGGGGGGGGGGTTTCAACTTTTTTTCCCCACAATAAAGATTTCATATTTTTTATTACATGATCTATTTACACATTGTCCATTTACTGTAGCATTTCTTTTAAACTTGCATCATTGCTATCTGTCCACTAAGAGGTGCTGTTGACATGAATAACTGAGTTCTCAACTGAGCGTAATCGTATAGCTTGACTTAAATGATACAAACTCTGATGGGCATTGTCATTATTTTGGTCCTTCTCAGGACACCAAGGGCTTGCTCTCTCTCTCTCTCTCTCTCCCTCTCTCTCTCTCTCTCTTTCTTTCTCTCTCTCTCTCTCTCTCTCTCTCTCTCTCTCTCTCTCTCTCTCTCTTAATCCCTCAGTCGTCCTGGTCTTAAGCAGTAGGCCAAAAAAAATGTCCTGTCTGTTTCCAAACAAGCCCATACACAGCCTTCTGTCCCTCGGTACCAGTTAGCAATAAAAACCCAGCTGCTTTAAGCCAATTAAAAACTCACTTTAACAGCCTCTTTTTCTTGCTGAATGCTCCAGGAACAAACGTGCACACACGCACACATTCTGCTCGTCTGACTGATTAGCTACAGCTGACTTTATTAGTGTCTTTTTCCACTGGTGTGGGTGAAGAGGTGTGGTAGAAGAGGGCACGCATTTAACAGGTCTCTCTCCTCAGATGTGTTTACCACATCTCACTCATGTGGTAAACAGCACTACGACCACAACACCAGTACCATGAGGGTCAATAGATAACGTGATACAGTTTCCAACATTCGCATGGTGTCCTAGGCCCTGTTTGACTCTACATTTTTTTAAACATGTTCCTATTCCAAATTTCTCTCCTAAGTTTGTCAGTGAGTCTAGGAGGCTAATCTGCGTCACAGTGTGACAGATAGTGATAGATGTGCTCTTGGCTCTTAATTCAGGTTTCTTGCTTCATAGACCAAGCGAGAAGCACTCTGAGTGGGATGTGTCTGTGAGGTGGATAAGGTGATTACAAAGATGCAAGTATGAGAAGGTTAAAAAGACAGTAATTCTTACTGATGATATATGAATGTGCGATAGGAATTCATAGGGATTTATAGTAACCCCTA
Organism: Electrophorus electricus; assembly: GCF_041902795.1. Classification (NCBI taxonomy): domain Eukaryota; kingdom Metazoa; phylum Chordata; class Actinopteri; order Gymnotiformes; family Gymnotidae; genus Electrophorus; species Electrophorus electricus. The sequence goes on from NC_137502.1 coordinate 26,089,279, forward strand.
ATCATTGCATCAGGCTAAAAGCACTCAAACCAATTCTAATTTTCCTGTGGTTGCTGTGTCATTTAAATCTGATTGGAGTAATTGATATAGCTGGCATGTAAGCCACCACTAGCATCAGTCCTATTACAATAGCTCAGGGCAAACTACGCTAATTTGATGCATGTGGCTATAAATATTTCAGTTGACAATCTGGAACTCATTGCGTTATTTGAAAAGAATACTTGACTGGAGACCAACTACATTCCAACTAAGGTTTATTTGCCCTATAACTAAAATCTCCTAAATGTTTGTTCCAAAGTGTCCTTCTCCTGAACCCATATGTCTGGCCAGGTTTGTTTGATGGATTTGTTTGAAAATTCAGTCTCAAATAAAGTCTCAAGTTCATCTGAAATATGCTTCCCTTGCTGCCTTGATCTTTGTAGTACTTCAGATCTCCTTCTCAGATATGCATAGTCTTCCTCCAAAGTGAATAAACCCAAGGGCCCTTTCATGTGAGGTCTTTGTTGATTGATCTATCTGTGTGTTTTGTGTTGCGTGTGTATGAACTCGCACACATGTGTTTTTGCTTTGGTGTTTCTCTCACACCCTTTAAATTCCCCACAGAGAGGCTTTTCATTCATCTGCCTGTATAAAATTCTCAAGGCATAGTCGCAGTGAACATTCAGTGCAGAGTGGGTCGGTTGTGTGACATGGCGGTTAGGATGCCACTGGTGCTCCACGCTGCCACCCTGCTGCTGTCCGTCCTTTTCCCCGCACACGGTGCCCCCGAGGTGGACTGTGCCCTCTGGCAAGACCTGGACTCCGCTGTCGTCCATAAGGAGGGCCAGGTGATCCTGGCTGGGATGTTTCCCTTACACTCTAAAGGGGTGGAGCAGGAGCTGAATTTCAGCAGCTCACCAGGGATGAGGAGATGCAGGGGGTAAATGTCCACTGTCTACCAGCAAACACACTTGCTGCTGCAGATGGGCAGCCAATAATTAAAGCTCCCTTTGCTGCTGATGCCTTTGATGCAATAGTGTTCCATTAGCACCTCATCCATTAACTAAATGTGCTGGGTGTTTGAAGCAGAAATGTTCAGTGCATATTTTGTTCGTGTTCTAGCCCTGTCTTGGTTTTGTTGTTGTTGTTGTTGTTGTTTGTTTTGCATTTTTTTGTACACAGGCTAAGCTTAACTCTTGATCGTTTTTGTTTAAATGTAATGACCATGTAAATGAACAGAAAAAAAAATTGTATGTGAAAAAAAAGTGTGTGAAGAAAGCTGATATAATGATACAAATGGCTCTTTTTTGCTCTTTGAATGTCCTGTGGCTTCAGGTTGAACTTGCGTGCACTCCGCTGGTCTCAGGCTATGATCTTCTTCATAAATGAGATCAACAGAAACCCTGACCTGCTTCCCAACATCACGCTGGGTTACAGGCTGTATGACACGTGCTGGCTGGTGGCACTGTCTATGAGAACAGCCTTGTCTGTGGTCTCTCAGCCCATAAAGAGGAGCCAGACTGGGGCATGTTTGGCCCCGACCGTGCCTCTTATCATAGGAGACTCAGGATCCACCCTGTCCATAACCATCTCTAGATTGCTCAATCTGTTCAAGATCCCAATGGTGAGATCAGCCCAGCACAAATAGATTTTTGTACAGATGTTCTGTTTGTATAAGTTTTGTTGTATATGTCCTCCCCTTTTCTCTCTCTCTCTCTCTCACTCTTTCTCAACCCCAGTGTAAATTTACTCATACAATGATAAATTCTCTTGAAATGTTCATTTGTGTCCAGCTTATATAACCATTGTGTAAGTGTGCAAATTTAAGGCTGTTTTGTTTTTTGTTTCTTTTTTGCTGTGTAGCGTTTGATTTTTACTGGCATTTTTAACAAATATTGACAATGCTGTATTCTTGCTGTCTCCCACTCATTCTCTGCCTTGCCCTGCTCTCTCCTCTCCACCCATGTTTTTCTCTCTAAACTCCCAGGTTAGTTACTTTGCCTCATGTGCTTGCCTCAGTGACAAGAAGCAGTTTCCCTATTTCTTCCGTACAGTGCCCAGTGACTCATTCCAGGCCAGCGCTGTAGCACGCCTCATCAAGCACCTTGGCTGGTCCTGGGTGGGCATGTTGGGCACTGATGATGACTACGGATACACTGCCACTGGCATGTGCACTGCCGAGCTGACACGCCTGGGCGTGTGTGTGGCCTTTCACATCATCATCCCCAAAGTGCCATCTGTGCAGCAGATTCAGGGCATCGTGAAGACCATCCAAGACTCCACTGCACGCGTGCTGGTATGTTTCGCCACTGAGGAGGAAATTGAGCCTGTGATGGAGGAGGTGGTGAGGCAAAACGTGACAGGTAGGCAGTGGGTGGCCAGCGAGGCTTGGATAACCTCCACCCTCATGTCCACCACCTACCCTTCTCTTGTTGGTACGATCGGCTTCGCCATCAGCCGAGCCACGATCCCAGGCCTCCAGAAGTTTCTCCATAACCTGAGACCTTTGGCTGAGCCATATAACCCCTCTGCCCGAGAATTCTGGGAAACACAGTTCTCCTGCTCCTTCAATAAGAGCAAGCCAGTCGGTTCGATGGCCGATGCAGTCCATTATAACCGCACCTGTACAGGAGAGGAGAGGATCGAGGACACTGAGACAGCCTATAATGATGTGTCCCAGCTCAGAGTCACCTACAATGTGCACAAGGCTGTGTATGCTGCAGCCCAGGCACTGCACAACCTGTTCATGTGTCAGAGAGATGAGAGCACCACTGATAAGCAGCCCTGTCCAGATATCTACAACCTTCAGCCCTGGCAGGTATCACAAAAGCCTAGTCATGTCAAATTAACTATTAATAACAAACACCATCTTAGAACTACAATGACACAAAAATGTTCCTTTCTCACTGATTTAAAAATCTTGATTCTGCATTGATTCTAAAATCTTACCATAGTTACATAGTTTGCCTGCGTGAATGTAATGTAAGCTTTTGAGGACATGCAAACATCTATTTTTGATTAGATGATTCAGTACCTGAAGGAGGTAAACTACACCAATGTGTTTGGAGACACTGTGTACTTTGATGAACATGGAGACTCTTTGGGCTCATACGATATAGTAAACTGGCAGAAGGGCCCAGGAGACAGGACTCTGCGGTTCGTTAAAGTCGGACACTTTGATTCCTCTCTCCCAGCTGATCAGCAGCTGCTGCTCCACCAGGACATCATGTGGCATGACGGGTCTAAGGAGGTGACATCACTGACTACGATTACCCGACTGCAGTTGCTAACTGAATATTATTGGCCAACGTCTATATGCTGTAGTCTAAGCCCCTGGCTCTGGCTATGCAGATTAAGTATGAAATGTTGATTCCCATTGCTGAGCTTTTGTAATTAAAAGAAAATGGTCATTTTAAGCCCCTCTACCTCTCTATCTTTGTCTGTGTCTCTCTCTTTTTCCTTCTTTCGTTCCCCACCCTTTCCCACTCCTCTGCACAGGTGCCAGTGTCGGTATGCACTGCCAGCTGCGCGCCAGGCTACAGGAAAGCAACACGTAAGGGTGAACCGCTCTGCTGTCACGACTGTGTGCCTTGTGCTGAAGGCACCTTCAGCAGCAGCATAGGTACATAGCTTCGCTCCTCCAGTTCCTTGTTTAGTGCAATTTAGTACCTTCCCTACCAGAGCTGACCTGAGCACTGCAGAGCAGGGTGCTGGTGAGCTGGGGCATAAACTTCCCTGCGACCTTCAATAACCGCAGTTTTGGACCTTTTGCATAAACCCTTTTGTGTCACAGAAAGCACACTTAAGGTGCATTACCTGAACACAGTATTAGTCTCTCTCGCTCTCTCTCCTTCCTGATTAAACACACAGAATCCTCTAGCCAAAAGGGAACAAAAACAGTTTCCTTGGAATGTGAGAATTTGTGGTAATTTGAATACCATAGAAAGCAAGAAGTTTGCAGTCTCTATACTCTGACCTGTCTCTTCTTAGAGGTGTCAAGTAAGACCAGTTTACCCTCGCATGTTTATTTTCATAAATTAGGTGTTTGTTTTTTGAGAAAATAAAATCACAAGACTTACTGTGATACACAGAAATCAGCAGTTAAACGTGGATTAAAGGTTAAACACAAGCGTTTGGATGTAACTGAGTATTGAGTTCTGTGCTGGTATATCATTCACTGTCTGTTTTGCTTCTGTTCTCAGACCAATCTGAGTGCACTCTCTGCCCTGAGGACCTCTGGTCCAGCCCACAGCGTGACAGCTGTGTTGACAAGCACATCGAGTTTCTGTCTTACACTGAGGGTTTTGGCATGGCCCTAGCAGCCATGGCTATCCTTGGCATAGTCGCCACTATGACCGTAGCCAGCATTTTCCTCCGTCACCGAGACACGCCCCTGGTCCGCGCCAACAACTCAGAGCTGAGCTTCCTGCTGTTACTATCGCTCACACTCTGCTTCCTGTGTGCCCTCACCTTTCTGGGCCAGCCTACACGCTGGGCCTGCCCACTCAGACGCACAGCCTTCGGTTTGACCTTTGCCCTCTGTCTCTCCTGCCTGCTCAGTAAGACTCTTGTAGTTCTTATGGCCTTCAAGGCCACATTGCCTGGAAACAACATGGCACGTTGGTTTCGCCCTCCCCAGCAGCGACTGGGTGTATTCCTCTGCTCTGCCCTACAATGCGTCATTTGTATAACTTGGCTGACCACGGCCCCACCTTATCCTGTAAAGAACACATGGCTGTACCGGGACCGGATTGTTCTAGAATGCCACATGGGTTCTGTGGCATTGTTCAGCTGTGTGCTCGGCTACATTGGGTGTCTGGCTGCCTTTTGCTTTATACTGGCTTTTCTGGCCCGAAAGTTACCTGACAACTTTAATGAAGCCAAATTCATCACATTCAGCATGCTCATATTCTGTGCAGTTTGGATCACCTTTATTCCAGCTTATGTCAGCTCTCCTGGAAAATTCACTGTAGCTGTTGAGATATTTGCTATTTTAGCCTCAGGTTTTGGTGTTCTTCTCTGTATTTTTGTCCCCAAATGTTACATTATCATCTTTATCCCTGAAAAGAATACTAAAAAATATCTCATGTCTCAATCTGTTGGAAGGTGATTTATATTAATGTGGTTCTTGAACAAAACGTCATGGCTCTTGTCTTGGTGCTGCATGGTATACTGTATCTTAACAAAACATGCACTTAAAAACTTTGGTTTGTAGATTTGGCTGTTGACACAGATGACCTTTGTGATTCTTTAACTGTTATGCTGATGTTAAACCCATAGGGTGAGTTTAAGGACAACATGAAGCTCCTTAAAATTCTTCCCAAAATATTATTTTGATTAAATTATGAATTTTATGAAATATAATTCAATTATGAACTACAGAAAATTCATTAACAGATCGACTTGTGAAACCAGTGCTTTCTGTTTTTACCACCAGGGAGCACTGATGTTCCAGTGTGAGTCATAAAATGCAGATGAACACTTCAGTCAGCACAGAGCCTAACTTAAAATTGCAATTATATAAAAATATTGATATAAATGACAACATCCCTCTATTATCTACATAACCAGACAGACATATACTTTATCCAGTGGTTGTATGTTAGTTCATTATACATTATTTAGCCACAGTTAACAAATGAGAGCTGCTGTTGATACAAAATGCTCAGCATGCGCTGCAATAATGAATGTCATAATAATAATGAACTGGTCAATACCAGTTGTTTTATTGCAAGTTAAAGTCTTTTAAAACGCACAGCAAACAGGTAGAAAAGAAAATATTCTATGGACTCAAATAAGATGAAAGTTACTGATCAGGAAATATCACAAGTATGGGAACACATCTCCCAACACACTAATAATTACCAAAAAAAAGACAAATCAACCAAAACACAATTAGATTATTTAACAACCTTGCTCAAACATTAACTAAATAAATCATCAGAGAAGCAGGGCATCCTGGGAGTCCTCACCATATCCTGCTCTCCAATTGGCCTCACTCCACAAGTCAGGTGACAGACACCACATGCTCCCTCCCCCCTCCATCCTGGTAACCCACACAAGCTAGACAACACATCCCTTTGCATCCCAGCCTCCCTATCATCCTGTTTTTTGTGTGACTTGGCTGACCACGGCTGTACCCTGGCCGGATTTACCTCAGAAAGGCCACAGAGGGTCTGCTGCTTAGCAGCAGGGGCTCCCAGTTCACTTTCAGGGCTATTCCCTTGGTGCGACACTGACCCAACAATCTGTTTGGCCTCCTTCATGGGGCAGGTTCAGGCTGAGCTGATCCATTGACAGTCCATTGCTCTGCCCAGATTCAATATACCCTCTCATCCAGGCACTCCCAGGGGCCCTCCCATGCAGCTTGCGGCAGTGTCCCTTTCGATGGCACGAGACCTACAGTGACACTCATATCAGTGTGGCAGTGTGAATCACAAGATTGTTTTATGCTGGCATCAACCTAGTGGTGCATAGTGCAGAGACAACATTGGTGGATCTCCTTTGTGTACCTTGCTCCAGAACGGCTGAAGTTACTGGCAGAGCAGTATGCCAATAGAAGCAAGGGCTGGTGTTGTGTGGTGACAGTTGAAAGCTGAGTGGTGAGCATCTGCTTGAAACACTTCACCAGGCTTCTCTTAGACTATGGAGCGGTGTATTTCAAGTCTTCTAAATGATCAGCCTCAGGCATGACCACCGAGTCGAAGTTCTGCCACTTGTTCCTCTGGCACTCTACATTTATTTATTGCATTTAGCTGACACTTTTATCCAAAAAAACTTACAATTATGACTGAGTACAATCTGAGCAATGGAGGGTTAAGGGCCTTGCTCATTGGCCCAACAGTGCCAACTTGGCAGCAACAGTGCTTGAACTAGCAACCCTTCTGATTACTAGTCAAGTACCTTAAGCACTGAGTTACCACTGCCTTGCCCCTCTAAATTGAAAGAACACCTCAGCTAACTAATCTGCCATCATGGCTGGAAGCATGTATGCCTTGGGCCACTTAGGAAAGTATTCCGTGGCCTCAAGGACATAGCAGTTCCCAAATTTGTGGTGGGAAAGTGGCCCAGGACATGCACAGCAATCTTCTCCATAGGTGCACTGGAGCAGAGAGACTGATTCACAGCGCATATGCCTGCTGTGGCAGTTCTTTCTTTGCTGTGTGTTGCTGTGCACGCGGAGCTCCACATCCAAAGCAAGTAAATTTTCCACTGCAGCCATTTCAGCATTTTGCATACATCAAAGTGCATGTTAGCCAGTCTGTGCACCCGTAGAAGTAAGGACAGAAGTAGTACATCCCCCCACATGACAGCCAACAGCTCTGAAGGAATAAATCAAGTTATATTTATATAGCACCTTTCAAGGAACCACACACAGCCTTTCAAGGAACCACACATAGCTTTTGCTATCGTCACACACACCAGTGAGAAGTGGCTGCCAATTGCACACAGTGTACTCTCAACCAGAAACCTCAGCCCCCCGGGGCACTGAAATGGCTGCATGGAGGGGAGAAAGGGCAACATGCAGGATAGAGTCCTCCACCCAGATAGGGACACAAACCCAAGCCCCTAGCACTAAGAGGCAAACATGCTAACCACCAAGCCACTATGCTGCCCACAAGCATTCTTTGTTATGCAATAGTTGTGTTCTGGTTTGCTCAAGCACTGGCAATAGTATGCAGCAAATCTCTCAGTCCCATCCTGTATCTGTGAAAGGACAGTGCCACTGCCCCTATCGATAGTGTTTGTGTCCATAACAAACTCACTTTGCCCTGGGAAATGCTAGCCCCAGTATCTCACTTATCATGTACAGAGAGCAACAAATGTACTGTTAGCCTCGTTTTCCCACTGGAAGGCAGCCCCCTTTATTGTGAGCCAAAATAGCTGTGCAACTATACTGGGAAACCTATGCATGAGACACTGATAGTACAAAGCCAAAGCCAGGTTCACAAGTCTGGCAAGCATGGGCATTTGCCACACTGCATCCGCCTTTTCTGGGTTTGTTTCTACTCCGGCTTCGCTCATGTGTCCCAGGAAGCTCATGCACTGCTGGAAATTTCACTTTTTTGTATGTAGCTGAAGGTTTGTGGTTTTGATAGCCTGGATTACCTGCTCCAGACTTGTAAGTATGCCATCAAAGTTGGGTGTTTGGACCAGTGCATCTAGGTGAATGATGCACCAATCCTTAGGTATGCCAACAAGCACTCACTGCATCAAATGCTCAATCTTGTCTGGCACATTACAAAGCCTGAAGACTATCACCATGAATACCACAGTTCTGCACCCAGCATGAACACCATCTTCTTTTTGGCATCCGGAGTAAGTGCCACTTGCTGATATCCACTCCACAGATCCATGAACCACATGGAGCCTGTGAGCTTGTCCAAGGTATCTTCAATGTGTGGGAGTGAGTATGGATCAGGCTTTGTAACAGCATTGAGCCACCGATAGACCATGCAGAAGCACCATCTGTTATCCTTTTTCTTTGCCAGGACCACTGGTGCTGCCCAGGGACCATTCAATGGATCAGTGATTCCTGGGATCTCTTTCTTAGTCAACAGGAGCCAGTTGGGACAGAGCCAAAATCAGTACACCATCACCAGTGTTGATGCTGTGATGCACTAATTCGGTCCATTTACAGTCTTTATCCATGGCTGCGAAGATGATAGCAACAGCTGGTGCAGAAGCTCCAACAGTCACTGATTCTGCTCTTCTGTTAAACCTGACCCACTCTGCTGCCACAGCTCATTTCCAGCATCGCACAAACCTCCTCTTACCGACTGTCAGCCGATAATGACCAATAGTGCCAGAAGCACCTGCCTGAATATAACTGGAACGCTGTGGTCAGTTACACTAGGTCGTCGCATTTCTCTGGCATCAGATCAAAGCAGCTATGGCAGTTCGACAAGTACAAGAACATTTCCTTCCACTGCCAAACACAGGTACATGATAGTGACGAGTGACCGTTTCCATCCAGTCACTTATAGCTGTGTGGAGTATGGCTCCCAGGTGCCTTCACCTTTCTAATGTGGTAAGCGGATGCATGCCACCTCTCTCTCGCAAGGCACCAGCCAGGCTTTGCTAGTGAGACTTGCTGCGCTGTTTCCTTTGCCATCTACTTCAGCTAGTCACCTCGCTTTCGTCTGTCTGGCCCCACCTTGGAGTGGGCAGGTGTAATGCTCACTGCGTGTTTCCTCCAGGCTATTTTCACCACCTGGCTTTGAGTTGATTGATGTGCTGCTTGATTACTTCAAGCTTGGTGGCAACATCCAACTTTTGATCTGTGCTAAAGATAAAAAAAACTAGAGACCACCATTTTCTGCTTAACAATTTTATTAGAAGGCAAAGGACACACAGTAAACAGATTAAAAAAAGAACTATGTTGGAAAATGGGGTGGAAGGTATACAAACAGGAAACACAAGGATGGCAACGTGTTCCAACAAATTAATAACTACAAAATGAGACAGGCAACCTAAACCAAACACATATACATAATTTGATTATTTAACAAACATGTTTAAACAGTAAATTTAACTAAAAAGGTTTGCAGAGAGGCGCACAGCATCCTGGGAGTCCTTGCCATGCTCCTCTGTGCTCTCCCATTGGCCTGTTCCCCAAATATGGTGATGGACACCATAGTTTAATTATAGAATAGAATTTTACCTAAACAACTTTTTATCATTTAGAGATTGTTTAAAGATAGAAAATTATGAAAATGTGCAAGCTGGTACTAGGTTGAATTTGTATTCTCTTCTGTGCAGGGTATTTGCACAGCCCCACACATTTTGTCATGCTCACTGAAAACCTGACATGGCACTATAAAAATCAAATTCGATGGGAATACAAAATAAGAGCATATATACTGAAATTCCAAAGTTGGTTGGCTATCATGAAGTGATTATACTGTATATATTTGCTTAGAATGGACATAACCTATATGGACAGATTATAGAAGTATCCACAAAAAAAAAAAAAGCAAAACCCATTTTACATGCCTATCAAGTACATCCATCTAAGTTATCCATCTGAAGCTTCACTGTCAACTTCAAACACCTGTCAAGTCCCTGCTGCTGCAGCGTTGCTGCTTGAACCTGTTCCATCAGCAGCGTGAAGAGCAGCACCAGCCGCTTCTGACTCACTCCCAACACTGATGTTCTGGAAAATGTCTGCAAATAGCCCGAGATGCTGGGGAGGTCAGTAATGGACAGTAATCACTCACGTTAGCTCCTATTACTCAACACATCCCATCATGTCTGCACTCACTTTGCATCATTTTGTTAAATATTACCCCCTTGCATGTTTTTTTATTTTTATTTATATATTTATTCTCATTTTGTTCGGCGGGTTGGGGTATGATGGGGAGAAAACAAATTCCTGGATTGGTGCTTCATTAGGGCTTGGTGGTTTTTAGCCCTCTTATAGGTGAAGCAAGGCTGTGAATGTTGACCAGATTTGTGTGAACCGTCTTGTGCTGCCTAACTACCAGCAGGACTCTGCCTTTCGCTGAAGCCAAACTGAAGGCTGCTGTTTAATTTCTGGATACAACGAGAGCTTCAGCATGTTTTGTCAGTGAAAAAGAAATGTGGAGTGCATGACCAGTGTGTCTCATGTAGTGACTGTAAAACACAATGCTCCTGAGCTTGAGTTTAACTTAAATCTGTCTCTTGGCAGAACAAGTCCTATTGAGGTGGCTCTTTGCGTCTCTAACACCCAATAATTCAGTTTGACTGTAAAAAACACAAAGACAGTCTTTTACCAGATGCAGTCATTACAGTTATTTATAAAACTCATCCATGATCTATTATACTTTGTGATCCATAATTTAAAATGATGTTAGGTGTATGTATGTCTTAGGGGGTGACATTAACAAGAAACAAAGTAATTTGTTTGCATAATTAAGCTAGCTCATGGTCCTTCATATTTTAAATGCCTTGCACTTTATTTTAAGACATGCATTACACTTATAGCTTCACGTGCTATATCATACAAATAGGCACATCACTTAAGTATTATGAAACCCCTGATGACACTCCTCACTGAATGCTATTATGTATGACACAACATGCCTCAATGTGATTTCCCATACATGCCTTACCCATTGGCTACTCAGGCCTCCCTCTTCATGTCTTGCCCATTTTCCACTAACTCAGGCTGTAGCAGAAACCCCCTCTCCTTACCGCCCCCACTGTCTACCACCACAGATATTCTAAGCAGGGGCAACAATCACACCATTCAGGGTGACTTTACTCGAGTTCTTTGTTCAGCCCTGCTGGTCAAAGTCACTGTCAGTAATGACTATGAGCCACTCAGGGCCAGAGTGACTTCTGATAACCCACAGCACTCTCTGAAGTGGGACTGAATAGGCACTCTATCAGATCATTGCAGTATGGAGGTGTCTAGTCTATGCCAGCCAGGGACAACAGGACAAGAGGAGTGTCTGTGCAGTGCCCGCATGGCGTGTGGTTTTGGATGACAGTATGTGGGGAGGGGGGTCATGAGAAACCAGCAGAGATGGGAGCAGCTCCCACACTGCAGACTGTTCCAAAGTGTTATATCTTGTTTTGCTTGTGCACATGTTGGGGGAGGTCTGTCCAAGGGGAGAGGGGAGAGAGAGAGAGAGAGAGAGAGAGAGAGAGAGAGAGAGAGAGAGAGAGAGAGAGAGAGAGAGAGAGAGAGAGAGAGAGAATTTATCATTTATCATTTATTATTGAATAAATAATTTCAGAATAAACTGATGCAATAATATATTGTTTTTTTATGTCAGAAAATGTGTTTTACACACCTTTGTCGTATTGCTAGGAAAGCATTGGCTTACTATTCTCATTGTTATCAAATAAAATAAATACATTTGAGATGATGGTACCCTTTATTTAAATAATAAATAAAATGCACAGTTTTGTGAAATTTTGACGATATATTTAAATAAAACACATTGAGATACCTACACTTTTCATTTACAGGTCTACATAACCCCCAGCTAATAGAAAGGCAGTCTACTATTTAGCCATTATGTTCTTTTTTATATTCTTTTCTGGTCTGAGTAGAATGATGTAACACTTTGGGGCAAATATACACAGCAGAAGGCCGTAACTGGAGGCCAGGATGGCAAAGACCTCCACTGCCACTGTGTACTTCCCTGGAGAGCTGACATATGCTGGAACAAAGGCGATCCACACAGCACAAAAGATCAGCATACTGAATGTGATGAATTTTGCCTCATTGAAATTGTCCGGAAGCTTCCGGGCGAGAAAGGCCATAACAAAGCAGACACCTGCCAATAAGCCGATGTATCCCAGCACTAGGTAGAAGCCCGCCACTGAGCCCACAGCACAGAGCAGCACCACCCGAGCTCCAAGCTCACCTCCCGCACTTTCTGTAGGTACAGGAGGTGCTAACACCAGCCACAGCACACAGACCACCAGCTGAACCAGTGTACAGAAGAGAATTCCTGCTCTCTGCTGAAAAGGGCCAAAGTAGCGCATCACATTTGATCCTGGCAGAGTTGCTCTGAAGGCAACCAGGACAACTACAGTCTTACTGAGCACACAGGCCAGACACACCACAAAGCTGATCCCAAACAGGGTATGGCGCAGCATACAGGACCAACGTGTAGGCTGGCCAATGAAAGTCAGCGCACAAAGGAAGCATAGTGTGAGTGACAGCAGCAGCAGGAAGCTCAGCTCTGAGTTGTTGGCGCGGACCAGGGGCGTGTCCCGATGATGGAACAAGGCAGCCAGGATGGTCCCAGTAAGTGTTGCCCCAGCAACAGACAGCACTGAGAGGACAATGCCCATGTTATCTCGAAAGGACAAAAACTCCACTTGCATTGGAACACACACTGTCCGATCAGTGCTGGACCAGAACCGTTCTGGACACTTGTTGCACTCTGTGGAGTCTGGAGAGAAATGTGTAACTACTGAATTTAATTCATGAAGAAGAGGTGCATTACCATTTAATTTTAACACTCTTGTAATTAATCAGACTGCATGTAACAGACATTTGGTGGTGGATTTGAAAAACGTCTGAGCTTTTGCTTGTTTTCAGTCCATACTTCTTACACAGTCAAATCGCTAGTGTATTATGTAGCTCTTAGAGTAGTCATTTCAGTTTAACTTTGCAATGAGTGGGCTGGGGTCAGATGGCAGTTTAAATATATGGAGGAAGAGGGAACAGTAGCAGGCAAAAATGCAACCCACATTCTCCTCATCAAACAATAAACGTGTTTCTAACATGGTTAAACGGTACCTGTAGCATTGCTAATCTCCCCTGTTGCACATGGTACACAGTCATAGCAGCAAACAGGCTTTCCTTTCTGCACAGCCTTCCTGGTGCCCGGGGGACAGCTCTCACTGCACACAGACACTGGCACCTGAAGAGCAGAGGGAGAAATCTCCACAGAGCAATTCAAGTACAGCATATGTGCAGCCACCAGAGGAAAGATGAATGAGAGGAATAACATGTTTTTGCTTCAAAACCATGCGATAAAATATGGATCTGACATTTCTTTTTCATGTGTAAGATAACTAAACATACATATACAGGCTCATAACCATAGCATATCTTTCCCACAGGCATAAGGAAGCTATCAATCTTCCCTTCAGAGAAAATAATTAGGTGCTGTAGATACAAATGCCAACAATACCCCTGTATACTGGCTCTGTTTTATGTGTAAGCTAATTCAGTGTAAACAGTTCTTCTTTTCCTGCTGAAGATTTGCCCTCTCCCTGACTCAAACACACCACAGCTCTACTAGTCCCACAGAATATGTGAAAAATGTCTGTATAAATAGTAGACACCACTCGAAATAGCAGATCAGCTTGGATGAACCCTTACATCTTTGTCATGTTTATTTTATTTACTTTAAAAATGTTTTTAGCTTTTTAGCCTAACTGTCCTTAGCTGGAAAAGTATTACAGAGAATCAGTCACGGCATTCTTACCTCATCACCACAGCCTCCTCCCCAGACCACTTTGTTGAGGTCCAAGTAGAAGTCTCGCTCTGGTCCTCTTGTTGGATCAAACTGCCCAACCTTCACAAATTCCATCTTTCCGTTTGCTCCTAATTGCCAATTAAGGATGTCGTATGATGCTGATGGATTCCCATTCTTATCAAAATAGACCAACTCACCCACTGGTGTTGTGAAATTTACTGACTTTAGATAGTGCAGAAGCTACCAACAAAACAATGTCCACATGATTACATACTACAATTTACACCAGGAAGATATGACAACCCATCAGTAACATGATTTTGCTGTTTGACTGTATAGATGATAGATCAAAAATATTTAGGAAAGCAAAACCTTTAGACTAAGGGGATGCATTCTTCTTTACCTGTTTAGGTTTTATTGCTTTAATATCAGGACATTCCCCATCCTCAAATGGTCCTTTCCCAGGCTGGCAGGCCAAGATGTCCTGAACAGAATGTGCAATAGCATACACAGCCTTATACACATTATAGCTGATATCAGAATAGACCTCCCCCTGGTCTTTTGCTTTCTCCAAGCCTGTGCACTGTGGCACTGAAGGTCCTGTCTGGGTTTCCTCCCCAAATCTGCAACCAAACACCTCCTCCCAAACATTCTGTAGCAGCAGATACTGTAGGTGCATTTCCGGGTTGAACTGGGTCAGATAGGAGTCCAGACCCTGGATATCAACCCGCCTCAGGGCAAAGCCAAGTGTGCCTGCCAGGCAACCGGCACTCAGAGCGACGTGTCGGCTGGAGGTGCTCCAGACAGTAGTAGCAATCCACTGCTTGTCAGTCACATTCTGCTTTGCCACTTCACTCAGCAAGACCTCAATATCTGGGGCGATGGCGAACGTGACCACCACCTTGGCCCTGGAGCTCTGGATTCTCTCTACAATATGTCTTATTTTGCTTGGTGCAAAGGATTTGGGGATGACCTCCAGGTACTCCAGGCACATGCTTGAATGCTCCAGTTCCTCCAGCAATAGCTGCATGCCACTTATCCCATATGCATCATCTCCGGAGACAACCCCAACCCAGGACCAGCCCATCAGGATCAGCAGACGGACGATGGCCTTAGCCTGGAGGGCATCACTGGGAACAGTGCGGAGGAAGGTGGGGAACCTGGTTCGGTCACTGAGACATGCACAGGAAGCTAAGTAACTAACCTGGAGACATGGAGCACAGATAGAGAAGAATAAAGAGATGGAGAAATCACATTTCATCAGTTTGACAAGCGTTTTCTTCTGGTGGAAAGAATGATCTGTACAAAGAGGAGAAATAATAAATGAGCAAAAACATAATAAATAATAAATAAAAAGAAAAATCTGACATGTCTAGGAAACAGTGTTACTGCTCGTAAATTCCTGAACATTTTTCTAATTTTCCATTTACCAGGGGGATGCCAAAAACACCCAGAGTATCAGCTAACACTATGGAGGCAGCAGACCGGGCATCGCCAATGATGACGGGCACACTGGGAGCCCTGGTGCACTGTTCTCCAGTTACAGCCTCCTCCTGCCCTGTCACCATCGCCAGCGCAGCACTCAGGGTGCTGCCCTCAGCCAGGCAGCTGTCAGCAGCAAGGTAACCCAGAGTGAGGTTGGGTAGCAGCGCTGGATCTCTGTTGATTTCTTCCACAGTGAAGATCATGGTCAGGAGCCAGTGGTATGACCGTAGGTCAGCCCTGAACCATAGAGAAAAAGAAGGATATGTTAAGAAATATGGTTGTTTGATTCACTTGATCACAGACACGGGGTTTGTGGTACCTTCAGAAAATATTTAAAGAAAATCATAACAGGAAAGTCATTCTATACTCACCCTTGACAGTGGCCTCCCATCACTTTGTGTGTGAATATGTGGTCAGGTTCTGGAGCAACAAAATGAACAGGGAACAGACCCCCAATGATCACATCACCTTCCTTGAACAGACTCCCAGAGATGGACCTGCTCTGCAGATTGCATGAAGGCCCCACAGCGTGCACCCAGACCATCGCAGCCAGGAGCCCCTGTGCCCATAGCCATGCAGACACAGCCATAGCCCACCAGAGAGAGGGAGAGAGATGGAGTTAGAGAAAGGAAGAGGAGAGGAGGGATTCACGTCTGCAAAGAGAGCGAGAGAAGAAGCTCCTGTTTAGTAGAGGTAAATTTGCCCAGAGCAAAATATAATTTGGTGTAATTGGAGGAAGCCCACATGGACCTAGAGTAATTTCCCAGCCCACAGAGACAACAGTGCAAAGGTGTGTTCATTTGAATAATATTATATGGAAATAATTAGATGGATTACAATTATGAACACAAAATAGAAGTTTAAGAAACTAAACACTAAAACTAGCTTTTAGAGTGGTGTTAATCTAAATGTGTTTGGTTGCAGATGGGAATTATATAGATGGTGAGTTTTATACATTAAGTCAGCAAATGCCAAACTTCATGTATATATGTGGTGTGTGTTTTCAGAACGAGTGCCGTCTGAGACCACTGTCGAAAACAGGAATTATTAAACAGAATCAAGCCTTCACTGTAACATCCGGGTTAATCATTGTTTTCCTAGAGATCTGAGTGTATAACCTATATTCTCTTCACAATATCTCTTCCTTTTGAAGCATGCAAAGCCACAGACATTATAGCATGTGATATCACTTTGATATCACATGCTATAATTATTATGAAGTAATTTGAAAGAGTTCAAAAGAGGAGAAAATGCAGTTGACACACTAACTGGCCTTTATTTTTAGCCATAAAGGCAAAGGAACAGCCTTGGACCACTCTAGATTCCTGTTATTTGTTCCTTTGCAACATGCTCACATTTACTTTTTGTTAAATTCATACCCTTTTAATTTTCTTATGTTTCGATGGTCTGTTTAGTCCCAAAAAAGCTATTGAAATTCTTTCTACTAATGGTCAGCTGCATTATTGTCCAACTATGCACTGCTGGCTGGACAGACCTCCCACTGAGAGACAGCATAGATTTTGGAGACTGAATCCCTGCTTTCTGGAAACCTCTCCTTGAATGAAGGATGAGAAGGCACCCATGTCTCCTCACAGCTGTGATTGACCTCCACTGAGGAATGCATGTAGAGAACCTCTCACATACACAATAATGCATCAGTGGACACGCACACACACACACACACACACACACACACACAATAACGTATACAAACACACACACAGACACAATAATGTATAGACACGTGTGTGTGTGTGTGTGTGTGTGTGTGTGTATATATATATATATATATATATATATATATATATATATATATATATATATATATATATGTGTGTGTGTGTGTGTGTGTGTGTGTGTGTGTGTGTGTGTGTGTGTGTGTGTGTGTGTGTGTGTGTGTGTGTGGAGAGAGAGAGAGACTCATGATGTGGCCACATAGAACCAGGTACTGATTCTGTTTTGGCCGTCATAAATCCCACATGTACTAATGTGCTTACACATGCACTCTACAGCCTAATACAAATGCGTTTTTATGTTTTGTGTAAACAGTAATTCACTTGTTCGCTTACTGTACGTAACCAGAGCAGCACTGATCAAAGGTAGTGAAAGGCAGGCCAGCCCACTTCACCAGATTTTATAAATGCTAATCCTGCAGGGTTAACCAGAACCCAGTTTATCCTAGGCTCGTAGACATCTGTAGAAACAGCTTCCAATGATACATTATTTTCCTGTAGCTCAGTGTCTGCATCACAACAGTTCTTTTTATTTCCATATGCTTAATGAAGCAAGAATCGTCCATTTAGAATTAGGCCAAGTCTTAAGTGCTCTTTACTGGCATTCATATAGTCATTGTTAGCTATGCTAGCCTGCTGAGTGATCTGTTCCATTAACATTCGGACGGTTGTGAGTCATCTACACAGCAGTGGGTAAATGCGTATGTCATAGCTGTAAAGTCCGTGGTATGCTAATCATAAGTATTCACATGTTTGTGTCAGAAGCTACAGTCTCATTAACATGCTCTGCACATCTTGTGTTAATTTCCTTTGTATACCAGTGTGTGATTAGTGCGTGTTTAAATTAGATTGTTTATCCCATGACGAAACCTTCCAACAGACCATGTGATTTTCATTTTGATGATGTTCATTTTGCTTGTGGTGGTCCTTCTCTGCAAGTTTGGTACATGCTATATTAATAATGAGTCAGGCTCTTTTACACAAATGAAATACAGCCAAAGTTTTTCAGTGGAAATTCTGTGAGTGCAGACCACACCTGCCAAAGGGGCTGCAATAGCGGTGATTTGGGCAGGTGGGCTGAACCAGAAGAACTTTGGGGTCGAGTTCTGGGTTGCCTCCATAGGTGGGAGAAGCCAGCACCCCCTACAGAAGATGGAGAGAGAGGTGAGAAGTATGAGAACCAAGTTGGGGGAGGGGAAGAGGAGGGGTGTGAGAGTCATCATGGAGATAATAGGCAAGACTGGGTGTTTAAATAGGTGCTAATCAGGGCGGAGTTTCTCACAAACTTCAGTTGTTCCATAATGTAATGAGAAGTAATTGCATTTTCATAATGAAAGTGTGCAATTTAATAGGGCTATCAGCAGAAAGTAATGATAATGGAATTATACAGTAATCTGAATGCAGTTCAGTTTATCCCTGAAGAGCAAGTCTGTGCTCATCCTTAAGTAAAGGGTGGCCTCAGCCATGTGTCAAGAGAAGCTAGTTTGGCTATGTATCTGTAGAAAGTCTGTGCTCACTTGATCACGTGAGAGTGGTATATTTACATTTACATTTATGGCATTTAGCAGACACTCTTATCCAGAACGACTTACAAAAGTGCTTTGTCATTTAGTCATAGAATATATCCTAGTACAGTACAATAGGTTAGAGTCCAACATACCAATGAACTAGAATACTGTAGAATGCAGGGATCAATTCTGATAGAAGTGCAAAATACATAAGATCTACCTTAAACAATGATAAGTGCAATAAACAATAAGTGCTAGAGTTTGTTAAACAACATAAACAACACCCTACAATAAGTACTAATTTAGTCAGTCAATATGGCAGCAGGGTCAGTTGTCCTTTAAATATTCTGCAAATGGGCCTTCAGTCTGTGTTTGAAGAGTGCAAGGGACTCTGCTGTCTGGACAGCAAGTGGGAGTTTATTCCACCATCTTGGAGCCAGGACAGAAAATAGTCTCGATGCTTGTCGTCCATGAGACCTGAAACAAGGTATTTCAAGCCGAGCCGTACTTGAGGTTCCTAGTACTCGAGGTACGGAACGGGCTTTGACCATTGACCTCATGTATGAAGGGGCTGGTCAATTTTTGGCTTTGTAGGCAAGCATCAGGATTTTAAATCTGATGCGTGCAGCTATAGGGAGTCAATGAAGGGAGCGCTGCAGTGGAGTAGCATGTGTGAACTTCAGAAGATTGAAGACCAGTCATGCTGCTGCATTCTGGACAAGTTGTAGAGATTTGATGGCTCTTAGAGGAAGACTAGCGAGTTGCAGTAGTCTAGTTTTGAGATCACAAGAGACTGCACAAGCACCTGGGTATCTTATATATATTGATATATTGACTTCAGCGCATTCTCCTCCAAAAATAGACTAAACTAAATATACTGGAAAACAGCTGGAAATTTGATTTACACTTCATTCACATTCTGAGCTTGTGTCTTCAAGGTGACGTGCTGAGAGGGTAATTCACAAGGTCAGTCCAGTATTATTTTAAGGTTAAGTGCTTCACTCAGCGGAGTGGGTCCACACTATCAGATCTCCAGTCTTCTGGTATTTGCTGAATAGTGCATTCAGTGTTATGACTGGGAACGGAGACCATAAGATGTGGGTTGCCGGGAGTGGTATCTGCTGTAAACCACCATTGTATGTCTCAAACTACTATCAGTTAATCGGTGATCTATCATTGTGTCACCTCACAAACATGCAGGTTTGTTAATAGATCCTGGTATGTCACTCTGTCTTTGTATCATGGGAGTATTATAATAGCTGAAATGTACTAATTTGCATATCACAATAAAAATGTAAATATAGATTGCCTAGCCTATTTTTGAAAAGAGGGGAGAAAGAGTAAATCTACAGCAAATGTGTTCTATGACAAATGTGATCATTGCAAATGATTATAAATGTATAAAAGAAAATATATAAAAATGTAAAAATGTTTTTATTTTAGAGCAAATATTTCATATCATCTGTGCGACAGCCAATACTATAATGGCCAAACACAGATCCAGTAATCTTATGTTATTCATAAAGAACCTAATTCCACTGAATCATCGGCCATTCCTACACAATATACATAAGAAAGCCTCATTCAGAAATAATAAAAAGTGTGACTGCAGTTGTTGAGAATTCCTTTTCCGTCCCACAGTTGAGAGATCCTAATGTCATTGTTTTTGTATATCTTTAAATATAAGGCACTTGATCAACAAATGTTAGGAAATCATCTGTCAAGCCTTCGCAGCTGGTTTCAGACTCACATCCTCTTACTTTGGATTACCATTTTAATTTCTGCATTTCATGTAAGGGCACTCAAAGTTTTTGAACAGTTCTTTTACAGACCATGTTTTCCATGATCATACCTTCTCCTTAAGTTGCAATTTTGCAATAATGACCTCAGATAAATAATGAGCTCAGATAAATCCAAGCATTTCATAGCCTCATCTAAATCCATTTTCCATGCAGATTGAATGACCTCTTTATATCTTCATCCAAGCATTACGTTTTCAGTTGTCACACTACAAAATTCTAAAAAGAAAGTTTACAGACATCAAATCAAAAGGTTTCATGAACCATAATCCATGGCCCTAAAATGCTATAACAATTTATAATGTGCTGTTTAGATTTTTTATCTTACATGTCTTTATTAAACTTGGGAGAAAAGCTTGAGAAATCAAAAAAGAAAACTGAATCAGTAAATTCAATTTACATGAACATGCTGAAATAGACTTTAAAATTGATAAAAGTAATACATTTTCTGGGCAGCAGCTTGCAGTGTTGTTGAATCTGAACAATAGCTCATTGCTCAGACCTAAACAGGAAATGTACCCTGAAAGCAGCATCCAGTCTGGGTTGGGCGTGACAGTGATTAAGTAGGGCTCGGAGGCACAAAATAGCATACCAGCAACTGGGTTAAACTGCTCATTAAACACCCTGCATGTAGGTAAAGTTTCCCTTTTGTATATTACATTTTAGCAGAGTTTTGATGATTGCTAAACAAGTTAATTAAAAGGGTATTTGCTTATTGCTTTCTTTTCTTCACATGTATAGACCAGTTTCCTTTGTTCATTGTAAGTAGAGGTTTAAATAAAAATAATCTAGGTTTCCTCTAGCCTGCATCAGGCAAGATTGAACATGTTTCTCATTTCTCAATGGTAGCCTAGAGTGGCTATATATATATATATATATATATATATATATATATATATATATATATATATATATATATATATATATATATATAGAGAGAGAGAGAGAGAGAGAGAGAGAGAGAGAGAGAGAGAGAGAGAGAGAGAGAGAGAGAGAGAGAGAGATTTTCATATTTTCGATTGTAGTGAAGTATTTCCAGAGAAACAGGACGGAGGTCTTTCTTCAGCTTCACAAGCTACTTAAGGATTGACTTACCACAATAGTGCAGGTACATAAATATCTCTCTATATATCTATCAATCTATCTATCTATTTCTCCCTCCCTTTCTCTCTCTCTCATTTAATTAGGTGATATGTAGTGGTTGCTGCTCACTGTCGTATGTATAGAACAAGGAAGATTGGTGGGTTGTGGCAAGCCAGACACTTTCCAAACATCAAGTGTTAGAAAGGATGCGGTTGCTATGGTGACAGAAGAACCACTGGGCTCTTTTTTGGCCATTAGTGATTCTGTAAGATGAGCTTGGCTTGTTTGGGGTGGTGTGGGTGTGATATTTACCATGAGTGGTCTCCAGCAATGTTAAGGCAAATGGGCTTTTGCACTGGCTTCTCCTAAGGGGGGATAACAAGATAGCTACTTTCTGTAGAATGTTTTCATACATAATAAATACAATTCTATTCAGATTAACTTTATTGTCCTTATTCTCCTACACAAGGATACAATACAAATGACTTTTACTTGGATCTCTCCATGGCAAATCAGGCTATCATGACAGGCTAGAACTGGACCATTTCTTTACAGGTATATTTTAAACATCTAAAAGAAAACATTTGGATATATACATTTTAATTCACTTTAAAAATTACATGGGTCAGAATGTATTCAGAGTGGCTAAGCATACGTTTTTAAAATTATTATTTTAGAATTATAATTAATTTGACAATATCACAGACATTTAGATTTTGAAATTGTTTTCTATTATTTACTCTACGTTTTATTTAACACAAGAGCTGAGAATAGCAACATGCTTCTTTATAGAAATTTCCACTATACAGAAATTCCTCTTTACAAGTCTTGGGCAAGCTTAAAAGTGGCTCTAATAGTCAAAATGTCTTTAACTCTCAGCTTTAAAAGCATATGGTGCCCATAGGTGTTGATGTTTCCCATGAATTCTGGGTCATGCGAACCACTTTCTTAAAACCTGCTCTGACGTTTGGATGTCCTACTGCTCCATAAGTGCAAAGCCTCATTCAACTACTGGCACAATTGCCTGCTAATACCATGCACCAGAATAGGGCTTAGTCCCTCAGACCAACCACATCTGGTATGACTTAGAGGCCCATAGATCTTAACCCTTTAATGAGTTCTCACGATATCTTTAGAATGTCATGTGATCTGCAGTTTAATTCAGAAGATGTCAATGGCATCAGATCTAAGCATTGTTGTCTTACATTCTACAACCGCCCTTTACAAAAGCTTCCAGACCATTGGGTGAGCATCGCTTCTCCCATGTTTACCCTAATTTGCCATAAACCTTCAAATTTAATGGCTAATTTATTGAGGAATGCTGTCCATAAATGTCTATGATTACATAGCTTTGACCCTGAGGTATGAAATGTTCTTACATTAAGCAAGAGCACCATACTAAATGACATATAAATGTGTTTTACTCAAATGGCTATATAAATGTGTTGATTCAAACAGGAGCTCAGTGGTAGCTCCGGATGGGATATTTTTGTGCTTCTGTGGGCTGCATGTTGATTTCTAATGATAGTTACAAAGTACAATTTAGTGTCTGTATCATTGTGTTTGTTACTGCAAGTGATGAACGCAAGACAGTTGTCTTTTTTTAACTAATTACCAATCTCCTGGGTATTAGCTCATAAACCTGTTTCGCCTCTTCAAAGCAGAATATTTATTTGCTCAAATGTTTATGGTCAGGGGTTGAGACTCTTCAGTATTATCTTCTCTGCACTCTATAAGTTAGAAATGAGTTACTACTGTATAAGATTACTTACAGTGAAAAACCTGTTGCCAAAGATGTTTAATGCAATGAACAAAATTTTATAATATTTCGTCTTCTTGGTTTAGTAGGTTTTCTATGCCATATCTGCCCCAAAAGAGTTATTTAGATGTTGATCTTCAAGGTGCAAAGTATACATTATACATTTGACCTGCAAACATGAGACATGGTGTGCAGTACATTCTGGCTGACTCAGTACACTGAGCTGTTTGTGTGGGCAGTTGAGGAGGGGTGGTGAGTGTGATCGAGTGTGTGTGTGTCTGATTGGTGGTGCTGTGCCCTCATGCCACCACATGCCAGGGACCCTACACCACTCAGGGTTACACATGGGTCAGTCCACAGTAGGTTGCACATCAAAGGAAAAAAGCAAATGGCTCTAGAAACGAAAAGGGTTATGTGCAGAGGTCAGTCTACGACACATTTATAGCTGAGAGGTAAGGGTCCTGTTCTTGATGTGCACACCCTTTGGTCAGCATCTCTCCACTTCTGAGAACTGGAGCAAGGTAAAGCTGAAACTTTAGCACCCTCATTAGTGCGTGGATGTCACTGCTGATGTGTGCTGGAAAGGTCATGGGGCCCCAGCATTAATGCTGCTATGCACTCCCCTCCCCTTCTCACGCCAGGATCTCCTCTCTCCCTCTCACGCAGAAATCTCTTCACCTTCCATCCTCTCAGTGTCTGAGGCTGTACTGATGCACTAACTACATTTTTTAATGAATTTCCAACTCTAAAAACACCTGAGTTAACTCATGAAGGGCTTTATAAGAACCTGGAGAACTGAACTGGGTGTGAGCAGGGAAAAATTAGCAATCTGCAACACGCAAGGTCCCTAATACTGGTAGTGAGTATCATTAATACTGGGAGTGAGTATCATTAGCACATAAACAGTATGTTGGTTAACATGCTTGGGTCTGTCTGAGAAACACAAGCTGCTAAAACCTCAGAGAGACCTGTCAAATTGTTCTTTCTTTGCACATAGTCCTTTTTGGTGATGAGCATGGACACTGTTGCAGCATGTGTCCGTGTGAAAGATGGTCTCCACAGCTTGGTTTTGACCACTCTCCTGCACCTGAAACCCATACTCTCAGTTCTACACACTCAGCCATTCACAGCTGCTTCACACCTTCTCTAATAACATGGCTGGTGATTGGCTATAAGGGTTCATCGTGCACCAGCCCTTTTTTCTTTCATTGACTTCATCAATTCATCAAGTGCCCTCGTTAAACTTGACAGATTGGTCTTGCTTAGAAGATGACACCGACATTTCACACGGCAACGAAAAGTGCTGTGAGCCAAAGAGCGGATGTTCTGGTGGTGTTCTGTGCGCGTGTGCGCATGTGTGCAGGACTATATAGGAAGAAACACTGCTATTTTAAAAGCATAATATGAGGAACATAGAGAAAACCCTCCTTATTAAAAAGGCAACAGAGCAAGCTAAACTGGAAACTGGCTGCTTTTATTATAGCACATTTTTTGTGGGGGTGGGGACACTGAATGTAAAATCTTGGCATGCTTGTATGTACATAATGGTATTTATGAGTATGCCTGCACATGAGCGAGAGTGCTGGGAAGCGAGCCACATTGGGCTGTTAGTATAGGCATCTTGCATTGCTCATGGGGATATTGCAGGCCTGCAGTTCACATTTCAGCTCTCTCCGTGACCTGCCATCAGTGCGCAGGCAAATGGACTTCTAATCAGGTGTGGGGCAGTATGGAGTATATTTAAGACAACCCTAGAGACCCAGAGAGGCCTGAGGTGAGTGTGGCACTCGTATGAGGGAGAGAACAAAAGATAACAACATTAAACCCTGTCACAGCGCCCAGCTGTATTCTACTCTATGATCAGTGGATTTGTGGTCAGGCAGCAGTGAGGGGTAGCACATTCTAACTCCAGTGACGCCCTTCTATGAGGGCCTACACCACAGCTGGCTCCAGCCAAAAGCAGTGTAAAGGAATGAGATAAACAATAAATAACAGCATGTCATTTTGAGCACAGCCCTGGTACCCACCGCTGTTTCATAGGCACCTTTTAGCTGCCAAAAATAATATTAGAACCATTGTGTTGCTTTTTCTCGTAAAGCACTGATTTTTCTCTGTCTCTCCTTCTTAGGACTTCCTGGATTTTGACTGCCAATCAGGGGCCCTCAGAGAGGAGCTGTTCACTGAAGAGAATACGGCGAGAGACAGGTTCAGCATTGATGATTTATTATTAAAACGAATTTCTCTTCTTGAAGATGTTTATTATTACAAAGTATCTAAATACAGGCATCTGAGGTATATCTGTCTGTGTGTGTACAAGCTAAGATGGATTTCTTCAGAACAGTACTCAAGTGTTTGAAAAGATGAAGGCCAGTGAAAAGAAACTATAGAAATGAAATGTACTGACCAACACAAAAGCCTTACATACATGGAAATAAATGAGCAAATGGAAAAACAATAGCTTTGGGAGTGTATTTCCTACCCAGGCCAAAAAAAATAAAAAGGTTTTAGTCAGAAATCCAGTGATTAATGATTCATAGCTTTCCTTTAACAGAATCCCAGTAGCTGCAGAGAAAAAGAAGAAAATATACATCTCGTACAACTCAAAAATGAGTTATACATCTTATACAACTCATAAACTTGACATAAATGAGTTAATCTTACATGATCACAATGGATATCTCAAAACCATATCTACTGATTTTCTTAAAAATATAAGAAAAGTCACTTTAAGGTTGCAATTAGAGAAGACGGAATTGTTTGGGACCAGTATTTGGGAAAATAGTATTCAAATTCTTTGAAATCCCACAAGGTCACTGTTAACATCTTTGGCATAAATGGTAGCTGTTTACATTGATTAAGCTGAACAGGACCACCAAAGTTTGTACTCGTCTGTGTAATGCAGATTACCATGGAGAAAGCATTAGTTTACCATAAGGCATTCTCTCATTGATGTTCAGTAGGTAGAAGAATGATTTGTCATAAACTAACATATACCTACAGACATCAAGGCTACCAAACACCTCACATGCACACCTCACTCACACACACACACACACACACACACACACACACACACACACACACACACACACACTGTGCGTATTCCTATACACCTTGGCATAAAAGACATTTCCTTCCCCCTTTAAATCAAATATGTTGAAAAGACACAATTCTGAATCAAATATGATTTCCTGTACCATGTATGAGTACCATGAAATACTGAGCATGTTTAACATGTTTAACATGATTGGAGTACTAAAAGCAATGACTAGTATGGTTACAAATCTGCAGGTCTTATAGTACAGTATTCTAGTTGGGATTTGCAAATACTCACAAATGCAAATATACTGTGTTTTCCTGTAATCATTATCCATGTAAATTTCAATGCAATACAAGCCATATTCATATTCATATAAGAATCTCAATAGAAAATATTGATTTGTAATTTTAGTTACTTTAAAGCCTAATGCATTATTAGGCTACTGAAGCACACTTATGTCTAAATTTACTGTACTAAATTTATTCTAAACTTCTTCATCCTCATTTTCTTCGAGGCACAGAATTTTACATTTTTGGCATGTATGGGAAGTACTGTAAAATTCCAAAAACTAATCAGTTGATCAGATATAATTAAAGTTACTATGTGTAAATGTATATTGAAGTAATTATCATACAAAATGCTAATGATATTCCAGATTCAGTTTGATTTGATATTGACATGAACAGACTTAAATCTGACAAAATTTTTAAATTGCCTTTAGATTTTGAAGAACATCAGGGTTATATGAACAGTAATATCCATGAATTATGTGATGATCTTATTGACCAAAATCAAGTGATCTGAAGGGGTGAACTAAGACTGCTCCCCCATATCTGTATGACTGAAGTGCACTGCTGAAGCTTAGGGTTATTTACCCTGTGGAGCCCATCAGACGTTCCCCCCGGGACAAAGGCGGCCATAGACTCAGAAGAGGACTTCCGAGCCATTAGGGGTTAACAAGCTCCCTCATTTTCTCTTTGTGTAGACTGATCACCAGACCTGGCAAATCTTTTTAGGCACCATATAGTCATTGGTGTTACACTGGAAAGCTTTGGCAAACTCTGGAAAGTTCTGCAAAGATCCAAGAACCCTGCAGGCAGGAATAAAATATTTAAAAATTATTATTAAAAATAATAATTCACAGCACAACCTGAAGATCAATAGCAAATACATTAGTGCAGAAGATGACTTGGGTCAGTTCAACATTTAAAAGAGAGAAATAGTCTCTTGGAAGATGGTCACACCTGAACTTCCCTGGACTGTGGACATACAAAAACTTCCCTGGACTATGGACATATCTGAATGTTTCTGGACTATGGACATACATGAACATCCCTGGACTATGGACATACATGAACTTCCCTGGACAATGGACATACATGAACTTTCCTGGACAATGGACATACCTGAATTTCCCTGGACTATGGACATCCGTTTTGATGGAGTTAACAGCATGCTCAGGTCGGTGTGTTCCGCACCAAACCTGGAGGGTTAAGTATGTTTTACTTACTTACCTATGAAAGCCAACTCCTATATGCCCCTACCAGCCTTTGGCTATGACATTTCAATTCTGGATGTGTTAAGCATACAATTAACTTAGGGTCTCGTTAGAAAGATGGTGCTTCAAATTCTCAAATTCTCACCTGAGCAAAATTGAGGAAAAAGAGCTGCTCGTGATTGAGGTTGAGTCCGGGTAAAGGAAGTTCCTTTCCGTTCTTTCTGACATAGTTCTGGTATGCCTTGAAAACAGGAACTGCTCGGTGAGGTGGGGAGTGAGTGGAATGGTAACTGAGAGCAACATGTCAAGGCCCTCGCCCTCAGTTCTAAGGTCTTCAGCATATACGCCATTTCCCCCAACTAGGCTTTTGCTTCAGACTGTTATTAAAGCTTGCTTGTCCATCGCTGCGACCTGACTACAGGAACTGATTAAAAACAACAGTGATCTAAACAAGCTTTCTTCAAGCATTATTAAAGCCAATTGTTGCCCTGCATCGCACAATCACAAATCTAAGCATAATCAGCAAAGACAGGACTAATAAAGAAGGCTAACTGAAATAGCACTGTAACAGCTATTACCACTTGCCAAATTTTAGCTTTTAATACCCCAGAGACTAGTCTATATTCTAATAGCTGCAAATCCTAAAATGGGTCTGGGTCCATATCTGTTATAGAATAATTGTTCTGTTTTGGAAGCCATAAGAAAAAGCACATTATAGCCTCTGTAACATGTTTCTGAGGCAATTTTCTCTGGCAGAAAGAGCGGGCCAACGAGGCAGTGACAATACAAAGGCTACGATGTCCCGTACTTACTTGGTAAGACTGGCGAATTCCCCCGTTATCCGCAATATTCTCACCGAGGGTATTGTTCCCATTCAACTGCCCATACAAAAAGACAGAAAAGAGGTAGGGGCAGAAGAGAAGAGAAGAAATGAAATGAAATGAAAAAGGAAATGGATGAATAAGAAAGAGAGAGAAAATAACAGTAATTTAGTGCTCTTTCTTCATCTAAAAAAATCACAACTTAATAGAGTTCCAGGAAAAGCAATTTGAGAACAACATGACAGAAAAGAGTGCTGTTAACAGCTAAGCAGAAGGTGATGGAGACACAGACACATACAAGGAAGTCTGGTGTGAAAACAAGGGCTACAAGCCTGACTACATGTGAAGCCATGTAGCCTAGACGCATACAATATAGTTTATAGATACACACACACACACACAACAGAATTTTGAAAAACTATATTATATGTGCATGTACATGTACCATGGTCATGACCCTGTTCTGCAATTGGTTGATTATAGCTGTTTTATGGATATTATTCCAAGGGATATTTAGAGCCGACACATTTCTTTCAGTAGCTTGTATGCAGCTCCCTTGTGTTAAGCTGATATTCTGAAAGCACATTGACCATGGCACAAAGACAAGGTCAACAAATACTCTTGAGCCAATGAAATATATGGGATGTTCATTTGTCAGTTTGTTAGATGATCCCACTGAGAAAAACCTGGGTTAGGTTTAAGATAAGGAATGTTTTTTGCCACTGAATTGCAGCATGACATCCACGGTGAATTCTGAATCGTGGACGGAAATCTGCTGGATGTGAATTAACTCACCAGCATGCTTCAAGACATCCCATTCTGTAATATATTTGTGAACTGGCTGACATTTGCTCCATTTGCTCAGCCTCTCAAATGAATGCAATGCCTGGTTTACAACAAATTGACCAAGTGTTGATCAGGATCAAGAGGGATGCTGAGGGCAGAGCAGCTCATACATACATGCTGCCCATTGGCCAGGTCCCAGGAGAAGCTGCTATACTGATCCACAATGCATTTGGAGAGCTCCTGGAACCTTTGTGTTGAGGACGGTGTCCACCAGTCCTTCAGGTCTCCGTCTTTGTCAAAGTTACGTCCTGTCAGTGAACAAGAATTTAAGGGTAGTGCCTTTCTACAGAAAAAGCTATCTGAGAGAATGATATTACTGTGTAGGTACAGTCCAAGTCATTCTTCAGTTTTGTTTCAAATCACAGTAGCTCAGCCTGTTGGGGCCTGCATCAAACCACAGTCCTGCTTTGAACGTTCTGACAACAAAGCCCTCAATAAATCTGGCTAAACCTGTTTAAACACTATGGATGTTATTTCAACATTGGAGGGTTTTTGCTGTATATGGTGCGTTTCAAATGAAATAAAGGCTGTATCTTAGGTTAGGTCCTCTAGGCGGGCATAGGGTGGGCACAGGAATGGCACAAATGGGTTCCCATTCCTCACCATTGTCATCAAAGCCATGGGTGATCTCATGGCCAATCACCATGCCGATTCCACCATAGTTGAGGGACTGAGGCTGCCCTTCACCAAAGAATGGGGGCTGGAGGATACCAGCAGGGAACACTAAGAGAGCATAGATCAGCGAATGTCTGTCAACTTAAAACGAACAACACACCAATTATCAAGACAATTTTGTTCAGGTTCTTATTTTTGTTACCTATTTGATTTCTACTGGATGAATAGAATGCATTGACCACAGCAGCACCAGAGATCCACCTTGGGTTAAAGAATGACGCATTGAAGGTTAATAGATGCCACATTTCATGTTAATGTTTCATGAGTGTTCTTCATCATTAAAGGATTTTTATAGCAGTTACTACACTTAGAGAATGGGTTTCTATTTTTATAGGAGTCATTTGTCCACATGGAAAAGTCATGGCCCATTTTTCAGAAGCAGGTTACGTATAGTCTTGGACTAAATTACACCCTAATTACACTATAGGACTAAGCTTAATCTGCTGCTTAGAAATCCATCCCAGGAAAGTGAGGAGTGTCTTACTCTTCTTTGTTAACTTTCACCCTCAGCCTCTTCAGTCGTTTCTTCTGACCAAACTCCAGATTCTTCAGTATGTTCTCAAAGTATTCCTCAGAACTGTAGCTTAGCTAAAAATGACAAAAAATGTTTGTTCAAAGACACTGCAGAAGTATGCACATTTTACAGATGAACAAGGTTGTGTCTATAAATGTGTTTTTTTCCTTTGCCTAATTGATTTATGTATGCGTGAGCTATTGTGTGATAAACTAAAATGCTTGCATCTATAGACAATCACCAGCTAATTCATTAGAAACACCTACCTTGTACCTACACTTTATTGGGTACTTCTCTATTACAGATGCATTTTATACCCTCCCAGACTGTAACACACCTGGTGAGATGCACATTCACTGTCTGACTCATTTATCGCTGTGAAGACATTGACCACAGGACCACTGCTGAACAGAGGACTGTTCCCAACACACCATTACCACTGACCCTGGAGCAGGTTCATGTTTATCAAGCACAGGGGGTTTTACCTGTCATAGGCGGGAAGACTGCTGTCTACCTCCTACAATTATCAGTAAATATCCAGCCCACAGTGGTTCTGTGGTCAGAAACAGATGAAGAGCTCGAAGACGGCAGTCACAAATGGTGCATACCAACAGATGGGTTACTGTAACTGTGTACTCTAACTGAGTCTAACTGTAGAGTTACTGGACATCTGATAAAGTGGTGAGTATTGATAACTATCAAAATGAGAAATTTACAGGTCTGTCTCTATAGGCCTCAGAAAAGATATTACATTTAAGAATAAAATGTTTAGTGTTTGTGTCTCATGAACACGATCTGTGTTTTTGTTTTGTCAAGTAATTGTTTGAAGCCCTTAACAACTTCGACTTCCAGCCAATACAGCAAAGGTCATAGGTCACTCACTTCTTTGTACTCCTCATCCAGGTACGTGTTGTTCCTGATGTTTTCAGAGAACCCAATCCTCTCACGAATGGCCCGAGCCTGTGAAGAGGAAAGGCAACTGTGAGCTGATGATTTGTTAATGAAAAGGGCAATCTGAAATTATGTGTTGTTATTGGTGAGCCACGATGATTGCATTAACAGCCTTGAAGTCAGTAGCTGACGTGATCCAGTGACAGCTTTGATCTCTCTCTCCACAGCAGTATTTACACAGTATTTATCTGAGAAGTAGTATTTAAGAGTGACAGAGGAAATGTGCTTAATTCACTGACAGAGATTATATTTGACTGGATGAGGCAGCTATGTTATTTTTGCCCTTGCAGCTGTGCACTTAGCCTGGGATTGTGCCAAGATATCTGCATAACAACCGCTGTGAGACTCACCTTCTCCTCCGCAGCCTTCCTGGTGTCGTCATCCATCCAGGTGAGGTCATGAAGATTATTCACAAACACTTCTCTGATGCTGGTAATCATCTCGTCCATCTGAGCCAATTATAAAGCAATATATTAGTCACATGTTCAGGTTTGGCAGAGTATCTGGATGAAGTGGTGAAGTGCTGCCTACTCTCTGTGTGATCAGCCTACACCAAGAACATGCTCAGACTAGCCTGCTTCCTCTGATCTCCTTGAACTCGCAGACTGGAGAATATCGACTTATGCCAATAGCTGTTTTAGAAAGCCACAATTCAAGCTCAGCAGGTTAAAGCTTGTTTTAGGTTGCTGAACACATGCTGGAGTTCATACCTGACACAGGCTTCATAACTCAGGAGCTCAGTTGGTTTATCATGGTGCATTAAGTTATAAACTTGGGGGAAGTTTAAAAAAAAAAAAGAGCGACCTGTAGTGTGTAAACGACCTGACACGGCTTTAAGCTTAGTTACCGGTAGAAATGACAAGCAGAAAGCAAACCAAGACATAGTGAGAGAGAAGATTATTAGAGGGTTTAAAGAAAAGCAAGCCTCTTTCCCTCAACATGGTTAGTTATCAGAGGGGATAAGCTATCACTTGAAATGCTACGATTTACCCTGACATGCTGTTAAGTACACAGTGTTCTTTGTCACCATTTCGAAGGCAGCATGCATGCATCAGTCCTGAAATAGCTCTGCATGCCTGGACTGACTTTGGACAGTGAAGGCCTAGTTATCTCTGTCACTGATAATGGTGTACAATATCATGGAGTTGTTTTGATTGGACTCTCCTGGATGTCTCCTTTTCAAATTCATAAACCTACTGGCAGTGGCTCACATTGTGCAGAGTTCACCTTTAATGGAGGCATGTGTGTGTGTATCTGTAATGATATCCATGTGACCAGAGATAGAAGGGAAGATTTGTGTGTGTGTGGTGTGTGTGTGTGTGTGTGTGTGTGTGTGTGTGTGTGTGTGTGTGCATGCACGTGCGTTTGATGGTGTGGGGGGAGGGGTTGCTGGAAAAGGTGGTTTGTAGTAGGGCCAGAAGGAAAGGTCATATGATCACGTCGACACAACTGCACATGTACACACGTTTACAGTATAAATGCACTCAAACACATGCACCCACCCCCCACACCACCCCCCCACCACCCCATCACCCCCACACACACACTGAGGACAATATAAACCACTATGAGACACAATGAAATATAATGGCAATAAAATATCCAACAGAAAGATTCTGGTATAATGGAATACCATTTTGGTATATTCAGAGACACTGTGCTGTATGTTGAATCAGAAATGTCTCTCCCTGTTATTTAAAGTGTATTATATTTGATAAAGTGAAAGCAATTAATCATTTCTCAAGCACATAGCTATTTAACATTTAACCACAATAACTGTCTTGTTAACTGACTAAATACCATTGCACTGAATAAACAGTTCTAACTGTAGCTAAAACCTATGAAAACTGTTAACAGCACAGTTTCATGATTCAGCAGTAATTAAGTGCAATGAGTAACCAGAATGCAACAGTAAACGGTTGCAGATATTTTCATAAATGTAATACCAAAAATTATGTGACAAGTCTTTTCTCTTACACTTTCTTTACCACCTTTTAATGGACTCACCAAATTAATATGACAACCAATGCTTTTATATACCTGCAAACACATGCACACACACACACACACACACACACACACACACACACTCACACGCGCACACGCGCACACACACACACTCACACGCGCACACACGCGCACGCACACGCACACGCACGCGCACGCGCACGCACAGGCACACGCACACGCACACACACACACACACACACACACACACACGCAGACACGCACACCCACTCTGTCAGGCCATGTCTGCTTGCTAGCTGTGAGTCTTGAAGGGGCAAATGTTTAATGGGGAGTTAAGGGCTTTGCTCTCTGACAGGTGGTGCAGCTCTACCACCTGCTCCAGTGCTTGCGTAGGAACTTGAGTTAATGCTAGATAATGGACGAGCATTGGTTCACTCACGGCCACGTGGCACTAACACACCCCCAGGAACCTCGCACACATGCCCAGGTAGCAGTGGGTGCACACAGATCACACCCAGCTGAAGGTACTCTACCGCACCGAGGGGAATGTTACGCAGATATGTACTTGCGCAAAAACAGACAACAAACACTTCCACCAGTGTTGCCAAGCCTCACCATGTCCTTGCTGTCTCCAGCAAAAGCCTCCTCTACATACAGCCTTCCCACAGCATTCTCCATGTTGTTGTTCACGTAGATGGCGCACTGCCTCCATACCGCTGCCTCTGAGGTGGTGCCAGAGATGGCCTGGGAAAGAGGATGACAGCATGAGGGTGGAGAAGAGCGAAGAATCAGACCATTTGGGCTTGTTTGCGTGTATCGCCATTATTGCCTTTCCACGATCCGTGGGATAAGAGGGAAATGACTAACTTTTCTAAAGGCTTTCCTGGTGTCTCTGTATTGTCGACTCAATCCAACGACCAT
Organism: Electrophorus electricus; assembly: GCF_041902795.1. Classification (NCBI taxonomy): domain Eukaryota; kingdom Metazoa; phylum Chordata; class Actinopteri; order Gymnotiformes; family Gymnotidae; genus Electrophorus; species Electrophorus electricus. The sequence goes on from NC_137502.1 coordinate 26,123,790, forward strand.
ATTCATGGAAAAACGCCACACCATGTAGTTCTGGATGTCTCTACACACACGCACACACACACACACACACACGCACAAAGTTCGATATGTTTGTCCGGAGTAGTTAGACTTGGGTGTTATTTCAGTGAACACTATTTTATTTGAAAAGTGTGTCCAGGTCCCTCACCTCTTTGTGTAATTGGCCAGGACAGGGTTGAGTCGCCTGAAGTAGTTTGGTGCGTAAACGATCACTTGCTCACTCTCCGTAACGGGAATACTGACTGTATCCATAATCTTATTGGTGAAAAGGGTCCAGTTGAACACCTAAACAGAGAGAAAGAAATTATAAGTATAATTAGTAATAACCTGTGAAGTGAAATGAAATATGTGAAGGGTCACTGGAGACCTTTGTAAGATTAAGTTTAGACTGTGAATTTAGCTGAATTTTTCCAACATATTTGATGGACATCATTTGTTTCCTGTGGTCTGGTCACAGTGAATCACGTCCACATACTTTCAGCAGATGCATTTTGCCTTGCAAGTCTCTGGTTTTAAAGGATTTGTCCCGATACTTAGTGGGATCCTTTTCCTGTAAAATTCCATAAAGACTGATGTTCACAGAAAAGGTACACATTTCTTACGGAGGATTGGAACTCCAACGAGTAGTTGGTGTTCAGGGTCTCCAAGGGCATCTTGTTGTAGAGCAGAACAGGATTGTTTCTGTCTTCTGGTGTGTCTGTCACCTGCGGGAACAAAAGCAAGCAGCAGAAAGAGGGTTAAGGACCTTAGAAAATGTGTGCAGTGGATGACAATGAAGAAGAACTCATGAATTTCGAGTTTCTGCCCTCTCCAGCTATTTATAAATCAAACATATAAAATGCTAATTCTCTACTTCTGCCAATTGCTATTGCTTAACTAAACCACGGTCATTTTTTCTAAGTGTGTTGTTTTCTGATGCATTGACAATGACAGTTTACTGTACATGCCGTGCTTGTTAAGGCCTATTAAACATGGCTACAGCCCAGATAAATGGTATTAAAGCTTGTTTTAGCCCCATTATAGCCCTCTTAAGCCCTCTCATTATAGCCCTCTCTTTTAGCCCCATTATAGCCTTCCAGCCTGCTGGAATTCAGCAGTGTTAGACCATGCAAGCAGCCCTCAGGCAGAAGCCAGAAAGCAGGCTCAGACAAACACGAACTGTTCCTCCTGCACTGACATCACCTCCACGCAGAAACACAAAGGTTTACGAGGCCTCTAGTCCACACGCTGTAAATGTCAGGAGAGGTCTGTCTAATAAACACAGAAGTTCTTGCATATGCAGTGGGAAAACATGTCTGATTTTTAACATAGAATCTGATATACAGCCTTCAGCAATTCCTTCAGTCCAGGGCCTGATAAAAATACCTCCACTTTCTTTCACTCACCTCATTCTTTCTCACTGCTTCGGGCTAAATGATCTGTGTTTGTTTAATGTGGAGTTCTGGAGGATATTTACAAAAAGTGGTCAATCACTGTAAAAGAGGTCAACCTGTTTTGTTATAAAGATCATGAGGTAATTATTGTGAAGAGGACAGATATAGAGCTCAGCCCTTTGATCTTGATACCATGTGATTCCAATGTTGCACCAAATGTCTAGAACACTAATGATCCTGTTTAAAGTAGAAGAGTCGCAGTACTGCTTACATTAGCAAGCTCCTTCTCCAGCTGTATCACCCGAGCCACCTCCTCCTTGATCCTGGTGACATTCACCTCAAGCTTTCTGTCTTTTCGGACCAGCGTAGCAAGTTCAACCATGAAGTTTTCATAAGCTTCACAGGCCTGTGAACCAACACCGAAACATCTGCGACACATTGGACACATGCTGTATAGAGTAGCTGTGTGCGGGAGTGTCAAACACAAACAGTGAATGTGTGTGAGTGTTTGCAGAGGTGGATATGCTTTTAAATTATGAATTAATATATGCCCTCCTGATGTTTAGCTCCCTGGTTATTTAGGAAGCATTCTGGACTTCCCATGAAGCATTATACAAGATAATTGGATTAATCTCAGTCTTAGTCTTAATTAACCTATCTGCTCCTGCACTCCAACCCTCCTCTGTTGTCTTTATGTCTCTTGATCATAAAATGGATATATGAATATTCGTTTGGTGGAAGCAGGCACAGTGTCCAGTGGGACGGCGCCGCGGCATATGTCTCATTTCCAGCCTGCGTTGGTTCCGAATAGCTGTTGCATCTGTAACACACCACAGGCACAGAGCAGGCATAGTAGATGGCCTGAGTAGAATCACAATCAGATGGTGTCCAATAACTGCTGTCCACTGTGGTCTGGACACGCAAAGCCCCAGTACACAGAAAAGGAATGTAGAAAACAAGCAAGAAAAGCTTCATTATTAGAATTAGGTTGGGACTGTAGAGCCAGGTTTGTTGAAGATGTAACAAGTCTTGGCCAACACTGATTATATTATGATTTTACAGGAATTCTGAATTTGAGACTATAGTTTTTTTTTTTCTGGAAAGATGGCAAAATAAATACAGATAGAAAGCTTATTGTCCATTTGCTTTATGCATTAACTCTAACTCAAATCATATATATATTTCTGTATACTTTTATCAAAGCACATTGTAGGTGTCCCTACAATGCCTAATCTGAAGTTGTAACTGTTGGCTTGCACACAGTTCACCTGGCCAGACCTATCATCCACCTGCATTGTGCATGTTTGGTGTGGATGGGATCTAGAGTTGAACCAGAGTAAAGACCACTGGTGACGCAGACCCAGGCACTGAGAGTTGACGACATATACAGATTGGATTTCCACTCTAAGGGTGGTGCCAGTGTTGTGTCAGCCATTAGGCTCAGCAACCATCTCACTGACATATGGAGACTGTGGTGTGTACCCTGGTATTGCTGTAACTGAATCTACATGAAGCACTTTGAATTGCCACTGTGTATGAAAGGTGCTAAATAAATAAACTTAATGCATGCACAGAAAAAGAAACAAACACAAAGAAGTTTGCAGGAATTTGAAAGTGTGCATCTGTGAGTTGATGTAAAGGGCAAATCTCACCTCAGTGTAGGGTCCTTCGCAAACGTAATAGTCTCTGGAGGGTAGGCCAAGGCTTGGCTGGTCAAACTGGAAGACAGAATCAGACCAAAACACAATTGGCCCATTCATCCACACTGTGGCCCACCCCATGAAAACAGTATCAGTTACTATGATTAAAATGGAAAAGCACTTTTAAGTCCCATATAATCTGGTTCAAGTTCCATAAACAGAGAGACTGCTTTTTGCTGGAGATTTAGCGATTGTGAGTCTTTGACTCATGTGTCCAAATGAACTGAGTGGTTCTGGTTGTTCAAAGAGTGGGTTTTTTCTGAAAGTGAGAGCTATGAAAGTGGGAAAGTGACTTTGTGTGTGTGTGTGTGTGTGTGTGTGTGTGTGTGTGTGTGTGTGTGTGTGTGTGTGTGTGAGTGTGAGTGTGTGTGTGTGTGTGAGTGTGTGAGAGAGAGAGAGAGAGAGAGAGAGAGAAATAGTGAGAGAGGGAGTAAGATTGTTATGGGAAACAGATGAAGAGAACATTTATCTGCAAGTGCACACCTACATGAATGATATGGGAATTGGAGTCTCTGTCATCTGTGCCAATAAAAAAGCTGATTAAGACTTGCTTCCCATATTTCTCATTCAGTTTGGCAATGGCATCTTCTGCTGTCCAATTTGTTCCTGAGGAGAGGGCATGGCCGGTATTTTAAATAAACATTTAGGATTAATTCTGTTTTATTTGTGGGGTAATATGCATAACAATACTGTATATGATTTACCATTTTTGGTGTCCCAGTCATCTGTGGCTATGGGCCAATCAAAGACATCTGGCAGCATGTGGAGTAAAGGTTCCCCTCCTCTCTGTTCAATGCCACCTGTCAGCAAAGTGTAGAAGAATCTAGCAACACTCACTCCTCGCACCAAGCCCTGGACATTGAAGGACCGATCATAGTTTTTGTTAATAAATGTTAGAATTCTGCCTGCAATTTTCACACTCACAGTTTACTCTCTGTGGATATGGTTATACTGTTATCCCAACAGGTTTGGGATTAGCATCTTTTCATTGGTTCACTGGACTTACTTTCATTGGTGCAGGACTTGTAGAGGGTCTTGGCTTTGGCCAGTGAGCTGCTACTTAAGGCGCTCTCGCTGTCTTCTCTCTCCAGTACACCTGCAGACATAAAAAAGCAAAGAGCTCCAGATCACCAGCGAAAAAGAACCTAGTTTATAAATGACTTTTTACCAACTTTTGACAACTTCTTAGATTCCTGAGGGGTACATTTTACCAGAGACATACGATTTTAAGCCTAATCTGACTGGCAGAGGCAAATGTTCCCTGAGGAACATCTTCACGCATAGTCTAGGCTGAGTCTGCAGGAGCATCTGGAGGGGAAAAAAAACAAGAGCTCTGTGATTTTTAAAATATGGACATATCGGCAAGAGAAGTGTTCCAGAGCAGCACAGGTGCCAGAGACAGCTTGGGGCAAAAACTGGAGTTCTTCAAACAAAGCTTCCTTAGTGTAAATGAAGTCTTAAGCCATTTCCCCCACTGCCTGCCATCCCTAGGGATTCTATCCTCATTTCCTGCTCACCACCCAACACTGAGGATTACTACACAGCTGGGGATACATAAAAATCAGTTGTGAACTAATCATCAATCAAGCATCATTTAAAATCATCATAAAAATGCATTTAATTAAATAAATTCAATTCCCATTACCCTTAGAATACCACAAAGCATTATTTCTATTATATAAACAATGAATAGTGAATGTCTTGAATAGTGTCACCTGTTACTGTTGGCAGTATTGAGGGTCTGATTTGGTTTTAATTAGAGCTTCCATTTGAATGCTTGCTGAGAAAGGGCAAAGATCACGTGTCATCGGATTAGAGAATCCCTGATGTCTATGTGGAATGGTCACCTACTGCTTCAAAACTATTCCTCTCTTTCTCTCTCTCTTTCTCTCTCTCATCTCTGTTTTGACTTGCTTTATGAGAGGCAAAATTCTAGAGTAATAATACAGGCATATATTATCTCTAGAACATTAATATAGCCTTGTATTATTTCTAGAATAATAATATGGGCATATATTATCTCTAGAACATTAATATATCCTTGTATTATTTCTAGAATAACAATATAGGCATATATTATCTCTAGAACATTAATATATCCTTGTATTATTTCTAGAATAATAATATAGGCATATATTATCTCTAGAACAATAAAATAGCCTTGTATTTTTTCTAGAATAATAATATAGGCATATGTTATCTCTAGAACAATAATATAGCCTTGCATTATTTCTAGAATAATAATATAGGCATATATTATTTCTAGAGTAATAATATAGGCTTGTATTATATCTAAAATAATAATATAGGCTTATGTTATTTCTAGACTAATAATATATGCTTAATACTCTTGTCACGGAACGCCCCACCCTCCCCACAAGTCACGTGGTACGGTCTGCCGCGTGCAGGGGGGGGTTCACAATTGTTTGTAGCCACACCCTCCGTGATGGCACACACCTGTACAGGGGTTGATGTTAAGTGTTTGTCGTTCCTGTCTACACTGTTTATTGTTATGTGTGAGTGCCACAAGTGTCATCAATATTCTATGTCATAAAATGTCTCACTAAATCGAGGGAGTCTGGGCATCCTGTTCCGCAACCTGCGGCACTCTGGCCAGCGTTACAATTCTTAGGATAAAACTTTATGTACAGGCAATGAAAACATCCTGACTATGGACAAGCCCAAGACAGGGTGGCTTTGACTAACCCATCATTAAGGCAGTAGTTTTCACACAAGCATTAAATCCACTGCCCTAATATAAGATATGGAGTGTCTGGGTGTTGTGTTAAAGTTTCACATTCTCTCCACCATTATTCATGTTCACAAAACTGACTCCACGCCATCTGCCAGATATGTCTCTTCTACACACAGGAGCAAGAATGAGATCTAAATCTGGTGTCCTTAGACTTGCTTTTTTTTAGTGGTGAATCACCAATGACATTGCAATTGATCTTAAGACTAAATGTAATTCTTGTCCTGGAAACTGGCCCATAGACATCAATCATAAATGTTCTGTGCCTGGGCTGCCAACATATAAAAAATAAAACATGTGGCCTTAAATTACAGTCAAGTTTAGGATTATTCTCGAGGATATAAGACAGTTTGTCAACTTTTGAGGGTGAGTCCTATGATGTTATCACCGTCGCACTGATTTTCAGTAATCTGGGTAAACGGATGGACTCTGATCTCAGTGTGATGGCAGTGTCTCCAACCATGGTAATGTCTTTGTCAGTTTGGTGCAGATTACTGCAGCAAGGGCAAAAGAGACAGTCTGTCATCACCCATGGAGCTGAGGATACAGGTGAGAGGCCGGAGAAAAGTGGAAGGTAGCATACGGCACATTCCTCTGACTGGGTAAGCACTCGGAAGTTTGGGAAACTGCACCAGCCCCGAAGCCAAAAGCACTCCCCCACTGCCGTTATTTGGTGCCATTCATTATTAGCCGCTGCAACATTATTATTATTATTCGTATTTTTAATTAAAATGTTCCTTAAATAATAGTCCACCTATATGGGCACGCATCATCTTACACAACTCATAACATAAAACAACAACTACTCATGTGACTTACTGCAATAGGGCATAATGAACAGATAAGATTCTTGGAGTTTTAACGGAGTTATGATGAGTCAGCAGGTAAGAATCTTATTTTACTGTATTCCATCAGCATGTCTGCATCCTGTGAATCACGTGTGATCCTTTAGACACTTCTGCACACACTGATAGCAGCATGAGCGGAAACATCGCTCCACGTGGAATCGTCCTCACTGCTGCATGAACTAAAGCATGGCCAGGCTGAGTTCTCCACCTGCAGCATGGGACTTGTGGAAGGCCTCTGAACACATGCTCATAGATGCCAAGGAAGGGCAGCCAATGGCTCAGACACTAATGGTATCCAGGCTTCTAATTGGGTCTCTATAAATGCACTTATTTTCAACTTATTTTCATCAACAGTCAGGGTACTGGAAATGTTAACAAGGAGATTTGGCATCACAACATGTGTTTCTGTGGGGAAGTAGTGAGGCTTCAGTTATTTCCCAGCCCCAGCTAATTATTTTCATTCCAAAACTGCTGTATATTGCTTTGACATGCCAGTGATTAGCAGATATGGACAGTAGCGATGGCACTGAAATTAAATTATTAGTTTGAGGTTAGTTGTCAAATGCCAAATTTATTTAATTACAACTTCATTTTTGCCAATGTTATTTTAATCAGCCCCAACTGTTAACCCACCAAATTAGACGCTTAAGATATTTCTGACTGCAACATATCATTAGTGTCTGACACATGAGGAAGGAAGAAAGAAAGAAAGAGAGAGAGAAAGAGAGAGAGAGAGAGAGAGAGAGAGAGAGATTTATCAAACTTAGGAAAAGAAAGAAAGAAAAACATGTAAAAAGGAAGTAGACATAAGCGTACTTCTACACGATCCCTACGGCTTTTGGATGAGAGTTTAATGATGATGCCAAAGATTTCTGACTGAAAGAGCCAGTACAATTAGTTATCATTATTTTTTAATACCTTAAAATGTGCAACCATATTATTGTTGCCATTTCCTCCCAAAAAAGCTATCACCTTGCCAATTGAGCAGCTTTGTTCAGCACCACCACCACTACCAGCACCTCCACCACCAACACCACTACCAGCACCTCCACCACCAACACCACTACCAGCACCTCCACTACCACCACCTCCACCACCACCACCACTACCAGCACCTCCACTACCAGCACCTCCACCACCAACACCACTACCAGCACCTCCACTACCACCACCTCCACCACCAACACCACTACCAGCACCTCCACCACTGTCCCCACCTCCACCACCAACACCACTACCAGCACCTCCACTACCACCACCTCCAACACCACCACTACCAGCACCTCCACTACCAGCACCTCCACCACCAACACCACTACCAGCACCTCCACTACCACCACCTCCACCACCAACACCACTACCAGCACCTCCACCACTATCCCCACCTCCACCACCAACACCACTACCAGCACCTCCACCACTATCCCCACCTCCACCACCAACACCACTACCAGCACCTCCACTACCACCACCTCCAACACCACCACTACCAGCACCTCCACTACCAGCACCTCCACCACCAACACCACTACCAGCACCTCCACTACCAGCACCTCCACCACCAACACCACTACCAGCACCTCCACTACCAACACCACTACCAGCACCTCCACTACTATCCCCACCACCACCACCACCTCCACCACCTGCAAAAGTAGTACCTCAACCACAACCATCGTCAGCACACACATGTGATTTCTCTCAGGCTAAACACCCTTAAAAGCTGGCCCCACGCTGGGCCAATCAGCCTCTCGGCTATGCCCAGTCCTGCTCTCCAGATGCAGGGACGTGCCTCTTCATGTGCTGCAATCACGGAGTGCCTGCTGCAACGGTACCCCACTTTGGCGGCTTGCTCTGGAAGCTAATGCAGTGCCCAAGAGTCGATGCAGGTCCGTAACACTTTGGAAAGCAGGCATCTAATGCAGAGCTGTTTAGCCCTTTTTCATCCTGCTTTACCATAGGGATAGATATGGTGACATACTGCCCAATAAACTGAATGTATTGCTCAATCATTAAAAAAATAACCTGGACCATGTTTGGATTCAAGGCCCAGTATTGACTACCATGGCTCTAATGCAAAATGCAGATGTAGGTGCCTTGGGCAAAGTGTAGTAGGGCTCTTTTATTTTGTTAGGAAATTTTTATTACAGAACTGTGTGCAAACTCATCTTTTGTTAAAAGGACATCACCAACACAGGTCCAGAACCAGGAGCAGATCATACTGCAAACTATGGGCTGGGATACCACTTAACACCTCATTGTTATTAGTCTTAATTTAGATTTTTTGTTCCTGCAGGGACGTCTTTATGTATGGTATGTAGTTACAAAAGTGGGAAGTGAGAGTCTGGACCTACAAGTGGGTCCTTAGAGTGTAGAGGGGTTTAATAAGCCCAAAACTACTGAAGACACTGTCCACTGCATGTGTCCAATCCAAAATAAAAAATTTAAAAATCCACTGCAGTTGCAAAATGGCTATGAATACCACATAGTTTATCTGATAAAGAAATAAAGAATCCAAAGAATAACAAAGTGTAAAAACCCAGTATAGTCTAGCCGCCAACCCATGCAAATTTTTAATCAATAGCAGTTTTTGTTTACTTTCTCAGTATGCAGATCATGTTCTATTTATTTTGGTTCCCTTTCCTTCCGACCACAAGACAGTATTTACATTTTTATAGACAAATTAAGCTCTCCATAGTTCCAAAATAAACTTGAACCAGATGACAGAAAACACAGCATTGCATATCTAAGGCTTCCATTCACTATAAGACACATTAGCTTTCCTGGAGGCAGAGCTTTCCTTCTATTCACTATTAGACACACTAGTATTTCTGGGGACAGAGCTTTCCTTCTATTCACTATTAGACACACTAGTATTTCTGGGAACAGAGCTTTCCTTCTATTCACTATTAGACACACTAGCATTTCTGGGGACAGAGCTTTCCTTCCATTCACTATTAGACGCATTAGATTTCCTGGAGGCAGAGCTTTCCTTCTATTCACTATTAGACACACTAGCATTTCTGGGGACAGAGCTTTCTTTCCATTCACTATTAGACACACTAGCATTTCTGAGGATGGAGCTTTCCTTCCATTCACTATTACACACACTAGCTTTCCTGGGGACGGAGCTTTCTTGGAAACGGAGGCATGTACCTTTGAGCACCACCTCCAGCTCGTCGCGGAGGATGTCAAAGGTGCTGTAGCGTGAGCTCGTTTCAGGGATGATGTTTTTCTTCAGCCAGCCTCCACACGCATACTGGTAGAAGTTTTCACAGGGGTCTACCGTAGGGTCCATGTTCTCAATGAGACGGGACGCTAGAGCACCATGAAGAGGTTTAAGATATGGTTGTGAGATTGCAACCCTGGATCCAGTAATAAACAGTGTGGGATATTTCCCTGGCTTGTGACAGATGAGCTGAAAGCAGGTGGCTTTAAAGTATAGATCCAATTTATTTCAAATTTGAAGTTTAATCCATATGCCATGTCTTATCCCTTTAGATTATTGTAAATTTACTTTAAATACACTGTGTATGGTGATATGCACCCAGTGATCTGATATTTGTGAATTACAAGTTACAGGGGTTACGTGTGTTGGTGAGAATGTTATTCCTTCAATAACCTGACTCAAGAGATAGCTGGGCTATGGAAATGAAGGAAGGAAATGCCATGAAGGAAGATGTGGTTATTCATTCTGCCCTTTGACCCCCACAGCCATTCTAAATAACTAAGGAGACTTTGAAGGGAAACACCATAATTTGTGTTTGTTTTGTCTTTGTACATTAGTGTACAGTAAATTAAAATTAATTAAAATATTAAAAACAAATCTAAGTCTGGTAATTGCCTTTTTCTTAGGATAACCCAATTAAGGTATATACATATCCATTGGAATTATTTGAATAACACACTAATTGGTCTTCACTCCAATTCTAGAGGGCATCAGACCTGTGCAAATGACTGTTTTACCTAATTTAAAACATTTGATTGAACTCATCTTTTAATTAAATGCTCGTTGAGTTGAATTATGCATGTGGGACACAGAAAACATTCAGCTGTGTAGTAGTACACCTAAAACATCACATTAAACATGCCTGCTCAGCCTTAACTCTTGTTCCAAAGTCTGTCACATATGCCATTTGGCTCTATGATAACATTTGAAACATTAACATTTCAATGGTAACTCTGTGTTTCTAATATTTTGCTGTGCTGCAGGGTTCTTAAACTGGCCTCGGTGTGCCGAGTATTTGTGAAAGTGTGTCGAATATGCTTACCTGACCGGGTGCAGTCAGCTGTAGTGCAGACCCCGTCTACAACAAGGCAAGACACAAAAGTGCTGAGGAGGTGATGTTCTTGAACACTGTTAGCAATTTAATATGAGCATGGACTAAATTTGCCATGAGCAACACATATTGGCATGTTCCCAGGACTGGGAAGGTTAATTTACAACATGGGGGACCTGGTTCACTCAAAGCTCATTACCCAACCAAAACACCTGGCAGCCCCCAGAGCTGTACACCCCCACTGCTATATACTTGGACGCTCCCAGTTCTCCCAGTTCTCCCAGTCTCTCTCCCTTCATGCCTAGCCTGTTGTCCCAGTCCTGGTCACATGATCCACAGCTACCCACCTATCCATGTCTCCCAGACGTGACCCCAGGATCACGCCTGCCTTCCCCATACGTCAAGAGGAGGATCACGTGTGGATGCTCCTGTTTACACATTTACCCAGTGGGCTAAAAATGAAGGGCTTGAGCACAGGCCTCATGTTCTGCGAAACAGCTGAGAGCTGAATTTCAGTGTCTTGAATCTGAATGTATTGACTGAACCTTTATTTAACCAGGCTGTTAAATTAAGAACAGATTTGTGTATAGATTTGCATCGATGGCCTGGCAACAAACCAGCTCCAGATGTAGTTATGCCACTATAAAAAATGACCTAGAATGAGTCAGACAATTGTGAAATGAAGTAAAATATACATAAGGGTCTAAAAAACCCACATCTCAAGAAATCCCTTCTCATGAAATGGAACAATACATTTGACATATGCACATTTATGAAATAGAATAATAAGAGAAAATACAAACAAATTTCTAAGCATGATATCTTGAAATTGTATGCTGGCACACTATAGCATGTCAGATGTGATAAATGTATTTGAAGAAATATTGAAAGTTTTTATGAGGCTGTGGCCAAACATAGAAAAGAATCACCACAACCCGTCAACAGCATTCTTTGGCGAGTTATGCGAGTATTCAACCGAAACTTATAATTCAGTTTCCATATACAGAAGCATTGGCTCTCTGTAGATATTTTTGTACTGGATGCTAACAGAGAGTCATACCACAGTGCAGGAACTTGCATGACCACAAGTTGCTTCACAAGCTAAAGACTGCTGATTATGAATTTGATTAGATGACCTTGATTAGTGATAGCTATCACCCTGGTTCCCCATAACTTAGAATAACTCCAACCACCAGCAGTAATCTCTGACAGCTCTACTCCCCAGTGGTCTATCGACCCACACTAAAGTGCTCCATCCATCCTGCCGTTAGTGTCCATCTGAAACACTCTCAACCTGGCTTCCCCAAGGCCAAAGCTTCCCTGAGCTCCAGGAGCTCACTGCAGTCCTTAGATCAACACTGCTCCTGTTCAAACCCCGCCCACTCACCCTGTCATTGATGTTCTCAGAGCCCTAACCCTGCCCACTCACCCAGTCATTGATGTTCTCTGAGCCCTAACCCCGCCCACTCACCCAGTCATTGATGTTCTCAGAGCCCTAACCCTGCCCACTCACCCAGTCATTGATGTTTTCAGAGCCCTAACCCCGCCCACTCACCCAGTCATTGATGTTCTCAGAGCCCTAACCCCGCCCACTCACCTGGTCATTCATGTTCTCAGAGCCCTAACCCCGCCCACTCACCCAGTCATTCGTGTTCTCAGAGCTCTAACCCCGCCCACCCACCTAGTCATTCATGTTCTCAGAGCTCTAACCCCGCCGACTCACCCACTGACTATCTGCCACGACAGATGTACTTCATGCCGTGGTCCTCTAAGACACCTGATAGTTCCTAGTGCCCATGCATCTGATCAGAACTCTTACAGGTAACCTAACAGGTAACCAGCCACGTTATGTCACTGCACGCGTGTGTGATCCAGCTTAGGTTTGCTTTCAGACTCAGACCTTTGCACCCTGCTCCACTCCACTGTGTCTTGCACTGCTGACTGGCTCTGTGCACTTCTTAAATTGCAGCATATAATCAAACAAAACAGAAAATTCCCCTTCCTTGGCATGTGAGCTGCCCGTAATCCCCAGCAAAGTTGCCTGGAAGTCTCAGCAGGCAAGGGATGAAAAAGAAAAAAAGGAAATCTGCTTCTGGCTGATGACGGGCCCCTGACTCACCGCTCTGTGTGGCAAAGAGGACGATGAGGGCCACGATGATGACGAAGAGCAAAGATACGATGGTCAGCAAGCCGATCTCGAGTGACGTCCAGCGGATTTTCTTTCTCTGGGCGTTGTTGTCAGCCATGGCGCACTGCCCTTCTGGAGCAGCCTGCAGCAACTCACCTGAACAAGACGGAGGAAGAGAAGAGGGGGAAGATGAGATGGGTGGGCAAAGAAATCGAGGAAGAAGATGGAGAAAGAGAGCAGGAAGAGAAAAACCGAGCGAAGCACTGAGATAGGAACTATCAAAAGCAAACGCCACATGGAAGAGTCTGGCCTCAGTAGTGTTCCTTCAGCGAGCATACCCCTGGTAAAGCAATCCACCCTTAAAGCTGTGGTATTTCTCTCTCAAATGAGGAGTCCGAAGAGATCGTGCTTCAAGCTGTTAAGTTTATCCTGACAGGCAATTAATCTTTGATCCCTCTATGACGTGTGCACACACAAGCACACACACAGCTACCAGCTGCAGTAGTGACCTGACTCCACAGACGGGCAAGTCCTGCTGTGTTCTAGCTGAGATGACAGGACCCTAGCCTCGGGACAAAGTCTCTTAAAGTCTCCCTTTAAAGGAGGGAACAGAAGGCCACAGCATACATAGCACACACACACACACACACACACACACACACACACACACACACACACACACACTCACGCACACACACACTCACGCACACACACACACACATACACACACACACACACACACACACACTCACGCACACACACACACACACACACACACACACTCACACACACACACACACACTCACACACACACACACACACACACACACACACACACATACACACACACACACACACACACACTCACGCACACACACACACACTCACACACACACTCACACACACACACACACACTCACACACACACACACACACACACACGCACTCACACACACACACACACACTCACGCACACACACACACACACTCACACACACACACACATACACACGCACACTCACACACACACACACGCACACACACTCACACACGCACTCACACACACACACACACACGCACACACACACACACATACACACACACACACACACACACACACTCACACACACACTCACACACACACACACACACTCACACACACACACACACACACACATACACACACACACACACACACACACTCACGCACACACACACACACACACACACACACACTCACACACACACTCACACACACACACACACTCACACACACACACACACACACACACACACACACACATACACACACACACACACACACACACTCACGCACACACACACACACTCACACACACACTCACACACACACACACACACTCACACACACACACACACACACACACGCACTCACACACACACACACACACTCACGCACACACACACACACACTCACACACACACACACATACACACGCACACTCACACACACACACGCACTCACACACACACACACACACTCACGCACACACACACACACACACTCACACACACACACACATACACACGCACACTCACACACACACACACGCACACACACTCACACACGCACTCACACACACACACACACACGCACACACACACACACACACACTCACACACACACTCACACACACACACACCTGCACCACCCTTTTCTCTTTGTGTGGGTAAAAACAAGCTGAACAGCGTCTCTTCTACAAGCTCTGGCTTATTTGAAAGTCACTTCATACTGGCTGTTCTGGTCTGACTATAATTGTATGCGGTGCTAGTCCGCAAGCCTAGATACATTTTTATATACATGTTTTCAGTGCCCCAGTTAAAATTCTAAAGCCTACTGAATAATCTTGTAATCTATAATGTGCATACTATATACTCAAAGCAACACTCATGAAACTGTGATTAAGAGGTGGCATTTTTAAGTTGAATAGTATCTAGGCAGAATAACAGGATGTGAATCAGCAGGGTGACCAGGATGGGTGTGCGTGTGTGTGTGTTTGTGTGTGTGTGTTTGTGTGTGTGTGCACGCGCGCATGCATATATACATGTATGCCTATTTGTGTGTGTGTGCATGTGCATGTGTGCACACACGTGATAAATGATCCTCCTGATGTAGGCCTCCTCATGGATGCCTATCACTTGCTGTAAATGTGTAAAATCCATAATCCTTCGCTCTTAATCCACTGTCTGAAGTGAGCAATCAGATTCTTCCCATAAGTGTGTGTGAGTGAGTGTGGCTGTATGTGTATACTGTATGTGTATACACTCATGCATAACATGAGCATGTTAGAAAATACAGAATACATCAGCATATTGCACATAATAATATGTTGTAGACACATTGCATCTTGCTGTAAATAGAAACTAGGGCAGGTTCAAAACCCTTTAAATTGCTGTGATTTTAACTGTAAACATGATTTTCTTGTTGGGAAACTGTTTGCTTTTGCTGTTTGTTTGTTGCTTTTGTTTGTGTGAAGCAGATGGGTTTGGAAAAGAAGTTTATTTTACATTAGAACTCTGTGTTGCCATAGCAGGTGCTGTTAGTCTGTGCCCCGGCTGTGGGCCACATGGTGCTGTAATTGGTCATTACCATGTGCAGTGATTGTTTCTGTACTGGATGCATGTGGT